>NC_133336.1:132326272-132972766 GCF_042186555.1 Aquarana catesbeiana
CTTGACTTAACAAAATGCCACACTACAAATATTACATCTTTCCTTCCAACAGTCAACCATAAACTGACAAATTTAAGTTCAGGCAACCCCTCAACATCTTATTCCAGCACTCGTAATAAACTAGAGTTTAGCCTTTTTGAAGGAGCCAGTGTTAAACCACCAAAGTCTGATTCCATTGAGCAAACTCTGCTTTGTGAAGATGACATGGATATGACATTTAGTCATACAACTCGCATACACGGTGTTCTAAAGGAAAATGCTCCCCCTAATCAAACAAAGACATACGTTGCATGCAAAAATCAAAAGACTGTTATTTTTACTGATGAAAATGAAATGGAACTTACTGAAAATGATTCGGTTTTCTTTAATAACACTTTAAAAAAAGATAGGCAATCTGTTAAAAGAGACAGTAATGTTTTCTTTTGTAATCAAGATACAGTATGTCCAGAAGAAGATATGGATATGACCAGAAGCCATACGGTAGCTATTGATGGGCCAGCAATATGTGAAATGTTTAGTAAAGATGGGACTGGTGACACTGTTCAGTCTGGAAAGAGACAGCGAAGTTTTGGATTATTGTTGCCCTTTCAGATGGCTTCTTCCAACTCTAAAAGTTATGTAAATGGGCAACAAGTCTTGGCTCAGTTGAACCCTTTATCTTTAAAGTCAGTAGGCGACATTGGGCAAAGCAAAACCATTATAGGCAACACTGTTGCTGAAACAAAATGTGGCAATGAGAAAGTAACATTTCAAAATCCATGGTCAATTTCAAAAGAAAATGACCCACTTCCTTTCACTGAGAAAACCATTTTGTTTGCATGTGAGCAGAATGATATGGAGATGACCAAATCTCATACCGTTGCCATTGACCGTAATGCACCTGATATTACAAGTAATACCTGCATTCCAAGCCCAAATCTAAAACCAATAAAATGTGATCTTTTATCATCAAGATCATCTTCTGGCTTTAACAAAACTGTTTTCTTTTCAGGTGCTAGTGATGACATGGATCTCACACAAAGTCATACAGTGCAGATTGATCAGAAATCTTTAGTGAGAAACAATTTATCAAATGGTACACAAAATTGCATTTTAAATGCTACTGATCAGACAAAACACGTTCAAAAGGACTTGGCAATTACTGTGGCTGAAAATGATTGCCTACGAATTGAGTCTGCATTAACTGCAGCAGAAAACAAGACTGTGGTAGTTACAGGTGAGCAACAAAATATGGACATTACACAATCGCATACTGTTGCTATTGATGGTGATGCCTGGTGCAAAGAATTCAAGCTGTATACTGGCGATGGCAATAACACAGATAAAGAACATAACTGTGTTTCAGCTAAGGAAAAAAATACAGTGCTTGGATCTAATAAAGACAGCAAAAATGTACTGATGCAGGCTTCTGTAGAAGACCAAATTACATCACTGAGCAATCCGTGTCTTAATGGCAGTTGTGCCTACCCTGCTGATGTACTGTCTAGGAAGTTAGGTGGTCAAGTATACAGAACCATTCAAGATAATACCATGGTTTTCCCCTCTGACCAGGATGATATGGAGCTGACCAAATCTCACACCATTGCCATTGATAGTAAATTGATATCTTTGCCAGACAGTACCCATAAGCTAAAACCAATTCTTAAAGACAAAAAATCAAATGGTTGTTCGAGGTTATCTACCATACACAACAGAACAGTTTTCTTTTCAACTGTTGGCGATGACATGGAGCTGACCCAAAGCCACACAACTTGCATTAATCAAAATCATTTTACCAGTGCAAAAGAAAAACTCTTTTCAAATGCTGTTAATCAGACTAGACATGTGTTGGATGACATGGAAATAACAATGGTTGAAACTGCTGGATTACAGATGGATCCTACCATAAATGAATCTAACAATAACAAGACGGTGGTATTTACATGTGACCAACAGGATATGGATATCACACAATCACACACTGTTGCCATTGATGGTGACACCCTGTCAAAAAGATTCCAATCTGATACATGCCTTGCCATTAACCAAAGGGATGACTACATTTTGGCTGTGCCCAGATGCCTGCCTGACAAAGACTTTGTGCTTGAATCTAAGAACGATTTCGGGAGTGTTGGCAAAATGGACTTGATTAAAGAGTATACCCTGGTGTCGTCAAGCAAATCTGAGTTAAGTTTTTCAGGCAGTCATATAAATATCACTAATATGTCCTGCCAGAAATCGCCTGATCCTTTAAAAGGCAACACTGGTGTTTTTATATCTAATCAAGATGACATGGATATGACTTGTGGAAACACTGTCACTTTTAAGAGGATTTTACTGCCTGGTGACTCTACAAATAAAGCTATTACCCATGCCCCCTGTCCTGATAAAACTGTTGTGCTTGAAGATGACATGGAATATACAAAAAGCCACACTGCAGTCATTGATGGGATAAACAAACATGAGTTACAAAGTCAGTCTGGTATTTTGAAAACGATGGCAATTTCTGCTGATGACATGGATATCACAAAGTCAAATACAGTTTTCATTGATAGTATGGTAACCGATGAAAGGGCCAAAGATGACCAGAAAAATAAATATAAAAATACCTTTATAAAGTTAACTGGGCCTTCCGATCTAATTCCAGATGACCTAAAGATAACAGTTTATCCTAAAAAGCCTTTAACTGATAAGGCAAAGGCTGTTGAAAAAGTATCTACAATGTCTGTCTTGTCCAAAGACAAAATATTCAATTCACTAGACCAGGAAGACATGGATCTGACCCGGACAAATACTATAGCTATTGAAAACAAGGTTTTGGGTGAGGTGGAGAAATTGCAGGCTACACATTTGAGCAAAACACAAATAACACAAATCTGCTTCGCTGACATGGACATTACAAAGTCAAATACAGTGTTTATTGATCATATACCTGCAAGAATGGAGTCCCACTCTGTGGTTAAGTCTAAAGATGATCTACCTTCACATAAGCCCATTGCTTTGCATGGTGGAACTGAACCTCTGGCTGGTCAAACTGAATTAAAAGATATCAATAGTGAAGAGGTAACCAACAATGCAAGGGTACAAATAAATGAAAACTGTTTGCTACGTGAACCTTCAAAGAATAGGCTTTTAATGAAGAAAAATGCATCAGGGGATGAAGAGAATCTAGTGGAATTCCCCAGTAAACATTTTGTAAACAACTTGCCTTGTGAACAAATTGAATTAGACCTGTCTAGTCAAAGCTATGTTTTCACTGGCACTTCAAAGAGAGAAAGTATACCTTCCCACCGGAAATCTTTTTGTATCTTTGATGAAACTGTCCAAGTATGTAACATGTCAGAGACCACTGCAAACATTGATCTCGTAATTGGCAACAATGATAAACACCTTAGTAAGGGTTTCTTTGATCAAACAACATGTAACCAAGGGGAAATGGAAATAATGAAGTGTCATACCACTGCCATTGAAAGTAAAATAGGGGCGACTCCTTCAAATTGTCCTGTGGAGAGTAATGCTCCTGTACATAAAGCCACATCTCTACTTTCAAAGGATATGCCTGTGGATTTTACAGTAAATACAGATGCAGAAATGTTAAAGAGTGACACTTTTACTAGAAATAAAGGACCCCAACAAACACACATGTATGAATGTGTGCCATCGTGTAAACAAGGAACTTTGGAAAGCACCAGAGCTCACATTGCTGTTGAAAAAGTTAACTCTGAGGAAAATTGCTGTGAAAACTCAAATGAAAGCAACCGTGAAAATGTACAGGTTGTCAAGTTTGTAGAAATGTCAAACATACCCTCTGCAACATCACAAAATGGTGAAAACAATTTAAAACCGCCCATCGATACAACTGAGAAGAAGGGATCCAAACAAAATAATTTTACTGAATCATTGCCAAGTGAGACACTCATTTCTTCAGAGGAAAATGAATTCACACAGTTTGATTCAATGGTAGCTGATGGTTTATTTGAGCAAGGAAAAAAAACTACCTTTGCTGGTATTGAAAAAACATACTTTTTGTCAGATCCATCGCCGTTCCCAATAACAAGCACCAATGTGTTTATTGGCCAGGAATTCAAAGACGTTGATCGTGGTACATGTAGAAATGAAATTAAAAGACCGAGCAGTATAGTGTCTCTCACTTCCGATAATTATGAAGGCATTGTTTCAGACCACAAGAATGCAAATACAAAAATGGATATGGCTTTAGATGACAGATATATTAAACTCGATGGCAATGCATTACCAGATCACGGTGCCCCATCTATTGGTACAGAAACAATACCACTGCATACACAGACTGCAGGTGACCATAAACCTATAAATGCTTATTCACAGATTTGTGACTTGAGTGTTTCTTCTGAAACAGGTGCCAGTTCTGCATCTCAGAAGCAGGAAACTGTACCTGGGAATCTCTGTAGTGAACAATCTGAGGCGTTTGTGAACTATCCAGGTGCAGTTCAGGACTACCAGGTGACAAAAAAGCACAGATTATCAAAAAGGGTATCATTCTGTTTTTCTGAAAATAGAGTTGGCGAGTCTGTTGTAGAGTCAAATACTGAAATAACTTTGCAAAACAGGAAAAAAATGTTTAATGCCCCAAATAACCAATCTGATAGCAGCCAATATAACCCTGGAAAAATAAATGAACAAACTGGGAATATATCTGTCAAATTTGATTTTACAGACAAAGTATTGATTGACAGTTTACCAAAGAATAACAAATCTTTAAAATGTTCCATTGCCGAAAGTATTGAGTTTTCCTCAGATAAACACGAAAGTGATAAAGTGTCTAATAATGTTCAAGAGGATGTGTCATTGTTTGAACCATCACAGAAAGAAAAAAGGCGTAGAAGTATTGCAGATATCCAACTGAAAATAAGAAGTTTAACAGAGAAGTCAAAGAACATGCCAAGCAATCATACTGCACCAGTCTCTTGCTTTGATTTGTCCACACTGCCTCAGACTCTAAATCCTACGAGTGGAGGTTGTATACCTGAACAGACTTTGTTTAATGAGCAGGTGTCCATCAAAGACATCCAAGCTCAAAATAAACCCATAGGGAAAGGCAGTGGACCGATAAAAGAAACTTGTTTGCAAAACAGACTGTCTGTTAACATGCTTCAACCAAAGTTACCGAGTAAAAGGCATTCTAGCACTTGCAACCTTCAAGAGTTGGCTCCTTCCACCAATTCCAAACCGCCAACCCAAACTTACCGAACATCCATGAGTCTTAAAGCTTTCGCTGATGGTGACAGTGGTCACTATATAGACGAAGAGATGCTTCCTGCTTGCCTAGATGACCACGATGGTAATAGTCTGTTCCAGTATGAAGTGCCAGAAGGTGCTTGGGAAGAGTTGTGTGAAAAGGAAGCTTTGCACGAAAACCTGAATGACCAATTATCTAAGGACTCTGTAACTGGTCACAAAAGAGCCAGAGACCCTGAAGATGATACAAAATTACATAGAGAAAAGAAGGTCAGAAAGAACGATGACACACAAAATACACAGGTGGGTTTGACAATTACACACGTAATTCTAAAAAAAATGGAGTAGATTTGCTAAAGGCAAATACTCTGCACTGCAAGTGCAGTTTCCTTAGATCTGAGGGGAACCTGCAAGGAAGAAAAACAGTATTTTTGCTTGTACATGATTGGATGATAGAAATCCAGCAGAGCTTCCCCTCATTGCAGAGCTTCTCCTCAGATCTAGAGCAAATGCACTTGCAGTGCACCGTATATTTTGCCTTTAGTAAATCAACATTAATATCTGCATTTGTGTAGGTACAAAATGTTTGGGTTTTGCAACTTAGTAGCACTACCACACTACATTGCCAAGGAAGATGTAACTAGTCTATTCTTTTTTTGCCTTGTATCACCTCACTTTCCATTGTACACTTTAGAAAGTGTAAAAAGTCTCCATTAAGGACATTACCCCCAACTTTTTTTTTTCTGCTGAGATAGTATCCCTATTTGACACGAGGCATCAATGGAACAGAGGGTCATTACGGAAAGTGATCCTCTTTGTAGACACAGACCTCAATTAACACCTGGCTGAAGTTGCAACTCTCTCACGCTCCATGTAATTGGTCTTTATCACTTGGTATCTGTTAGTCTGCTTATCTGCATTATTTTTTGTATATAACTATCCTTATATTGTCTAGAAATCTGTTGGTTTTAAAAGTCCAGACGAATGCTCTAGAAATGATTTTTCATCTCATACAAGCAAAACTATGGAACAGACTTACTGCAGCAGTAGCTCCCATGATTCAAGAGGAGAAGGGATGTCTGTTGAGCTAAGCAGTGAGTATTTATCCGGTTGTATTGTGCTTTTCTGCTTACAAAAAATTAAAATAAAAACTTTAAAGTGTCTATATGTACATGGATGTTTAGTCATTAATTAAAATCTGATTTGTTTTGAAGAAATACAATCTCTCCATACAATAAAGGGTTTTTATATATATATATATATATATATATATATATATATATATATATATATATATATATATATATATATATATATATATATATATATTTTATAATAAATATAGTGTTTTTACATGTGCTTATTTTTAGGTTTCAAGTTACAAATAAAGAAAAAGTGTGGATGTACCATGGTAGTTGTAATTTTTTTTTTTTTTTTCCATGTCTCGTTTCAGACCCCATATTTTCAATATAAAAAATGCGCTAAAGCTAATTTTAGCAAATTTAACATACCTTGGCAACGTGTGGAAGTGATTGGGTGACTTTACAGCTGCTTAAGTAGCTTCCACCAGAAAGCCGACAGTCGGCTTTACAGTCGGTAGTGTGATCAAAAGCACTTGCTACCAGACACTTTTTCTAAACAGCATTGATAGACATCGGGATAAAGGAGAACTAATCCCACTAATTTAATGGTTTCCCAAATCTGTTACATGCAAGGCGTGCCTCTGGTGATAACTATAACAGTTGCCATTGTGCTTAAAGTGGAACTCAAGTCCATAATGCTTCTGCTTCGGGCTGCCTCCCTGGTGTCGGGTCTTTGGCTGTCTTGATTAGCCAGCGCGGATGACCTAAACCTTCAGCAATTTTGCAGGAGTTCAATTACTCTGGCACATGGCCATCTACACAAGACTGCAAGCAGGCAGGTGTTAACAGGCACAAATAACTGTGGCTGCCGACAGTCAAACCTGGCTGTACAGGCTTGACGGCCGCTGCTATATGCACACAACTTATGGTATTTAACTCCTTAGTTTACATTTACATTCCCCGCTGACTGCAGATGAGTCCTGGTTGGTTGTTAGATGCCGGTGGAAGGCAGCTCTTTAATCGATTCCCGCCCTCCGTACGCCAAATGATGTCCTCAGCTTTGAGCGGGGATATCTGAGTGATGCCTGTAGCTACAGGCATCATTCAGATATCGTCTTTTAGAGCCGGCGATTCTGTGCACCATAAGAATGATCATAGCAGCTGTTCCGCCGCTTGATCGTTCTTACGGGAGGTGAGAGGGGACGTGTCGTGTATCGTCGTCGTTCCCTCCCACCCCCCCACTGCCCTCCGACTACCGGTACGATCGGTGAGTCGGTCACAGGATCTGCCGGCCCTGGATGTTCATCAGAGATTTCCGGTGGACCAGATGGTCGCCGGAGTCTCTATGATCGTCGATGGCCAGGCGCGATGTTATGACGTCACGCCCGGCCTCTGCATTCAAACGAATGGTGCTGATTTAGCTGGGAAGCCGTGATCCTTTTTTTTTTTTTTTTTTTTTTTTAATTTCAGGCTTCCCAGCCTAGAGGTGAGATGTGGGGTCTTAGTGACCCCATATCTCACTGTAAAGAGGACCTGTCATGCCATATTCCTATTACAAGGGATGTTTACATTCCTTGTAATAGGAATAAAAGTGATCAAAAAAAATTTGGGGGGAAAAAAATGTGTCAAGCTAAAAGAGTAAAATTAACAATATTAAAAAAAATTTTTCTTTAAAGCGCCTCTGTCTCTGTGAGCTTGCACGCAGAAGAGAACGCATACGTCCCGCCCACATATGAAAACGGTGTTCAAACCACCATGTGAGGTATCACCGTGAACGTTAGCTAGAGAGCAATAATTTTAGCCCCAGACCTCCTCTAACTCAAAACATGTAACCAGTAAAAAATGTTAAAGCGTCGCCTATGGGGATTTTTAAATGGCGAAGTTTGCCATTCTACGAGCGTGTACAATTTTGAAGCATGCCAAGTTGGGTATCATTTAGTCCGCGTAACTTCATCTTTCACATTATGCAAAAACATTGGGCTAACTTTACTGGTTTGTTTTTTTTAAAGCACAAAACTATGTTTTTTTTCGAAAAATTGCTGCGCAAATACCGTGCGAGATTAAAAGTTGCAATGACTGCCATTGTATTCTCTAGAGTCTTTGCTAAAGAAACATTTATAATGTTTGGGGGTTCTATGTAATTTTCTAGCAAAAAAATTATGATTTTTACATGTAGGAGAGAAATGTCAGAATTGGCCTGGTAGGCAAGTTTTTTTTTTTTAAATAGGAAGTAAACTTCCTCTGCAGACATTTACCAATAGGTAAGCCTATAATAAGGCTTAACTATATGTAGTGAAAATATCTCCTAAACATGTACAGTTTAGGAAATATTTACATTGCATGCAGCCAGTGACATCACCGACGCATGCGCTCTGAAGTAACAGTCACAGGTGGTGCAGTTCCTTCCGAGCCCAGTGCCTCGAACCCGGAAGAAATGAGAGGGGAGATGTCGACGGTGTGCAGGGACTGCTGCAACAGCTTAGTTCTAAGGTATTTTATATTGTGCTAGTATGCAATGCATACTAGTGCATTATGCCTTTTTTGTCTTGCAGGTGTTGTAAAAAAAAAAAAACAGCTAGTTTTGTTAAATGCCACATGGCTAGACCACCCACTTATTTAACAAATGTTTTTGTTCACTTTTTGTTTTTGTTTTTTTCTTTAACGTGTTGACTTTTAGACTTTATGCAGTATTGCATAGTGTTTGAGATATTTGGGTTAAACGTGTCATGTGACCCACATCTCATCTCATGCAATATCTTTTTGTGAATTAACCCGTTATTAAATGTGCTCATTTTTGTTTAGAGATTTTGTTAAATGGTTTTACTGTGTGACAGCGCTGACACTGATCATTTACCATTACTGTGATATATAGTACAGATTTGCACAATGATAAACCCAGGGAAATATTTGCAGTGGTAACGGCCATTAAGAGATGATGGATGAATAAGTGTGACCTAGCTACTTCACATATCACACATCTGTCCATCTATGGCACAACTTTCTGCGATGCAGGACAGGATCTTTTTGTTCACTTGGTACATCTGATGACAGTCTACAACCTAAAGCTGGCCTTAGACTGATCAAAGTGTGGCTGGTTCAGCAGGGACCATCCCAAATTTCAATAGTGTGGCCATCCCTGTTTGACAGAAGTTGATCCTTGCATCAACATCTGTTGAATGAACGTGTTATAAAACTTTTGTTGATCGGTGACTGCAGCTGCTGCAGTCAGAATACAATGTCCCGGTTGGGGGGGAATTTCTCTATCCACCTCAATTGTGTGCATGGAGGAATCTGTTAGATGAATGGGGAAAAAAAATATGCTAAACTCTATTGCACTGATAAGATCACAGAAAGGTAACATGACTTGCTTGCATTTTTAAAATACAAGTGAAATCTCCTCTTTGTTTGCCAAGCATTTTCTGACACATAAGTTGTTTGGTTTTGGTTATTTACATTTTACTTCCTCTTTGTAAACAAGAGCCACAAGATGGAATTTCTTAACTATATGCCTTTTTGTTCAATAAATTGTGACCAATAGTCTTATTCTGTTCGCACAGGTCAGCAATACAGTCAGATGGACTCTCAGTTACCATGCAATAACGGATATGGGCAGGTAAATGATGAGATGCATTGAAATTGTATGCAAATAATGTTACTACGGCAGACCTTTTGTGTTGTATCTACATTTAAGACTAATGGTTGGTTTGGCAGTCATGAGATATCAACTAGTATTGTTAGAGACTTAAGTGGGGCTACACGCTATGAGAAAATCTGAAGAAAAATTCCATACATGGGCACCATTGTTCGATTTTCAAATAGTGTGTACACAACTTTTGACATCTGATTTCAGATTTTCCGAAGGGACAAACGTCAAAATCATTGTTTTACATGAACAGTACTAATTTTCATTTAATGTGTATGATTTTCGTATGAGCATCGTTCAAGAGTTGATGTACAATTAGTTCTATCCCCCGTTACGACCTGCTGTGTAACATTGAGGAAAACTGGATGATTGTGCGTCTGATTTTCATGGTATGTACTGGGCGTTAAAGTGGACCTAAAGCCCCGTACACACGATCGGACTTTCCGTGACGTGGCAAATTATGAAATCTCCAAATGCAGCGCACAGTTCTCTTCTTCAATGGGATTATAATGAAGCTGCTTTGCTGGTGTCACTGATTGAGCTATTGCAAACAAATTTTCAAAGGCTTTTTTTTTCCTAGTGATGACAAGAATTATATTAGTTTTTTTTTTTTTTTTTTTTGTGTATTAAAATTTTTTTTTTTAAAATTAGACATGCTATCTGCCAATAGAACTTAACCAAAAAGTGCATTCTATGCATCCAAAAATATAAAGTTTACCAAATCATTATAAAACCAAAAAGAATTATGTCAAAGCAATAACTCCAAGTCCAATAACACGTTATCTCCTCTGAATCCGCAACATGTCTGGTTGACGAACGGTTGTTCAGAAACTAACTGAAAAGCACGAAATGAAAAGCGCAAACTGAAAAATGCTAAAAGAAAAGCGCGAAAAAAACTCACCAAACTTCTACTAACACGAAATTAGCAAAAGGAGCCCAAAGGGTGGCGCTAAAGAGCTGAAAAACCACGTAGTACGTCTCTACGTTCGTAATTGTTGGCCAACATTTCTGTGACTGTGTGTTTGCAAGACAAGTTGGAACCAACGCCCTTTGGACAAAATTCCACGGTTTTGTTGGCCAACAATCCGATCGTGTGTATGAGCCATAAAACTAGGTCACCATTTGCTGCTGTTCAAAAAAAACATCTAAAAATGTTAATAAATACCCTTAAAAAATGTACTTTTTTTTTTTTTTTTCCTTTCATTTCTCCTGAAAATAGCAGTGTATTTGCTAGCATGGGACTATGACTAAGCACTCCTGAGTCTAAAGCCTTGCACCTGTGTGCCTGCATAGTGAGATGTAAGTCATTGTTGCCTGTGACCAATCGTCTCACAAGAGTAAAATTTGTTGCTATCCCTATTGTGCTGCTCCCTGTTCTCCTTGCTGCAGCAAAAGCTGTGCCTGATAACCTATAGTGCAAGGATCACTGTTTTCTGCTCTATTTTTATTGTGTGGATAGCTACTATCTGCACCCCTCCTGCATCCTAGACCACCAGTTATTAGTGGGTCAGTAATGGCATGAGAAAACAAATACTCTACCTACCAAGGTGGTCATCGCCACAAACCGTGCAGAACATGTTATTTTAAGTTTGTAATGAGAAAAATAACCTGTCAGAATCCCAGGGGTAATATTGGTAACTAGTCCTTTTCCCTCCTATTTGCCATTTTTTTTAAGCACGTCTTCCGCAGTTCATGTCCTTTTTAAATGCTTATCTGAATTTTGTTAACCAGGTTTGTGTGCGACCTGTCGTTCTGTTGGCTTTCATACGCTTTCTCCATTGAGATGTGGACATGCAGTGTAACAAACCAGCATTGACACTGTGGAAGAAAAATACTTAAGTTCCGAAGTACTTTAGAACATTAATCAAATGTCTGAAAAACCTTTTGCTTTGGGCTTGCTTTGAATGTGGAGCTGTTCCCTAGTGTTTTATGACATTCATTGTCTTCGGCAAGATGAGCCTGGAGTAATGAACGTCTGGACTAGAACACCCTGACACCTTTATACATGAAGCTGAATGTTTCATGTAATCCAATCCTCTAATGGCACCCACTTCGAACGGTACAATATATTTTTGCCTCAACTTCTCCATCTAGGTTGTCTTAATAAACTATTGTGAAGGGTTTGCTTAAAAGAATAGTTTGTTTTCAGTGAGCACATATTTTCAGTTATTAAAGTGTTTATCTGGGGAAACGTTTGAGTGTTTCACGTTTTTTAATGGTTCAATCCTTTGTTTTGCAATAAATACAGCAATTAGATTAGTTATTGCAGTGAGTAAAAGATCAATTTGCAGTCTTGTGCTGCACTATTTCAATTTGAGGAAAACTATTTAGCACACTAAGCAGGAAGCCCCCCAAATCATACCTAGAATATTAATCACTTATGGGGTTTAAACAATCAAATCTTTCCTGTTGGTCCCCCTTTTGTAACTGTAAAATCCCCTTTTCTCCTCAAATTTGCAATGGCCACAAAAGCAGACTTGATCTGTTTTTTTTCTTCCATTCCCCTATCGCTGCTTGGCCCAAAGGAAACTACTGTACACATCCCATCATACATTGGGATGTTAGTTTTCTGGTTGAAGTTACATAGGATGGTCTGTGACTGGTGTCAGGGGGAGTAATTTGTTCGGTCACTGCTTGCTATGCCTGCAATCTGCATTCACCAACAGTCTTATAGAAATGACTCAGGAGGGCTGCCCTTGTAATCACTACACGCCAGCTTGTAACCTACTGCCTAAATGACATGCTAGAGTAGAGTGCTTTAGAAGATGGGAAAATACATGTAGAAAGTTCTTGCTAAATTGGATTACTAGCAACCTCTGTTCTTGGCTGCTGATATGTCAGCCACTGAGTTACTCCACCTACGCAGGGACTCAGCCTGATGAGATGGCAGTTTCTGATGTCCGGTCCTGTGCACAGAAAGTGTGTTGTTGGCCTCTGAACAATTACTTTGATTATGGATTTGACAGGCAAAATGCATCTGTCAGGTAAGTGGATTAATGCTTAGTACTTTGTACACTTGTGCCTACCATAGTACTAAAGATAGATTTTTGCCCAAAGTGTGGTTTCAAGCTGATCTTACAGCTATAGCTAAAAAGTAAAAAACGAAACAAAAAACAATTCCAAATGGGTAGTAGAAAACTAGTGAAAAACACATGCGTTTTGAGTGCTAAAGTGTTTTTTTTTTTTTTTTTTTTTTTTTTTTTTAAGTGATAAAAACCAAAAAGGCAGCAATAAGCATATCAAAATACCATCAATATTTGCTATGTTCAATCACCAGTGGTGGGGCAATATGCAGCCCTATACATCGTATATGGATATAGCCAAAATCAATGATAGTCTCAACATGTATCAAATACAAGGAAAAGAACAAAACAGTTTCTGGGTGTAGTAAGTTCAGTCTCAGCGGGCTACATAGCATAAATCACGCTCTGCTGCTACCTCCCGCTCCTCCTCTTAAAGCATCCAATTAGGATGTTGCATTCATGGAATAAAAGAAAATCGTCATTGCGCAATGATCAGCATAAAGTGCATCAAACAAAGAAAAAAGGAGAAAATATTTAAGAGACACAAATGATTATCAGTTGGAACAAAAACGTTTGAATGGCAAATGCAGCTTAAACAGGCGAGAGTTGGATCAATTGTATCGTCCCCTGATAGGGAGGTGAGGATCGTGTCCCCTAGAAGGGAGCAAAGTCCTAGATCCCCAGAACAGAGATATACATCTCCTGAGCTGTCGTGAACGGATAGAGGCAATCAGAATGGACAAGGAAGACCATATAGAGAAGATAACACCGGACCCAGAACCCCTAAACTGTGGTGGAAAAATAAAAATCACCAAGACAACCCTATTGGAAAAATAACGGGAATAGAAATAATCAAAAGCCTTATAATCAACCATATAATCAATATGGTAATTCAGGAAGTGGTGAAAAAGATAACTATGGTTACAATCAAAATAGGGGTGATAGAAGGGATTATCCACAGTATCAAAATCAATACGACCAACATCAAGACAGGCTTGATTATTATGACCAACATCAGTATGAATCTAGGAGGAGTCTGATTCACACCCATAATAGGTATGAAGCCTTAAGGGACTATAGGGATGAGGATCAGTCACGGTCTTTTTTGGAGTACCGCAGGAGCGAGAGAACCCCACCACGGTACGAACAAAAGGCAAACGCAAGGAGTCCAAATGCAAGAGGGGATGCCGAGGAGGATTCAAGACCAAAAAGAAAGTCATTGGGGAAGGGATCCATAATTTGAGTGGAATAGAATTAACAAGAACTGAATTACTAACACTTGATAAAGGATTAAAATATGCTCCTAAACGCAATTTAAACAAATTTGAAATGTATGTGGATATTCAGAAGTACCTGAGAAAACTGAATATAAAGAAATGTATGTTTAATCAGACTCCAAGTAATAAGCCTAATAGAGTAGACACACCCGGAAGAATTGTACATAGCAAATTAAGGAATAAGTCACTGTTTAACCCCCCAGTATCCAACAATGAACATATAGAAGTCTTTAATTGGATGGTTATACAGGATAAATTAAAAAAATAAGTGACCCACTTAGCATCAAAAAAGGAATTAAGGACTAGAGGATAATAAAAAAATCATTATTAGACCTGCGGACAAAGTGGGAGCAATTGTTGTGCTATCCAAAGATTATTATAAGGAACTACAAGATCAATTAAGTGATACAAATACTTACATCAAGTTAAGGGGGAATCCAACTAAGAAATACAAAGAAGAATTATCGGAACTGGTATTTAAAGGGAGTATTAAAAACATTTTAACCAAGAAGGAGGCAAAGTATTTGATACCTGATACATGTAGGGTTCCGATAATCTATACGGTTCCAAAAATCCACAAGAATCAAACGCAGCCACCAGGAAGACCCATAATTAATAGGATTCAGTCCATAAATGCAAGAATAGGACAATATGTGGATAATTATATACAGCCCTTGGTACCTAAAACATGTGCCTACACAAAACGCCTAATACAGATACTCAATACTATTGAACTTAGGCCGGAATGTAAATACCTTATAGCTACAGCAGATGTTTCATCGCTGTATACTATAATAGACCATGAGGAGGCGGTCAAAGCGTCTAAATGGGCTATGGAGGAATTTAACAACCTTCTCTCTAAACAAAAACGATTCATATTAAGGTGCTTTGCATATGGATTACAACATAATTATTTCTGGCATAATGGAGATTACTATAGGCAACTTAATAGCATTAGAATGGGTGCAAAGTATGCACCCAGTGTTGCCAATATATTCAGGGCCAGATGGGAGGAGCATTTTTTCTGATATCCCAGATGATCTAATCCTCTACAGAAGATTTATAGATGACTATCTTAATATGGAAAGGTGATGAAGAGCGTTTGATCCAATTTTTTGGCAAATTGAATAACAATCAGAAAAATATTAAGCTCACCTATGAGATCAGTAATAAAGTTGTGCATTTCTTGGATTTAGAAATACAACTGGATAAGGGGGCTATAAGCACAAAAACTTTAAGCCAGTGGAACGAAATGGCTATATTCGGGTGGATAGCTGCCACTATGATCTTTGGCTTATTAACATTGCGAAGGGCCAAATGGTACGCCTTAGAAGAAACTGTACTGATCAAAGTGTCTATCTGGAACAGGCAAAACTGTTGGTGGAAAAAAAAATTGTATCAAAAGGATATAGTGAGAATTTTATTGAGGAGAAAATACAGGAAGTATACCGTATTCCAAGAGATTTGTTAATTCAGGATAAGGAAAAGAATATCACCAAGTATCAGGAAATCCCCCTTATATTGAATTACAACACTCATAGGCAAGTGGAACATATCATTAGAAAACACTGGGCACTTAAGGCGGATAAGCAATTGCAATCAATTTTACCTGATAAACCTTGCTTCATTTATAGAAGGGCACCCACTTTAGGGAACTTGGTAGCAAGAAATGTTTCGGACCCTCCCAAGAAACTGAATGAGCTGTCCTTCTTTCAGGGAAAATGCTCTTTTCCTTGTAAAAGATGCTATGCATGCAAAAACACAAACTTCAACGGCCAAAAATGTACGAATTTATGTCTACTAGCACCAAAAGGAGTACACAATTAAAGATTTTATTTTGTGCAGAACAGAAGGGGTTGTCTATATATTGCAGTGCTCATGTTCACTGCAATATATAGGTAGAACTAAACGCCCCATGTGGAAGCGCACTAATACAGAATATCAAGAATGGCTTCCCCAAACACAGCGTGCCGCGACATTTTGCATCCCATCTTAACCCCTTCCGTACTCGGCTTTCCGGGGTTATACCGGGATGATGCCCGCAGCTGCAGGCTTCATCCTGGTACCGTTTTTTACAGTGGGCGATCGGCTTTCCTGGTATAACAACCGATGCAGCTAAAAGCAGGAAGCGACGGCATTACGTCACTTCTTGTTTATTCGGCTGCCGATGGCGCCGTTTTTTAAAAAAAATACACAGTATTCACAATCACCGAAAATGGCAATCTGAATACTTTGAAGTGCAAAGGAGGGATTAGACCCCGATCCCTCCATAAAGAGTACCTGTCACCACCTATTACTGTCACAAGGGATGTTTACGTTCCTCGTGACAGCAATTAAAAGTCATCAATTTTTTTTTTTTTTAACAATTTATAAATATAAAAATAAATAAGAAAAAAATTTTTTTTAAAGCATCCCTGCAAGCTCGCGCAGCAAAGAAAACGCATACGGAAGTCGCGCCCGCATATGTAAACAGTGTTGAAATCACACATGTGAGGTATTGCCGCGATCGTCAGAGTAAGAGCAATAATTCTAGCACTAGACCTCCTCTGTAACGCTTACCTGGTATCCATAAAAAAAATTTAAAGCGTCGCCTATGGAAATTCTTAGGTACCGTAGTTTGTCGCCATTTCACGAGTGCGTGCAATTATAAAGCGTGACATGTTTGGTATCTATTTACTCGGCGTAACATCTTTCACATTATACAAAAAAATTGGGGTAACTTTACTGTTTTTTTTTTTTTTTTAAATTCATGAATTTCCAAAAATTTGCGTTTAAAACACCGCTGCACAAATACCGTGTGATATAAAATATTGCAACAATCTCCATTTTGTTCTCTAGATTCTCTGCTAAAAATATATATATAATGTTTTGGGGTTCTAAGTAACTTTCTAGCAAAAAATACGGATTTTAACTTGTAAACACCAAATTTCAAAAATAGGCTTAGTCATGAAATGGATAATAAGGATCCAACATCTCTAAAATTTTGGGCTATTGATAGGTATAAGCCTCATTGGAAGGGGAGCAACAAAGTAAGAGAACTTGATAAAAGTGAATCCAGATGGATATTTGAAATGGACACTCTTGCTCCGAGGGGCCTGAACATTGATTTTGATTTATATTGTTTTATTTCTGATTCTTCGTATTAGATTGAATATATATCTGTTTTTATCCCATTTTATTATTTATTATTATATATATGAAATGTGAGCTATTTACCCTTAGTTCAGATTTAGTAGCACCAACGTGCATATATTTAGTTTTGGATTCTACAGCATCAACGTGCATATACCCAATAGCTAAAATTGCACTACACGCACCTATTTATTTGATGTGCTGCAGTCTCAAGTGAATATTTAAGTTGACCACTTGAGGGAGTAGGGTAATAGCAGTTTATGAAGTTTCAAGTTTACTTTGCTTTTATAAAACTACAGATAGTTTTAAATGACCATTTTTATATTAATTGTTTGTTAAAATTTATTGTAAGCTATGAACTTGTTAAATACCAAGGCAAATGAGCACTGAACAAACATGATGATCCAATGATCACCGACGTCACTATGGCAACCGGAACGCTGTAGCAAGCATAACTATGGAGCTTTGTCTGTCACATGGCTACCCTTGATAAAGTCACGTGACATGTGACGCAACACGCTGGAAGGAGCCAGTGACGACATCTTATGTGTCTGTATGAAGTACACTGGATGTGGTAGGAGGAGAGGTAATCGCTCTGACTGTTCCTTAGTGCTGATTACCATAGAAGTACATGTGAGTGGATTCACCTGTGCCTTTGATGCTGTTGATGCACTTTATGCTGATCATTGCGCAATGATGATTTTCTTCCATGAATGCAACATCATAATCAAATTATTTAGGAGGAGGAGCGGGAGGTAGCAGAGCATGATTTATGCTATGTAGCCCGCTGAGAGTGAACTTACTACACCCAGAAACTGTTTTGTATTTGATGCATGTTGAGACTATCATTGATTTTGGCTATATGCATATACGATGTATAGGGCTGCATTATGCCCCACCACTGGTGATTGAACATAGCAATTATTGATGGTATTTTGATATGCTTATTGTTGCCTTTTTTACATATTTGGTTTTTATCACTTAGCACTTATGTGTGTTTCACTAGTTTTCTACTACCCGTTTGGAGTTTGTGCATATATTAGGAAGTTAATTTATAGCGCACTATTTATTTTATCATTTACTATAGGGGTATCCGAACACTCTTAAAATGGTTGCAGCTTGATTATTTAGGTCATTTCTAATATTGATTCACTATACACTATATCAGCGCTTTAGTACACCATTGTACAAAAAAAATACATGTCTGGTGACTTTTAACGGTGCAAACAAAAGTCCAGCAGCTCAGGGTTTGCATGCTGTGGAGTATTTCATAATAGTCTTGTGTTCACAGTTTTCAGTTATTTTATGTTTCTTTAATCACATCTGTCAATGGTTTGCAAAAGCAAGGAGGTTAATGCAATAAACTTTGCTTACATATTTTAATCCATAGAAATTCCAGGATGGGACTATTACAGTTAAGGAATTCTTTATGCTACTTGGAATCCGTGCTCTCATTCAAAAGCCAAGATGCAGTGAGCTTCCAGTTAATGTAAGTTTTTTTTTTTTTTTGTTTTTTTTCTAGCTTATACCTTTTCATAGCAAAGGTTCCTACAATTTCTATGTGCTAAAAGTATTGGCTGTCAAAGCATATGCAACAATGCTGTGGTTACTGGAGAATGTGTTGAAGCTGCCAGGTGTAAAACACTAAAGAATAATTAATTTGCACCTGAGTGCTCCTCATCTTCTGCATTGCAAGAGATATCTGTCATTAGATGGCCCTGTGCTAACCTGGACTGTTGGCAGGTGGAACATTCTGGGCACTGCTGTAAGTACCACCCTATGAGAGATAGTACAAGTCCAGAGGCCTCCATGAGACCTGATTGAGGGATGGGTCCTCTAGATGGATTTGCAGCCCCTTGAGGGCCTTACCTCCTAGATTCCTTCCTCATTCCTGGCCCTAATCAGGTGAATATTCTCAGTGATGTAACTAGGATTCCTGCCTCTTAAAGTGTAACTGTTTTTTTTAGTTAGAGTGGAGAGGGATTGGATCACCTCTCAGTCTTTATAGCGGACTGTGCTCTTCCTAAGTTGCTGAACCCCAATGCCCTGTACACATGGGCCGAATGCCGGCGGCATCGACCGGTTTAATAAAAAACATCCAACATTCGGCAATAGTGTATGGGAGCCAGTCTGACAGAAGTCTGCTGTTTGACCAGCTTCTGTCGGACGACCATGCTGGGAAACCAGCAGCCAGCCGTCTCCCGATCAGCGGCGTGTTCTGGCGGGGGGCCGCCCCTCTGTCAGAACACAATAACTCAGCGGGGGGATCGCTGTACAAACATCAGATTGTTGGTACAGCAGCTCCAACCAGAGCTGATGGGTTTTATTTTTTATTTTATTTTTTTCATTCAACCCACTGGGTTGAATGGAAAAAACTCAATGTGTGCTAGGCTTAAGGGTTAAGAGTATAAGGCTTCTCATGTTAACCAGGTGGTATCCTCTTATTGACTTATTTGTTCAAGGTCTTTTCTAGGGAATGGTTTCCTGGGACTTGTCCCAGTGTTGTGTGTGTGTGTGTGTGCGTGTTTTTGTTTTTTTGTTTTTTTTTTTCTGTTGACTGCATAATTTTTGTTCTAGTTTCTTCCTTTTCAAGTACATGAGATTTTCTACCTGTTTGTGATGGATTGCTGGTTAAGGCTCACAACCACTCACTGTTTCATGTGTAACCACTGGTAGTGATTTTTCTGTCCTGCTATGAAGCTCCAGGTTGATCCTCTGTGGACTTCTTTGTTGTGCCCGTTGTCTTAGACCCCTTTGACACTGGGGCGCTTTGCAGGCGCTATAGCGCCTGCAGAGCGTCCTGAAATGAAACAGCACTGCACTCTCTCCAATGTGAAAGCCCCGAGGGCTTTCACACTGGAGCGGTGCGCTGGCTGGACGCTGAAAAAAGTCCTGCTAGCAGCATCTTTGGAGCAGTGTATACACCGCTCCTTCACTGATCCTGCCCATTGAAGTCAATGGGGCAGCGCGGCTATACCGCCAGCTTAGCGGCGCTTTGCGGGTGATTTTAACCCTTTTTCGGCCGCTAGCGGGGGTTAAAACCACCCCGCTAGCGGCCAAATAGCACTGGTAAAACGGCGCTAAAAATAGCGCTGTTTTACAGCTGACTCCGCCCCCGCCCCAGTGTGGAAGGAGCCTAACAGAGGGCTTCTCCTTATCTGGCTCTGCTGTGGACATGTGTTCTTTAGAGAAGTCTGAGTTCTCAAATTCTCCTTGGGCTTGTTAGTGGTTGTTGACCACGCATGCGTTTGCTTTTGAATGTCCTGGCTGTTTGCAAATTCCTGGGTCTAATGATGGATGTGAAAGACAATACGATTTGTATACTTGCTGTAAGGTATTTGTTTTAGATTGAGGGACCCAGTCCCACCCCTCTGAGTCTTCTTTTTTTTTTTTTTTTTCCTTTCTTTTTTTTTTTGCTTACCTTTTTGTACTGCTTTCTCAGAATGCTGGCTAGAGGAGGAGTTGTATGAGAGTTGGCTTACATTTTTTCCTGTTTGCCAGTGTCCTAACCGCCTGTAGGTAAAAGTATAAGCTGTTTCCAATTTCCTCTGTCCCCCCTTAATGGACTTCAAGAAAAAGTTTTTTACTTCAGGGTTCATTCACACTAGATGCTCTGAATGCAATCCCAATGCATGGCAGCAAAAATATAATGGTTCACTGAGTGCAGCTTAAACCCGTGCATTGCAGCACTGAAAAAACTATAGCACAATAAACAAACGCAACACATGAAAACGCCAGTGTTGTAACCTCCTGTGGCTAATGGTACAACTTAACTGATTCCCTGTATCCCCTAATGAACCTCTAGAAAATGTTTGGTTTTTTTAGTACAAAAAGTGAAATATTTCCATTAGGTCTGTTTTAAATGAATGGTCTGCTTTTAAGACAAGGCACAATGTGCATGAGGTAATGTACCACAGAGATGTAAAGAAATCATCCATAAGACCAAGGATTTATTTTTTATTTTTTGTGAATCTAATTTTACTATTCACTCTGTTTTTACACTTGTTTGTGCTGCAATTATGTCAATTGCTAAGGTTTTCATTTTGCTTCCTTTGATACAGCGTGGAAACTATGAAACCTTATCTGCTACCGACTTGATGCTAGATCTGTTCATTTATCAACCTAAACTTCAAGTATATGAGGAGGAATGCCATACCTTGTACCAAACAACTGAAGAGTATGTTTGTTTGTTTTTTTGATTTTTTGTTTTTTCTCGTGTGGGTGTTTTTTTGTGGGGTTGTTGTTGGTGTGTGTATTTTTTTTTTTTTTTCATAGGTTAAAGGATAAGTTCATCTTTGGGAATATGTTACGTGTTCCACCCGCTTTTAAGCTGGAACATGTAACATGTTCCCAATGCCACAGCCACGTCATTCATTTACACAGCTCTGTGTGTGTGAACTACAAGCCCTGACATCCTTTGCAACTGTTGGCTTGTAGTTCTCACAGAACTACCACGGTAGTTCATTGATACTTTGTCAGTGAATCTGCTTGGCCATAGGGGATGTATGGGGTACAGATGCACAGAAAGATCTACAGGAGGCCTGCATTTAATAATAATAAAAAAAAGTGAATTTGTCCTTTAAGAAAAGACAAAACTTGAAGGATCTTGGTTGAATGGTTGCATTTGTGTGTGTGTGTGTGTGTGTGTGAGCAGCATCTTGAAATTTTCATGAGCTTTACTAATGGTAGCGGTCTTTGGGCTACATATTTTTAATAAAATACATACTAAGTCTCACATAATCTAACCATCTTTTGAAAGGAAATGTGTGTTTTTGTTTTTTAAGCAAGTGTGTACAAGTCATATAGCCATGCTTAACTTTTTTTTTTTTTTTTAAAGAAAATACTAGGGTAATTTGGTTGTTAAATCTTGTTAGGTTGAAGTTGTATACAGATATGCAAGATAAGCCTCTAACTGAAGTTAGCAGCCTGCTGTGGGAAGAAATGAGGATGTGCTCGGAAAATGAGGTACTAAATATGTTACCTTGATAGATTTACTTTGCTCCTGAGAGTTTAGATCAAATGGTTAAATATTTCCTTTATTTCTAATAGCTGATGCTCTTTGGCACGACACTTAAAAATCGGAAGTCTATGTACGCCAAGAAAAGCAAGATTTTAGCACATGAAGCAAAAGTGTCTATTTACAGCAAATTGCTTCATAAAGCTCAGGTAAATGTTAGTCTTATATAAATTCTTTCTCCTCTTTGTGTATGAGTGTCTATTTGCCTGGCAATCTATTTATATTCCTGGTCCCACCCATTGTAGGTTCCTTGATTTCTCTCACTGTTGTGATTCAAACTCAACTTTACCAAAACAATCATGTTTGCTAAAATCTGACTGCATTGGGTTACACAAAATGTAGTTTTATTAAAATAGATTTTTTTTTTTCTTTTTTTAATTTATAGGAGCTACGTTTATTGGAGCGCCTCAGCAGTTCAATGATCATATTGCCTAGGCTGTTAACCCTTTGCAGCCTGGCCATTTGTTTCATTTTCACAAATACAGAATTAAAGTAGTTTTAAACCTCAGACATGAAATTTGATCAAAGCACATATTTCTATAATGTTTACTTGTTTCTCTCCAAAACTGACAGCTTCGGTCAGAGCCGCAGTACTAACAATCTGAGGTTAGTACAACTGTCTCCCCTGCTGTGCTATTGTGTTCTGACAGGGGGACAGCCCCCCCGCCAGAACACTCCGGTCAGTGGTCTCAGCCATTGGCTGCTGGTTTTCCAGCATGCTTGTTGGACCAGCTGCTATACACAGCTGGGTGACATTTAGGAGGGGTAGAGGGAAGAGAGCTAGGGAGGTCAGTCCTGAGTTGGTACACCCACAACAAATATGCCAAGTTGCATGATGTTGGAGATATCAGCTCAAGGGTGGCAGTGCCAGTCCCATAGCTGCCAGGGGAGCGACTGCTCTGGTAAGGAGGGGGCCATGGATAGAGGAAAGGTTGGACATGAACTGGTAGTAGGGGACTCAATTATTAGGAGGACAGAGAGGGCAATCTGTCACAAAGACCTTGGTTGCCGAACAGTATGTTTGTTAGGTGCTCGGATTCGACACATCGCGGATTGGATGGACAGATTTTTGGGTGGAGCTGGGGAGGACAGCTGTTTTGGTGCACGTTGGCACCAATGACAAAGTAAAAGGAAGGTGGAGAGTCCTAAAAAAATTATTTCAGGGACTTGGGGAATAGATTGAAGAAAAGGACGTCCAAGGTAGTGTTCTCAGAAATACTACCTGTGCCTCGAGCCACACCAGTGCGGCAGAAGGAGCTTAGGGAATTGAATAAGTGGCTGAGGAACTGGTGTAGGATGTAGGGGTTTTGGGTTCCAGCAGAACTGGGCTGACTTCTCAGTCGGTTACCGGCTTTTTAGTAAGGGTGAGCTGCACCTTAGGTTGTAAAACCTCCTGTGATGCAGGAGCCCCCCTTTTACTTACCTGAACCCAGCGACGGTTATCAGCACACCAGCTCCAGCCGGTGTCTCGGGTCATTATTGGATATATTGATAGCAGCGCAGCCATTGGCTCCCGCTGCTGTAAATCAAATCCAATGACGTGGGGGCGGGGCCAAGTCCTGCTGTCTGTGTCAATGGACGCAACAGCAGGACACAGGACCATCCTCTCTAATGGGGTACTCGAAGAGGAGGATCCAGGAGTGTTGCTGAGGGACCCCAGAAGAGGAGGCTCAGGGCCACTCTGTGCAAAACCATCTGCACAGAGGAGGAATGTATGACATGTATGTTTGTGTGTGTTTGTTTGTTTTTTTTTTTTTTTTAAACTAACCTTTTAAATATCCTTTAATGCGGAGGGTGCAGCTCTACTTGGAAGAAATATGGCCACAAAGTTGGATGGGCTTTTAAACTAGTTGGGGGAAGGGTTCAGAGGAAGCCATAGCCGGCAGTGAGCAAAGGACAGAGGGCAGTAGTGATAATGCATCTAATCCCGAAGTGAATGAGTGGACAAATCAAACAAACAACAATCAAAAACATAGCCTGAGAAAACAGAAGGAGAAATGTAATGTGCACTCATACAACACTGAGAGGCGTATACACAAATGCCAGGAACCTAGCTAACAAAGTGGATGAACTGGAGCTGCTATTACACGAGAAGCAAGTAGACTTTGTGGGAATAAAATACATTTTGGTTTGACAGCTCACACAACTGGCTGGCAAATATTCTGAGGTATTCCTTGTATCGGAAGGACAGGGAAGGTAGAAGAGGGGGAGGTGTGTGTGTGTGTGTGTGTGTGTGTGTGTGTGTGTGTGTGTATGTTATATATATATATATATATAGAAGGGGACGGGGTGGTGGTGGAATCTATGTGGGTAGAACTCCAAAGAAGAAGAAAATGGGGAAATTAATAGTGGGGGCATATGTTACAGGCCTCCCAACCTGAAGGAGGAGCTGGACCTATCACAGATAGAAATGGCAAGGAAATGTCGTCATAATGGGGGACTTCAATTATACTGATATAGACTGGGTACAAGGGACAGCTCACTCCTTAAAGGCCTGTCATTTCATGAATTTCTTTCAGGACAACTTCATGTCTTAATTGGTGGATTCCCCAACTAGAAAGGAATGCATTGCTAGATTTATTAATTACGAACGATCCAAGTCTGATCTCAGATGTGGCATTACGGTACAACTTGGGCTCTAGCGATCACAGGATGATCGCATTTGGTGTAAATTATAGGAAAAGGAAGGCACGAGGGTAGCACAAAAACTCTAAATTTCAAACGAGCAAACTTTTCTGAACTGTGCTCAATACTACAAGACATCTATTTGGGGCCAAATCCTAGAAGCATTAAACATGGAAGAATAATGGGTATGCTTTAGGAACATATATTAACCATCTCAATACAGTGCACTTTCACTCCCTTCCTGCCCAGGCCATTTTTCATTTTTTCCCCGCAAATAGAGCTTTCTTTTAGTGGTATTTGATCACCTCTGCGGTTTTTATTTTTTGCGCTATAAACAAGAGTGACAATTTAAAAAAAAAAAAAAAAACACTATTTTTTACTTTTTGCCATAATAAATATCCAATTTTTTTTTTTTTAAACAAATTTTTCTTCAGTTTTTAGGCCGATATGTATTCTTCTACATATTTTTGGTAAAAAAAATCGCAATGAGTGTATATTGATTGGTTTGCGCAAAAGTTATAGTGTCTACAAAATAGGGGATAGATTTATAGCATTTTTATTTATTTATTTATTTTTACTAGTAATGGCGGCACTTTTGACATATTTTTGGGACCATTCACATTTATACAGCGATGCGTGCTCTAAAAATGCACTGATTTCTGTATAAATGTGACTGGCAGGGAAGGGGTTAACACTAGGGGGTGATCGAAGGGGGGAGGGACTCACAAGGGGAGGAGACCGATTGGTGTTGCTCTATACCAGGGGTCTTCAAACTGCAGCCCTCAGGTGTTCAGGAACTACAATTCCCATCATGCCTAGTCATGTCTGTGAATGTAAGAGTTTTACAATGCCTCATGGGATGTGTAGTTCTGCAACAGCTGGAGGGCCGTAGTTTGCTACTATACTGAGAACACACATCGGTCTCCTCTCCTCTGATAGGACGTGGATCTCTGTGTTTACACACAGAGATCCACGGTCCTGCTGTGTTACCGGGCAATCGCGGGTGCCCAGTGAACATCGCGATTGCTGGCGGCGCGCGCTCCCTGGTGGGCAGGAAAGGCGAGGGCGTCATATGACGCCATGCCGCCTGGCCGTCATATGACGGCTGGCAGGCGGAAAGCGGTTAAACAATGGTATCACACAGTGCATTCCAATGGGCAATAAATATAGAAGAGCAAAGGTTAAACCTGGGTGGCTAAACTGTAACGTAAAAAGTATTTTTGAGGGGGCGCATGCGCGGCGTGTAGGATGGCGGACGTGTGAGAGAAGCGCTCCGGTCCCCGTCTCCCTGTTCGAGGCTCTTGCTAAGCTTACAACGCACCACTAGCCCCAGGAGTGACACCGCCGACTGCCGGTGGTCCCCAGGCACCGTATGGGTAAAATCGGCTTCCAAAAAGCGATCTACAGAGGTTTTATCCCGCCGCCACCGTCGCAGCCTATTCACAATATAGAGCGCTTCCTGTATAGGCCGCAATCCCTGGCCTCGAGTGACCCGCCCGGCCCGCCAGACACCGCTGAACCCCGCCTGATGACGGGAAATGCAATTTTGGAGAATCACAGGTCCCAGCAATACCAATCAATACTATAGCTGCTGTGGCTGTACTGGACCTCAAACTACAATCATTACTCCAGGGCCTGACCCACAATATTGCTAAGGAGGTGGGTAAAATAGCACATGAGCTGCGGGGAGAGAGAGATTAACTGGGGGAACGCACTGACACTTTGGAGAATAAATTTGATGAATTAACCCAGTATGTACCTGCTCTCGAGGAAGACGATGCCGCCATGAAACATAGTCTCCCAGCTCCAGCAGGAAGATTTGGAGAACCGGGAAAGACGCCAGAATTTGAGAATCAGAGGGATCCCTGAAATGGTCAGTGACAAGGAGCTACGCCCTTCTCTTTTGGGCCTGTTTATTATCTTAGCTCCCCATCTCCCTGACATAGATTGGCGCCTTGACCGGGCACACAGATCCTTGGCTCCAAAACCCCCTCCTATTGCTAACCCCAGAGACGTTATTGTCTGTTTCCACTACTATGAGACTAAAGTAGCCCTCACAATTACAACCCGCTACAAATCACGCATTGACTTTAAACAAATGATCTTTCTCTGATTACTTTAGCCAAAAGACACAGCTTTCGCCCTGTTACCACACCTCTACAAAACCATCAAGTCCCTTACCGCTGGGGGTTCCCATTCTGCCTGTCCACTTCCCAAGATGGTGTCCAATACTCACAGAGACTTCTACGAAAGTGAAGCCTTTATCTGCAACCCACCCATCCCTGAAGATTTTCAGCCCCAGGCTCCGAATCCTAAGCCACTCACGACCCCGGCCAAGATTTGGACCCCAGTCCAACGAAGATCGCAGAAGGCCTTTTCCACCCCTCAACGAGCTAATTCTCACAGATTTCCGACCTGAAGAGACCCTTCCTCCATCAATATTTAATCTTTAATACCGTAGCCAGACATTGCTTAGTCTGGCTATGCCAGTGACCCTCTTGGAGACTGGTCACCTTCTCTCACAAAGAGACACACTCCTTACTGTTTGATAGAACTTATCACCATTAATTTTTCTGGAAGAAGTTTCTTCCTCCCCCTTTCTTGATCGACTAGTTGCTTACCACTGATCAGTTTTGTCTGCTACTCTAGAAGAGATGGGGACCCTCCGTCGGTTCCTGCAGGCTGCTATGCCCCTCACCACAACCCATGGCTTCTGCCTGGGTATCCTGAAGTTTTACCTTCGGGTACCTTCAGGTTTTTAAAAAAAAATGCTTTTTTTGTTTGTTTTTTTTTTTTTGTTTTGTTTTTTTTTTTGTCATTTTTTACTGTTTTTTCAATTTAAAGGTCGTTTTTTTTTTTTTACCTTTTTATACGGTTGCTAATGCGAAATCTATAACACCGTTTCAACTTCGGTATCTATGTGCCTTTTACATGTTTTATCTCATGGATTTTCATATACTTGTTTTACAGTATATAATATGCGTGCATTATTTTCACCTGTTTAGATATGGCTCTTAAAGTATATTCATGCAATGTTAAGGGCTTGAACTCCATCGGGAAGCGATGCCAAGCTCTTAGGGAGTTTAGGTCCTCCAATGCAGAGGTGATTTATGATTCAAGAGACCCACTTTAAATCCAGTGGATCATTCGAATTTGCTTCCAAACATTTTGCAATGGCCTCAGACCCATCTGGAAAGACAGGAGTAGCAATTCTCATTGAACGATCCTGCCTGATCCGGGTTCTCTCATGATATCTAGACCCTCACGGTCGGTTCATACTCCTGAATTGTAGTCACCTGAACACTCATTTCACTTTGGCTAACATATATGCTCCAAATGTAGGACAAATTAGTTTCCTCACAACAGTTTTTGAGAAGTTACAATCCTTTTCTCAGCCTTTTATGATTTTGGGAGGCGATTTCAATGTGTGTATGTCTCTGACCAGGGATAGACAAACTCTATTCCAAGATGCCCCACGAGCCGCTACCCAGAAATCATCCGCCTCTTTCCATAAATTAACTAGATCACATAATCTTTTTGACACCTGGAGAGTAAAACATCCCACTCAGAAGTTACACATTCTACTCCCCCCCCCCCCCCCCCCCCCAAGCTACAGTGGGGACAGAAAGTATTCAGACCCCCTTACATTTTTCACTCTGTTATATTGCAGCCATTTGCTAAAATCATTTAAGTTCATTTTTTTCCTCATTAATGTATATACAGCACCCCATATTGACAGAAAAACACAGAATTGCTGACATTTTTGCAGATTTATTAAAAAAGAAAAACTGAAATATCACATGGTCCTAAGTATTCAGACCCTTTGCTGTGACACTCATATATTTAACTCAGGTGCTGTCCATTTCTTCTGATCATCCTTGAGATGGTTCTACACCTTCATTTGAGTCCAGCTGTGTTTGTTTATACTGATTGGACTTGATTAGGAAAGCCACACACCTGTCTATATAAGACCTTACAGCTCACAGTGCATGTCAGAGCAAATAAGAATCATGAGGTCAAAGGAACTGCCTGAAGAGCTCAGAGACAGATTTGTGGCAAGGCACATATCTGGCCAAGGTTACAAAAAAAATTTCTGCTGCACTTAAGGTTCCTAAGAGCACAGTGGCCTCCATAATCCTTAAATGGAAGACGTTTGGGATGACTAGAACCCTTCCTAGAGCTGGCTGTCCAGCCAAACAGAGCTATCGGGGGAGAAGAGCCTTGGTGAGAGAGGTAAAGAAAACCCAAAGATCACTGTGACTGAGCTCCAGAGATGCAGTCAGGAAATGGGAGAAAGTTGTAGAAAGTCAACCATCACTGCAGCCCTCCACCAGTCGTGGCTTTCTGGCAGAGTGGCCCGACGGAAGCCTCTCCTCAGTGCAAAACACATGAAAGCTCGCATGGAGTTTGCTAAAAACACCTGAAGGACTCCAAGATGGTGAGAAATAAGATTCTCTGGTCTGATGGGACCGTGATAGAACTTTTTGGCCTTAATTCTAAGCGGTATGTGTGGAGAAAACCAGGCACTGCTCATCACCTGTCCAATACAGTTCCAACAGTGAAGCATGGTGGTGGCAGCATCATGCTGTGGGGGGGTTTTCAGCTGCAGGGACAGGACGACTGGTTGCAATCGAAGGAAAGATGAATGCGGTCAAGTACAGATATATCCTGGACGAAAACCTTCTCCAGAGTGCTCAGGACCTCAGACTGGGCCGAAGGTTTACCTTCCAACAAGACAATGACCCTAAGCACACAGCTAAAATAACGAAGGAGTGGCTTCACAACAACTTCGGCCCAGCCAGAGCCCTGACTTAAACCCAATTGAGCATCCCTGGAGAGACCTAAAAATGGCTGTCCACCAACCTTTACATCCAACCTGACAGAACTGGAGAAGGATCTGCAAGGAGGAATGGCAGAGGATCCCCAAATCCAGGTGTGAAAAACTTGTTGCATCTTTCCCAAAAAGACTCATGGCTGTATTAGATCAAAAGGGTGCTTCTACTAAAATACTGAGCAAAGGGTCTGAATACTTAGGACCATGTGATATTTCAGTTTTTCTTTTTTAATAAATCTGCAAAAATGTCAACAATTCTGTGTTTTTCTGTCAATATGGGGTGCTGTATATACATTAATGAGGAAAAAAATGAACTTAAATGATTTTAGCAAATGGCTGCAATATAACTGAGTGAAAAATTTAAGGGGGTCTGAATACTTTCCGTCCCCAATGTATATTATAGATTAGATCATTTTCTAGTTACGGCCCCTCTCCTTCCTTATGTAGTCTTCTCGGAGATAAACCCTATCACCTGGTCGGACCATGCACCCATTGAACTCGACATTGTTTTGAAGTCTTCAAAGCCCAAGTCGTGCCATTGGCGTCTCAACGAGTCCCTGATCAAAAATCCAGTATCCCAAACTCACTTGCAACAGAAGCTGACCGAATTCTACCTACTAAATGATGGGTCGGTTTCAGAAATTTCCTCCTTGTGGGAGGCTCACAAGGCTTTTTCCAGAGGCGAGTGCATATCTACAGGCTCTCGCCTGAAACGAGACTCCCAAATTGAAAGTCGATCTCCTTGCTCAACTGCAAACTACATAGATGTACTTGTTGGAATCCCCCACGGTGGAAAGATTGAGAGCGGTTACCGAGATCGAATCAAATCATTTGACATGAATAAAATTTCCAAATCTGTTATGGGCCAGACAAAAATTCTATGAATTTGCAAATAAACCACATAGGATTCTATTTAACAGGTTAAAACCACGACCCTTTCTATCAATACTTGACCACCTGATGCAGCATGACGGCCCCCCTACTGTCCTAAAGCTATGTCTAAAGTATTTGGGGACTTCTATAATCGGTTGTATAACTGTTTAAGCCCTGGCTCGAATTCCCAATTCTCAGTCGAAGTTTGATAAATTCATATCCTCCCTAACACTACCCAAACTATTCACTGAACAAATTTCTACTCTTAAAACACACCTATTACCACAGAGGAAATAACAGAAGTGATCAAAAATCTCCCGCCCCACAAGTCCCCAGGTCCGGATGGCCTTCCCTTAGATTTATTACGAAACCATTTCACAGAATCTAAACCCCTATCTACAATCCCTATATTCTTCTTTCCTTAAGGGTTCCATCCCACACTTACAGTTCCTACATGCTTATATAACAGTCATTCCTAAACCGGGTAAAGATCCCATACTACCAGACAATTCCCGCCCCATTGCTTTATTAAATTCGGACTATAAGATCTTTACTAAAATATTAGCCAGTGGACTCTCACCCCTACTGATGACTCTGTTCCATAAAGATCAAGTGGGATTCGTCCCAACAAAACGTGCAGGGGACAACCCGATAAGATCCATAGACCTGATTGACTTAGTAACTAAACAACCCACTATCGTTTTAAGCTTAGACGCACAAAAAGCTTTCGACCATTTAAGCTGGCCATTTATTTTCGCGGTCCTGGCTAGATTTGGATTCTCGGGTCTCTTCCTACAGGCTCTACAAGCCCTGTATTCTCACCCCAGCTCTTTCAGATTGTCTTCCTATATGTTGCAGCGGTTCACCCTTAGTAATGGCACCAGGCAGGGTTGTCCTTTGTCACCCCTGTTGTTTATATTGAGCCTTGTACCTCTTGCAACGGCCATTAGATCTCACCCTGATATCCAGGGGGTCCCGCTGTGACAACAGGACTATAAGCTGTCACTCTTTGCAGACATCTTACTGACTCTCACCCATCGTCTTCTTACGTTCCTTACACGACACTCTATCCACCTTTTGGATCTCTGTCAGGTTTTAAGATTAATCAGTCCAAAACAGAAGCCCTTCCTATTGACATAACCCCAGACTTGCTCAGCTCTTTACAAGGCAGATTTAAATACAGATGGTGCTCGTCTTCGTTGAAATATCTGGGCATTCATCTTACCCCCTCATATTCCTCTCTATCAAGCCAACTTTCCCCACTATGTTCGCAGAAATAACCAGACTTCTGCACCTCTGGTCCTCCATTCCAATCTCTCTCCTTAGCAGAATTAATGTTCTCAAAATGTTGATCCTGCCCAAATTATTGTACTTATTTAAAACACTGCCAATCCTGGTCCCAATGTCGCAGCTGAAAAACCTCCAGTGAAAATGCCTCAACTTTATATGGAATAACGCCTCCCATAGGATTGCTTAATCAGTAGTTTTTGCTCTCAGAACTAAAGGAGGGCTGGCTGCATCAGATTTAATTAAATATTATTATGCCTCTCACCTTAGGGTATTGACTTCCTGGACTTCTAGGAAAGCTCCAAATAGGACTAGAATTGAAATGGGGATCACTGTTCCAGTACATCCTTGTTACGTGTTATGGTCTTCCTCAAATAAATGTATGCCCCAATTAAGATTCCTTTGTTTGGCCAATGCTTTTCACCCTACCCATTTGGAGGAAATGTGCAGACCGATTCTCCCTCTCCTCCCCTTGCTCTCCACTCCTGCATGTCCTTTTTATTCCAGATGGAATGTCTTCTATACGAACACTCCCATGAAACCAGGCGGGCATCTTTCAGTTGCGACATCGGTTACACATAAACTCCTGTCCTTACCAGAAAAAAAAAAAAGAAACATGAACTTCCTGCCTCCTTGTTGTACTCATATATACAATTTAAACATTTTTTTCCTTGCCAATATGCCCTCACTATCCTTGGAGAAACCCACAGACTTTGAAATACTCTGTGCAAATGGCCCTTATGAACCCAAACTGATTTCATCCATATATAAAATGCTTCACGAGACGCCCTTTCTAACAGACTCTTCACACAATTACATGGAAAAATGGTCCTGAATATTGCACAGGCCAATCTCATTGTTAGATTGGGGAAAAATATGGGAATCGTCCTCAAAAATCTCACGATGTGTAGCACAAAAAGAAACTGCCATTAAGATTTTTTTTTTTTGGTATAGAACTCCTGATTGTTACATGCTCATAACCCCTCCGTCTCTAACCTATGCTGGAGATGTGGAGACTCTGTAGGCTCTCATTTTCATATCTTTTGGGAATGCCCTGTCATTGGCCCATGTTGGACCGAGGTTCAAAAACTTTTCCAAATATTACTTTCCACAACCATTCAATTGAATCCTATATATTTCCTCCTGGGCCTCCCTATACCGGATATCTCCAAAGCATTACAGAAACTTGGGTCCTTTTATACTTCTAGCAGCGAAAAGAGCCATTCCTAGGCATTGGCTCTCTACTTCTCCTCCCACTATCCACCACTTTCTTTCTATTCTAGCAGATACACGCAGCATGGAACATCTGACTGCAAAGATCAATGGTAACCTACCCTTATTTGATAAGATTTGGAAAGGTTGGGATGATTCAGTATACCCTCTTGAATCCGATAACCACACATCTTTATGATTCCCACTAGAAATACCCTTTGAATATCCTCTAGCTTTATATTATAGTCTAATATATACTCATCCAACCAGATTTGAAATAAGATACTGTATGGAAATTGTTTAGCTGATCCAAAGATGGAAGCCGCTTTTATCCGCCCATAATTGTATCCCTGTTAAGTTCTATTGGCTCGTTTTCTGTTTTGGTTTGTATTTTCTGAACTTGAAATGTCTTACTGCCTGTATCTTATGATGTGATGTTTTATAACTGATCTAAAGAAACAATTAAAAAAAAAAAAGTATTTTTGAAGAGGGGAAAAAAATGTCCTTTTTAAAAAATATAAAACGGAGGGGGGCATTGCCAGCATTCCAATACTACAATAAGAAGTGCAAGAAAAACTACAATTAGAAGTGCAAGAACAAAATCAGGCAGCTAAATAAGACTACAAGAGACACATAGCAGAGGAGAGTAAAAACAATCCCAAGGAGTTTTTTAGGTAACAGTAAAAAATCAAGATCAGAGCACGTTGCCCACATTAGACAATGATGGGAGGATGGTTACAGATGACACAGAGAATGCAACACTACTAAATGCTTTCTTCTCAATTTTTACAGAGGAAAAGGAATGGTATATCGACTGTGACAGGATTGTTAATAACACGTCACAGGATTTACCCTTGTGGCTAACAGAGGCCGAAGTCAAGGAAAGACTAGATAAGCTTAACACATATAAATCACCTGGACTAGATGGTTTACATCCGAGAGTCCTCGAAGAACTTAGTTATAGCTACACCATTATTTCTAATCTTTGCATAGGGACAGGAATTGTAGCAGTTTATTAGAGAACAGCCATTGTGGTACCAATATTCAAAAAAGGGCAGATACTTATTCCTGAAAAAACTACAGGCCAGTCAGCCTAACATCAATAGTAGGTAAATTATTGGAGGGGATGATAAGGTACTATATCCAAGAATTTGCTGAAAAAAAAAGTATCATTCGTAGTAATCAGCATGTGTTTTCGAAGGGTCGTTCTTGCCAGACCAATCTTTTAACATTCTTCGAGGAATTGAGCTGCCATCTAGATAGGGGGAGGCCTGTGGATGTGGTGTATCTGGATTTTGCAAAAGCATTTGATACAGTTCCCCAAAAATGCTTAATCTACAAGCTGAGATCTGCAGGCATGTACTATAAGGTTTGTTTTTGGATTAACTGGATACACAGGGGTATATCCAAAGGGTAGTGATAAATAAGTGTACTCGGACTGGTCTGGAGTATTAAGTGGGGTACCCCAAAGCTCTGTCTCGGGACCAATTTTGTTTAATTCATAAATGATAGAGGATGGGATACATAGCTCAAGCTCAGTTTTTGCGGACGACACAAAAATATGCAGGGCAATAACTTCACATCAGGATATAGAAATTTTACAGAAAAACCTGAACACAATAATGGGGTGGGCAACTACATGGCAAATGAGGTTTTATGTGGAGAAATGTAAGGTATTGCACTTGGGAGCTAAAAACATAAACGCAAACTACTTGATCTGGGGTTCCTAGTAGAAGACAGAGTGGGCAATAGCATGCAATGTCAAGCTACAGTTACCAAAGCTGGCAGAATATTAGCATACATAAAAAAGGGGATAAACTCCAAAGATAAAACTATAATCCTGCCACTTTATAAAACTCAGGTCAGGCCACATCTGAAGTATTCTGTCCAGTTCTGGTCATCAGCCTTCAGAAGGGATGTGTTGGACCTAGAGAGTCAAAAGAAGGGCAGCAAAATTAATGGAATTGGAGGACCTCAATTACGAGGAACGACTACAAACATTAAGTTTAGACGCTTGAGAGGGCACATGATGGCAAATTGCAAATACCTCAATGGTGATCCCAGCGTAGGAAAAAAAAAATTCAGTCTCAGGGCGTGTAAGAGGATATGGGGTCACACAATGAGATTAGAGGAGACGTGGTTTAACCTTAAGCTACGCAGGGGGTTTTCCACTGTCAGGGCGATGAGTATGTGGAACTCCCTTCCACATTTGGTGTCAGCGGGGAGTATTGATATTTTTAAAAGTCTTGGACATGCATCTTAAAGAACATAACATACAGGGATATGGGAAATAATTATCGACACTGACACGTACACCTACAGAGGTTGAACTGGATGGACTATTGGTCTTTATTCAACCTTTACCAACTGTGTAACTATGTAATACACGGGCCGAATGTCAGTCGGTTTTTATTGATGTCGCCCGACATTTGGCCCGTGTGTACTAGGCTTTAATCAGCATGAGTCCCTTCTGATACCTTTTTAGCTCTTGGTGTAGAAAAAGCTTAACAAGGGAGGGAACTCCAGCACAACCTATGATTAACGGCCTCTATTGTGTGCTGTGTCAAAGGAGGCTGTGCCCCTTCCCTCTAATCGGCTCTCGGAGCTCTTTTTTAGTGTGTAACTGCAGCTCCCCGCCCCCTGCTTTGTGAGTTCATAAATATTCCTTTTAATCCAAGTATTACAAGGATGTACAGGACAAATGGCTGCAAAGTAAGAGGTACAACTTGTGTAGGAGGAATTGTTTCACCTCTGTGCATCACCTGAGGCTTGTCACTTTATTTGTGTGTATATATAAGGGTTTACAAACACTTTAAATTGACATTGTGGACTTTAAAATGTCCTTATGTTCTGGATACATCTGGCCTTCTCCTTTTGCTCCACCTCCTCTTCACCAGAGCACTAGGGTGCTCTGCAAACAAATGGGATTTTTTTTGGGCTTTCTCTAATCATCAATATGAGAATTATTCTCCAAGTAATGCAACAGTCACAATGGCTATTTGGTGTATCTTTGGAGGATCTACCCTTTAAATGCAGACTAATTCCATCATTGGTTAGTTCTTACGGTGATAGATCCTGTATATTTCACCATAACGGGTGTACCATCATGTATGTCTGATTCACATTTTTAAAGCAAAACTGAAGTTCTGCTGTAAGAAACAGCAACCAGGCAAACCGCAAACCAGGCATGCTTTCATTGCAGAAGAGAAATTCAATGTATCTTCTGCAAAAAAAATGCCCCTGTTCTCGTCAGTGCTGTAAACTGATCTACTAAAGTTCAGCTCAGCTTGCAGTCCCAGGCTTTTCTGAGTGCCGGGGTGACTGGCTCCTGCACATGGTGCTGGAGTGATGTCATCCCCCGCCAGCCAATGAAGAGACCTGAAGACCGACACATGCCGGCAAGGGACAAATGGACAGGTGTGTATTGACCCTTTATTTCTGCTTCACTTATTCAGCATTTTTTCTTGTCACTCTTTAAGCATTTTTTCTTTCATACTTCTTGGCACTCTTCAGCCAAGTGTTGCATGCAGCCCAGATCAAAGTCTTCTGGGCAGGCAAATAACCCAGACCAATGCTCATTAACCTCGGTGGGGCGATTCAGTGTACCTCTTTCCCACAACACCATGTTTGTTTTTTTTGTCTAACATTTAAAATCTCATTCCCCTGATCCTGTGCTTTTTGCGGTGCTTGAATGGTTTGTCTCTTCTTTTCAAAAGAATCAGCTTTTCACAAAAAATGTATTACAATTTTGTACAGTGTATTATGACACCTTCCTCACGTCCCTGGTTCCCGCTGCATGCACCTTATAGCCTTACCATCTTCCACCACCCTCTCCAGCTGGTATAATGGTCCAGCACTTTAAAACCTAACTACACAGCACCAAAGGCCCCATAACTGCATAATGTACGCAAGCCAGTGCTCCTTGGCCAGCACTGACATTTGACTGCACTGACCAATGAGAATCTCTGCTTTGTTCCGGGATGCTGTTCTAGAAGGAAAGATCCTCAACAGGATTCTCGTGTGTCAGTGATGTCACATAGCCAATGCTGACTAATGAGCACTCAGCTACACAGCGCTAGAGGCTGTATAACTATGTTTTAAAGTGCCAGACTGGACTGGAGAGGGTGGTGTTGCGAGTTCACTTAAATTCATTTTGTATTTAAATCTCTTCATAGTTCCCAAGTAGACAGGACAGTGTGTACCATATTGGACCCCTAAAGCTGTCAGTGCTTTCAACATTTGTAAGGAAATTCTGCTTAGTGTCCCTTGGTGTTGGGTCACTGCTTGCTTTCTTGGATGAGGAGGAATAATAAACTTCCACAAATCCTTTCTGGATCCTTCCCTACTACTAAAATATAACTAAATGGCATCATTGTGTACACAGATTGCAATGATCTTGCCTTTACCTTCCCGAATTAGCTATTCCAATACAACAAATCTTCCAGCTCCAAACACAACACTTCACTGTTCATCTCAACATGGGAGTTTTTGGGTTCTTGGAATCTTTTTTTCAAGGCAATTATCTTTGCCCAGTTTCTCTTGAGGCCTCTCCAAAGGGCCATCCTCCCCTATGAGACAAATTCTCCAACCCTTACACAGCCAAAACTGTCTCTTCAGACTAGATTGTCCCATCTTTGATGGCTTTGTTCACTTCTGATGTCTACCCTTCCCCACTATTCATTAAAAGAATCTTGCCAGAGATGCAAATCCCTTGGACAAGGGGTATTTAAATCAGCAAGGAAAGTGTTAAATATCTTTCTATGGGTAGAGAATTTCTGCTCGCTCTTTAGATCACATTTAGTAAACTGTAGTGAACAATTTGGAACCTTCACGGAAGGTTTGTATGACATTTTTTTTAAATGAACATTAAACATTTTAAAATCCAACATATGAAAATTCATACGATCGTGGCAGAAAGGATTTTCAGCTCAACATGTTTCGCCATCAACATGGCTTCCTCGGGAGCTTATTGTAAACCTTGTGTACAATTTCACTAAAAATAGACAAAAAAGAACATTTAATATATTCAATCAATATAATAAGATAAACAATTCATTTATAGAAACCATAAAGGTCTGATGATGATAATACACAATATATATAAATATATATAAATGTGATGGGAGGGCCCGTGGAACTCAGAATACATCTTATGTCTAAGTCACCCTGTGCCATCCTGGCACAGGGTGAGTGAAAAAATATATCTTGGACTACTTAAAATGGGACAGTAATATTTGTCCACAATATCTCCCAGGATGTATGTAGAGACTATTATTGGTTTGGTTGATTCTGAACTCAACCTGTTAATTGAGTGAGCTGATCACATTAGCCTCCAGGACTGGCTAGGAGCCGAACTGTTGATGAATAGGCTGAGGAGGGGGGAGATTGTTGTTTGTATTGTTAATTGTAATTAGCTCCAGCTATTGTGTTTATACTACTGTGTGAAGCTCGGTGCCCACAAGTCTGTCATCTGGTCTGGGTAAATTTTTTTAGTTAATTAGCTCATGTTAATTATGTTAATTAGGTTACAGTTGTATTGTTAGAGGAGGTTCCAACGGCATATAAAGTACAGTTCATAGTAGCAAAAAGCAAGTATCGCCTTGTTTTGTGCTCAGAGAGGTTGGAATATCTGTATACAGACTGGGAGGAAGTAGTATATGACGGAAGCACTCAAGCGGAGTGTGGGACGTTCCGTGACTAATATATATATATATATATATATATATATATATATATATATATATATATATATATATATATATATATATATATATATATATATATATATATATATATATATATACATATACACCGTATTTATCGGCGTGTAACACGCACCCCAATTTAGGAGGGAATTTTAAGGAAAAAAACTTTTAGGAGGGAAGTTGAAGGGAAAAAAACTTACATTTAAATGCCCTTCATTGCAGCCTTCCCCAGTGCAGCCTTGCCCCAGTGCAGCCTGGGATCCCCTGTCCCTGCTTCCAGGGCTTCAAAATCGCGGTCCGCGATTTGAAAATGGCGCCGCCGGCGCCGAAGTACACAGAGCCGGTCCTCTGCTCTTTCCAGCGGCTCTCGTTTTCTTTCGGCTCCACTCGTAGTCCCGAGCGGAGCTATCCGAGTAGGTTCGGATAGCTCCGCTCGGGACTACGAGTGGAGCCGAAAGTAAACGAGAGCCGCCGGAAAGAGCCGAGGACCGGCTCTGTGTACTTCGGCTCCGGCGGCGCCATTTTCAAATCGCGGTCCGCGATTTTGAAAATGTGACAGCTCGGGATCGGCGGGGATCGGCGTATAACACGCACCTGCGACTTTCCCCTGATTTTAAGGGGAAAAAAGTGCGTGTTATACGCCGATAAATACGGTATATATCTGATGAACAAACTCACCTGAAATGCAAACACCGCTCCGAAGGACTGCAAAAAACACCAAATTGACAGTCTTGGCAAAGCATTAGAATGCCACAGGGGATATACCCTTTAATTGAACCTGCAGAGAGATATTACAAATTAGACTTCGACAAATTGGATGGTGTCTAATGAATCATAATTGATCCATTTTCACCTACTTTGCATCAATAAATGGCCCGGGAAGGAGACCATGGCAACACCAAAATGGAACAACATCAAAAACCAGTGTATGGCTTAATAACGATATGACCTAAGGGGACATGTATAATACGATTATAACTATCTGTATCGGTAATCACATTCATTAGGAAAATACCTAACTAAACTTTTAAATGCCAAAGTATTTTTTTCTTCCTTAAAGCAATAACAGACCAGCAGGGCAAGATGGATCCAAATCAATAGCCAGAGCCACATACAGGAAACAGAACTCCTATAAGTAACAATATAGTTGATTAATGTTGGGCAAGCCCAAATCCTATGTTTGTTCAAAAAATCAACTTGCCGTGGATCAGCTTACTTTCCATAGAAAAGAACCCTCTTCTGCAGGAATCAAAGCGAGCGGCTGCATCAGCGCCACCATGAGGGTGTTTAACAACCCCCTCCATCCCCACGGCGTCTGACGTCGCCGGGATGCGGACGTCCATTGCCTGTCCCCCCTTAACCTTCCCCCCTGTCTCAAATAGGACGAGGAGTAAGATCTCGCAATAACGCAATCCACGCCATTTTGGAAACTCCTCATCCCATTCGACACGTATCTCTGCTGATTGTGCATGTGCAAAACAGCCGCGATTGTGACAAATGTCCCCAAATGACAATCCGGGGGTTTAGGGGAGGCACACAGAGTAATAGGCAGAGAAACAGAAACCAACAACCTGCCAATAAACCCCCGAGCTCCCCCCCAGTTGCCTCACCCCGCCAACCAATACAATGATGGCCAAAAAAAGGGCAGGCAATATTGGGCAACCCATTAAAGGGCAAGTCCACCTATATATATAATCAACCTGCTTACAGAACTATACCTTCATTTAAGGCTTTATATATAGAAAGGGGGAAGGCAATTGATCCTAATGGGAAAATAGAGAAACAAAAAAAGGTGGGGGAGAGAGGGAGAACAGAATTGGCGCCACCAGAGCGTGAGGCAAAAACAAAGGGATTTCTAACATCACACCCAAGGTGACGCCCTGGGCGTCCGTGTGGCAACCCACTCCACCCAACTGACCAGGGGCCCCAGCAGTCCAAAAGGAGCCCGGAGTACAATTCAGAACAGGTATCAATTAGAGGAGCTTCACATCATTACTTGAATTAATTTTATAATTGATACATTTTGTGAATGCAGATAACTAACCACAGAAACAAATACCCTCCCTAATCAAAGTAAAAATGTTACGGTCCTCTGATGATTTACAGATAATTATGATCATATTATATATGTCCCCTTAGGTCATATCGGTATTAAGTCTATTTTTAGTGAAATTGTACACAAGGTTTCCTAATAAGCTCCTGAGGAAGCCATGTTGATGGTGAAACATGTAGAGCTGAAAATCCTTTGTACCTCGATCATATGAATTTTCATATGTTGGTTTTAAAATTTTTGATGATTATTTAATACAAATTTTGTATATTTTGATTTTGTTTCTAGTTAGCAATAGAGGAAATGCACCACCCTCAAACATGAACACAAAATTGCAGAGCTTAACAGTATATCAAATCAAATAGTCCAAAGAAGTCCATATAAAGTGCAGTGCTAGGAAATCAAATTAATATGAACAAGTAATCCATATAACGCAGGGGTCTCAAACTGGCGGCCCTCCAGCTGTGACTATTTGATTTGATATACTGTTAAGCTCTGCAATTTTGTTTTCATGTTTGAGGGTGGTGCATTTCCTCTATTGCTAGCAGCTATTTTGAAACTACAAGTTCCATCATGCCTCTGCCTGTGGGAGTCATGCTTGTAACTGTCAGTCTTGCAATGCCTCATGGGACTTGTAGTTTCGCAAAGGCTGGAGGGTTGCCAGTTTGAGACCCCTGATATAAGCAGTTCATTAAAGTGCAGTGCTCCTTTAAATATGTGATTTATAGAAGTGGCCACTCGCTAGACAAAGTTGCTGTCTCAATCAAGAGAACAGCTCACACGCTTAATGCAATAATATGCAGATGTAAGGTCACATTTAGCATGTGGCAAATACAGTACTTTTGATAAAGTATTCATACCCGTTGACATTTTCCACATTTTGTCATGTTGCAACCAAAAATGTAAATGTATTTTATTAGGATTTTATGTGATAGACCAACACAAAGTGGCACATGATAGTGAAGTGAAAAGAAAATGATAAATGGTTTCACAATTTTTTACAAATATCTGAAATGTATGGCGTGCATTTGTATTTAGCCCCCGAGTCTATACTTTGTAGAACCACCTTTCATTGCAAATAGCTGTATTTGTACTGAGATTAAATTACGCACAGGTGGACTTTTTACTAATTGGGTGATTTCTGAAAGCAATTGGTTACACCAATTAACTAGCAAGCCCCCAATAGAAAATAAAGACTGCATTAAAAAAAAAAAAATAGAAATCCTACTAAAACTGTCACTGTAAAAATATAAACTTGGCCTACCTTTAAAAGTTAGCTACAGTGAGAAACTTTGCATTCACTTTCATTCACAATTTTTTTTTCATGTCTGGGGAGCAATTGGTTACCCCCACAAGTCTGATGCCGGCGTTCATCATGTACTGCAGGCTGAGTTTCTTGACTGATTTTAGGCCTGGCTATCTTCCCTGATTACTGGCCAGTGCAAGTAGTATGTAGGCCTGCGTGCAGAGGGTCGGCAGAAGGTAGGCCTGCGTGCAGAGGGTCGGCAGAAGGTAGGCCTGCGTGCAGAGGGTCGGCAGAAGGTAGGCCTGCGTGCAGAGGGTCGGCAGAAGGTAGGCCTGCGTGCAGAGGGTCGGCAGAAGGTAGGCCTGCGTGCAGAGGGTCGGCAGTATGTATGGTAGGCCTGCGTACAGAGGGTCGGCAGTATGTATGGTAGGCCTGCGTACAGAGGGTCGGCAGTATGTATGGTAGGGGTCGAGAGGGCATGGTACAGGGAGGTCAGGAAGGGGAGCAGTACTGGGAGGGTCAGGAGGACACAGTGCAGGGGGGACAGGAGGGTATGGGTATATTGCGGGGGGGGGGGTGTTATCAAGAGGGCTGGGGTGTCCTGGAGGATATGATATTGGGCGGTCAGAAGGGAATGGTACTGTGGTGTCAGGAGGGATGGAGTGTACAGAAGTTTTTAATGCAGAGTGGCACAGGGAGGGTGCAGTGGTGCTGATCCCTGCTGGAAATCCTCTCACCTTCCCACATGGTACCCTTGGATCCGGGAGGAGGGCTGGTGGCAATTTGCATGCACTATCCATATGAAGCTCTCAGGTGTGTTCGGAGAAGAGCCGAATCCGCCTGAGCTATTCTGGAGGCTTTTCCCGCCCGGCAGCCGCACGTATGCACGGGACGGGGCCTGCCCCTGTAGCCTGGGATTGGGTGAGCGTGCGCATGTGCCATACCTGAAGCAAAGACCAGGTCGGCGACAGGTAGCTGACCCCGGTTTAGAGCAAAGCATATTCATGTGTTAGAATAGTCCAGTTAAAGTCCAGACCTAAATCAAATTGAGAATCTTTTGCAAGACTTAAAAATTGCTGTTTTCTCCAATCTGACAGCTTGAGCCATTTTGCAAAGAAGAATGGGCAAAAATGTCACTCTAGATGCTGGCAGACATACCCAAAAAGACTTACAGCTGTAATTGCAGGGAAAGGTGGTTCTTCAAAGTATTGACTCAGGGGGGCTGAATACAAATGCACGCCACACTTTTCACACATTTGTAAAACATTTTGAAAAACATTTATCATTTTCTTTCCACTTCACAATTATGTGCCACTTTGTTGGTTGATCACATAAAATCCCAATAAAATACATTAACGTTTTTGGTTGTAACATGAGAAAGTGAAAAATTTCAATAGGTATGAATACTTTCTCAAGGCACTGTATGCTGTCACTTCCTCCAGATCATATGCAAGTCAGTAATAGCGGTGTATACAAAAAATGTAGTATTTGGTGAATACTTGATGGAACAGTAAAATTGCCCGTGATAATAACAAATACTGATAAATCCGTGTGTCACTCTGCCTTCCCCACATAGACTGCACACTCACCAGAGGGAATATAAACCATGCAATATACAGCCTACTTTAGCAGATCGATGGATTCAGACAATGTCTCCAAAATCCTCTGAGCCCGGGACTTTCAATCAGTTCTCTCTTAGGGTACGCACAGCTGCTCAATGATACCGATAGACAAAGATAATAAGTGTAGTAATTTTTTTTTTTTAAACGGCTTAAAAACACAGTACCAGCCAGATAAAGCACCAGTGCAAACATACAAGGTAAGATGCCGCTTGTAACTCGCTTGCAAACACAGCCGCAGGTAGTGCAAGGTGCGGTGGTGTAACGTCGCGTCATTTTAGGTCTCTGATTTTGCTGTCTTTTTTAAACTTACACTGGCCACAACACACTCTTTGATTCATACCGTTTGGGTTCATTCACACTTGCTTCAAAATACTGATGCTTATCAAACGCGCCTAAAGGCATCAATGTACGTTAATAAGTTCGTTTTAAAGAGCATTAAAAACGCTCCCCCAAAACGTTTGCGGCACAGTTGACATGCGCTTTTGACTTGTTAAAAGCGCACAACAAACGCTAACAGTAGCTGGTTGTTAAGGAGCGGACCAGGAAGCCAGCTGCCGCGTCCTTAACAGATGAGTCATCAGCTTTCAGCGGGCTTCCCCAAAGCACCTTGTTCCCATGTTGATGGGACAAGGGCTCTTCCCGCACAACCCTGGGCCATGGTTGTGGAAGTCTGCGGGCAGAGGACCCCCAGATCCCCCTCCCCCCAATGTGAATGAGTATGGGGTACATCACACCCCTACCCATTTACCATAAGTCTGAGTTAACGACTTTGTCCTTTAAGTCTCTGCAGGGAGACTTAACAGGGATAAGGTGGTTTGCAACCCTCTTTCCTTCCAAAGGTGGTTTCCAATATTCATCTGAATGAGGACATTGTCCTGCCTTTTCTGCATCCACGTCCATTGCACTGCACTCCTTGGACGTGGTCAGGGCAGTTCATGTGTACCTGTCTGCCATGGCTCCCTTTTGAAGGTCAGATTTTTTTTTTTTGATTCTGGGTTTTTACCAGTGGCGCAGTCTACCAGGGCGATTCATGCCTCTTGGGTGTTCTAACATCAGGCATCTGTGTCTCAAGTTTGCAAGGCAGCTACCTAATTGTCTGTGCATACCTTTACCAAATTTTACAAGGTTGATGTTTTTGCATCTTTGGCTGTCTACATTTCCCACAAAGTTTTGCAGATGGCTGTTTGATTTTCATGGTGTTCCCTGTGGAGGTTTTTAAGTTTGCGTGGTTGTCTGTTTCTGTGATATGGCTTCCTGTGTTGGCTTCCTGTGTTCCTGTGTTGTTTTCCCACCCCTCCCTGAGACACTTCTTTGGTAAGTCCCAATGATCAAGAATGAAGAGAAGCTGTGTCAGTCAACGAACGCAAGAGCAAAGGGATTTTTTTTGTTAAAACCATGAAATCCCTTTCTCTGGGTTCATTGACTGACACGGCACCCACCCCTCCTTTTTTTTTTTTTTTTTTTTTTTTTTTTTTTTTTTTTTTTCCTGTACTGCTTTGTGACTGGCTTGTCTATAGCAGAGAAAGCTGGTTTATACCAGCTAGGATTGCCTATAACCGGTGCTGTTCTTTTTCTGCCTAGTGTCCTGCTCCTGTAGGTGGCTCTATAAACTCAGATTAAGGTATTTTACGGTGGGTAATTTAAAAAAAAAAAAAAAAAATTCCATATGTGGTCAATGCGAAATCTAGCATTGCGTAAAATGTATGGTTGCCTTTCATATGCACTGCACCTGTGCAGTTCCTGTAGCCGTTCTGCCATCCTAGATGGAGAAGTTGAAATCCATTTAACAACAAGCATGCTACGAGCAGCAAAGAGTGAAATAGCCAGAGATTTATACTAGTCTAGGATAAGTCAAAGTGTTGCAGAGTAGATGTCAAAGGATCTACACTTGGTGAAGAACCTGTCACAGCTTATGGGTATGAAGGACCTCAGTCCAGTATAGTTTACGTTTGGGACAATACCACAATGGATGTATCAAGTCTCCATAAGTTTTATTACACTTGCTGCAAAAGAAGTTTTTTATTTTTTACTTTTTATTGCCATTTCAAACATAAATTCAAAAAGAACAGAAAAATATAGTAAGGCATTTTAGCTCTTACAGAAAGAAAAAAGGGAAAAATTCAACAAATGTTATTTAAATATTAGTATCTCTGCTTATAGAGCATTTTTTTAATTTTTACAGAAACAAAAGGAAAAAGGGAAAGGAATAGGGAAGGGAGGACAAAAAAAGGGGGGGGGGGGGGCGGTAAATGCCAATGCACTGCGTTCAATTCCAGGCCTGGGATTACAAATAACAAGAATATTGAACTTCTATTGCAACATATCTATCCAAATATGTATTATATCGTCTGACAAATTTTGTACTATATATACTATAATATATCAAAAGAAGTTTTGACGTAAACCAATGCTATACAGAAAATGTGGTGTACGATATGCCCTATGTATAATAAATGTGTAAGCTGATACGAGTGAGCAAGAGAAAAGAGGGACTGCTTTTAAAACCCCCTCCCAGACATCACCAGGAATAACTAACTCTTGCGCCCATTTTCTATCTACAAGGAGCTGGATGTCTCAATAATTTTAATAGAAATTGTAAATGAATCTCAGAAAAAAGCCCCTTTGATCCTTTGGCTTAAAATTCTATCAAATGACGGGGTATTTGTAATCGAGAAACTGAGAGCCATTTTGAGCCAAAAAGGCATGTCTGACTGAGCTGGAGGTATTATTAGAAAGCCCTCTTATCTTAAGAGCATTCCACTTGAAGTTAGAATGATTTAAAATATTAACATGCACAAAAAACTGTCAGAATGCCTGTGGCATAATAAAATAATAAATATGAAATATTCTGATGGGAGGTTTCATATTCATATATGTTTCTGATATTCATAGTTCATATCTTATTTGCAGGTTCAGGTGGTAGAGCTACAGTCAAGTATAACAGAGACTGCTAAGCTAATTGAAGAGGTTGATGATTGTATATCCAGCTTACAAATTGGTATGGGTTTTTTTTTTTTCCTCTTAAATGTTTTATCTACTTCAACTTACAGAAATATCAAAATCCACTCTTTCAAGGTGGTGGGTTTTTGGTTTTTTTTGCATTATGAAGTTCCAGAGGTCACACTTATGTACAAGTAAATTGTAACACACTGGAATTTTAAGTCTAGCTGCCTTCACGCAAGTTTAGTTTTAAGATGTTGTTAAAGATGTATTCCTCCTGGAATTAATTTGCCATAGTAATATGTAATATATTAAGAAGGAATTCAGAAAGAGAAACCATAATGTTAAGCTCCGGGGAAGGAACAAAAGTCTAAGTTGTTGGAATGTGACACCAAATTGCATGAATGTTTTTCTCGATAGTAATACCCAATGCTGATTTTGTTTGAAAGTTGGAGTCCGCAATACATTTCCTTCAACAGTTACATCCCCCGTCAGCACTGTGATCATCTGTCCTGGGCTGCAGTTTTCACCGGCTGGCGCAGGGTGACATTGCTCATATTGACACACAGAATCTGTGCTAGAATGTAAACTAGCTGCACGTGCACAGCTCACTGTACATACTAAAGAAGACTGCAAGCAGGTAGTTGGGTTCATTTTATTGCAGAAGAAACATTATTTAAACCTCTATCAGAGCCTGTCTGCTGGCAGTCTTTAAAATTAAGACTTTAGGTCATCTGTAGGTTAGATTCACACTTATGCTGTGTTTGCGGGTGCAGGAATTCTTTCTGAAACCACCCACAGCCAAAACGCATCACACTTTTTTTTTTTTTTTTTTTTTTTTTTTTTTTTAGACATACATCTAACCACTCAGTGCGGGAAATCGCATGGTGCACAATCGTGTGATTCCCATGTGGCTCGAGTTTTAAAAAGGTGCAGGGACCTTTTTCCTGTAGGTACAGCAGCCCATTCAAGTGAACAGACTGCTGTGCATACGCAAATGCCGGACGCATAGATGTAAACCAAGCCTTAAAGCCTAGTACACAGCCAATGGCTAAGAGCGCTGACCAGAGTGTTCTGGTAGTGGGGCCATCCCCCTATCAGAACACAATAGCACAGCAGGGGAGATCGCTGTACTAACGTCGCATGGGTAGTACAGCGGCTCCTCCGGAGCTGTCAGGTTTTTCGTTCAGCCCTACTGGGTTGAACGAGAAACTACTAGTGCGCACTATGCTTAAGCAGTACCTGCTCCAGACATCAAGTGCTGGTTCCTATGCTCTGCTGCACTTGCCAGTGCTCTGATTTTCCTGTCACAGATTGGGTTTATCACTAGTGGTTTAATATACTGTAAATCGGGGGTCTCAAACTGATGGCCCTCCAGCTGTTGCGAAACTACAAATCCCATCATGACTCTGCCTGTGGGAGTCAACTGTCAGCCTAGCAAAGCTTCATGGGACTTGTAGTTTCACAACAGCTTGAGGGCCGCCTGTTTGAGACCCCTGCTGTAAATGTTAGTGATACTAAAGTCAATTTTCTTTTTTTTTTTTTGTATCTAAAAATAACAAACATGTTATGCTTACTTGCTCTGTGCTGTGGTTTTGCACAGAGCAGCCCAGATCCTCCTCTTCTTGGGTCCCTCGCTGGCACTCCTGGCCCCTCCGTCCTGCTGAGTTCCCCCACAGCAAGCAGCTTGCTATGGGGGCAGCCGAGCGGCTGCTCTGTGTGTCCATTCAGACACTGAGCCGCGGTTCGGCCCCGCCCCCTCTCTCTCCTCATTTTCTCACTGACTTTGACAGCAGCAGGAGCCAATGGCAACCCACTGCTGTCTCAGCCAATAATGAGGGAGAGTCCCGGGCAGCCAAAACTCTCGTGCAACATCGCTGGATCGAGATGTCCTCAGGTAAGTATGAGGGGGCTGCTGCACACAGGTTTCTTATCTTAATGCATAGAATGCATTAAGATAAACCTTCTAACTTTAGAACCACTAATTATAATGTTTTATTCTGTTATATAATTCTTTAGTGTACTTGCATATATTTTTAAAGATTTGTATTTGTTGTCCAGTCTCATGAACAGTTATAAATAAAAAAACAAAATGTTTTTTCTCTTTAAAGAAACTGCCAGACTGGAGCAGGGATTCAAAAATAACTGGGCAGACATCCCGGGTGGTAATGCGATGCAGTTTGGTAAGTAAATTCTAGTTTTCTGAGAAACCTGGCTGCGCTTACAAAGCAACACTGTCCATTCTACCTGCACCTAAAACAACCTCTTCTTAATCTGTGAGAAAGTGTACATTTGAGCTAGTTTGTATACAGTAAAGTAATTGAATTTATTTTGCTCACTGTTTTTTTTTTTTTTTTTTTTTGTTTGCAGAGTTAGAAAATATGATCTCTCTGGAACAGATTGCTATCCGGTAAGACAGTAACAAAAAAAAAAAAAAAATATATATATATATATATATATATTTTATTTTTGTGCTTTAAAACCAGTTTCTAATGAGTGCTTACACTGACATATTCAGGATTTAGAGATTTACAAGGGGAGTAGAGAAGTGGGTGTTGGGTTTTTTTTTATTTAATCCTAAATGTTGTCCTTTTGTAATATACAATATGACATATTACATTGCTTCTGTTAACTAGCAATTTTGCTCCTTAACTACTTATACTAGTCCAACTGTACATGAACTAGATTGAATGTGGAATAATTTACTGTCCCATAATGGTTGTTTTTTCTTTAGCAAATCACTTTGGAAAGAGGGCAAGAGCAGTTAAAACTACTAATATATTTGACTATTTGTAGGGAAAAGTCACACTTGGAACAACAAAAGGAAAAGGTCTTGACACACCTTGGTTGCTTGCAGGACGAAGCACGAGGCCTTGACAAACGTTTGCAGGAACCTTGGTAAGGATGACCCGTTATTTTCTTACATATCCAGGAATAATTCCAACCATTAATTCTTTTTTTGAATGAAGGGGAAGTTAGGCCATAAATGGGCATTTTCATTGTGTGTTCTTCAGTCATGCCTTTTCAAAACACAATCTGATGTGCTATTGCCATTTTGCTGTATGTGCCTGCGCATGGTTTATTCAGAATATATTCAAATATCTTCTGGAAAAATGCCCCACAAGTTAGATGGCTGTTTAGATAATACCCTTCCCTTGTTAAAGTGGTTGTAAACCTCAGACGCTAAGTATGAACAAAGCATATTCTTCAGTGTGTACATGTCTTAATTCTGAGCACTAAGTGTCATTTCTGCCTGCTGCATCGCTCCTCTGCAAGAGTAATTTCTGACAAATTTTTCTGACACCAAGAGGTAGAATGGTGACAGGGAGGGACCTCCAGCACACAGCCTATGATTGACAGCCTCAGCTCTGCACCTGGATGAAGTGGGGGGGGGGGTTGCCCATTCCCTCCAGTCAGCCCTCCTTACTGCGCTCTGCAGAATTTAACTTCAGCTCCCTTCCCCCTGCTTTCCCAGAGCTTAGACAAGCTGTATAAATTCTGGACTCTGAAGGGCTGTAGAGAAGAGTGGACTACAGATAAACAGGTACAACCGATGTAGGAAGATCTGTTTCAGATCTGTTTATTTCACATGAGGCTAGTCCCTTCACTGAGTATGCATCCATTTCAAATCTCCGGTCACGCATATGAGAATAGATAAATTCTGTACTATTTTTTGCTTTTCTTAATTCTTCCTCTCTCCTTATTGTTGGCTTTCGTTGGATATCACCTCATTATACATGTCCATTCCACATGCTATTGGGCTTAAAGCTGTCAATTTTTTCCTGTAAAATCACACTCAAATACATCCTAAACAAGCTGGTTTAATTTTTTTTTTTTTTCCATAAAGTTTTTATTGAGAATTTGAGTTTGTTTTTAATAAATAAAAAGAAAATGCAGTCACAGAATACATGTAGACTCCCAATCATGTAACATCTATGGTGTATATGTCAAAGCAAGTAAACAAAACTGCAAGAGCAGTACAAAATATCACTTCACTTCAGTCAATATCACTACACATGGCGTGACCCCACAGATGATCATTAAGATCTCTACATAATATCTACATATCGGTACATGTGGAAGCTCCACCTAGCATGTTCTAGTTCAACACATCCTTTAAACATTCACACTAACCTAACCATCTGCCTGAATACAGTAATAGTGTATTATGCAACAGCTACACTAACTGAACTCTCAACTAAACTAATTGATCATAAGACTAGAGAATATTTTTCTCAAAATACAAGGGATACATTATGCACCGTAAAGGTGTTATCAGCACTGTAGCAACCTATAAGAAACCAGCAAGAAGGGAGCTAAAGCTGGTACTGCCACCCAAGGCTCCTAAAGTTTGTAGAATTTATTAGGTATACCCCTATTTCGATAAATGTGTTCCCTCAGTAGAGCATTGTTAACCTGAAGACTCCACTCCTCATATGTGGGATGGCTTGGAGAAAGCCATCACAAAGCAATAGTTTTACGTGCTACGTGATAATAAAGCTATTAGCAGGTACTATAGCATCACGTGGAACTGTCTCCTCATCCAGGTTGCCTAAAAGGCATATCCTAGGATCTAGGTCTATGTGTGTTTGGTAGGCAAAGTTAATTGTTTCCACTAGGCCTCGCCAGTATCTATCCAGTTTGGGGCACTTCCATAACATATTGGTTTAATTTTAGATGCATCATGGTTCTTCCTTGAGTCTAAGTTGTTTGAAAGTAACTATGAGGAATTTCAGCTCTTGAGCGCCACCCTTTGGGCACCTTCTGCTAATGTCGTGTTTGGTGAGCATGGACTCTGAACATGCGTGTCTGTACTTTCAACTTTTGTTTGATTGCCTTGTGTACACATGATAGGAAAATCTGACAGACCGTTGTCTGCCAAAAATTTACCAGCCTGCCATCCAACATTTGTTGGCAGAAAGTTGGACAAAATTTGTCTGATGGAGCAGCATACGAACAGTCAGATTTTAGGCCAACAGTCTGTCATCAATTTCCTGCTCAAAATCCGATCATGTGTACGAGGCTTAAGTCATTATATAGGACAGCCATCAGTCAACCATTGCAGATTTTGTCACCCACTGCATTAACAAGAATTCTGGTCTGTCTTTCACATATGTAACGGATACCAAATCTTAGTTTTTCCTAGACATCGAGTTAGGTTATATTGATTCCACCATCACATCCAAAAACCACTTCAAAAGTTCAGCAGGGAATTTGTATATCCAATTTAAATTCTGTCACTACTCTAGGTGGAAAAGAAATATTCCCTAAAAAAGTTAGCCTTGATGTCCAATCATGATCCAGCATCTGTCTGCTTTATTACCCAATTTCATTCAAAATACAGACACATGGAAAACATGAAGAGGCGGGGGTGTTCCGGGAAGTTTGCTAGCATTGGGAATGGTCAGAGGCCGACCTATTGGCATCCAGGTTCAACAATAAGCTACAGCAATTTGTGTCCCCAACAAGGGATCCTCTGGCAATCGGAGCAAATGCTTTGATAGTTCCATGGAGCCAGTACTCCCTGGTTTATGCTTTCTCTCCGATCCCTCTCCTTACACATTTGTTGCGCAGGATTCGGAGAGAGGGGGTTCCAGTCATTCTGGTGGCACCAGCCTAGCCTAGAAGGCCCTGGTTTCCTTAGATTGTGAGACTGACAAAAGATGGGCCATGGACGCTTCCACGTCACCCCGATCTACTGGACACACATAACCGTGCTTAGCAACAAGCCTTTTACTGACACTTTTTTTTATATTGCATCCAGTAGTTTTTTGTAAATCGTAGTGTGGTGATTACCTATTATACGAAAGATCGGCATGTGGCATTAATAAACATCAACAGATTTGAGTTGTGCCTTCCCATGCACAATGTGCGTGGCTGCTGAGCTCTTCTCCCCTTCCCTGCACACAGTGCACTGACATGCAGCACTGTTGGGGCTGCACTGATAATCGGGACACTGATCAGTACCCTGACTATCAGTGTAGATTTCACCTTTTACTCTGGCTGGTTACCAGCTTTCTCCTCTCGCTGTGACGGCGTGAGGAAGGGAATGCCGATAACCGGGCTGGTTACCCCAATCTGTGATCAGCTATGTCTGGAGGACACAGTGATCATAGTGCGCCGGGTGTGAGCCGCAGCAGGCGCGTGGTGGGTGCAGTCCTCGGAGGACGGTAATAGAACTGCCAGAACTGCAGGCCTGTACTGTAGCCTTCATTCAGCTATAGTGTGGTCATCTGGGGAGAGGGGGAGAGGGGGAGATGGGTGCCGCCGCCCAAGGCAAACTCCTTATTTACTTCACAGTAGATAGACCACAGGGTGGGAAGCAGGGGTGTGAGTTGGAACCGGTGGATGGTTGGAGCATTATTTGGTAAATATATATAGTCAGTGGGTTGTTAGCGCCCGGGGCATGGCAAGTAATTTGCGCCACCTAACCCGTAGACTCAGAGTCCCTTTCACTAGTTCTGCTGCAACAGATTATTAAGGGCTCCTTGCTGTTCACAGCCTTAGCCTCTGATTGGCTGCCTGGAAGCCTACAGTAGTCAAAGAGCTATCTCACATTGAACCAATAAAAGGAAGCCAATCACAGACTCTGGCTGTGAATAACGAGGAGGTGGATTCCTTACTAATCCATCGGAGCCGAGCAGCCCGCCTAAAACTCTGATATACAGTGGGGAGAGGGCAGGGAGCAGTATACAGTGAGAGGGGGGGTGGAGCCAGGTGCACAGAGAAGAGGAGGTGTTGCAGCCAGGTGGAGGAAAAATGGAGCCAGGTGCACAGAGGAGAAGAGGTGTTGCAGACAGGTGGAGGGGAGGATGGAGCCAGGTGCACAGAGGAGAGTGGGGGGGGGGGGGGGTGGTGGGGAGTTCCACATGCAGCAAATAGTGAGGCTTGCAGGAGCCGCTCAGTGTAAAGACTGTCAGGTAATGTAACTGCTTGCAGGGAGAAAGACATTCATTTTTAGGACACCGTCTCCATGGGCAGTACAGACCGGTGTTCTGAGTCCTGTCCTGGGATGGAAATAAATCACTGCTTGCTGTAGGTATAAACTACAAATGGGATGTGGCTGGGGGAGCAGGAGGCATATCAGCCACCAGTCTTGCAAACAAAACCACTGGGAATTAACTGTTTCATTTGAAAATTACCAGGCTATTTCAGAGCAACTACTGAGCTAGCAAGAAGATGGCTTACACATTTGGTGAAGGTAGGAGCAACAAAAAAAAGTTGTTTTGCCCGGAGTTCTGCTTTAAGGAAAAAGTATTCCCTTTTTGTAATTCCAGATGGACCTCTGATTTCTTGTTATCCATCCTTAGGTGGCTCGGCTAAACCTTCAAGCACGGTTATAATCTCAAGGATTGGGTTTTACCCATTCCTGTCATTCCACAATCTACTAGATGTTGGTGTGTGTTAGGCTTTTCAGCATCAAACAACTATGTCCCAATTGGCAAGGCTGCCACGTGGTGGTCTGTTCACAAATTCTCTACCAGGTGGACATTGCATTCTTATCTGATGCCAGAGTTTGTTGCCTACCACCCCTCATTTGGACTGCTTTTGAACTTCTGGAGGTGAAAGACTTTGTGTCCTGTAATGCATGACAAAGAAAATAGAATTTTTGTACTCAGGGTAAAATCCATTGTCTGTTGAGGGACACTGGTCCCACTCCCATGTGTTTATGATCATGCTCTTAGTACTGCTTTGCTACAAAACTGAGGCGTGTCTAGTAGTAGGAGGGGTTATTCTTGCGCCTTACCTAAAAAAAAAAAAATTGTTTGCCATTGTCCAATACTCCTCAAGGGTTCGTTCACTCTTGTGTCAATATCACATTTATCATGCAGCATTTATTCAGCTTTTCTAAAGCCTCATAAATGCCTGTCAACGCCTGCCATGAAATTTTACAATGACACTATGCTGTTTACACAGGAGCAGTAGCATTGTATTAAAAATTAACAGCATGTGGCGTTCATGAGGCATCAACACTTGTCAACCATTTTCATTGATTTTAGTGGTGATGCCCAATAACTACACCTCAATAGCCCCTAGTGCAGTGGATCTCAAGTCCTGTCCTCAGGACCCACTAACAGGCCAGATTTTAAGTATTAACTGAAAAAAATGGGGATTGAAGATCACCAAGAAACCTTATTAAGGAACACTGGACTTAAAAAAACAACTTTAATGATTAAATGAATTGATACAAAACTGAAGAAGTTCACTGATGGGTGAACAAAACCGGTCAGCGTGATGTCGCCACGCAACTCTGGTGATCCTGCCTGACCCCCCCCCCTTCCACCCTGCCCAACTATTGGGAAGCAGGCTGGCTTTGCAGGACTTCAGTCCTCCCAGGCTATTGGACTATGTAACTGGAACTGGCAAGCATGGACTACACACAGCATGAGGATTTGCTACAACCCCCCCCGTGAGACAAGAGGTGGTGAGCATACTGATGAATAGCGGCTACATGCTGCCCAGTGATTGCTATATGGGATTTATGTGTTGCATCCTCACCAGACTTTATTTATCCAGCGACATGTGGCTGTGAATCTCCTGTTGGGGGGTTGCTTTGTGACTGGTTCTGCAGTTCATCCATAGACCTCATTCAAAGTATAGACAGCTACTCCCCTTTCCATCCCGCTCTTATCTCCCCATCCAGCCTGCAATACCCTGATTGCAGTTCTATTGAACACTCAGCTTCAGCTGCATTCTATGTGGATTGTTATACCCTTCGAATGGAGAAATTCCAGGGTTGGTCTCTGTGGATGGTGATTTACCATTGGAATAATCTCATACTTTTTATCCCACTGTGGAAGAGCCTGTGTATCCCCATAGACTTATTGCAGTGTGGACTGTGTGTGGTGGGGTATGAAGTGTGCTGCCAGCAGATATCTGAGTTGTTTGACAATGTTGTCATTTTTAATGTTTGCGCTAGTGGTCATTTTTTGTATCAATTAATTTTAATCATTTTCATTAAAGTTGCTTAAGTCCAGAGTGTTCCCTAATAAGGTTTCTTGGTGATCTTAAATCCTCATTTTGTTTTTTTCTGCTCTGAACAATCGGCTTGCTGTGAAGCTTGTCAGTAAACCCTGTAAGCTTTAAATAAATGTTGATGTTTTTACCATGGATTTCACAATAGATTTGTATTTCTTTCTTGGCACTGCATTGGGATTGACTATGGTGTGACGTCCATCGTTTTCCTTGCTAATCGCCTAGTCTGTGTTAACATCTCAAGTGCTTTTGGCCATTATAATCTGTGGCCGATCTTTTTTGGTAAGATACGTGATGATCACTTGTAGCCAGTGGTGGATCTCGTTACACCTGAGTTGGAAGAACATATATTAATGGTCTTTTTTTTTTTTTTTTTTTTCACTATGGACTTCATCTTTTCATTTTTTTTATGACATAAGGACATTTACATATGCACTGTGTCTGTATGCACGGATAAGTGTTGGTTTATATCTCCAATCCATTGAATGCTGTTTCATGTTGCACTTTTTGGCACTGTTTTTGCTATTTCACATTGGAATATACGTTTAAGTATTTACTATTTTATATTGCAAATCACAGTTTGCTGTCTCATATTGCAACTTGTTGCACAATATTTGCAAGATCTGTAGCGCTGCTTTGGCACATGTATAAAAAGTCAGATGTGCAGGTGTGGGGTTGGTGGCGCTACCTACTGGCTAACTTATAAGATATATATATATATATATATGTGAGGTTTATTGGGATTCACTTAATGGTTATTTGTGTATTGTACAATTTTTTTTTTCTATTTTTCCTCTCTTGCACACATTGGTATGGATGCATGGAGCCTGCATTATCAGGGTAACTAACCCTCCCGTACATGCATTCACCACTGGCATGCACATTGCCACTATATTTATCCTTCTATGTTAGCCAGCCACCAACCCCACACCTGCACATCATTACTTTCTTCAGTTCCATTTCAGGGACTGATTAGGGGAGGCTGCAACCTGTTATAATATTGTTGCTATCCTGAGTGCAGAGTTTTTCTCTATAAAAAGTCAGATGTCTGAAGATTGTATTGAGGAGTTATATAAAGGAGCCATCCGGTTTGCTCCAGGAGGGGATAAATTCCCTCCCGATCCTCAGAAGACAATCTGATAATCCCTGTATCAACAATCTCTGGTGTTTTTGTTTTCTATAAATTGTAATATGCAGTTATGTTTTGTTCATTTAGAAATACATCCAGCTCTTTTTAAAACCATCAACTGAGCTGGCCAGCACTAGGTCTTGAGGGCCGTCAGCCAAATAGGTTTTATTTTTAGCCTTTTAAACTGATTGCTCATGGATATATATTTTTCCAGTGTGTTCACATAGTCGATTTGAACAATTCCCATTTCTGTTCTGTGTCCATTGATGCCAATATTAAGTCTTGGAGCGCTTTGGAAAATTTTGCTATCTTAAAGTTGTGTTTTTTATTTTTTCAGTATGTGCTTATTTACAACTAACGTTAACAGAAATCTTGTTATGGTCACTGCTACCTAAATGTTCTTTTATATGAACATTGGTAATAAGTTCTGCATGGTTTGATGTTATCATGTCCAAAAGAGGTGGTGGTACACATGTCAATAATGCAGTACAGCAGCCAAATGCAACCTATTCAAGTGAATGGAGCCATGCTGCATCTCATGCAGTGGGCAAAAGGCACCCAGGAGGTGACATATTGCCTCTGAAAGTGATTCACCTCTTTACAGAGCCCCTGTTAAGTAAACCGAGCTGGTGAACTTTGAAAAATGTTAAACTGCTCTGATAGGTCCTGTCTTTTTCCACATGTCTCAAGTTAATACAGTTGATGAGTTCTCTTGATTGACGGTAATGAGGTTATTAATCAAGAGCTGGATCCCAGTGGACAGACAAGCATGTTGGCAGTGAAAGACTTGACTGACCTCCATTTTAATTGGTTTACAAGCGCTACTCAAGTTTGATGTGCAAAATGTTAGTGTGAAATGTAAGTATTGCAAGTAATTTAATTCAAACGATTACCTGATGGTTTTTTTTCTCGTGTGTGTGTTTTTTTTTGTTTTTTTTTTAGCTTTGCAGAATGGGATATGGTTAATTGGACAGATACAAGAGCAACATTTGTTTTTCTGCATGATTCCTTGGAACTTACCTTCCTATTTGGAGATGAGATTGGTAAGTGAGGTATTGAAACCACAAAATGCTTTGCTCTTGAGTTGTTTGGCAGCAATTACTAGGTTATCAAATCTAGGCATCTCTTCACTGTTGAATCATATAACTACCTCCCATAGCTCGCTCAAATCCTCTCAATGGAGGTCTTGACTTGGAGTAGTTATGTAAAAAAAACATGGATTAGGAGCTAGGAACAACCAATAATGCAAACTTGCCAGTGTCAGATCATGAAGGTGGCAACTGTAAAATATTTGCTGACCCTTGACCAAGTTCCGCCAATGCAAGTTGAACAAATTGACACATTTTATTTGTGCAATGCAGGACATAGGATCTAAGTAAGCAACCTGATTTCACAAGAAGATATAGCCTTCCAAAGACTGGAGCCAAGGCCACTGCATATTGATGGGGCACCTCCACTACTTAAAGTTGAGGGGGCCTTTTGATCCCACATGCCATAAAATGCCTTAATATCTGGTTCAGAGTGTTTCCATGGACTACAAAATTTAGTTTTCCACTATAACATTTATAACACTTCGTGCTGTCCAACTCTTCTCCTTCCCCTGTCAAGGTGGGTGGATCTGCTTTTGGCTGTCCAAATGGCTTTTGAGCCAATTGGTCATTACCTCTACCGGCAGGAGAATGCTTTTAGGATGTCCACTCAAACCTTTGTACAGTTTCAAAACTGAATGGAGTGTGGTCTATTCTGGATTTGATGACTCACAAATTGTTCTAATGAGTTCAGAGGTTTTGCATGGAAAATGCTAGCTCAGTCAGACATCTCTGGTACCCGTCTACACATTTTACATATTGCATCATCACCCGGGTTTTCACCAAACTGCCTGCCCAGTTTTTGCTGTGTTCCATTTTCTGGGGATCCACAATGTGACACCTGTGTGATCCCCTTTAAAATTATGAGCTTTTCCTGTTTTTGTTAGTCAATACCGTATAGATTCTGCAGAGCTTCTGTTGAAACCTCAACCTGCAGAAGTAGTCTCTGGTCCCAGAACGCAGATTGGTGTACTTAGGTCTGCTGCTGCACAAAAATTTGTCCAGAACCATTCTACCTTGGGACAAACCTCTGTCCCTTTGTTTTCCATGCCAGCTTCTTTGTGCCCAGAGGGAAGTCCAAGGTTTGTGCTTGCATATAAGTGTTTTGGGTCTAATGGCAGCCTCCTAGGAGGCAGAGCTATATGCCCTTTTTCTCTCCAGACCGTTGCAACTCTACATTCTGGCAACGAGGGACAGATGGACTTAACTCTTGGACCACACAGTGCGTCTGAACCCCAAAGCCACACTCTCCCTGATGTGGCGGATTTCCAATCCAGCACTTTAGTCAGGGACTGCTTTTCCACCACAGTTGTAGAAGGGTCACATGACTGATATCAAGCTTGGGAGCAGTCCTGCACCTCTCAATGCAGGTGATTTGGTAATCAGAGGTGACTTGCCAGCCAATCGACGTTCTGAAACAAAAAAGTACAGTTAGACAAGGCCATGGCTGTGGCTTACGTCCATCATGGAGGCACCAAAAGTCAATGCTTCTTTAAGGGAAGCAAACTTGATCCCCTTTTTGGCCAGCAGCATTTGGATCTAGGGGAATAGGCTCTTGATCTGGATGTCTTTCAAGCTCTTTGTCACAGGTAAGGAACATCAGATGTTTGCCTTCTGATGTCCAGATTCAAGAATAAATTAGACAGAATCTGGGACTTTCAGTCCTTGGCGGACACAACGTTCTGTTAATGCTGTGGGATCAGTTCAATCTTGTCTATGCCATACATTCTGTCCCCCCCCCCCCTTTCCTGTGTCTACTTCACAGGGTCGAAGGAGGGCATCCTAGTCATCCTCGTACCAAATTGGCTCAAGAGAACATTGTATTTAGATATACTCAAATTCCTGGCAGGCTTTCTGTTCACTCTTCTGGATCATCTGGACCTCCTGTACCAAGGCCCAGTGTTTCACCCTGCTTCTTGGTCACTGGCTTTAATGGCTTGGCTTTTTGAAGCCAAAGTCCTGAGGAAAAGGGGCCTTTGAATTTCTTAATTGTACATAAAAGGACACACAGGACTTGATATTCATGGCTACTTGGAATTATTCACTGCCACCTTTTAGATAAATGTACTGTCTAAAATTCTGGCATCCCTACCCAGGCATAACCCATACCAATGTGGTTAAGCCTCGGTTTTTAGCTAGTGTTCTTAGGTGATGACAGTGCCTATACACTTCTCTCTGAAGATTTCTTCCCATGGGCTTAGTCCCATGCTGCAGCCTATTCCAGAAATCCCGTGGGGCAGTGGAGACTCTTATATGGATTGTTTGCTATAGTCAGTTGGCCAAGAGGGATCGTACCCCAACCCTGCGTCCAAGTGCGGGGATGGCCTGTAATGCAGCCGGTCAGCTCTGAATCCTGTAGGCAGTGGGGATGATTTACTAAAGGCACATATACTATGCACTGCAAGTGCAGTTGCTCCAGAGCTTGGTAAATGATGTAAAACATTTGCTTTGCAAAGATTACCCAATCACATGGCAAGAAAAGAAAACCTGTGTCTTTTCTTGCACCTGACTGAATGATCTAAATCAGCAGAGCTTGACCTCATTTACTGAGATCTAGAGCAAATGCACTAGCAGTGCACAGTATATTTGTCTTTAGTAAATCAACCCCAGTGACTCCATGGTACACTGTACCTGGGGACTTCGCTGGCAGGGTATAATAGACAAATGTTATTCCCACTTCGTGAGACTCTATCCCCAACAGTATGTCGTGGGGCACAATCTGGCCAATAAGAAGGGAGACAGCCTCTGCTCTCGTGCACATCTCTGGATCGAGATCAGGCTCCAGTAAGGATTAAAGTGATGCTAAAATCTTTTTTTTTTTTTTTTTTTTACCTGCTCTGTGCAGTGTATTTGCACAGAGCAGACCAGATCCTCCTCTTCTCTGGTCCCTCTTCAGAGCACCTGGCCCCTCCCTTCTGTTGAATGCTCCTACAGCAAGCAGCTTGCTATAAGGGCACCAAAAGCCGAGCCGCAAGTCCAGGTGTCCATTCAGACATGGAGGCCCAGCCCCACCCCCTTTTTCTCCGCATTGACTGACTTTGACAACAGCGGGAGCCAATGGCACCATGCTGCTGTCTCAGCCAATGAGGAGGGGAGTCCCAGTCAGCCGAGTCAATCCTACACCGCTGGATCTAGAGGGAGCTCAGGTATTAGGGGGGCTGTTGCATACAGAAGGTTTTTTTATCTTAATGCATAGAATGCATTAAAATCTAAAACCTTCTGCCGTTTACAAGCACTTTAAGAATGGGGGGGGGGGGTGAAAGCTGTATGCAGAAGGTCTTTTTTACCTAAATGCAGAGAATGCATTAAGGTAAAAACTTTTGAAAAGGAGAAGCCTGTGACTGAGGATGTGGTTGCCATCATCCCTAATTGTACAGAACACACAATTTTCAAGACAACCATTCAAATGAAAGGTTAACATTTTTACTTTTATTTAAAAAAAAAATCTACAAATATTTCTATAGATAAAATGGTATCGAGATATGATCCAAAACATACAAAAGCAGTATTAGCAATAACTGGGTACTTTTTTCCTTTTTTAGGGCACAGTTCCTCTCTTCCCTATCTGAACACACTCAACCTGAGCAGTTATCGCTACTTGGACTTTTCAGCATCGGGCTTCTGTTAATCAGATTACACAGGTGTTGCCTGGTTTTCTGTTTACACGTTTGTTTTGCTCTACCAGGTGTATATTCAGGCGTCATCTGAAGCCTATTTCATCTGTAAGGCGTCATGTACACACTGCCTACTTTGACTGCCGGCCACGGGTATACGCAAAACTATTTTGCAGCGGTATCTCGCGGACGGTGGAGGTTGAAATGGAGGTTGAAATACTATTGAACCAGTGTATGGGGCCTATTTAATGAAACGTGTGTACAAATCGTAGCTGCCCCTTTTAAGAAGGAATAAATCCACTTGTGAAAAATACAATAAAGGTGTGGCGCTTAGATGCAAATAGCAATAAAGGGAATAGTAACAAACTAAAAAATGTCTTAAATATAGTAGTCCAGTGTGATAAAATCCCACCACCTTAAAATCCTCCAATGCAATTTTTCAAAATCTTTCATCGTTTGTGCTCAAAAAGTGGATGTGCACTAACCAGAGGTTTTTGACCCCTTTTTACAGGTAGGTCAAAAAGCGCTTTGTTGCTCTCTGAAGCAAAAGTCCCCCCTGGAGTATATGCCAGTGGTTCCTCCAATTTTTGTAGTCACTCATATGTAAGATGATCAAATGGGAGATAAATGTAAAGTATCATAGTGCAGTGTGTTTATTTAAAAGGTTGGTAATATAGAGAGTAGATTACACTAACATTTGTTGGTGCCTGGATGCCAGCACCTACATATACAGCGCGTATGGGAATAAAGTAACCGCCGCTACCAGCAAAAAGCTGTCTCACTCTGGTTTTTGGCCCAGACGTGATGTCTCACGGGTCCTAGAAGTGACGGTCCCAAGCTCTGACGTACGTTTCGCAGCCACTTCTGAAAGGATATTTATAACGGAGAAATAATTGTGATTGGTAAGTTTCCACTAAAATGGAGAGCGGGCAGATCAACTGTCTATAGGCTAATGAATTTAACTATCCCTACATGCTGCATAGCTGGTTGATGCTCCCCTAACGGCAGCAGCTCCTAAACTCTGGTAAAAGTCCATGCGTACATTGACACAGACTTTTATGGAGGTGAGTTAGGAGCTTTGGCAAAAAAAAACGTTAAAAGCACCTAAACTCAAGTTTAGGAGCTGCTAGTGTACATAGTAGGTGAGGTTGAAAAAGTCCAAGTCGAACCTGTGTGTGCTTTTATGTCAGTATTCCATTGTATACCCCTGTATATTGCGGTCGTTCAGGTGCCTATCTAATATATTTTTTTTTAAATTATCGATGCTCCCCGCTGAAACCACTGCCTGTGGAAGAGAATTCCACATCCTTACCGCTCTAACAGTAAAGAACCCTCTACGCAGTTTAAGGGTAAACTGCTTCTCTTTTAATTTTAGTGAATGGCTGCGTGTCTTTTTTTAAATAACCTTTCCTCATAACTAAGGTCCTCCAGTCCCTCTTATTAGCTTTGTTGCCCTTCTCTGGACTCTCGCTCCAATTCCAGCACATCTTTCCTGAGGACTGGTGCCTAGAACTGGATGGCATACTCCAGGTGCGGCCGGACCAGAGTCTTGTAAAGTGGGAGAATTATCGTTTTATCTCTGGAGTTAATCCCCTTTTTAGTGCATGCCAATATTCTGCTGGCTTTGCTTGCAGAAGATTGGCATTGCTGAGCCTGTCATCTACTTGGACCCCCCAGGTCCTTTTCCATCCTAGATTCCCTCAGAGGCTCTCCCCCTAGTGAGTAGATTGCATTCATATTTTTGCCACCCAAATGCATTATTTTATATTTTTCTACATTAAACCTCATTTGCCATGTAGTTGCCCACCCCATTAATTTGTTCAGATCTTCTTGCGAGGTTTCCACATCCTGTGGAGAAATTATTGCCCTGCTTAGTATTGTCCACAAATAGAGATTTGAGCTGTTTATCCCATCCTCCAGGCTATTTATGAATAAATATAATCGGATTGGTCCCAGGGCAGAACCCTGGGGGACCCCGCTTTCCATACCGGACCATTCCGAGTACTCCCCATTTATCACTACCCTCTGAACTCGCCCCTGTAGCCAGTTTTCAATCAATGTACTCGCCCTATGGTCCATGCCGACAGACCTTATTTTATATAGTAAATTTTTATGGGGAACTGTATCAAATGCCTTTGCAAAATTCAGATACACCACATGTACGGACCTTCCTTTATCTATCTAGATGGCAGCTCACCTCCTCATGGATGGTTAATAGGTTGGTTTGGCAAGAACGATTCGTCATGAATCCATGCTGATTACTGCTAATGATACCATTTTCAATACTAAAATCTTGTATATAGTCCCTTATCCCCTCCAAGAGCTTGCATACTATTGATGTTAGGCTAACTGGTCTGTAATTCCCAGGCATGTATCTTGGCCCTTTTTTAAATATTTGAGCTACATTGGCTTTTCTCCAATCTGCTGGTACCATTCCAGTCAGTAGACTGTTCATAAAAATTGGGAACAATGGTCTGGAAATTACTTGTCTGAGTTTCTAAAGGACCCTCGGGTGCATGCCATCTGGTCCTGGTGACTTATTAATGTTACGTTTTCTTTCTCGAACATCACGGGACACAGAGCCTCAGTAATAACTGATGGGTTATATAGGTATCACTAGGTGATTGGACACTGGCACACCCTAACCAGGAAGTTCAACCCCCTATATAATCCCTCATCTCACAGGGATACCTCAGTTTTTACGCCAGTGTCTTAGGTGATGGACGTGTAAAGATGTCCTGTGCTGAGCTCCAAAGCGAATATCCTATACTGGGGCAAGCCAGGCGAACCGGATCCATTTCAAAGTGTCTTTTCTAGGCCGAATTGGATGGTACCTGGGCCTCGTGTCCGAAGAAACGAGGTTTTACCTGTAACGCTTCCTCTTTTTAGAGAGCTGGACCCTGCATATCAGAAAATGGTTTTCTATCCTTATTTCTGGCCGGGTGCTTTACAGGCCCAGAACTGTGGATCCCCCTATCCGTAGGGGGCCCCAGTCTCTGAAGGTTTTTCAAACGGAGCCCACCGTGAGAGGTGAAGATTGGGTCTGTATAACAGAACCCTGCGGCTGGATAAGGTAAGGGAGATTCCACAGAATTTTTTAATTCTAGTAGGTTTTCTCCTTTAAGGTAAAGGCATGCGATGCCTATTGTCGCCACCGGGGGCTGCCAAGAGCACATACCTTCTCACGCTGATGTCTGTCTTAAGTGTTCTCACGGTGCACAAGCTTCTCCAGCCGGCTCCAGGTAGGATGGGGGGCTCTCCTCAGGGATATTCCCCCCAGACTAGGGGGAGGCCGCAGGTGGTCTGTGAGGCGGTTGTACACCGCACTATCACCGCCGCCATTGCCACGTGCAGGCCCCATCACTACCGGCCTCTCTCCTTCCTCCCCCTCCCCCAGCCTTTCCTCCATGCTGTCCCGGAGTGTCGGCTCACGCGGGAAGCGCGCGGTTTTCGAAAAACGAAGGGGGGGCGGTAGAGGGCGGGGCGTCAGCACAGCGTCCAGCATGCTCAGACGCCCACATTGCAGGCTGCAGGCTATTAAAGGCACACTTTACAGGTGCACTAAGCCTTTGGAGGGACACAGAGCTGACGGTCGCATGTAAGGTGGGACACAGGCATTTTCCTAGACAGCATTTACTAAGGTAACACCAGACTGGGCATTTGGTAGCAAGGCCTTTGCCAGACTACATCGCTCAGCAGTCAGTGTTCATTTTGTGATACCTCCACCTTGTTGCTTTGCACTATGGGTAGAAGAGGTTCAAATACCCCAGGAACCAGAGCCTCTAGGGGAATCATTCAGGTTCTGAGGACCCCCTTTCTGCAGCATCCTCCCCCCCCCCCCCCCCCCCCCTGAGGGGCCAGGGACGGCTAGCCAGGGAGAGCCGTTGGGGTCAGGGGCTACACCTGCTTTTGGCACTTCAGCCCCTGTATACATTACACAGGAGGTTTTTTCCCCAACCATTAATGGTTTAGAGGAAAGATTAATGGCCTTGATTACATCTTCACTCAGTGGAAGAAAACGCACTAGGCCTTCCTCTGTTTCCCAAGACCCTCAGGCAGAGGAGCTCTGGGATAAAGGAGAAGAATCCCTTTCAGAGGATCAGGATGGGACGGATGATTCTTCTTCGGAGGAATCGGGTGGAGAGGGACCCTCTTCGGCTTCCCAAGAGGAGAAGGTTTTAGTACAGATCCTTACTGGATTGGTCCGCTCCACGTTTAAGTTGCCCATATCTGAATCCGTTAAAGAACCCTCTTCTTCTTTAGGGTCACTGAAACCTCCTCAAACAGCACATGCTTTTCCTGTTCATAATTTACTTGAAAAGCTCCTTTATTCTGAGTGGGATCACCCAGATAAACGTTTTTTTCCGCCGAAAAAGTTTTCAAAACTTTATCCTATGGAAGAAAAGTTTATTAAAATGTGGGGAATACCGGCCATTGATGCGGCCATTTCCTCCGTAAATAATAGTCTGACTTGTCCTGTAGACAATGCTCAGATGCTCAGGGATCCTGTGGATAAAAAGATGGAATCCCTATTGAAGGATGTTTTCTCCTTAGCAGGTTCGGTGTCTCAACCTGCAGTAGCAGCGATTGGAGTCTGTCAATACTTAAGAGACCATGTTAAGCAGGTCATCAAAGTTTTACCTGAACAGCAGTCCCAGGGGTTGGCTAACCTTCCAGCGGCCTTATGTTATGTTGTTGACGCCATCAGAGATTCTATCATTCAAACCTCTCGTCTTTCACTGGGGTTGGTGCATATATGTAGAATCCTATGGTTGAAAAATTGGTCAGCCGAAGCACCATGTAAGAAGCTGCTGGCTGGGTTTCCATTTCGTGGTGCAAGGTTGTTTGGAGAAGACTTGGATAACTATATCAAGAGAATCTCTTGTGGGAAAAGCACTCTCTTGCCTGTTAAGAAGAAGAGTAAGCGTCCCTTTCAAACGGACTCTTTCCCCAGCGCCAGGGGCTTCAGCCTCCAGGCAGTCTCGACGGCCTCCTCCGTCTGGGTCAAGAAACAAGAGTCAACCCCAGGGACAAAAGAAGTCCTGGGGGAAGAAGCCTACTAGGCAAGACACTAAGACCTCTTTATGAAGGGGCGCCCCCGCTCGCTCAAGTGGGGTGAAGACTGCTACAGTTCTCAAGGCTCTGCTGGCAGGAGGACTTCCAGGACAGATGGGTAATCTCCACGGTAACCTTAGGGTACAAGCTAGAGTTTCAAGAATTTCCCGCTCCTCGTTTCCTAAGATCAAGTGTCCCCAGAGATCCAGAGAAAAAGCAGTCGCTCCTTCTAGCGTTAGAGCGACTTTTGTCGCAGGAGGTCATTATGGTGGTTCCCGCGAAGGATCAAGGATTGGGCTTCTATTCCAACCTTTTTATGGTCCAAAAACCAAATGGGGATGTCAGACCCATTCTGGATTTAAGGGATCTGAACCGATTCCTAAGGATTCAGTCCTTCCGCATGGAATCAATTCGGATAGTAGTCTCCATCCTGCAGGGGGGAGAATTTCTGGCATCGATAGACATCAGAGATGCATATCTGCATGTGCCCATTTTTCCTGCTCATCAGAAGTTTCTGCGCTTCGAGATAGGAGGGCGCCATTTCCAGTTTGTGGCTCTGCCTTTTGGGATAGCCACTGCACCTCGAGTGTTCACAAAGATCTTGGCTCCTCCTCTGGCCAGATTAAGGGCTCAGGGTATTGCTGTCATAGCATACCTAGACGACCTGCTCTTGATAGACCGGTCGGTAGCCTCCTTGAACGGGAACTTGAGGACCACAGTCAAGTATCTGGAACACCTAGGTTGGATTCTCAACCTAGAAAAATCTTTCCTAAAACCAGTAAGAAGACTGGAGTATTTGGGTCTGATCATAGATACAAGCCAGGAGAAAATATTTCTACCTCAGGCAAAGATCACTGCTTTAAGGGAGCTGGTTCTGGCAGTCAGGACCAAAAAGGGTCCTTCTGTCTGCCTTTGTATGAGGCTGCTAGGAAAGATGGTGTCTTCATTCGAAGCAGTTCCCTATGCTCAGTTTCATTCAAGACTGTTGCAACATAGTATTCTGTCGGCCTGGAACAAGAAGGTTCAGGCATTAGACTTTCCGATGCACCTGTCTCATGCGGTGCGTCAGAGCCTCAATTGGTGGCTAATACCCAAAAACCTGCAGAAGGGGAAATCCTTTCTACCGGTTACCTGGACGGTGGTAACAACAGATGCCAGTCTGTCGGGTTGGGAAGCAGTTCTGGAACAGTCTGCGGTCCAAGGGGTATGGTCCAAAACCGAGAGGACCTTACCCATCAACATTCTGGAGATCCGTGCGGTATATCTAGCCCTAAAGGCCTGGGCTATCAGGCTACAATATTGCCCGGTCAGGATCCAGTCCGACAATGCCACAGCAGTGGCTTATGTCAATCATCAGGGAGGCACCAGAAGCCGAGCTGCTCAAAAAGAGGTGAACCAGATCTTAGTCTGGGCAGAGAAGCATGTGCATATCGGCAGTTTTCATTCCAGGGATAGAGACCTGGCAGGCGGACTATTTAAGTCGCCAGCGGTTACTTCCAGGGGAATGGTCTCTGCACCCCGACGTCTTTTGGGCCATATGCCAAAGATGGGGGGGGTTTCAGATGTAGATCTCTTTCCTGATTCAACAAAAAGATAGACAGATTTGTGGCACGGACAAAAGATCCTCTTGCATGCGGGACGGATGCGTTGGTGATTCCGTGGCATCGGTTCTCACTGATTTATGCATTCCCGCCTATTCTGCTACTGCCACGACTCCTTCGCAGGATCAGGCAGGAAAGGAAGTCAGTACTTCTGGTGGCCCCCGCTTGGCCCAGAAGGACTTGGTATGCGGAAATAGTAAGGATGACGGTGGGTTCCCCGTGGACTCTACCGGTACGCCCAGACCTGATATCTCAAGGTCTAGTGTTCCATCCTGCCTTACAAACGCTAAATTTGACGGTTTGGCTATTGAAACCCACATTCTGAAGAGTCGTGGGCTTTCAGGTCCTGTGATATCTACCTTGATCAATGCAAGGAAGCCAGCTTCCAGAATGATTTATCATAGAGTCTGGAAAGCTTATGTGTCCTGGTGTGGATCCAGGGGTTGGCATCCCAGAAAATATGTGATAGGTAGAATTCTTGATTTTCTACAATTGGGATTAGAGATGAAGCTGGCCTTGAGTACCATCAGGGGCCAGGTCTCGGCCTTATCAGTATTATTTCAACGGCCACTTGCTTCGCATTCTTTGGCCCGAAACTTTATGCAGGGGGTGACGCGTCTTAATCCTCCGGTTAAGGCGCCTCTAAACTAGAGGTCGACCGATATATCGGCCGATATTTGGTGTTTTTTTCTTAATCGGCATCGGCCGATTGTGCTGATAAAAAAGGCCGATCTAACTCAGCGCGACTTGTAAATGACTTCTGAAGTCAATACAAGTTGTCTGTAATCTTCTGTGAAGCACTTCTCTCCCCTCTCTGGGCAGCCTGCCAAATCTGATAAAAAGAACCTGAATTGATACAATGTTTACACTTCTGAATGAACTGAGTGTGGGTGTGTAGAAGTTCTCAGTTTAACCATTTATAGACTAAATCTTTTCTGACACTTGTTGCTTACAAGTAAAAATCCTGTATTTTCTGCTAGAAAATCACTTAGAACCCCCAAACATTATATATTTTTTTTTTTAGCAGAGACCCTAGGGAATAAAATAGTGGTTGTTGCAATATTTTATGTCACACGGTATTTGCGCAGCGGTCTTTCAAACGCAATTTAAAAAAAAAAAAAATACACTAATACATTTTAAAAAAACTAAGCAGTAAAGTTAGCCCATTTTTTTTCGTCCAAAAGTTTTGATTACCTGTTTTTGTGTATTTATTTTTAAGATATAGTTTTTTTTTTTTATATATTTTTTTTTTTAATCTAAATTCTACATACAAGTGAACTGATTGGAGGTTTGTTTTGTTTAATAAATGTTTAAGGCCCCTTTCACACGGGACGGATCCGTGTTGATCCGCCCCGTGAACATCCGCTGCTCAGCGGGGATCGCTCAGTTTTCCCCAGCTGAGCCGGCGGATGACAGGGCGGGACCCGCACACTGTGCAGGGACCGCCCTGTCAGATCTCCGCTCTCCCCTATGGGGGATCGGAGGAACATGGACCGTCTGTCCGTGTTCATCCGATCCGCTCTGCAGACGGATAGAAAAATAGGATTTTCTTCCGTCTACAGAATCGGACGAGAGCGGAGCCAGATGACATCGGGTGTTAGCGGATGTACATCCGCTGACACCCGCTATCCCATAGGGATGCATGTATGTCCGTATTTCATCCGAAAACGGATGGATGAAATACGGACATACTGTCCGCATGTGTGAAAGGGGCCTAAATGTAAAAAAATTTCTGTATCACTTTAGGTTGCTTACACACTGCAGCGGGCATGCGTTGACGGTAAAACGCTCCTAGTTTTAGCTGCGCTTTACCGTCATTTTAGCGGCGCTATTCGGCTGCTAGCGGGGAGCTTATAACCCAGCTAGCAGCCGAGGAAGGGGTTGAATGCGCCCCTGAAGCGCCGCTGCTGAAACGCTTTGCAGGCGCTTTGGCAGCGGTGCGCATTCATTTCAATGTGCAGGAGTGGTGGAGCAGCAGTATACACCGCTCCAAAGATGCTGCTTGCAGGACTTTTTTTTAACATCCTGCCAGCGCATCGCATCAGTGTGAAAGCACTCGGGATATCGCACTGAGACTGCAGGGGAGCCGTTTTACAGGCGCTATTTTTAGCCCAAAAGCGCCTGAAAAATGCCCCAGTGTGAAAGGGGTCTAACTGTTAAATTTTATGAGATGAAGAAAAAAAAAAAAAAAAAAATCGGCCCACATATCGGCCACCGAGATTTCTAAATATCGGCATCGGCCAGAGAAAAACCCATATCGGTCGACCTCTACTCTAAACCCCTGGAACTTAAACTTGGTTCTGTCTGTGTTACAGAAACAGCCTTTTGAACCAATACGTCAGATTCCTTTGGGCTTGTTGACAAGGAAGTTCATTTTTCTGGTAGCCATTTCTTCTGCTAGAAGAGTATCAGAATTAGCAGCTCTTTCCTGTAAAGAGCCTTATTTGATTGTACACAAGGATAGAGTGGTATTGCGCCCTCATCCTAGTTTTTTACCGAAGGTGGTTTCAGATTTTCATCTAAGCCAAGACATTGCTCTGCCTTCCTTTTTTCCAGATACCTGTTCTTCGGAAGAAAGGTCACTACATTCTTTGGATGTAGTAAGAGCAGTCAAGACCTATCTGGAAGCAACTGCTCAAATTCGCAAAACGGATGTTTTGTTTGTGCTGCCAGAGGGTCCCAATAGAGGACAGGCAGTGTCAAAAGCTACCATTTCTAAATGGATTCGACAATTGATTATTCAAGCTTACGGTTTGAAACAGAAGATTCCTCTGTTTCAGATCAAGGCACATTCCACAAGGGCTATTGGTGCTTCTTGGGCAGTGCATCACCAGGCCTCTATGGCTCAAATCTGCAAGGCCGCAACCTGGTCTTCAGTCCATACATTCACCAGATTTTATCAGGTGGATGTGAGAAGGCATGAGGATATCGCCTTTGGGCGTAGTGTGCTGCAGACAGCGATACAGGGTCCTCAGGTCTGATTGCACCCTACTTGGTTGTGCCCCCCCCCTCAGGTGGCATTGCTCTAGGACATCCCATCAGTTATTACTGAGGCTCTGTGTCCCGTGATGTTCGAGAAAGAAAATAGGATTTTTTATAACCGCTTACCTGTAAAATCCTTTTCTTTCGATGGACATCACGGGACACAGAGGTCCCGCCCCTCTTCTAATACACTTATATTGCTTTGCTACAAAACTGAGGTATCCCTGTGAGGGGAGGGATTATATAGGGGGTTGAACTTCCTGGTTAGGGTGTGCCAGTGTCCAATCACCTAGTGATACCTATATCAGTTATTACTAAGGCTCTGTGTCCCCTGATGTCCATCGAAAGAAAAGGATTTTACAGGTAAGCTGTTATAAAAAATCCTATTTTTTAAGTCTGTTTCTAATTCTATCCTCAGTTAGCCATGAGGGTGCTTCCTGTGACGTGACAGGAGGATAAACATTGCAGTTTTGGTTACTGAAGCCCCCCGTTTACCTCGTGAAGACTGAGGAGAATAATAAATTCAATACCTTCGCCATGTCACCATTCTTGGTAACCAGGTTCCCTTCATCATTCTTTATGGGACCAATATGATCTGACCTCCCTTTCTTGCTATTTATATACTTATATAATTTCTTGATTTTTTTTTTTTTTTTTTTTTAACTCTCCTCCGCTATGTGCCTTTCGTGTTCTATCTTAGCTGCCCTGATTGCACCCTTACATTTCTTGTTGTATTCTTTGTAAAGTTGGAATGCTGGTGATGATTCCTCAGCCTTGTATTATTTGAAGGCCTTCACCTTTTGCTTTTATATGCATTTTTCCGTTGGAGTTAAGCCACCCAGGACTTTAATTGGATCTTTTAAATTTATTTCCATTGGGAAGCTCTGGCTAATACCCTTATTTAATATGCTCTTAAAGCATACCCATTTTTCCTCCGTGTTCTTTGTTCCTGAGATTTTATCCCATTTAGTATCTTTTAGCAAGCATCGTAGTTTAGGGAAGTTGACTCTTTTGAGATTCAGTGTCTATGTATTCCCCTTATGTTTCCTATTTGTGTGATTTATACTGAAACTAATTGACCTGTAAATTGCTTCGTATTTCCACATCCATGATCAGGTCTGTATTGTTGGTAATCAGTAGCTCTAGTAACGCTGTTTCTTGTGGGTGCATTTATCATCTGACCCATGAAATTGTCCTGCAAGACATTTAGGAAATGGCGCGCTTTAGATGAATGCACTGTTCCTTCCGCCCTGTCTGGATAATTAAAATTCCCCATTCTCAGACAAGTGAGGAAGTGCATAAAAAAATAGCCACGTCCGTAAATTATTGAAGACACTTTCCACCCTTGGCGCTAATCCAAATTGTGATAGGAGGTCCGCCTTCCCCTCCTCCCTCTGGTTAGGGGACCTATAGTATGCGCCCAATATTCCTTTCCCCTTAGTTTCCTCCCTTTTGTAGCTCTACCCATAAGGATTCCAACTCCTTCCTTAATCCATTAGTGATGTCGTCTCTCACGTTTACTTGTACATCATTTTTGATATACCGGCATACCCCTCCCCCTTTTTTACCCTCTATCCCTGCGATATAGGGAATACCCTTGAATGGTTGCCAGCCAATAGTGAGAGCTGTTGAACCAAGTCTCTGAAATTCCTACAAAATCTAAATCCTCATCATACAACAGTAGCTCTAGTTCTCCCATCTTGTCCGCCAGACTCCTGGCATTGGTGAACATGCCATGTAGTTTAGACCGGACGCATACTATCTCCTTATTGGGTGTTCTGGGGTTGCAAATAGGACTTACTGTACTTACCTCGTGTTTAGTTGCTTTAGTCAAATTACCACTAATGCCCCCAATACTACCCTCTGGAATTTGTTCCGTGCTGACTATCTCTACCTCTGGACACCCCCCTCACCCCATTGCCTAGTTTAAAAGCCCCTCTAACTTGTCGGCCATCCTAACTCCCAGCCGATCTGCACCTTCCCCATGAAGCCTAAGGGACGTCAAGCCGCTCTGAGTTCTGTTAAGTCCTTTCTTGGACTACTAATTCTTCTATGGGCCTGTTAGCATTTGCTGTGTTGCCCACCTTTATTTGTACTGCTTTTGGCCAATCTCCTGGTCTAGATCGGGGGTCTCCAAACTATGGCCCTCCAGTTGTAAAGGAACTAAAATTCCCATCATGCCTAGTCATGTATGTGAGTTTTACAATGCCTCATGGGACGTGTAGTTCCACAACAGCTGGAGGGCCGTAGTGTGGAGATCCCTGATCTAAATTAAACAACCCATGTCCATTACTTATTATCCATTGCTGACAAAACTAATGCATGTTATACAAGTGCCCAATCTTCTGAATGTAACAGCATAACCTATGTTATAGACTAAAGATCCTGTGTCCTGGGGGCGTGGTCGAACTGGCGGCCTGAGTAGATGTGTCCGAGCGGAGCTCCGCTCCCACCCGCCTTTAATCATCCGAAAACTGGGGGTATGTCCTGTTGTTCACCCCTGCAGACACCCGGGGACGATAGGGCATGAGAAGGGGCAAATCTGGTTCGGGAAGGAAAGGTGGACTGGCACATAAAGCATCCCCACAGCCCGCTGTAGGCCGTGTGCACACGGCGTCCCAAACCAGCATGGCGGATCCAGCGACGGCGGAGGAGGATCGCGATCTCCGGATGCCAAACGACTCTGGCGGCAAAAATTGACACCCTACAAATGGATTTTGGGCTAATGCGGAGAGACGTGGATAAGATGCGGGGACGGATGGGGCGGCTGAGCGCAGAGAGGGGGACGAGAAGGACTCCATCCGGGATCACAGAGCATCCATCCATACCCTGCAAGTCAAGGTGAAGGCCCTAGAATCCAGAGCGGAGGACAGCGAGAACAAGAGCCGGAGGAATAACTTGAGGGTCGTGGGGCTGCCAGGGGGTGCTGAAGGTCAGGACGCCACGGCCTTCATGGAGCACTTACTCCGCACCCTCCTCCCACAGGCCCAGTTCTCCCCACAGAATGCCACCTGTGCGGGGCAAGCCTGGAGCCCCTCCACGCACCTTCATATTCAGGCTACTGAACTTCCGGGACAGTGACCTGGCACTTCGTGAAGCCCGCAAAGTTGGGGAACTACGCCTTGATAATGCAAAACTTATGCTGTTCCCGGATTATTCCATTGACACACAGAGGCTCAGGAGAACCTTTGATCATGTCAAAGCACAGCTCTGTACCAAAGGGATGAAATATAGCATGTTGTTCCCAGCCCGGCTCCGTATGGTTGATGGAGAGACTACCCGCTAGTTCACCGGAGGACGCCTCACAGTGGCTGGACGGCCTTCCCCAGGCCCAGTAACCGCATGTATAACCTGTTTACTACTTCCAGCCTGGATGGGCTTTTTTCTCCCTCTCTTTGCCCCCCCCCCCCCCCAATTCATTCTGCTCTGACACACTGAGTGAATCTCAGCCACTTGACATCTCCCCTGCTGGCTGAGAGAGACCTTCACTTGTTTCACCGTGTGACAAGGGCCTGACCTCAGGATTCCATGATGGAACATTTGGCCACTGATTCGCTTATAGCACCCCTGTAGCAGATAATACATCATTCTCCGGGTCATGCCCAGGAGAGACGTTCTTGGGTGGGCAGTGGGCCCCTTGTCACTGACGCAGGTGTTTTTTGTTTTTTTGTTTTTCTTTCATGCTGTGCATAATGAAGGGGCTGTGGAGGGATTTGTGCTCTTATGCCCCGTACACACGGTCGGACTTTGTTCGGACATTCCGACAACAAAAATCTAGGATTTTTTCTCACGGATGTTGGCTCAAACTTGTCTTGCATACACACGCTCACACAAAGTTGTCGGAAAATCTGATCGCGGTGACGTAAAATACGTACGTCGGGACTATAAACGAGGCAGTGGCCAATAGCTTTCACCTCTTTATTTATTCTGAGCATGCGTGGCACTTTGTCCGTCGGATTTGTGTACACACGATCGGAATTTCCGACAACGGATTTTGTTGTCGGAAAATTTTATATCCTGCTCTCAAACTTTGTCGGAAAATCCGATGGAAAATGTGTGATGGAGCCTACACACGGTCGGAATTTCCGACAACAAGGTCCTATCACACATTTTCCGTCGGAAAATCCGACCATGTGTACGGGGCATTAGAACTGACAAAAACATAATTTTTCTTTTCTTCTAAGGATACCAATTGTTGAACGTTCTAAGTGTGTGCCCCTAGCTAGTACTGGGTGTTTTTTTATTTATTTTTTTTTCTATGTACACATAATCTTCTGTACTATGCTATAGGCGTGGGGGCGGAGGCCTCCGGTCTTGTGTGAACTTGCAGTCTGCCTGTGTTTTGGAGGGCTGCCTGCTTCTCCATTAGCCCCCATAGGAGACTTTCCTACAGTTTGATGGGTTTGGTTATGGGTGTAGGCACTCCGAGTTCCCCAACGGACGTGCGGGGTGGAGAGGGGTGGGTTTTTCAGTTTTGGTTGTTTTTTTCCTTTTTGTTATTGTTTTTTCCAGTTTGACAATGGCATATGCAGTGGTTTCTCTTGGTCGTCTTTTTCAGCCCCCGGCTTATCTGAGGACTGGATGACCAATACACCACAAGTAGATGGTTCTATATTGGGGGTGTGCGCCCTATTCTGGGTCAGTTCTATCGATGTCCCCCTTATAATGACTTGCAGGTACTACAAATATGGCTCCTTTGAGAATTATTTCCTGGAATGTAAGGGGACTAAATGATAAAGTCAAGAGGTCCCTGGTTATGACATATCTGAAGAAATATAGCCCACATATTTGTATTTTGCAGGAGACACACTTAGTGGGTAGCAAGGTCCTTGGCCTCAAAAAAACGTGGGTGGGACACTATTATCATTCCACTTATTCTGGATATGCTAGGGGGGTTAGTGTGCTAATCCATAAGACCTTGTCCTACACCCTACTCAATGTTAGAACTGACCTGGGGGGCAGGTATATCCTGCTGTGATAGATACTGTTGAACTGTTGCTTCTGGGTTTGTACATACCCCCCCCCGGCCTCTATATCTCTCCTCAAATATTTGACTCTTATCCTGGCTACATACACTACAGACGACCTCATTATAGCCGGTGATTTTAATATGGCCCCAAATCCATCGCTGGACAGGTTGTCTCTGGGATTGGGTTCTGACTCCCCCCTTAACAAATGGGCATCTCTCTACGGCTTGACGGACGTTTGGAGGTGGCGGTTTCCGACTGACAGAGCCTATACTTGCCAATCTGCTTCCTACCGCACATTATCCAGGATAGACCTAGTGTATGTCAGTGAGGGATTGCTTTCCTGAGTACAAGAGGTAACTATACTCCCCAGGGGCATATTGGATCATGCCCCCATGCTTCTTACCCTCCAAACTCAAACTCCCCCTTCAGAGAGAATATGGAGACTGTCCCGCTATTGGATTTCCGAGGAAACTATAGAAGCTGAAATGGCTAAACACATATGATTTTTGAATATCCTATGCGAACTGATCGGTGTTACATACTAGATGGGATGCCTTTAAGGCGTACATCCGGGGTTGCTACCAATCCTCAATCTCTCATGCAAGATACAACGCCAAAGTTTCCATTGAAGAAGCTGAGGCTAAGGCACAGGCCCTCGAATCCCAATATGTTCAGAATCAAAATCCAATTACCCTACTCGATTTGCAGGCCGCTTACCGCGAAGTGATGCTTTTGCGAGTAGCAGGGGCCAAAAAAACAACAGACACAGTGCATCTTTGAGCAGGGGGAAAAGACAGGACACTTGTTTGCATGGCTGGCAAAAGAACAACCAACAACTACTATTGCCCGTATTAAAACTGCGGATGGGACCCTGGTTAATGACCCGGTGGCCATCAACACATGTTTTGCATCATATTATGGCTCCCTCTAGACTACACAGAGAAGGAGCTGGACTCCTTCCTTGATCAACTTACCTTCCCTACTCTTAGTGAGGAGGCCCGAAATCACTTGGACAGGAATATCACTGTAAAAGAGGTAAAACAATCCCTAGGTGAGCTCCAGGCAGGGAAAACCCCGGGAGTGGATGCCCCCCCCCCCGAGTTTTATAGACAATACGGGTAGCAGTTGACACCCGGATTACATGAGATGATCGTGGGGACCTTGGAGGACACCACTCTCCCGATTTCTATGGCGGAAGCAATTATCGTGGTCATTTCTAAACCAGGTAAGGACCCCGAACTTTGCACCTCCTACCGCCCCATCTCCCTATTTAATGCAGACACCAAAATTCTTACTAAGATCCTAGCTAGAAGACTTAATGACGTCATACTCACCCTAATACACGAGGACCAAGCAGGCTTCATGCCAGGCAAGGGGACAGATATAAATCTTCGCAGGCTATATACGGTCATGGGTGCCAAGGGTTACCTTACCGAGTTCGACGCAGTGGCCTCCCTAAATGCTGAAAAAGCATTTTGACTCTGTGGAATGGAACTATCTGTGGGAGGTCCTGCGTCGATTTGGTCTCGGTCCTAAATTTTATATCCTGGGTACAGGCTCTTTATAAATCACCACAGCCAGAGTTCGCACGGGGATGACAATATCACCACCTTTCTATTTGCAAATAGGCACTAGACAGGGATGCCCACTCTCACCTGCCCTCTTCGCCTTGGCCATAGAGCCGATGGCAATCCTTCTCCGGTCTTCCCCCTTGGTTAGCGGTATTTTGATAGGTTCAGTGCAGGAAAAAATATCCCTATACGCGGACGACACCCTGTTGTATCTGAGGAACACCTCTGAATCCTTGGGGGCAGCTCTGTCACTCATCAACACCTTTGGTGAATTCTCTGGCGTCTGCATTAACTGGAGTAAATCAGTGATTTTTGCACTATATCCAGGGGAAGCCTCGATAACAGCAAATACATCCCTGAAGAAGGCCTCACAATTTAGGTATTTAGGGGTTGAGATACATAGGGACTTGACACGATTTGTCCCTCTTAATCTGACCCCGATAGTGTCCCTCCTGACTCAGAGATGCACTGCCTGGAAAACACTGCCCCTGACCCCAGTGGGCAGGATCAACCTGGTCAAGATGTCCATACTGCCTAAATTCTTGTATATCTTTAGACAAACACTGGTACATATCCCAAAATTTTTTTAAAAACTTGACACCTTGATTAATGCGTTTATTTGGAATGGTAGCATACCTAGAATAGCTAAATCCACCCTACAGCTGCCTCTCTTGTTGGGGGGGCTTGCCCTACCCTGTTTTCTCAAATATTACTGGGCTGCGGTACTGGTCACTCTACGCTGGTGGCTGTCGGAGGAACCGGCAAATCCTGCCTCCACTTTAGAGGCGGCTTTGATCGGCTCCTACTCAGAGCTGAGGAATTTAATTCACCTGGGACCTAGATCTAACCCTAACATTACCTCTTCGATGAAGACCACTCAGTTTGGGAAATTGTCAGAGGCAAGGCCCTGAAGTCTGACAGCTGGTCCCCCCGCACTCCGTTATGGGGGAACCCGCGGTTGCCACACTTCCAAACCATACCGGACCCAGTGATATGGGCCCGTCATGGAATTGCTACGTTGGCGGACATAATGTCCCCGAATGGCCGGTTCTCATTTGACGCCTTAAAGCAACAAAAAGGGCTGTCCAATCGCATGTTTTTTAGATACTTGCAACTTTGGCACGCCTACCGCTCCCAGTTCTCTACGCCACCGGTGTTGGGAATCACTGGGGTTGAGCGAGGAAGGGGAGGGAAAAATCTTGTCCACTTTATACTCGGTTCTGACGGGTCTGAACACCTCCAAGGTCTGTTGTTCTTGGTCTGGCGGGGAGATATACCCTCGCTGGTTGATGACTGGGAAGAGGGCATCCAGCAATACCTCCCTCTGGTGATATCTGCTAGAGATAGATTTATTCAACTAAAATTTTTACATAGAGCCTACTTCTCCCCACAGCGTCTGGCAAAAATATACCCTACCAATAACTCAATTTGTGCCAAATGTACGTCGGAGGAGTTCCTTCTTTCATGTGGTTTGGTCCTGTTGGTATATACAGACGTTCTGGAGAGGGGTGGTTAACACAATAAATCTAGTTAGCAAATTAAAAGTCCCATGCGACCCGATACTGCTGTTACTTGGAATTGTGGACACACTAGAAGCTCCCCAAGCCAAGAAATTGTTTGTGTTCTATGCAGCATTGTACGCCAGGAAGGCGATTCTGCTGCATTGGAAGGGATCTACCCCTCCAACGACACACTTCTGGAAAAACCTCATCAATAAGGCCCTCCCGTTATACAAGTTAACCTACCTGGGCCGTAATTGTCCTAAAAAGTTTGCCAAAATATGGGACCCTTGGGTTTGCAAGGAACAGCTGGCCCTAGAGTAGGGAATAGAATTTAAGGGTCATCACCTTTTATACCTTGTGGCTGCAACTGTGGGGGCATTCAGCCATATATGCCAAAACACTGATATATTGAAACTACCCTGCTCTCTCCAAGACTTCACTGGAACGAGGACTAACCCCCCCCCCCAAAGCCAGGGCCTTCCTGGGGACAACACCCCCTGCAACTCCTTTTTATCGGACCCCATATGGGTAACCAATGAAGACTGAGTTTTCTACCTGTGGATTCCTATTGACAGACCCTACTAAGGATGGTAGTATGGACATTTTAGGCTTTTCGACCTGTGTAACTGTGGGTGAAGCTGCTTCCCAAGACAGGATGGTAATGTTGTAAATGTGGTACAACCCGATTGATACCACCTTTCTCTATCCCCCTCGCTCCCCCCTCACACATCTTCTCCTGCTAGTTGCCTGAGAGAATTGTCAATGGATATGTAACGTCTACATCAATATCTATATATGCTGTATAATATGACCACTGTCTAATGTCTTTAACTGTTTTTATTTTTCTGTTTTATTGAAAATAAAAAATTTTGTTTTAAAAAAAAAAAAAGATCCTGTGTCCTGTACCATACTGCAAAAAGGGATTTAAGGCCCCTTTTCACACTGGTGCCTCCGTAAAGCAGAGTTTGCTTGCACAGCAGGTATCTCCCCACTGAGCAGCCAGATGACAGGTCCGTGTCTGCTCTGTTATGCAGAGCAGACCTGGACACAGTCCAAATCTCCTGTATGAGGCAATCAAATGGAAATGGACCGCTTGTCCATTTCCATCCAATCCGCCAGACAGGTGGTCCATAGGACCACCATCCGTCTGTTTTTAGGCGGACAGGATCGGATGGTGGCGGGTGTCAGAAGACATGTGTCTGCTGACATCCGCGGCTCCATAAAAGACTGGAGGGCCCAATCAGGTGTGTGAAAAAGGGTCTAACAGGTAAGCGAAAATTTTATTTTTTATGTAAACCTGCACAATTTATAATAACTTTTGCAATTAGACCAGTGCAAACACCCAAACCTGATTTGGTTATGTTTAAAGTGATTTTTTTATGTCTTTGAAATGTATGGTGCATCAGTGACAAATGTATGAAACATTATGGGCTCACCTATGAATGTGGTTGTTTATCTGATCTGTCCTGAAACTAAGCTAAAGAATATGGTTCAGAACAGAGTTATAATCTCACTTGTGATAATATAATTTTATGTGCTTTAACAGATGGCGAAAAATGTAATAACCAGCTCTGCAGGAGAATTTCTAGGATAATTTTAATGTCTCAGCTAAACGGTGAGTATAACCTTTCTTAGTTTATTACAATATATTCCCTTTTTGCCTATTGAAGGACACAGGAAATCTTTACCTTTTGGGCTATATTCCACCTTCAGGAGCATTGGACACTGGCAAACGAACTGTAGGCCAGCCCAGGATAATACCACCTACTACCAGTTAGTGCAACTGTACTAGGAGAATGGACTGGTTTTATTTAGGTCAACTTTTTTGCTAGTTTTTTTATTATTTTTTTCAATTGAGACGCTACTCTACATTGCCGCTGGAGCTTTGCCTTTTACTGCAGCTTTCTAGACTGGTCATTCTCAACCTGGTTTTGGGCAAACCTGATCCGAGGTGTGTGGGTATAGCCTGTAAATAGCCTTTGGGCACTGTGATGCCTGTTGGGTTCTTTCCAGACTAGGTTTTGGAAAAGTTAGCTGTAGAGCGCACCGCCTACCGTCCATTTCTCACCTGCTACCAGCTGTCAGGGCTTCGTCAGTACCAAAGTCCTTGCCTTGTACCCAAAATCTATATGTTGCTTTACCAAAACAGTACTGCTCTGATTTTACACATGGGAGCGGAGAAGGGAGAATTGGAAAGTCTGCTGTACCAGATGGCTCCACCTCACATTCTACAAAATGGTTTGTGGGCTGCTTACTGCACCCCTTCCGAAGGTGCAAACATCTGTAGCCTGGAACTATGTTATCCTCTGGTTTTAAAGCCCGTTTTGGCTTTGAAGTCCTCTTTGGTGTAGGTTTGGCTGGGCCCCCTCCCCTTTTGGCTGTGGTTACCAGTCGTGCAAGATCTTATGACCCAAATTACCCAGTTATTTGCTGGCCATCATCAGAGGCTGCAAATGTGCTTTCATGCCCTCCACTGCAGATTCTGTATCTGAATTGCCCTCGACCTCTGAGCCATCTGCTGCAAAGACATTCTGAATTTCAACAGGAATTCAAACTGATGAGCTTGCCCCTGAAAAGTGTCAGTCTAGTGCTATTGCCCCTAAATTAACAGGTACTGTTTTAACTCTTCATGATGCAATGCGTACCACTCTAAAATTGGGGAATCTCCCTGCTCTTTCTTTCTACCAGTGCGGTTTTTAAGCGTTTTATCACTAAAAAAAAACTCTGAGCAGAGTGGAAACATCCTGACAGTATTTGTCCCCCTAAACAATTAGTAGGCTTGTATCCTTTTTTTTTTTTTTCCCCTCAAACCGTAAAGCCTTGTTTCTTTTTAGTGAGGATTTTGTGCAGAAGTTTTCGGTTCCCACTGTGCATCCAGCAGCGTTCTGCTGTACAGGGTGCTTACTGTTCCAGAAGTAGCGCTTGCCGTTATCAATGCAGTTGTAAACCCTTTCTAGGGCTCTGTTCTCGCTGGCAGTTCCTGTCTTTCATCAGATCCTGGCTGTGATCTTGCTTTGTTATACCCTGTTTGACTCGTCAAAATTCCTTAAAAAGAGAACTAATCCATGCCCTGGTTGATGCATTGATAAAAGAATCTGTGAAGCACATGGCTGTAGTGTTAAATCTCACCCCTGATGGTTTGCTCCTGTCATTTTATACACATGTCATATGTCAATTCATATGCATTGGGAACTTATGCTGAAGTGAGAAAACATGCGTGTGGGGCAGCGCCACTTGGGAACAGCAGCTGATATGATTAAGGACATTACTGCTGGTAAGATCACCTATCTTCAATGAAGGATACATAAGGAACAGACTAAGGCTGCATCTGCATGTGCATTTAGTCATGCTGCAAATTCCAGTTGCAAGAATCTGTGGCTGTCAGCACTATCGAGGATTCTGATTCTGCCATTTTAAACCTGTTTCAGAGACCATTGGCCTCTCATGATGTTCTTGAATAAGACCTTTGTGCAGGGGGTCTCCATTGTAGTTTTTTTTCTAGGTTGGTAAGACTGCCACCTGGTCATCTTCTCACATATTTTCAAAGTTTTACTAGGTAAACATTGTGCCCTCATGCTTTGAGTACAAGGTCCTTCCAGCAAATCTTTGAGCTGCAGCAAGCTCCAACTCCTGTGTTCTTATTCTTGTTGGCATTTATTTGCCGTGTTGCCAACATTTCAGATGGACTGCTTTTGAATTTCCCAAAGGTGTAAGACTTCCTTTGTCCCTCAATGAACGAGAAAGGAAAATAGGATTTTTGTACATTTAGTGAAATCTTTTTCTTGAAGTCCTTTGAGGAACACAGTTCCCATCCCTCTGGGTTAATGATCATGCTCTTTGTACTGCTTTGGTACAAAACAGAGGCATGCTATTGGTAGTAGAGAGGGGCTATGCTGGGTTTGTCTACAATTTTTTTTTGCCAGTGTCCAGTCCTTCTGTACTCATCAGTTTAACTTGAAAGTTAAACTTCCTGTATCCCTCAAACTCCCATCAAAAGGGTTTTACAATAAGTACTACCTGCTACAAAAGATTCTGGCTGAAATATTTTATTGGATTAGCAAAAAAGGAGTTATGCCTCAGGTCACTTCTTATTGCAAGTACTGAACAACTTGACACAGTTTCAGCATATAAATCCAGTGAATTCCATATAACTGAAATTTTAACACTCTGAGCAATTTGAGGTTTTCAGATTGATTCATATGTCTATACAAAAATTATTCTGACATGACACATTCAATTAATATCCAGGAGCTTTTGCACTTTTATCTGGAAATTTTGCTGTCAGAATTTGTAAGTACGCTTCGGTTGCTAATTAGGGTTACCAAATACATTATAACTGTTTGATTTTGCTTAAGAAATACAAAGCAAAATGTTCTTTTACATCCAGTATGGTTTAATCAGCTTCACCCAGAATATTCCCCTCATATGCTTAGTTAAAGATTTTAGGTACAGTTTAAATAATGAATTAAAGCTGGGTTCCACCCAAAAGTGGAAGCTCCACTTATCTGCCCCCCTCCAGTGCCACAATTGGCACCTTTCGGCAAGGTACGTCTGAAGTCTGGCCTCCTCCCAGTTTCCCTTACCGGCTATGGCAGCGGCAGCACCCGAGAGCCCTTTGAAACATCGGCTGGGGTGCCGACATCACTGGATTCCTGGACAGGTAATTGTCCTATTATTAAAAGACAGCAGCTACCGTATGTGCAGCTGCTGACTTTAAATTTCGTGCGGGGCAGAAAAGGCCTAAGTATAGGTAAAATAAACAAACATCAGCACAAGGGACATAATTTAAGTCATTTGGATGTGTCTCTTGTGCTGATTCCTGTTAGTAGAAATCCTCCTTAGTCAATATTTTCGCCCCACCACTATAATCTTCTAGTGCAACAGAGGTTAATAGAACTATGGGACTTTCCCAGATTCTTATCAAGAGATCTCGACTTTGCCCGCCCTTACCTCCCAGCTGCTCCATTCATAGAAGTGGTACAACAGCTGAATAAAACCGTATAGAAAAATGGGGGACGAGAGGATGATTGGCCCCACCACTCCATTCATAAATCCTTTTTCATCCATGGAAGTTGTAGTCCAGGTTCTATGAATGGAGCAACTGGGCAGAAAGTAGACATAACTGGGCTTTTTTTTGATGAGAGCTTGTGACAGCCCTTTATCTCTATTAGCCTTTCTTACACCTGAAGATTTGTGGGCAGTGTTAACTTTGACATCAATTTTCAGTTTGCTTTTAGTCAGTCTTTTGACTAAAATGCCATTTACGTTTTAGTCTTACTTTATTCAACTAAAATCTCCAGTACATTTTAGTCAACTAAAATCTAAGGAGTTTAGTTAAATTGTAAAGCATTACATGGTTACATAGTAGGTGAGGTTGAAAAAAGACACAAGTTCATCAAGTCCAACCTATGTGTGTGATTATATGCCCGTATTACATCATATATCCCTGTATGTTGCAGTCGTTCAGGTGCATATCTAATAGTTTTTTTTAAACTATCGATGCTCCCCACTAAGACCACCATCTGTGGAAGGGAATTCCACATCCTTGCCACTCTTACAGTAAAGAACCCTCCACGTAGTTTAAGGTAAACCTCTTTTCTAATTTTTTTGTTTTTTTTGGCCACGTGTCTTGTTAAACTCCCTTCCGTGAAAAAGTTTTATCCCTTTTGTGGGGTCACCAGTATGGTATTCATGAATTGAAATCATATCCCCTCTCAAGCGTCTCTTCTCCAGAGAGAAGTTCAGTGCTCGCAACCTTTCCTTTATAACTAATATCCTCCAGACCCTTTATTAGCTTAGTTGCCCTTTGTATTCGCTCCATTTCCAGTACATCCTTCCTGAGGACTGGTACCCAGAACTGGACAGCATACTCTATGTGCAGCCAGACCAGAGTCTTCTAGAGCAGGAGAATTATCGTCTTATCTCTGGAGTTGATCCCCTTTTTAATGCATGTCAATATTCTGTTTGCTTTGTTAGCAGCAGCTTGGCATTGCATGCCATTGCTGAGCCTATCATCAACTAGGACCCCCAGTTCCTTTTCCATTCTAGATTCCCCCAAAGTTTCTCCCCCCAGTGTATAGATTGCATTCAAATTTTTGCCACCCAAATGCATTACCCTTATTTTGTACAGTAAACGTTTATGGGGAACTGTGTCAAATGCTTTTGCAAAATCCAGATACACCACGTCTAAGGGCCTTCCTTCATCTAAATGGTAACTCGCCTCCTCATAGAAGGTTAATAGATTGGTTTGGCAAGAACGATTCTTAATGAATCCATGCTGATTACTGCTGATACCGTTCTCCTTACTAAAATCTTGTATATAGTCCCTTATCCCCTCCAAGAGCTTGCATACTATTGATGTTAAGAAAAAACACAGTAGGTCCTTAAAGAGGCGTTCCCATTTAAAAAAAAAAAATTAAAAGTCAGCAGCTACAAATACTGCAGCTGCTGACTTTTAATAATCGGACACTAACCTGTCCCAGGGTCCAACGATGTGGGGGATCAAAGCCCCCCTCGTCTCCCCCTCTGTTCGGCACCGGCATTGCAACTGTGGGCGCCCGGCTGTGGCTTCACAGCCGGGCACCCACTGCGCATGTGCGAGCGGCGCCGTGATTGGCCACTCAGTCATCTGGGACCTGTAATGTGTCCCAGATGATTGACAAGAGGGAGGGGGCAGAGCTGAGCCCTTCCTGCGCCGAGGAGAAGTGATGTCACCAGCCCAGGCATTGAAGGAGGCAGACTACGAGGGACCCCCTAGCAACAGTCATTTAAAGGCGAGTTAAAAAAAAAATTTCCTTTTCTTTTTTTTTTTTTTTTTTGCGCTAAAACTGACACACATTAAAAGACATGAAGTGGGTACCGTTACCGCCAGTAAACATAACAGTAGTAAGTACAGTATATGGTTTATTCAAGTAAAATTGTTTACATGCATAGATAACACCAACAGTTGCCAAAAAAAGATATATAAAACAAGAAATATTGGTACATGGATGTAATAACAGTCATAGTACACGGGCATCATACTACCCGACTAGTTTCGCGAGATCCAGCTCGCTCTTCAGGGGTGGATTTGTGTAACATTGTACCTAAGATAAAAAAAAGTATATAGTTGGCAAAATGGCACAGTATTAGTTATACAGGCACAGGGTAGGAGGGGTTATGGATCCCCATACTCACCACTGAGCTTGACCATGGCTACAGGTGTGCGGCTCCAAGATAGCGGCAGCAGGTGCCTCACCAGAGAGCTGAGGGGGCAAAGTCAGATGGGACCCCACCAGGGGCCAAATGGCGAGCAGGCATGGCATAGGTGTAGTGATGTAACCCTAGAGACCTCGTTAGTTCACAAAGAGTGTAGGCTGTAAACATAAGTATGTTTGTAAGGCATCTAAAGTAATAAAGTAGAATCAATAAGTACTAGCATGAAAATATATATGCATGAAATGAGAGGCCTGGACCCAAGGATGGTAGGGAACATGAAGATGGTAGGAAACATAGGGTAACAGAGGAATACTAACAGGTGCAAAGATAGAAAAGAAAATGAAATGAAAGAGGTGAAGTGTGATTGTGTAATAGTAGGGTAGTGATGTATCCCTAAAAACCTAATTAGTCCATAAAGATTATAGGCTATAAACATGAGTATGTTTGTCAGGCATCTAAAGTAGTAAAATCAATGAGTATTCGCATACAGATATGTGTATATATATAAGTAAAAGGCCTGGGCCACGGATGGTAGGGACAAGGAGATGGTGGAAAACATAGGATAGCAGAGGGATACTAACAAGTGACAAGATGAAAAAGACAGAGAGGAAAGAGGGGTGGATTGTGATAGTGTAGTGAGATGTGTGATATCAAATAAATAGAAATGAATAAGTAATTAAAGCTATGTATGAGGTATGCCTAAAGGTAACAAGTATCAAAAGGTGAAGATGGTAAATACCTGAGTGTGGTGAATATCTTGAATATAAGAGTAATGAGACACAGCAGGCAACCTCCACAGCTGTGTGTGTCCTCAATGAAGAGTGAAATTAAAATGCAAGCCATGCCTGACCTCCAATTTAACCCCGGGAGAGCCCAGGAGGCTCCGCCCCCAACACCATGTGTGGATGGCTGACATGTGAGCACAGGAGGCGCCCACTGTCATAGGGAGGCACTAGTCGGGTAGTATGATGCCCGTGTACTATGACTGTTATTACATCCATGTACCAATATTTCTTGTTTTATATATCTTTTTTTTGGCAACTGTTGGTGTTATCTATGCATGTAAACAATTTTACTTGAATAAACCATATACTGTATTTACTACTGTTATGTTTACTGGCGGTAACGGTACCCACTTCATTTAAAGTCCCAGGGCGAATCCTTTGTTTTACTATATGTTATAGGAATGGAAGTGTGTTACTGGGGACACCAGACCTTTCTCTTTTTTTCTTCACATTAAAAGACATTGTCATGTCATGATGATCTATCAGAAAACAGCTAGAACCCAGTGCAGCTGCTAGCTCCTGGACAAAAGTAGGCAAAAAAAATGGACAAAAAATGCAGCTCTCGTTAGGACCAGCAATAAAGGGTTTGTTATAAGTGGAGTGAACAGTCAAGTTCATTTATTGGATGCACATATAAAATTAAACAGCTGGCAATAAAAAGATAAAATCAAACTGATTGAAAACAGATCATTGTCAGAAGGAGTACTTCAATTCTGACAATGATCTGTTTTCAATCAGTTTGATTTTATCTTTTTATTGCCAGCTGTTGTTTTTTAATTTTATGTGCGTCCAATAAATGAACTTGACTGTTCACTCTACTTATAACAAACCTTTTATTGCTGGTCCCATTGAGCGCTGCATTTTTGTCCATTCTATTGTTGTTAGGCTAACTGGTCTGTAATTCACATTCACTCTAATCACCTGGTACCATTTCAGTCAGTAGACTTTTCAGTCAGTAAAAATTAGGAACAATGGTCTGTCAATTACTTGATTGAGTTCCCTCGGATGCAAGCCATCTGGTCCCGGTAATTTACCAATGTTAAGTTTCCCAAGTCTAATTTTAATTCTGTCCTCTGTTGACCACAGAGGTGCTTCCTGTGATGTGTCATAGTGATAAACACTGCAGTTTTGGTTACTGAAGCCCCCCGATTCCCTCGTGAAGACTGAGAAGAATAAATTCAATACCTTTGCCATCTCCCCATCCTTTGTAACCAGATGTCCTTCCTCATTCTTTATGGAGTCAATATGGTCTGTCCTCCCTTTTTTACTGTTTACATACTTAAAGAATTTTTGGGGAGTTTTATTTTTTACTCTCCTTCGCTATGTGTCTTTCGTGTTCTATCTTAGCCGCCCTAATTGCACCCTTACATTTCTTGTTGCATTTTATATAAAGTCTGAATGCTGATGATGATCCCCCAACCTTGTATTTTTTGAAGGCCTTCTCCTTTGCTTTTATATGCATTTTTACATTGGAGTTAAGCCATCCTGGACTTTTGTTCTCTCTTGTAAATTTATTACCCAATGGGATGCATTGGCTAATGTCCTTATTTAATATGATCTTAAAGCAAACCCAGCTCTCCTCTGTGTTCTTTGTTCCTAAGATTTTATCCCAATTCATGCCTTCTAACAAGGTTCGTAGTTTAGGGAAGTTGGTTCTTTTGAAATTCAGTGTCTTTGTATTCCCCTTATGTTTCCTATTTGTGTGATTTATACTGAAGCTGATTGACCTGTGATCGCTGTTTCCCTAAATTGCCCCGTATGTCCACATCCGTGATCAGGTCTGTATTGTTGGTAATCAGTAGATCCAGTAACTCTTTATTTCTAGTTGGTGCGTTTAACATCTGAACCATGAAATTGTCCTGCAAGACATTTAGGAACTGGCGAGCCTTAGATGAATGCGTGGTTCCCTCCGCCCAGTCTGTCTGGATAATTTAAATCCCCCATTATGATAACACTTCCCATCCTTGCTGCTAATCCAACTTGATGGGAGATCTGTCCCCCCTCCTCCCTCGGGTTAGGGGGTCTATAGCATACTCCCAGTAATATTTTCCCCTTAGCTTCATCCCTTTAGAGCTCTACCCATAAGGATTCCACCTCCTCCCTAGCTCCCTTAGTGATGGTATCTCTCACATTCACTTGTACATTATTCTTTATATATAGACATACTCCTCCCCATTTTTTACCCTCTATCCCTGCAATAAAGGGCATACCCTTGAATGGTTGCCAGCCAATCATGAGATCTGTTGAACCAGGTCTCTGAAATTCCCACAAAATCCAAATCCTCCTTGTACAACAGTATCTGTAGTTCACCCATCTTGTCCACCAGGCTCCTGGCATTGGTGAACATGCCACGAAGTTTAGACCGGTCGCATACTATCCTCTTATTGGGGGTTCCGAGGTTTCAACTAGGACTTGTTACTATATTTACCTTGGGTTTATGTGCTTTAGTCAACCTACCTCTAATGCCCTCAATACTACCCTCTGGAATATGTTCCGCGCTGACTATCTCTACCTCTGGGCCCTCCCCCCTTATTTAAGCATTTCTCTATAATTGCCAAATTCATTCTATTATTCTGGAGTAAAAATCGAATCGCATGTTATTTATGGTATTAAGCTATGAACATGCACTACAGACACAGATTTAGCTGATATAGAACATCTTTATAAATGAAACCTAGTTTCATAAACAAAAATATTGCTTTTTGACAAACCGAAGTGCAACTTTAACCACTTGTCCACTGGGCACTTAAACCCCCTTCCTAACCAGGCCAATTTTCAGCTTTCAGTGCTCTTACACTTTGAATGACAATTACTCAGTCATGCAACACTGTACCCATATGAAATTTTTGTCCCTTTTTTCACACAAATGGCGCTTTCTTTTGGTGGTATTTAATCACCAATGGGCTTTTGTTAAAAAAAAAAAAAATTTTGTTTTGTTATAAAATTTTGCAAATTAGTAAATCTTCATAAATGTTGGCCAAAATTTATACTGCTATATATCTTTGGTAAAAAATAATCCAAATCGGTGCATATTATTTGGTCTTTGTGAAAGTTAGAGTCTACAAGCTATGGCGCCAATCATTGAGTATTGATCACACCTGATGTACCATCTCTTTTCTTGACACTAACAAGCCAGGAAAGTACTAATATCTCCCCCCCCAAATTGACCCCTTTTTGGAAAGTAGACAGTCCAATGTATTCTAGTAAGAGGCATGGTGAGTTTTTTTGTAAAGTATAATAAGTGCAGCGCTAAGGTTGCAAAAAAAGGGAAGGTGATAATATTATATGTGATATAAACATATAAGTGACATAATCGCATAGAATTTTATATGTGATACAAACATGTAAGTGGCATAATAGCACAAACTCCAATCATAATAAATGTGAATAAATTATATAGTGTGCTGATGTAGTGACTGCACTACACGCAAAAGTCCACATTAAGCTGAATGATGAAATACGGTCCAATTAGGTTTGTGATCCAATGCACATGGGAAGAATTCCTGATATTACTGGGAACCTTGAAGTGAGGAAATAGAAGCAAACACCACCACCTTGAAAAAGGGAGGAGGCGTACCAGATGGTATTAACTTGGTGGGACGTATACCACCCAAGCCAACAAGGCTTGTTGGGTTCAAACCACCCAATGGGGGACAGCAGGTCCTGGAACTCGGTCAGTCAGTCAACCTAAAACAGTCATTGGATGTTAACTGAAGGCTTCAGGAGTTTCAAGAAACGTGGAAACTTATTGTCACAGGAAGGGTATCATGTAATAGAGAAAGGTAGCTGACATGGCATGATACCGTTTAAAAAAGTGGTGATTTTATTAAAAATACGCATTCAACACTCACATTTGGTAGAAATGTATAAAGCATGTAAAAGCATGAAGGCGATGTTCATGGAAGGTCCACCCGAAACATTTTGACTGCACAGTCATCATCTGGAGTGTGGACCCCCCCGGAAAACCTTGCTTAAATGAGAATAATGACCCCAGAGTTTGCTTGACACCGGAAGTGATCTCAAATGACATCACTTCCTGTCTCCGTGTTTAGATCTTAAATACAAATAAGTGGTTTAAACACATAAATGGATTGTATGAATATAATACTGGCAATAGCCAGTGTTTCCGAATGGCATAACGGACTGTATTCTAAATGCATCATACATTAAAATACACCCACAACAGGGAGAGACTGATCTGGAGTCTGGATTAAGGAATTGAAAGAGTCTCCTTAGGTATAAAAACTCAGTGGAGTACAATTCCTTATCTTCCAATCTCCAGGCCCACCTTGTCAAAGAGGATAAGGATCCGAAAACAAAAAAACATAAGAAATACACTAGGGATATAGGAGATTACAGGTCAGGTAAGGTTTTCAGTTGGCAAAGGCCATCTATATAAGATCCAGCTATGGAGACGAATAATAGTGGCACCACTGCCTTAGCATATCCCATTGCACCTCAGTTCCAATCCAAAAATACTATGAACAGAGATCAACATTCTGGGGAAACCTCACAACCCCAGAGAGGCCGACCTCAAAATGTCCACACCCCCAGGAATACACAAAGGGGGAGAGGACACAACTGTAATAGAAGAGGCACGTAAGGGTAATAACCCCTACCGGGATGATTACGAATATCGTGAGAGACACCTCATACCATAAGGGGTCTCCTGTTCGATCCTATGATCATTATAATAATTACCCTACATCCTCCCATTACAGCCATCCGCCTATATCCACTTACAACCGATACTCCCCACTTCGTGATTCACATCACAAAGGAGTTTACCCTTCCCCAGAGTTGAACATAATTTGACCCTTTATGGCTACCAGAGAATAAGAAAACACTGCGCTCTAATAGCAAAAATAAAATATATGTGAGCCAGCAGCTGCATACATTGTGACAAACAATAACTAGTAAATGGGAAAAAAATGCAGCGCTAAGAAGTAATAGGAAGTTAGGGTGTAGTGAAACAATTAAGTAAGAGATGCTGTACTGAACAGTAAAGCATATGTGCAAAAACCATAAGTGAAATGAACAAACACAGTATAAAGTGTCCACATATGGTAAATGGATGATTCCAAACTCAAATTATTAAGAGGAACTGGTATGGACCAAAAAATGATGTGAAACTAGAAAATAAAGTCAATGGTGCACGGTGTGGATCTGTGACTGAGTCAACAACGGGGTAAAGAACTTCCGTAGCTGTAAACCAACATCTCGATATGGGGCATCAGAATGAAAACATCAGGAAGTAAGATAAGATGGGTACTCTTACCAGATGACGTGGACTCCACTGTCATATGACATGGAGTCAATGGTGCATGGAGCCAAACCTAGGCTGGAAAACGATATCCGGAACGGTGGAACCTCTGTCTCCCTTCTTGACTTCTCTGGTGGGGTGAAGAAACATCAGGAAGGGCCGCCAACTGGATATCAGCCAATAGACCTCAAGGATGTGTTCCAAGGAGAAGCCGGGGACAGATTTGATCCAGACCCCGTGATGGAAGTAGGGCTACTGGAAGGCAGTTTCTTGCATCGGGATAATATGCAAATAAAAAATAAAAAGCTTCTGCATAGTGCAGGTAAACCAGGGATTTTTATTTCTAAAAATACCATACAAAAAATGGATAAAAGTGATCACAATTAAAATAAAATCTAAGCAGCGTAAGGAAGGGGAGATCGCCCGACGCGTTTCGACCAAGGGGGTCTTCAACAGGGGCATGAGCTTCTCCCTTCACGCTGCTCCTATATATAAATATCTAATCCAATAAGATAACCCCTATAGCCAATCACAGTGGAGCTACAAAGGTCAAGTAATCAGGAACTGGATCCTGTTGATCGCTAGACCAATCAGAATCATGAATAAAACAGCCGGTGAGTGTAGGACCCAATAGCGCAGTCTAATAATGAGACTGATGCCTGGAGACCTCCTCACCGCATGGCAAACAATAGTAGACATCACTTCCTGGTAATGCATCACTTCCTGGTCAAACAATAGTGGACATCACTTCCTGGTAATGAATCACTTCCTGGTCATGTGATGTGGTGTGAAGGGGCGGTGTCCCGGCTCCCCGACCCAATCAACAACCACCAAAAGGTGCACAGGATGGGAGAGGGTAGTCACGGAAACCGAATCTCCTCAGCTCAAGTCCCGATCACATGATCGGATCTGGTGCTGTCACATGGCTAAAAACATCAATGTGAAATTCAACAATAATAATGGCAAACACTAGATGGCAGCACTAAAGTGAAATAGTGCTAGCAAGTGGTGATAAACCAAAACAGAAAATAAACATTACTGAACAATACTAAGCAGCATTACCTAAATCGGACGCAAGATGTCCCAAATAGATCTATACCAGTACATACAAAATATACATAGCAATGAAAGAAAAAATTATAAAAATATTAACATGGCTGTTAGGTAATCTATTACAAATAATCAATATATTAAATTGAATAAATAATAAATGTAATTTCCCAATATAAGATTGGAAAATTAGAAAATAAAAACATGGAACAAATTGGTATTGTAAGGAAAAGAAATGAATGAAAAAAGACACTAATAGCGCAATAATGAATCAGCAAAAAAAAAAAAAAAAAAGTGTTTTTTCATTCATTTCTTTTCCTTACAATACCAATTTGTTCCATGTTTTTATTTTCTAATTTTCCAATCTTATATTGGGAAATTACATTTATTATTTATTCAATTTAATATATTGATTATTTGTAATAGATTACCTAACAGCCATGTTAATATTTTTATAATTTTTTCTTTCATTGCTATGTATATTTTGTATGTACTGGTATAGATCTATTTGGGACATTTTGTGTCCGATTTAGGTAATGCTGCTTAGTATTGTTCAGTAATGTTTATTTTCTGTTTTGGTTTATCACCACTTGCTAGCACTATTTCACTTTAGTGCTGCCATCTAGTGTTTGCCATTATTATTGTTGAATTTCACATTGATGTTTTTAGCCATGTGACAGCACCAGACCTGATCATGTGATCGGGACTTGAGCTGAGGAGATTCGGTTTCCGTGACTACCCTCTCCCATCCTGTGCACCTTTTGGTGGTTGTTGATTGGGTCGGGGAGCCGGGACACCGCCCCTTCACACCACATCACATGACCAGGAAGTGATTCATTACCAGGAAGTGATGTCCACTATTGTTTGACCAGGAAGTGATGCATTACCAGGAAGTGATGTCTACTATTGTTTGCCATGCGGTGGGGAGGTCTCCAGGCATCAGTCTCATTATTAGACTGCGCTATTGGGTCCTACACTCACCGGCTGTTTTATTCATGATTCTGATTGGTCTAGCGATCAACAGGATCCAGTTCCTGATTACTTGACCTTTGTAGCTCCACTGTGATTGGCTATAGGGGTTATCTTATTGGATTAGATATTTATATATAGGAGCAGCGTGAAGGGAGAAGCTCATGCCCCTGTTGAAGACCCCCTCGGTCGAAACGCGTCGGGCGATCTCCCCTTCCTTAAGCTGCTTAGATTTTATTTTAATTGTGATCACTTTTATCCATTTTTTGTATGGTATTTTTAGAAATAAAAATCCCTGGTTTACCTGCACTATGCAGAAGCTTTTTATTTTTTATTTGCATATTATCCCGATGCAAGAAACTGCCTTCCAGTAGCCCTACTTCCATCACGGGGTCTGGATCAAATCTGTCCCCGGCTTCTCCTTGGAACACATCCTTGAGGTCTATTGGCTGATATCCAGTTGGCGGCCCTTCCTGATGTTTCTTCACCCCACCAGAGAAGTCAAGAAGGGAGACAGAGGTTCCACCGTTCCGGATATCGTTTTCCAGCCTAGGTTTGGCTCCATGCACCATTGACTCCATGTCATATGACAGTGGAGTCCACGTCATCTGGTAAGAGTACCCATCTTATCTTACTTCCTGATGTTTTCATTCTGATGCCCCATATCGAGATGTTGGTTTACAGCTACGGAAGTTCTTTACCCCGTTGTTGACTCAGTCACAGATCCACATCGTGCACCATTGACTTTATTTTCTAGTTTCACATCATTTTTTGGTCCATACCAGTTCCTCTTAATAATTTGAGTTTGGAATCATCCATTTACCATATGTGGACACTTTATACTGTGTTTGTTCATTTCATTTCACTTATGGTTTTTGCACATATGCTTTACTGTTCAGTACAGCATCTCTTAATTGTTTCACTACACCCTAACTTCCTATTACTTCTTAGCGCTGCATTTTTTTCCCATTTACCCTTTATGGCTACCAACCATCCAATTCCCAATCAGAGTTTTCGCGAGGACCTTCAGGGCAGAAAAAGAGGCCCTGGTAGAAGAGAGGGTCCAGTGGAGGGAGGAGGATCCGGAAGCGAAAAACGAAAGAACATAAGCTGTCAAGGCGTTTTTAATCTAAGTAACACAACACTGTCACAGGAGGAAAAGATTGTTCTAGATAAGGGCTTAAAATTTGCCCCACCCCAGAAGCTGAATAAATTTGATACCTTTGTGGATGTCCACAAATTTTATTAGAAAGGTCAATATACAACGATATGTTACTTCTAACCCCACTAGAAATGTAGCTAGGGCGGTCACATCAGGGACCGTCCACTCAGGGTTATCCAACCCCTCCCTTTTCAATTCCCCTACTCTGCTGACCCCAGCTTTAAATATGTTTAAAGATCTTGTACATAAGATCTAGCCAAATTGCCATCCAAACGGATTTACAATCCCCTACCGAAGTCAGGCCTCAAGTCTTTGTGTGACAACAAAGACTTAGTTATTCGTCCCGCCGACAAAGGTGGGGGCATTGTACTTTTAAATAAAGCTGATTATGTGGGGGAGATGTACAACATCTTAAGTGATCATTCCACCTATAAAGATTTACCTAGTGACCTCACTAGTATATACAAAAAAGCTGACCAGTATCATTTGTAAGGGTTTTGATTCTTTGATTTTAAACCACAAAGAAAAATTTTCTTGTTCTGTTGGCCCCACGCATCCCCATCATTTATTATTTGCACAAAATCCATAAGGACCCCTTTCACCCCCCTGGACGTCCCATTATAAGTGGGATAGATTCTATTACTTCTAGAATCGGTAAATACATCGATCTTCTTTTTTTTTCTTACAACCATTAGTCAGAAAAACCCCATCCTACCTCAAGTATACCAAGGATGTGATTAATCATCCAGCCGAATTTAATTTAGAAGGTGACCTTATTATGGCCACAGCTGACGTCGCATCCTTGTATACCTGTATCCCTCATCAGAGAGGAATGGAGGCCGCACAAGAGTTTCTGAAGAGAGATATCACTCTTGCCACGCCTCAGGTTGAATTCATTCTGGAATTAGATTTTGCTACCCATCATAACTACTGGTTTGATGGATGTTTTTATTTACAGCTCAAAGGTGTGGCGATGGGAGCCAAATTCGCTCCCAGTTTGGCCAACCTTTTTTATGGCCAAGTGGGAGGAGGACGTTGTCTATGCCCTTGATCACCCACAGTTGAAACTGTAGGCCAGGTACATAGACGACATCCTCCTCCTATGGGCTGGTACTTCAGAATCATTGGAGGAATTTTTCTTGACACTCAATAACGATCACAGGATTGTTCTGACTTACCAGTCCAGTCCTTCCAAGATTAATTTTTTGGATTTAGTGATCGAAAGGTCAGAGCAACAATTTATATTGCGTACCCACTTTAAGGCTACTGACAGGAATGGGTTTATACCCATGGACAGCTGTCATCACAAGTCATGGCTGAGTTCGGTTCCTCCACTTTTAAGTGCCAAGGTAACATCTTAAGAGAGAGATTCCTCGATAAAGGATATAATCAGGCTGATGACGATAGAGATCTTGTTACGGTATTGAATACTGACCAAGCTCTACTGTTGGCGGATAAAACTCAGAGAGAGGGCGATGACAATTTCAAATGGTCATTTCTTACCGGGTTCTCAGCACAGCACAAACAGATCAAGGACATTTTTATACGGCACTGGGGAATTTTGAAGAACGATAGAGTACTTGGGCCCATTATACCTGAGAGACCCAAGGTGGTATATCGAGGTGCACCTTCACTTAAAAACAAGATTGCACCTTCTATTATCAATTCCCCCATCAGGCCTACATTCTTCCACAATTGGGTAGGATGCGAACACAACATTAGTGGACGTAGAGCCACTAAGGCATTCCATTCGACTGTAACTGGTCAAGTTTATACCATTAAACAATTCTGCACTTGTGCCACAACCAGTGTGGTATACCTATTGACTTGCCCTTGTGGGAAGCAATATGTCGGTAGAACCATTCGTTCATTTACTGCCAGAGTCACGAAACACATCAGTTTAATAAAATTGGGTAGTATTAAACATACAGTCCCCCTTCACTATCGACAACGCCATGCACGGGACTCAAAAGGTATTTCTCATTATAGACAGATACATCGCTCCATGGAGGGGTGGAACTAAAACTAGAGGGGTGTCCAGACTCGAAACCTTCTGGATCTATGAATTAGACTCACTACCCACAGGGGATGAACATGGAGTGGGACATTAACTCTTTTATAAATGGAGCCTAATAGCCACGATACTCGAACGATTTTTGTCTTTTTTATGCCCATTTCTTAATGTCCATTTGTAAATTGTATATTATCATTTTTACCATATTTGATTTAGATTGGGGACATCATTCAATACTGTCTACACTTGTAGGATTGCTCACAATCAATGGACACCCCAGACCTTGCTGTAGCCGTGTTCATATAGTGGATTGCACCCTTTCTATTAATATGAGTTCCTGTATTATAAAATTAGTTTTTTCTTTTTTTTACCATCTCCACTATGTGGGACGGGCTGATTTTTTTTTTTTTTTTTTTTTTTTTCTGGTTCCTTTTTTTTTTTTTTTTTTTTTTTTTTTTCCTTTCTTACATTTACCTATTTGCAGAAGGGCATGAGACCTTTATATACTATGTGACAAGCCCGTCATGTTTTTTGTTTACGTTATGGTTGCTTTACCGGGCCTCGCTTCCAGAGCGAGGCTTAGTTGGTGTGCAAGGCGGATGTTGCCAATCCACGCCTCGGTCTCATAGCGAGGCTTAGTTTGGATAGAAGCCATATAGCCACGCGTCAACTTCACAGCAAGGCTTGGTTGATGGACCTAATGCTGTAACACACCAAGTAATGATACACAGAGAGGAAGTCACTCATCCAAGCCTCAGTTTCACAATGAGGCTTGCTGATTTTGAGACGACAGCCAGGAAACCCTGCCTCAGTTTCACAATGAGGCCTGGCTAACGGACTAAGCATTTTAATGTATGATGCATTTTGAATACAGTCCATTATGCCATTCGGAAACACTGGCTATTGCCAGTATTATATTCATACAATCCATTTATGTGTTTAAACCACTTTCTTATTTGTATTTAAGCTCTAAACACGGAGACAGGAAGTGATGTCATTCGAGATCACTTCCGGTGTCAAGCAAACTCTGGGGGTCATTATTCTCATTTAAGCAATGTTTTCCGAGGGGTCCACACCCCAGATGATGACTGTGCATTCGAAACGCATAGGGTGGACCTTCCGTCAACATTGCCTTCATGCTTTTACATGCTTTATACAGTTCTACCAAATGTGAGTGTTGAATTCGTATTTTTAATAAAATCGCTGCTTTTTTTAAACGGTATCATGTTTGTCAAATTTAATTTTAGTTTTAGTCAGTCTTTTGACTAAAATGTCATTTTAGGTGTATTTTAGTCATCTGACAAAAATATTTTATTTTGAGATATAATTTTTAGTTTTAATATACAATTAATATATAATAAATTATTTTATTTAAAAATATTTTAGTCATCGGAATAAAATCGTTTTTGCTTTAGTCGACTAAAATTTCCAGTACCTGTGTTAATTTTGTCATCGAAAACTGAGGAGGATTTCTACTAACAGGGGAGGAATCAACACAATCCACTGACTAAGTTGTGTTCCTTGTGCTGACTTTACTGTTTTTTATTTTAGCAACACTTATGCTTTAAATATATAATTGCTAGCTAGCAAGAAAAAGGCTGGTCAGTTTTCAAATAAATGTATGGAGTACTTGTATTTTCAGTGAAAGTGTTCATACCCCTTGAAGTTTTCCACATTTTGTGATCTTACAACTAAAAAGGTAAATGTATTTTATTGAGATTTTATGTGAGCATTAATTGTGAAGTGGAAGGAAAATAAAAAATGTTTTTCAATATTTTTTTTTTACAAATATCTGAAAAGTGTGGTGAGTAATAACTTTGCAAAACCATCTTTTTCCAGTCGTCCTCCAGGACAGCCCATGAGACCTAGGGCTCCTCCTACCAGGACAGGAAACATGTTAACCCCACCGGATAAAAAGCGGTCCCCTAGGGCCTCCCCTTCAGTATTAGTGTTTCCTCCGGACTGGGGGGGTCAACATGTTTCCTGGAACCTGGGTGTGAGCTGTGCTCCTGATACTCGGTAGGGACATTCTCCTTACTTTCTCCTGCCCAGATCGTCACCTACTCCTGGTGGTAGGGAGCTCCGGCTATCCTCTGTCGTCAGTGCCTGGGGAAGGCCAGAACCGCTGCTGTCGTTCATGCTCCCAATCCAGTCCAGCCTGGCTGACCGCATCGGGGAAGGCCATTGATCCCCGCTTCTCAGGCGCGTGGAGGGGTGGAGCCGCTGCGCTCCAAGCTGGTTTTACGGGAAGTGCCGGGCGGGTCACTTCCAGTATGGCTGTCAGTGGGCGCCGGAGACTCTGGTTCCAGTCTCCGAGGCGCAAACAGAGGATCGCTGGGCGGCTGGTGACAGTGTGTAACCCAGCGGAGTCTGCGGGAGCACTACAAGGAGCAGGATGGGATGGATTCCTCTGCAGTACCTGCACAGGCAGTGGATGCAGGCTCTGGTACCAGTACCTCACAAGTAAGCTTGGGGATCTTGTATCCTTCTTGCATATCCTGTGGGACTTATTTCCTCTCACATAGGTTTAGTGGGGTTTTGGTGAGGGGACACCTTTACTGTTTCTCCTGCACTGGGGTGTGTATTAGAGAACTTGGGCAGCTTGTTCCAACCACGGTCTCTGTTTTTTGATTGCAGAACAAGGCCCAGGCGCAAGCACCCAAGAGGAAATTTGCAGTCTGCGTCGCCAAATTAAGCTCCTCATGAAGTAATCTGCCGCACATGTATAGATGCCTTGGTAAAAGAGGACCCACAAGTTTCTTGCCAGAAAATGCTTACTTCTGTAAGGGATGACCTGTCCTCCACTTTAGTGCTTTCAAATCCCTGATTGACAAGATGCAGGTCCCCTTGCAGGGTCCATTTTATGATAGGGCTGCAGTATTTTGTTTGTTTTTTTGGCGCTCCGCCACAGGATGCAGAAAGGAGGATCCAGAGGAGGCGACAAGGTCCCCCCATTCTTCCCAGGAAGAATCAGAGGAACAGCCTTACGATAGGGATTCCGTCAAGAGCTCTAGCTGCAAATGATCACTGGAAGATGTCAGTGATTTGTTAAAAGCTATCTATGTGACAATTGAAATTGAACAGAAGGTGCAAATGTCAATACACGATCTTGTGTATGAAGGAATGCGTAAGAAGAAAGCCAGGGTTTTTCCTGTTCATAGCTCCTTTCTAGATAGTTAAATTAGACTGGGAGATTCCAGAGAGGAAACCATTTTTTTCTAGCAGCCTTAAAAAGAGGTTTCCTTTTGATGAAGATGCAGCGTAGCCTTGGAACAAGTACTCCAAGTTGGATGCGCCTCTTTCAAAAATTTCCAAGAATACGGTCCTGGCGTTTGACGACATGGGCACACTAAGCGATCCCAAGGATAAGAGAGCTGATATCCTATTCTTTAGGGCCTGGGACTCATTGATTGTCAGTCTTAACCCGGCTTTAGCATCTACGTGTGTAGCCAAAAATTTTGAGTGTTGGTTATCACAAATACAAACTCACCTCTGCAGGAACTGCGAGAGATCATTTCCACTCCTATTCCGGGTGGTAGGTTTTCTGGCTGATTCCTCCACCAAGTCAGTTAGGATGGCAGATAGGACCTCTGTCTTGATCAATTCGGTCAGAAGAAGCCTCTGGCTTGAGACATGCTCAGGTGACTCCTCTTGTAAGATGCGCCTGTGCGGTCTTCACCTGTCAGACGACCATCTGTTTGGCTCTGGATTGCAAGAAGCACTGTAGCGCATGGCTGACAGGAAGCAGTCGTTTCCAGAGAATTAAAAAGAAACCGACTGCCTGTAAAAAATAATTTGTGCTCAAGGAGCAGACAGAGTCCATGAGAAAAGGAGGGCAGCCCAAGAAACATTGGACAGGGCACAAAGGCAGAGGTGAGGGGGTCTTGTTTAACCCTTCAACAACCCATTATGCCACAATGACTCCTGCCACCCAGCGGGAGGAAGATTGAGGGCCTTCCTCCCACAATTGGCAGGAAGTCCTTATCCAGGTTCCTCAGACAGAGCAGGACAAGGGCTTTTATTCTCATATCTTTATGATCAAGAACCCCTCAGGGAATTATTGCCTAATTTTGAACCTTTCGCTCTCTAAATCATTCAATCAGATACAAGCACTTCAATCAGATACAAGCATGGAGTCAGTTTTTTTCAGTCAGAAATATGCTTTACCCAAACTGCTTTATGGCAACGCTGGATTTAAGGGATGCCTACTTGCACATGCCTATTCATCCAGCATACCAAAATTTTTTGAGACTAGCAGTAAAATTGGGATTGGAGCTCCATCATTTTCAGTTAAAGGCACTGCCCTTTGGGTTTTCGTTGGCCCCACGAATCTTTACGAAGGTCCTGGGGGAAGCGTTGGCCCAGTTGAGACTAAATTCAATTACAATCCCCTACCTGGACAACCTCCATAGTAGTGGCGGAGTTGCGTCAAACTAGAGAAGGATCTACAGATGGTTCAAGAGTTTCTCCAGTCGCAAGGCTGGCTTCTCAACAAGAAGTCTTCTCTTCTGCTCAGAGCGTGACATCTCTCAGGTACCAGATTTCCTCGGTGGCTCAAAGAATTTTCCTTCCAGAGGTAAAGATTTCAAAGGTGACTCGCATGAATGCATCCTTGCAAAACAATCAGTGGGTTTTGCTCAGAGATGTCTCAAGGGCAGTAGGCCTTAATACAAACATAATGCTGCCACTACCATGTTTCACGGTGGAGATGGTGTGTTCAGGGTGATGTGCAGTGTTCGTTTTGCGCCACACATAGCATTTTGCTTTAAGGACAAGAAGTTCAATTTTGGTCTCCTCTGACCAGAGCACCTTCTTCCACATGTTTACGGTGTCCCTTGCATGGCTTCTCACAGACTGCAAAAGGTTCTTCTTATGGCTTTCTTTCAACAATGACTTAGTTGTCCTGTGGACAGATTCTCCAACCTGGGCTGTGGGCCTCTGCAGCTCATCCAGAGTTGCCATGGGCCTCTTGGCTACTTCTCTTATTAATGCTCTCCTTGCCCAGGCCTGTCAGTTTAGGTGGACGGCCATGTCTTGGTAGGTGTGCAGTTGTGCCATACTCTTTGCATTTTTGGATGATGGATTGAACAGTGCTCCGTGAGATGTTCAAAGCTTGGGATGTTGTGTTGTGTGTCTTATTTTTTTTTTTTTTTCTTTTAATAACCTAACCCTGCTTTAAACGTCTCCAACTTTATCCCTGACCTGTTTGGTGTGTTCCTTGGCCTTCATGATGCGGGTTGTTCACTAAGGTTCTCTAACAAACCTTTGAGGGCTTTACAGAACAGCTGTATTTATACTGAGATAAAATTGCACACAGATGGACTCTATTTACTAATTAGGTGACTTCTAGAGGCAACTGGTTCCACTAGATTTTAGTTAGGGGCATCAAAGTAAAGGGGGCTAAATACAAATGCATGCCACACTTTTCAGATATTTATTTGTAAAAAAAATTTGATAATCATTTTCCTTCCACTGCACAATTATGTGCCACTTTGTGTTGGTCTATCTCATAGAATCCCAATAAAATACATTTACATTTTTGTTTGTAACATGACAATGTGGAATACTTTTTCAAGGCACTGTAAAGACTTTTTTTTTTTTTTTTCATTTAAAGTGATTGTAAACCTCAGACATGAAATATGAACAAATATCCTATAGTAGGTACTTGTGTACCCAATCCTGTACCCAGTGTTGATCCAGAGGAAGGCGAAAAACCCTAGCAAAGCATGGTTTTCACAGCTCTTACTGTGAAGAAACCTTTCCGTATTTGGAGATGAAATCTCTTTTCCTCTAGACTTAGAGTACCCCTTTGTCCCATGTAATGACCTTAAAGTGAATAACTCAACACCAAGTTCACTATATGGACCCCTTATGTATTTGTACATGTTGATCATATCCCCCTTTTAAACACCTCTTAAATTCAGTTCCTCTAATCTTTCCTCATAGCTGAGCTCCTCCATGCCTCTTATCAGTTTGGTTGCCCTCCTCTGCACCTTCTCTAGTTCCCCAATTATCCTTTTTGAGAACTGGTGCCCATAACTGATTTGCATGTTCCAGATGAGGTCTTACTAATGATTTGTACAGGGGTTAGAATGTCTCTCTCTCTGGAGTCAATACCTCCCTTAATACAAGAAAGGACTTTGCTCACTTTGGAAACTGCAGCTTGGCATTGCATGCTATTTTTAAGCTTATGATCTACCAAAACCCCCAAATCCTTTTCCACCATTGACCCCCAGTTGTACTCCACCCTAGTATGGATGATGCATGCATATTCTTAGCACCCAAGTGCATAACTTTACATTTATCATTAAACCTCATTTGCTACATAGTTGCCCAATTAAACAGTGCATTGAGGTTGGCTTGTAAATTGGAGACATGCTGTAAGGACATTATTTCACTGCATAGCTTAGTGTCATCTGCAATGACTGGAATGGTACAGTTAATCCCAGATACTATATCATTTATAGAGATATTAAAAAAGTAAGACCGCTGTCTTTCATGAATCTTTTCTGTCTGTTGCTTAGAATATTTTTTTTTTTTCCAGCAAGAACTCATCTATGTGGTCTTTTATTAAACTCTCCAGTATCTTCCCGTCTATAGTTACTTGATCCCTTTTTAAATATAGGCACCACATTGATGCCAATCCAGTGGTACTATTGCAGTCATTAAAGAGTTCCTAAAATTTTTAAACCATGGCTTTGAAATGACAGAGCTCAATTCTTTTAGGATCTGTGGGTGGATGCCATCTGGTCTAGGTGCTTTATCCACCTTATTCTGTCGAAATATCTGGACCATATTACTTTTGTGCTATTGTTGATCATTTGGGGCTGTGTCAATACCATCCCCATTATGGACATGAGCTCCCCCATGCTCCTTTGTATACACAGAGCGAGTATTTAATAAATGTGCCTTCTCTTTGTCCCCAGTCGCTCACTCCAGATATTTTTGTAATGATAATTTTTACTATTAATGTATTTGAAGAATTTTTGGGGTTTGTCCTATCTTTTGCAATCTGTCGTTAATTTTGAGTTTTTGGGTCCTCGATTTCCTTTTTACATATTCTATTATATTCTTTGTAACATTTAAATAATGGTGTTCCTTCATTTTTAAATTTTTTAAGAGCTCTTTTCTTATTTATAGCTGTTTTAAAGTTGGCAGTGAGCCACACAGATTTTATTTTTAGCCTTTTAAACTTATTGCACATGGGAATATACCAGAGTAGGAAGTGTCATTTTTGCCTGCTGCCTTGTTTCTTTGCTATCTGTAGGAGTCCCTTCTGATACGTTTTCCTGACACCAAAAGGTGACTGGGGAGGGACTTCCAGCACACAGCATGTGACTGAGCGCCTCTGTTCCAGTGTGAAGGAGGGTGTGTTTCTTCTCTCCAATTGGCTCTCCTCACTGAGCTCTGCAGAGTGTACAGCTCCCCATCCCCTGCTTTCTGAAAGCTCAGACAAGCTGTATAAATTCTGCACTTTGAACTGGAGGATTTGTTTAGTCTCTATGTATCACCTGAGGCTAGTCACTTAACTGGTTATATGTAAGGGTTTACAACCACTTTAAGGTGGAAGGGTCAGAACCTCTCATTTTTTGGGGTCGAATGAGGGTGAAGGAGAGAAACTGGGGGGAGCCAAATTTTTGAGCTCTGACATCTGTAAAGCCACCCAATCTTGTCAACAGCCTCCAACTTCTCACCTTCCCCCACTACTTATCCTGGACACAGTTGACCACCTGCAGGCCTAGGACAAACCTGAAAAGTGTTTTCAGGTAGTGTGTAGGGAGATCGGCGAACATCCATTTGCTGACCCTTCAGTGAATGAATGCAGAAGCAACGTGTAAGCTGACGAAGCATGCTCTGGATCTTTGAATATGCAAACTACACCTGAAGATCAAAGGCACCTGAATCCCAGAAAAGTATGGTTTTAAAGATCGCAAAGAAAAGAGATTTTAATGGTGCCATAACACATGAATTTTATAAAAATTTTATTTAAAACTGGAGCATAAAATTGCTCCCAGATTTGTTTATAAAAAAGCTTTTACATATAGAACACACACATATACAGATATTTATGCTGTTCACAATGCTGCTTGTTCAACATGTTACATGCTTTACAGCCCCTGAAGAAGCAGAAAAGTGAATGTGCTGTCATAACTATAGAAATACAAACAAAAACATTGTTAGAACAGACCTTTTCTGCATAGATATGTTTGCATATAGGGGTATTACCAAACCAAAAACCACATAACACATAATGTATATTGAATATATAGACCCAAAACTAAAAAGTAATAACAGACAATAACTACAATGATCTCAATGGGAGTCTGACTGCACTGTAGAAAGACGCAAGGCCAAGGAACACTCACCATCTGTAGTCACACAATTCACTCAAATGAGCACTGCTCAAGGTCACTATGGTTGTTTCAGGGCGGAGCCACCTCCAATGGTGGTAATAGACCATAGGGAGAGCAAGTCAGAGACAGTTTTTCTATGGAATATAGAGGATAAACCTGAATAAATATGGGCCGAGCCAAACAAATAGTGCCCCAGACAAAGGGATACTGCTACCAGTATACAAATACCCCCATCAAACATCAAGTACCTTAAATTACTGTCCAGTAACTTCTAAATTCACCCAGAAAGATCCATATAAAAAGTGACAAAATCCAGGGGTATCCCTCCAGCTTGGATAAGTTAAGTTGCCATCATGTGTAAAAAGTTGTCAGAGATGAATATGCCACTAAAATCGTTTCCAATTAAATGGCCACAGTGTCCCATCTAGTAGCAAACAAACACCAAAGAAAGAGTAGTCCCACATGCTTAATGGAAGCTTCCCCAGCAGGGTATTTAATCCCCTGAATTTATCACCAATAGGGTTAAAATGAATGCTTGCGGCGTCCCCCCGGTCCAGGCACGGTGGCAATCACATCTGATGTCACCGGTGGATCACAGACATGCTATAGCGTCCGCATGTGCAAATGTCGCCTACCCGTAACATCACACACATGCGCAGCGGACACCTGTTCGCCAACTTTGAAAGTCCATCTGTTGGGATGGGCGTCTCTCAAACGGCGAACTGACAGTTGTCCTGGAGATGAAAACAAGAATAAATCCCCTATGTGGTGGACTTTTAAGGCACTATACTATTTCAAAGGATTTTAGTGAAATGTATTGATAGTTTCAAAAATGTATTTAGCAAATATATAAACAAATGACAATATTCATGTATAAAAACCTTGCACGAGAGATTAAACTGTATTGTGTATATATACTTTTATATGTATAGCAGTGTACAAATTTACAGATATGCTCAAACATTCCTTGTTTTTATACATGAATATTGTCTTTTGTTTATATATATATTTGCTAAATAAATTTTTGAAACTATCAATACATTTCATTAAAATCCTTAGAAATAGTATAGTGCCTTAAAAGCCCACCACATAGGGGATTTATTCTTGTTTTCGTTTGATATTGGATGTGGCACTATCCCCTGCGCAATATCATTGGCCTAATAATCTTTTGTTGTACCGGAGATGGATCCAAAGGAGGAAGGAGAATGGGTAAGGAGCAATTTCCAGTCCCAAATTCACATCCCCTGGACCATCACCAAGACATCGGAGGGATTAGCAGCGCAGGCATGATGGGCACTGGTGCCCACCTCTTGCAGCGAAAGGAGCGCACCACAAGGGTGCCACATCCACCCCCGCATGTCCGTGCGGTCACTAGTCCCCCAAGTGTTGATGGTTCAAAAGGTCAAGAGTAAAATAAAAGGTAAAATAGCCAAATGGCAAGTCCTATGGGGAAGAACAGCAATATTGTCAAACAGAAATGTCCTAAACAAGTCGACCAAAACATCTTGACTAGTTCCTTGGACAAATGCCCCACAAGCAAACGATCAGACAGTCATTGAGTAAAATTACATACATAGAAATTAAATACATTTCCTAGTAGTAATGGCCTAGGAAAGGGAGCACTCCAGGGGAAGAGAGACCTAAAGAGAAATTAATGTGAAATCAATATAATGCCTTGTCTCCACTGAGCGGGTCGGTACAGTTTGGAAGGCCTAGAATGCTCCGGCCTATTCAGGTGAGCGTTTCCACTGCAAGTCGGACCGCCAGGGGCCATACGTGGGTTTAGAAAAAATGCCTAGCATGGCGTCGCACGTCCGCCAATCGGTGCAATGTATTGTAACTCTGCCCTAACCAAACCATACCATTTTCTATGGCCCCACATCTGAAGCAGGACCCAGTATGGTGCAGTTCGGTTGTATGGGACGCTTTCATAATGGAAACACTCAAAATAGCGTACCAAACCGATCCGCTCAGTGGAAACAAGGCATAAGTAAGGCTTGAAGCTCATGGCTTCATTCAAGCCAGGATATTTGGTGGCTGATAATTTAAAAATCCACTAAGCCTCACTCTGTAAGATTTTTTTTTTATCAACGTGTTATGGCACCATTAAAGGGACCTGTCACCAGCAATATGTTATCACATTGGGAGCTTGCCAAACATGACCTGTTGGGGCGCCTTGAGGGATGGAGTTGAGAAACACTGCTCTAGAGTGAAAGTATTACAATTCTAGTTCCAAAAAAGTTGGGACACTTTAAAATCTACAAAAAAATAGAATCCAGCGATTTGCAAATCTCATAAACCCATATTTTATTCACAATAGAAAACATAAATTGATGGTAGCAACATGTTTTAAAGTTGGAACAGGGCATTAAGGAAGTGCTGGAAGAACATTTTGCAACTACTTAGCCTATTTTGCAACAGGTCAGTAACGTGATTTGGGCATCTTAGAGTTAAAGTGTCTCAGAAGTAAAGATGGGCAAGGGTTTACCAACCTGTGAAAAGCTGCACTTAAAAATTGTCGAGCAATTTCAGAATGATGTTCCCCAATCTAAATGACAAAGACTTATCTACAGTACATAATGTTGAAAGATTCAGAGAATCTGGAGAAATCTCTGTGCGCAAGGGACAAGGCCGAAACTCAATATTAGATGCCCATGATCATTGGGTTCTCAGGTGGCACGGCATTAAAGTGGTTGTAAAGCCTAAACATTTTTTCTTAATCCATTCTTTGCATTAAGGTGAGTAATGTTAAGATTAAAGTATCGATCCTCACCCCCACCCCCAAATACTTACCTGAGCCCAATCTTGATCCAGCCCTGTGCACAAGAGCAGCAGATCTTTCTTCTCCCCACTCTCACAGACTTTGCTGAGAGCAGATGGAGCCATTAGTTCCCACTGATGTTAATCAAATCCTGTGCTGAGGTAGCAGGGGCGAGGCTGACCCTTGCTGGCTGTGTCAATGGATACAGACAGGCTTGGGATCAAGCACGCAGGTGTGCCTCGATGAGAAGCAGCTTCCTATGGTGGCTCACAGTGAGAAGAGGAGGAGCCAGGAGCACCAGTGATGAACCCCAGAAGAGGAGGAACGGGGCTGCACTGCAATTCTATTGCACAGAACAGGTCAGTATAAACCTTTTTTTTTTTTTTTGTTAGACTTTATAATCCCTTTAAGAACAAGAATGTTTCTGTGATGAACAGTAACAAAGACTGACAGTACTACCACCCTGTAATTCTGTTTCAAATGAGATTAGATACCTTTTATGGGTGCCCCGCTCAGAGCCTCTGCAGAACATCGGTATGACAGTCAAAAGATCCGGCAACTCGAAAGTTTGAAATCCAATCTTTATTGAAAACTATGTTTGGGTAAGAATCCAGGAGCAAGATAGTTGACCCCTTCAAGATGTGCTGTGGACGGCCGACATAATGGTTGGCCAAGGAAACTTACTTCCATGCTTACTTCCCTTCAACATTGTAAGATGTCCAGCAATGCCACCAGCACAGAACTGGCAGAAACCAGTGGGACCTAAGTACACCCATCTACTGTCTGGAGAAGTCTGGCCAGAAGTGGTCTTCATGGAAGAATTTCAGCCAACAAACCATACCTCAGATGTGGAGAGAAGGCTTAGCAACGCAACTATACACAAACGCATAGGAACTGGGGTGCAGGCATGCGTGAAGCCGGCTGAGACGGACATGTCTCACTGAAGCTCCGCAGTTCTTGGGGGAAGCAGCCAAATAACACACCCCCAGTTGCTTTCAAAGGCACCATCACCTGACACACTGGAAAACTGTTCTGGTATACGGCAGGGCCCGCCCGAAGACAAAACCGAAGTTAGGAAAAGACATTCTCTTTAGAGCAGTTTCCAAAATGGTGCAGCCTCAATCTTCTCTCAGGCATATTTTGCGCTGTGTATATTATTATATTATATTATTTGGTCTTTAACCACTTCCCGCCCGCCCACCGTCATATGACGTCCTGGGCTTTGAGCCTGTATATCTGAATGATTCCTGTAGTTACAGACATCATTCAGATATTGCCGGTTTCAGCCGGCGAATCTCTACACCATAGGAATGATCATAGCGGCCGTTCCGCCGCTTGATTGTTCCTATGGGAGGCGAGAGGGGACGTCCCGCCACCCCCCCTTCTGCCGGCCTCCGGTACTTGTTCCGACTTACCGTTACAATCGGTGAGGCGGAGAGCGGATCCGCCGACGCCGGATGTAGATCATAGAGATTTCTGGCGGCTCAGATGGTGGTCTTATTGACCCCATATCTCACTATTAAGAGGACCTGTCATGTCATATTCCTATTACAAGGGATGTTTACATTCCTTGTAATAGGAATAAAAGTGATCACATTTTTTTTTTTTTTCAAAAAAGTGTCAAAATAAAAAAAAAAGAAAATATAATTAATAATAAAAAAAAAAATTTAAAGCGCCGCTGTCCCCGTGTGCTCGCACGCAGAAGCGAACGCATACGTAAGTCCCGCCCACATATGAAAACGGTGTTCAAACCATACATGTGAGGTATCGCCAAGAACGTTAGAGCGAGAGCAATCATTTTGTCCCTAGACCTCCTCTGTAACTCAAAACATGTAACCAGTAAAAAAATTTCAAGCGTCGCCTATGGGGGATTTTTAAGTACCGAAGATTGGCACCATTCCACAAGCGTGTGCAATTTTGAAGCGTGACATGTTGGGTATCTATTTACTCGGCGTAACTTCATCTTTCACAATATGCAAAAACATTGGGCTAACTTTACTGTTTTGTTCTTTTTTAAAACACAAAACTGTTTTTTTCCCCAAAAAAAACGCGTTCGAAAAATTCCTGCGCAAATACTGTGTGAGATAAAAAGTTGCAACAACCGCCATTGTATTCTCTAGGGTCTTTGCTAAAAAAAACATATATAATGTTTGGGGGTTCTGTGTAATTTTCTAGCGAAAAAATTATGATTTTTTACATGTAGGAGAGAAATGTCAGAATTAGCCTGGTAGGAAAGTGGTTAAACGTTAGAGTCCACAAGCTATGATGCCAATCACTGAAAATTGATCACACCTGATGTACTGACGGCCTATTTCTTGAGGCCCTAAAATGTCAGGAAAGTACAAATACCCCCAAATAACCTCTTTTTGGTAAGGAGACTTTCCAAGGTATTTGGTAAGAGGCATGGTGGGGGTTTTTTACGTAATTTTTTCCCACAAAATTGTCATGTTATTTCTCTCACACAGCATATGCATACTTGCAACTACACCCCAAAATACATTCTGCTACTCCTGAGTATGGCAATACCACATGTGCGAGACGCTTACACAGGCTGGCCACATACAGAGGCCCAACATGCAGGGAGCACCATCAGGTGTTCTTGAGGCCCAACATGCAGGGAGCACCATCAGGTGTTCTTCGAGCATAAATTACACAAAATTCTTGACTACCTTACACTTTTAAAGGCCCTGGAGCACCAGGAAAATAGAAACGCCCACAAAATGACCCCATTTTGGAAAGTAAACATCCCCCAACGTATTTTCTATGAGGCATAATGAGTCTTTTGAACGTGTCTTTTTTCACAAATTTTTGGAAAATGTAGGAAAATTACTTTGTGTAAAAAAAAAAAAAAAAAAAATTGTCAATTTCTGAGCAAGTTACATGCTATGTATTTATATTAATAGTATGTACATAGCAAAAATTACTCTCCAAAGTATATTCTGCTACTCCTGAGTATGGCGATACCACATGTGTGAGACTTTTATACAGCCTGGCCACATAGAGGCCCGACGTGCAGGGAGCACCATCAGGTGTTCTAGGGACAAAAATTTCAAATCTAATTTGAACACCTATTACACTTTTGTGGGGCACTGATGTGACACAGATGAGCCACGGATGGGCACAAATCAGCGATGTGCTCCCTCCTCTCCTTGAACACTATACTGATCGAGGAGAGGGGAGGAGCTGAACCGGACATGCTCCAGTTTGTTGACAAGCGATCGCTCCGTCATTGAACGGAACGATCACGTGGTAAAGGGCCGCTGTCATCGGCCCTTTCCTCTGATCCGTCACAAACATTCTCAGGTGCGCGGTAGCGTGATTCTGGGAGGACGTCGTCGTACGTCTTCCCAGAGTTCTGACCGTGCTGTAGCCATCATTCGTCTATGGCCCGGTCGGTAAATGGTTATAAGATATGGATCTCCTCTGATGGTATCATAGTCAGCTTAATACAAACTATGGTTTTTAAGTAGTTATTTTTCTAATCTGATTTATAAATATGAAACACAAGCTATAGAATATATTATTTTCTTATCCCCCTTCTTCTCTCCCAGTCCATATTCCCTTTCCCTTCCCCTCCCCCCTTCCCCTTATACGTCCCCTATTTTCATGGTGCTCATTTAATTCAATATAAATTATCTGCTGATCCTGGGTGTTTCATTATCTTTTGTATGCATATAACAAATGGTTTTTCCCTCCGGGTATTTGTTACTGCTAACCCCCATTTTTCTATCCTCCGGTATCCCTCCTTTTGCCTTGCGATAAACTTTGATAATTTATAAGACTTTTGCTCTTCTCCCTTTTTCTCACTACTGCTTCTTTTCCTCCTATCTTGTGTACCTTCACTCCTCCCTGAGGTGTGTGCAACTTTACATCCCTAGAACATTTTTAGTGAGCACATTTATTTTTCCGACCCTCCAATGGCTCCCTTGAATGTTCTTGCACTGAATGCACAGGGTCTTAAAGGATCACTAAAGTAAATTTTTTTTTTTTTTTTTTTTTTGGCCCCCGAACCTGGTCTTCCTAGGTCCCTCGGCGGCTGTCTCGGCCCCCCATCCCCCCCCCCCCCCCAAACAAGGGCTCAACAATTTCATACGAGCTCCCTCGCATGGTGTTGAGTGCTTGTGGGCGCACTCCCGTGATACACCCGCGGCCATAGTCGCTCACTGTATCCCTCCCCCCGACGCGTCGCGTTATTGGATGTGATTGACAGCCGCGCGAGCCAATGGCTGCGCTGCTTTCAATCCATCCACTGTAACCAATCAACGGCCAGGCTGAGCGGCGAAGAGGATGTCGGGGGCGAGCGCGGGACTTTCCAGGGGTCAGGTAAGTAAAACGGGGGGGCTGAGGGGGCCGGTATTTGTCAGATGTTTTTTCACCTTAATGCATAGAATAAACTTTTAGAAAAAACTTACCTTTACAACCCCTTTATCATCCCACAAAAACGTACTAAAGCTTTTCGTTCCATGGCATCTAAGAAACCACACATTGTATGTCTCCAGGAAACACATTTTACTGCAACATTGATTCCTAAATACCTTGGCTCGCTATGCCCCAAGTTTTTCAGCTAAATCTAAGAATCGGGGACTATTAGTGGCTTTCCATCGTACAACCCCTTTCTCCCTCCTGGCAGAGATCAAGGACCCTGAAGAGTGATATCTCATACAGGGTATTTACTTGATTTTCCAATTACAGTTGTTTCTTACTATGCCCTCAACAAAACTCCATTCTTCACACATCTACTTCAAGTGGTTGAAGCACACAAACTAGGTACCCTTCTAATATTTGGAGATTCAAACTGAGTCCTTTATCCATATCCTGATAAATCCTCATCCCCATTGCCTCTAGTCCACAGAGATGTTAATTTCAACGAATAATCCAACAACATTCTTAGATTCTTGACGAGAGACAAACCCCACCAGAAGTCAATACTCCTTTTACTCTCACCCTCATAAATCTTTTTCTCGAATTGATCATATATTGATCACAATAGGTATGACTCCTGAGCTGCTTTCTTCATCCCATTTCCATGGACTGATCATAGTGCCGTATTTACTACACTAACATCCTTGATCCCTGAGGTTTGGTGCATCAACGATACTATTTTATCTCACCCAACTCACTCAGCTGATTTTGACATGGCTCTGAGATTATGTAAATAATGACTCAACTCCTGATGTTTCTCCATTGAAACTTTGGGTGTCTCATAAGGCGTTGCTCCGAGGAGCTTGTATCTGTATTTCTCAAAAACTGACAGTTGCATCAAAAACTGGAAGCAGAATTCAATTCTCACGCACTTTTTCAATCGAACCCTACCTCTGTGACTAGATTGCAACTTGATAAGGCACGACTTGATCTTGATCTGTTTTTATCAGACTCTGCTGATAAAATCCTAAGCACATCTAGACACAGGTTTTATTGCAGAGCTAATAAATCTGATACACTCTTAGCCCGCACTCTTCAAAACCTAGATCGCCCCTCCAAACCAATAAGATTGAAGTTATCCTGAGATACATATTCAAGAAATCCTGTAAAGATTCTTCATACTTTCCAAAAACAATTTGCTTCTTTAAATAGAAGTCTCTTTAGACCAGACAGCGGCAGATTCTTTTTTTTTTTTCTCATATAACATTACCGACTATACCTTCACTCCACCGTGACAATCTTGAAAACCCAATTACCACCAATGAAATCCTATTGGTTAATAAAGCTCTCAGACCGAATAAGTGTCCAGGTGCCAATGGTTTTTCAGCCACATTTTATAAAAAATTTGCACATATCTTGGCTCCATTATTGACTAAGGCACTTAATTCTTTTCTTGATGGAAACTTTTTCCAGCCTGGGACTTTAACTTCTATAATTTCAATAATCCCTTAGCCCCACACTAATCATTCATCGTGGTCCAACTACAGGTCCATCTCTTTGCTCAATCTTGACATCAAACTTCTATTGACAGTTTTAGCCACCCGGTTAAACGCAGTAATAGGTTCTTTAACCAAAAGTGGGGGAAGATGGTAGTTGCGCTGTGATGAAGGGGGGGGGGGGGGGAGCTACAAAGATGACTAAAGTGGCAAAGTGAACTAAAAAAGCAGAAACGGGCCAATGCATGAATAGATCCTACATGCTAAAAGAACATGGTGGGGATGCAGTGCAATGCAACGTAGCTACATGTTGCGGGCAGACAAAGCCTAATATATAAAGGTAATCGTGAAACAGTGACTGCTTGAATATAGCAAAACAAAAATGCATATACTACACAAATAGGATGAATAATGACACAATGCAAAAAAAAAATATATAATGCAAGAAAAATATATGTGGGCTAGTGCCCCATTAGCAAAAACGTGCCAGATCCTGGTGAACTACAAGTGACAAATCCCTAGGACAAACATGAATATTAGTTCTATCATCCAGTCCAAAAAACAAAAACACGTGATGAGAAACACAAAACAAGTCCAATCGTGAAGGGAGGGGGGATCTTTAGTGAGGACACATATAAAATATAAAATATATTCCAGATTGGTGACACTCCTGGAGGCATACGAGCTCGGCGCTCGTGGATTGATGCCTACACTCACTTCATGAAAGTGAGTGCAACCTCCCCCTGTGTGTGTCTTGCCCCCCCTCCACTGTGGTCGTTGCAGAGTTATTTTACATGCTGTATACTTTTTATCTTTTATATTTCGCTTGGTATGTTCATCATTGTCACTGCCTGTATACACGGAACGTCTACACCTGCGGGTCATTTGCAACACAGGCTGTACACCTTACAGCTGTAAGGTAAGCGGCTTGCAAACACGGAGGTGTCCTCACTGAAGATCCCCCCCCTCCCTTCACGATTGGACTTGTTTTGTGTTTCTCATCACGTGTTTTTGTTTTTTGGACTGGATGATAGAACTAATATTCATGTTTGTCCTAGGGATTTGTCACTTGTAGTTCACCAGGATCTGGCACGTTTTTGCTAATGGGGCACTAGCCCACATATATTTTTCTTGCATTATATATATTTTTTTTTTTTTTTTTTTTGCATTGTGTCATTATTCATCCCCCCCCCCCCGACAGCGCAGGAGTTTCCACTTTCACATTGAGGTTCTTTAACCACTTGCCGACCGGTCCATAGCCGAAAGATGGCTACAGCGCGGTCGGCTTATTCTGGGTGGACGTCCGTTGGACGTCCTTCCAGAATGTTGCTCCCGCGCGCCCCCTGGGGCGCACACCCGGGAACATACGTGATCACGGTAAATAGCCGCTGATTGCTATCACTTGGATGGAGAGATCACTTGTAAACAAACCGGCGTCACGTCATGACACCGGTTCTTCCCTCCCCTCTCTGTACCGATCGGTACAGTGAGAGGGGGAGAGATTGCAGCAGCGCTGTGGGCTGGATGTTTTGTGCCCACAGCGCTGCTCTGTGCCAATAATCTGCAGCACTGTGCAATACTCTGAAACATTGTGCAATACTCTGCAACACTGCAATACTCTGCAATAAATTTTAACAGAAACAAAGAATTATATATATTTTTTTTTTTTTATCAAATTTTCAGTCTTTTTTGATTTATAGCCCAAAAAATAAAAAACCCAGCGGTGATTAAATACCACCAAAAGAAAGCTCTATTTGTGTGAAAAAAAGGACAAAAATTTCAAATGGGTACAGTGTTGCATGACTGAGTATTTGTCATTCAAAGCGTGAGCTGAAAATTGGTCTGGTTAGGTAGGGGGTTTAAGTGCCCAGTGGTCAAGTGGTTAATCCATAGGGACCAAGCTGGTTGAATAACATACGTAGGGCCACTCTATTGCTACATGCTGCTAAATCATGACAAATCCCCCTCTGCTTTTTATCTCTTGATATTAAAAAAGCCTTTGATACGGTATCATGGCCCTACCTACATTACATCCTGCAGTGCTGGAGATTTAGGTTGGATCTCATCATATAATAAGCCAAGAGCCTATGTCAAATATGCTGGATATAAATCTGACCCGCATACTAGCTCATTATGAAATACTTGCCTTCGAATGAGGTCTACGTATCGCGGCCCTTCTACGCCAAGGGAGCGACATTTTGCCCTCAGCGTCTCTTCCAGGTTTGTGGCTCCGGCGCTGTGAGTGGCTGACGTCACTCCCACGCATGCGCCCGGAAGTCTTCTTCCCAGCAAGGTCTGGCAGCGTCTGCCGGACCCTCGGCCAGGCATTCACAGCTCAATGCGCCGCTGAGGTCAGCGGCTGCATGCAAAGTGAATATTTCCTAAACAGTACAGGTTTAGGAGATATTCATTTTACCTACAGGTAATCCTCATTATAGGCTTACCTATAGGTAAAAATAAGGGTATACAATCACTTTAAGGGTCTTGAACGCGCTGGTCACCAGCATAAACTTTGCCTATTTGCTGATGATTTCCTAACCTTTATGTCCTCCCCGCATATTTCAGCCCCTAACTTTGTTCAAAAACTTGACTGTTTTGCTCATATCTCTGGTCTAACCATTAGTCCCCATAAATCTACAGCATTAAATATATCCTTCTCTCCTGATTTACAAGTCCAGGCATCCCTCCCTTTTTTCATGCATATTAATAAGGGCAGAAATAGTCAGCAGAAAGCACCACATCCCATATTAAATGTATGAAAAAGGGCAAAACACCGGGGGAGGGGGTTTAGACTAACTCCCCAGGGACTTTTAAGGTGCTTGAATTGTATGGTAGGCAAAAAGGTAGATAAACATGTACAATGTATTTATAAAAAATATATAATTTTTATTTGAAATTAACTCTAAAACCATATGTCCCTACAAGTGAGACATCATCATAAAAGAATGGTACAAATAGATAAATAATTTAACCCATTTATGGGCACACAGAAACAGAGCCACTTAATTCAGTAACAATCTGCCGGTCAACATATTTCCCTCTAGTACGAGCTTCTTCAGGAGTTTATGGCAAAGATTGTGGTGCGCTCTAAACAGTAAATAGAAAAGACCAGTATGAGACATTATATTGAATCAATTAACAATGCGAGATGCTACACCAATAAGGTTTAACAAAGTAGTAAATCATACATGCATAGAGTGATGGTAGTATATTATTAAACAAAATATGTATAGAGGATACCAGGCTGTCGTGTTCAAGTAATGTATTAAAATTGAATAGAATAAATTGCTACAGCATTTTCACAGTACAGGGTCTCATAGCATGGATTATTTTGTCTTGATATGGCCACACGAGGGATAGAAAAGTTTTGTATATTCCTTGAACAATGAAATTATCAAGTTAGCAAAAAATAGATGGAACAGGGCACTTCAATTGCCCTACAATTAAGGAGGGAATTTATTACCTTTAAATAGAATCAAAGGATGATTGCTCAAAGTGAAAGACACCTCCCAGCATAAAATGAGGGCAATACCAATGGTAGATCTATGAATAGTGAAGGAGCCCTGGTGAAGGATATTAGAAATCAGACAGGGAAAGAAATTTTTCCCATGCAGCAACTTCTGAGTAATGACAATGAGAAAAAATAACATTGATTAGGAGGGTTTAATAAGCGCAGCTCCTGTCACAAATTGACATGGCTGCACATGAAGCACTTACTTGTGAAAATCAGGAGGCAGCTATGGTTGGGAGCGATCCACACACTCCATGTAGTGTGATGCCTGTACAGAAAAATGTGCGGTGTAAAACCGCCTTTATAGACCCTCCATCCCGGCGGCGTCTGACATCACCGCCGGGATGCGGACGTCTATTGAGAATGCCCAGGCGGCAGCTAATTGGGGGAACGCAGCGACGTCATTACCCGACGTTCGCTGCGTGCGTGATAGGTAGTGCGCATGCGCGCCACAGCGTCATATTAAAGAGTCTGAAAAATCCAGCGGCGCCATCTTGGAAGGGGGCAAATAGATAACAGACATAGCAGTGTCTATGTTGCAACGTTGGATATGTTAAAACGCAATTAAGCACAAAGATGTAATGAACTAAAAAATTACATAGAAAACGGCATTTAACAAAAAAGAGAAAAAATACTTAAGCCAACCTTCCATTACTCAAAAATAGGCACAGCATTAAATGGAAATTAAAGTAATGCACCCCAGTACGTTGCAGACAGGACTGACATCTCTAGGGCTCCCAATGGAGAAGCGATTTATTATTCACTCGTCGGATTGGGTGCCCCGGGCGTCCGTGTGGGCCTAAATAGACAAAAGTAGCCATAGATGAGAAACCCAATTTTATAATAAATTTCGTTAATTAGTGGTTATATGTAAATGCATAATTGAGGTAAGGACAACCTGTAAGAATCATATTTACTTAGTGGGGAATTATTGCATAAGGAACCAAAATATACATATAGGTAAACCCAAGGGGTATATCTGCCATGTATATATTTATTAAAAGAAAGACATAGAAAAGAGAAAAAAGGATGGCACAATGTTGGGAAATGGAGGAAAAATAAATTTACAAAAAAGATTTGAAGCTGAATGCATCATTCATGCCCGGTATTTCAAGGCTGACAATTCATGTATCCAGCGTGCTTCCTTTTGAAGGAGTAGTTTATCATAGTCTCCTCCCCTGTCACCGGGGGGGATGTGTTCTAGGGCAAAAAAATGCAGACAGCTGCTATCAAAATTATGTTGTAAGCCAACATGACGGCTGATGGGGGTTTCCATTCTCTTTTTTTGTATTAAGGAAACGTGATCCCTTATCCGGCAAAAAAAGGGTCGCTTAGTCTTGCCAATGTAAAACATTTGACATTCACATTGCATAATGTATACAATGCCTACAGATTGGCATGTTGCTGCAAATTTAGGTTTAAAGAGGCGGCCATTTGGCAGCAATAGGCTTCGTGCCGCCAATATATACCTGCAGAAATTGCACTGATGACCAGGTTTGCTACCCTTATTGGCCTCACTGGCAGTTCTTGTATGACTTTCGTAGTGACTGTGTACCAGAGAGTCCCTCAGGGAACGAGATCGCCTGAAGGTAATCTCCGGATAAGGTTTTAAATGCTTTGCAACCTTTTCATCCCCCATCGGCAAGTATCAATATCTTTTTCGAATTTCTCGTATTTGCTGGTGCTGGCTGGAAAAGCTAGTGATAAGTCGAACACCAGGATTGACCCTTTTTGGTTTCGAATCGTGTATAAGGGAAGCTCTATTGTGGTTTTTTTGCTCTAAGATAAGCCTTCTTAAGGCATTTCTTGCTGTAACTGCGTTTGAGAAAACGCAATCGCAGCAGACCAGCTTCTCTTTCAAAATCAGAGTCAGCACTGCAATTGCGCCTGATTCGCAAGTACTGTCCGTAGGGCACACTTGTGATGAGAGGAGTAGGGTGGGAGCTGGTGGCGTGGAGCAGGGAGTTCCCTGCAGATGTTTTACACTATAGAGACGTTCCTATACTACCATCAGGATTGACTAAAATTAGAATGTCAAAGGTAAGATTTTGTTGGTTACACTCGAATGTAAATTTAAGATTGAAGTTGTTAATCTTTAGAGTCTCCAAAAAAGACAAAAGTAAATCCTTGGTACCCGTCCAGATGAAGAAGATATCGTCTATGAATCTTCTCCATATGGGAATTTGTTACAAATAGTTTTGCATGTCATCCCTATAAAAGAGTTCACGCTCCCACCCCCCCAGATACAGGTTGGCATATGAGGGGGCACATTTGGTCCCCATAGCCACTCCCTGTATCTGGAGGTAGTGGGAGCCAGCAAACAGAAAAATGTTGTTGGAAAGGATAAATAACAAGAGGTCCAGAATGAATCTGTTATATTGGCATTGACCAAATGTGCCTCCTTGCGGCTTCACTTCCTGGTTCCCTACTGCGCATGCGCAACTTGCGCTGCGCTTTCCCACTTGTCTCCGCTGTGTTCTGGGACTCATGTGTCTCCCAGAAGACAACGGGGGGCGTGGCGTAGATACCCGCCGGTGGCTCGGGTATCTATGCCCGGAAGTGGCAGCAAAATACCTGTATTAGACAGGTATCTGCTTCCCCCTCCCCCCTGAAAGGTGCCAAATGTGACACTGGAGGGGTGGAGAAAGCGGAAGTTTGATTTTTGGGTGGAACTCCGCTTTAACTAGACTTCTTGAATTGACGTCTTCCACCTCAATCAAATCATTCCCCACTTTATGTGAAGACCATGGACTTCCAAAATCTGAACTTTTCCTATATCTTCAGTTTAAAAACTTTTTTACACCATACATTCAAGCTGGAGATGGACTCTCTAATCTGACCAGATTTGAAGACATATATGTAAACGTGATCCTCGCACAAAAGGACTGGTTTCCACACTCCACACCCAACTTTTTGCTAAACCTGATGCTGAACCACCTACCTATGTAGCTAAATGGGAGTCTGACCTCGGACTTAACTGATAGGAATGAGATCTGGGATGCAACTATATATCATCATCGCAAAATATAGTTGCATTAGAAACAAATTATAGAGTGCTCATGCGTTAGTCACAGCCAAGATTGCGAAATATACCCCTAGCTACCCAACATCTTGTTTTTGAGGCTGTACCTCTATTGGGTCACATTCTCATATTTGGTGGGACTGCCCGGTGGTTAAAGAATTCTGGAAGGAAATATTTCATATACTTTGTACACTGTTTGAAGAATCCATTTATACTGATCCCTCCATAGCACTTCTAAATTTAATCTCACCCGATCCCACTTTAAACTCCTTTTACAGATCACTACAGCCGCAAAACAGACCATTGCCAAAGTCAGGAAATTCCAGACACCAATATTAGCTGAAGCCAAACACAGAATTAAACAAGCTATGATCCATGCCAAAATGGAAGCTATCGCTCAGGACAAAATATCAAATTTTGAGAAAATTTGGTGTCCTTGGGTTACACATTATTTACCCCCCAACTTTGATTAATCTTGATGCCTTGGTAACATACTTCTACGTTATAACCGCTTTTATGTATTTCCGGCGTTTTGAAGGTTCCACACTACTTTGGGGAGTATTCCTATTCTTTATATTTTTTCTGGGTTCAGGTAGCAACGTTTGCATCTATACTCTCTATTTGTAACAACATATTTTTGAGCTCTAAACACAGTCCGTATGCTAGATAGATCTCCCAGCATATTTTTTTTTTTTTTTTTTGAATGCTATGCATGCTTTATTAAGATTGGTTATTATTCCTTGCGTAATTTTAACTTCTCTTCCTCATCATTCCATATTTCGATCTTTCCCAAACAACATTTTTCAAGAACAAATTTTATTTAATTTTTATGCCTACTTCTGAATTATAGAGTATATATTATATTGTATTTTGGAGCCATTTCCAATATTGTACTTTATGATGTTACTACTTTATTGTTGCATCTGAACATGAATGTATTACTGTAATTGTTAAAGCTGGGTTCCACTGTTTTTTTTAGTATAATAAAAGTCAGCAGCTACAAAAAGTATAGCTGCTAACTTTTAATAAACACACTCACCTGTCCCATTGTCCAGCGATGCGCTGGATCTGAAGCCTCTGTTCTCTCCCCCCTCCTCTCCGCAGGTGCCGACATTGTGAGTGTGGGCGCCCAGCTGTGACAGTTTGCGGCTTCACAGCCGGGCACGCACTACGCATGCGCGAGCCGCACTGCACTCTGTTGATGGCCAGGCAATGTTCTGGGACCTGTCACGTGTCCCAGAACATTGCCGGGAGGGGCTGCCTAGGAATCGCCTAGGCGGTTAGAAGCCCGGAAGAAGGAAGTGGGACAGGAAGTCCCACTCCAAACCAGGTACCCAGCCTCCCCCCAAAAAAATGACATGCCAATTGTGGCATGTCAGGGGGCTAGGAGTACTTAAAGCGGACGTTAAATTTTTGGGTGGAACTCCGCTTTAAAATCTAATAAAACAAATTTGACAAGGAACTGGGGTGCAAATGGCAGTAGGTGTTCTGAATGGATGAGTCAGAATATTAAATATTTGGCTGTAGTAGGAGGTAGTTTGTTTGCCAAAGGGCTTTAGAGGGGTATAACGGCAACGGTGAAGCATGGTTCCTTGCTTTTAGTCTGCAAATGGAGTTGGAGATTTGGTCAGGATTAATAATGTCCTCAATGCTGAGGAATACAAGTAGATTTATCCATGCCATACCATCAGGGAGGCATGTGATTGGCTTCAAATTTATTCTGCAGCAGGACAACGATCCCAAACATACAGCCAATGTCATTAAGCACTATCTTCTGTGTAATGAAGTCCTGGAAGTGATGGTTTGGCTTCTAGAGAGCCCTGATCTCAACAACAGATCTGTCTGATAATACATTAAGAGACAGAAGGATTTGAGGCAGCCTTTATCCACAGAAGATCTGTGGTTGGTTCTCCAAGATATTTAGAATGACCTACCTGCTGAGATCCTTCAAAAACTGTGTGCAAGTGCACCTAGAAGAATTGATGCTGTTTTGAAGGCAAATGATGGTCACACCAAATATTGATTTGGACTTCTCTTCTGTTGATTTACTCTCTATTTTGTTAAGTGATGAAAATAAGCTATAAACACTTCTATTTCTGGAAGCATGCCTAATCTTAATTTACGGCATTTTTTCACACCTGCCTAAAACTTTTGTGCTAATATCGTGTGACATAAAAAAAAATTTCTACTACCATAATTTTATTCTCCGGGGTCTCTGCTTTCAGAAAATGTTTGGACGTTCTAACTAATCTTCATGCCTTAAATGTGCATTTTAAGGCATGTGCAAAAAAAGAAGTCTCTGGCAGCGAAAGGGTTAATGTAAAGTTTAGTACATTTTCCAATATAGGACAATTTATGGATTAACATAATCTAATGGGTACTGTTTAACCTGCCAAGTTTTTTTTTTTTTTTTTTTTTTTTTGTGAGTTTACCCACTTCTGCCACTTTAAATGAGCAGGCAGGTTGAGACGCAGCTTTAACAAAACAGTCCCCTCTTTTCCACCAGCCTTCTCGTATACTAAATGCAGTTTTATGTCAAACCATGCAGCCAAAGCAGAGCTATTTATATCACAAGGATAGGTGGCCACAATTACAAATCTTTTTTTATATGACACAGTGTAATGGAGTTACAATTTTAGTTCATTAAACCTGATAGTTATGAGAGAATGACCATAAGCATGTTGATGCACTGCTGATCTTTGAATCTGAGAAACCGCCCCTTCCCTGCCAGAGGGAGTACTGTGACCTCTTTCTGTTGCTAATAGCTCTGCTTTAATTGAACCACAAGTGCTTAAATACCTATATTGATGGGCTATTTATATACGTTTATAACCCTCTGGATTATGGTGTTTTTTTAATTGTATTTTTTGCAGAAGAAGCTGCGCCACCTTCATCTCTATTAGTCCACAGATTAATTATACAGTTTATACAGAAAAAGGACTACCTCCGTGAGACTTGTAAAATGCAAAGCAATGTACCTCAGGTAATGTTACTGTAATTTGTTTTTCCAGCCCAATTTAATTGTATTTGTTTTTTTTTGGGTTAAAGAAAGCTTCCTGTAAATGAAGGGAAGGTACCAATGTGCTGGTCTTAATGGTAGATGGGATTTCCTAGTTGAGCATTATAAGATACAAGTGCTTCAGTGTGAACAATGGGTTATACTTCACCACTAGGAGATGCTCTGAGAGATGCAATCACTTTTATTTTTTCTTCAAGGCTTCTATCTCTCTTCTATCAAGACTCTTAGTTGCTTGATAGCCACTGCAGCTTCCTCTTGCATCTTTCTGGATTGGTTGAAACCTCAACTAAACCTTGGTAGACTATCTGGAGGCGATGAGGGGCAGCCTATAATGCTGCTTCAGGTACTGGATCCTGCATGAGGGGCTCACCTTGGCCCATAGTGCAATGTGGGGTAGGGTGCTGTACAGGTCCAAAGCCATTGTCTATCCACCAGTGGAACCCTATCCCTAAAGACCCTTTAGTGGGTATGACCGTCATGAGAGTGAACACTGTCCAGGATGCCCCTGCGAGGGCTGCTGTTCCACACCTGGACCTAATCTGTGAATACCTAAGGGCTTGTCTCTGTTCCCCGGGAGTTGTTTGCACAGCAGACTATGGTGATCTGGTCACCAATGGCTATTAACCCTGCTGCTCTGCGGTTGGTGTGTGGGTGACCTTTATAGTAGTCATTGTTTCCCCCCATCAGACCCCTTTGGCAGCCAGGTCCCTATCTGCATGTCCCCAATTTCCCTTTTCCTTGGTCCTGTCCACGGCACCTAGGATTTTTCCAAGACATTAGCACCTATTCTTGCTCTGTTTCAACAGTGGGATTTTAGATGGCCTTCTAAAGGAGTTGTAGACTCAGGCTTGGGCAGCCAACATTGGACTGTGCAAAGCCCATTAAGATCCAGGAGGATTCTAACTCAAACCACCGCATTACCTGGAGTATTTGAGTCTACTCCTAGACCCTTATTTGTTTTTCTTTCCCTGAACAAGCGCCAGGCTCTCCACATCTGGACTCTGCAGGCATTGATGCTCCAGATCATTGTCATTCATCATTCTGGCAGCGTGGAACATTGGGGCTGCAGTCTTTGGATTGTCCATTGTAGCACAACCAGGCTTGCCCTGGTGTTTAGATATTTCTAACAAACAGGTTGGTCTTCAGATAACACGGTCTGTGGATCAGTATATCAGAACTCCTGTAATTTTGTTTTCCCTACAGCACTGGGCCTCACCTGTGGAAGGTCATCCATCCGGAATCCGATCAGTCTGTGAACACTGAAAAAAGTTGGAGTGCTCTAAGTTCGTATTAACCTCTTTACACCAACGTAACATATATGTGGCCTGACTGGACTGGGCTTTTTGCCATGGGGCCGCATATATGCGTATCTGACTCTGTGTTAGAAGTAGAGCTGCACGATTCTGGCCAAAATGAGAATCACAATTTTTTTGCTTGGAATAAAAAGATCACGATTCTCACGTTTTTTTTTTTTTTTGTATTTTTTTAGAGAGAGAGATTAATAGATTGAGAGAGAGAGATTAATAGATTGAGAGAGAGAGAGAGATTAATTGAGAGAGATTGATTGGGAGAGATTAAAAAGCATATTTGCTGATTCTTAAAAAAAAAAAAAAAAAACAGTATAGCAGCTCACATTTCACCAGTACCACTCAGTGCTGCAGTCACGCTTGTGGTGGTGCTCTGCCCCCGAGACCTCTGGGATTAATCACATTCTTTGCTGACGTCAGACATTTCACGCTGGCTCCGACTGCTTCCCCTCCGCTCCGAAACAGGCAACCTCATGCCACAAACACAATAGTGATGCCAGCATCCCGGGGACACCATTGATCGCTGCGCGCGCTTTTAAGCTTTGGTGGTAGGTTATGGTAGTAACAACAAATGCACAGCAAAATTTTACAAAAAAAGTTTTTTGTTTTTTGGGTTTTTTTTAGCTATTTTGGGCCAGTTTTCCTTTTGAGCATAAAATAAAAAATTCAGGAGATATCCTTTACCATTTACCACCAAATGAAAGCTCTATTTGTCCTGAAAAAAAACTAGGTATAATCCACCTGGATGAATAAATTGGATGAACAAATAAGTACGGTTTTACTAATGTCAAAGTTGCAAAATTGTGCTTAGGCATTATGATTTGTTTTACCCTTAGCCGTGAAGGGGTTAAATGGCAATTGTAATGCATTCCAATGGGCAATAAATCTAAAAGAACAAAGGTTAAACTGGCTTAACACTAGCATAAAGAGTCATATTAATGACAAAAAAAAGGTCCTAAAAAAAAAAATATAAGGCCAAAGGGTCACCATCGGCATTCTAAAACTACAAAATATGCAGTAACTGAAAGGTGTGATCAGGGCAGCTAAAAATAGATTATAGGAGACACATTGTTGAAGAGGGCAAAAAAAAAAAAAAAATCCACAATTTTTTAAAAATATTAGTACTAAAAAGACTAGGTAAGAACATATTGACTCCATAAAAGATAATCAGGCAAAGTTGGTCACAAACAGGGAAAACTACTGTATTAAGTACATTCATCGCCCCCTTTCATACAAATGAAGAGGAGAAGTATTCTAAAGACAATGTTAATAACATTGTAGTGAATGTACCCTTGTGGCTGACAGACCAGTGTTCAACAAAGGCCACCAAAGCCTAATTTAAACAAATCACTAGAACCTGATAGCCTACACCCAAGAGTTCTCTAAGAACTTGGCACGTGATAGCTAGACCATTATTTCTAATTTTTAGAGGGTTAGTTCACCTTTACCAGAAACAACTGCCTATGCATATGAGGTGTCTGTACATAAAAACTGTGCAGCTCTGACTAAAGTTGAAAATGCCCTTGCTATAGGCGTAGGCCATTTAGGTACTTCATGAAGTTTAACTGGAAAACTCTCAGGACTTTGCTAAGTGAAGTCTAGTCATTACTGCTCACCTCCTCCATCACAGGAGTGAGATCTTTCTCTGATTCAAACCTCCTCACATGCACTTTGTCTCCCCTGATTCAGTAGCCTTTTCAGGTTTTTTAGCAAACACAATGTACAGTGAGATTGACAATGGTAGTGAAACACACACACTGGTTGAAATGGATAGAATGGTGTCCTCCTTCAACCCTTGTAACTATGTCTTCACTTTTGTCATGTTTTAGACCTTTGTCACAAGTGAGGGACACCGAATGTGAACTGGACAGGTTTCCTGCCAGATCCAAGAATCCTTTGCAGTTGATGCTCTGGCACCTCTTTGAGATCAGTTTTACAAGATCAAAGTCTCCCTCCTCTGATACTCCTACAGTATTGAGTCAAAGGACTAATTGTTGATTCTCCTTGCACTGGACTAGCGAAGGAGGTTGTGGTGTTTATACTTCGTCAGCTTTCTGGCTAACTTTCTGTGTGCCTTCCCCTTTCATTTGAAATGTCTGCTCTTTGGACCAGTTTTTAACTCTATTTTTAAATCGCCAGTTTGTTGACCTGGTTGCAGTCCTGGTCCTGAGGTTTATTCTTTCCAATGCTCCTAAGGCTAGGGACCTGACTTCTCATACAGTCTACCACCGTACTTGGTGCCTTGCTTTATATGAGATGGCAATTCTGTCCCAGAATGTAAACAAAGTAAAAAGTGTAGCGCTACACTTTTTACTTTTTCTATGCATATATCACAATTGCTGTGTTAGCTGCTTCTTCTGTTCCTTTTAGGCAGCGCAGAATTACTTTTTACACTATCCTGTCCCAGAATGTACTCTGAAGAATAATTCCTATTTTCTCCAGTGTGGTCTGGGTCAACTTTTCACCTTGTGATGACAAAATCTTGGCCTTAGTGGTTGCTTCAGTAGCCGTTTGCACCTCACTCTTTTGTGGGGGCCTTTTTACAAGGCGTTCAACATGATTCTTTTATTTTTCTTCCCAGTGAGTCTGGGGGATTCCACCCTGTTGTGTGGGTTTTTTTTTTTTTTTTTTTTTTTTTTTTTTTTTGTTGTTTTAGAACGCCTTTTGAATTAACAAGGATATTTCTCTACCTAACCTCGTCTTCTTGTTGCCATCACTTCTGCAAGGCAAGTTCTGATTTGGTAGCCTTCACCGGCAAGAAGCCTTTTGCACTTTCTTCACCAGGGTAAGGTTGCTTTGTGGCCAGGGCTTTTACTTTCTAAACTGTTTTGTCTCCCTTCACCTCGACCAGGACATATTAAGGATATTTAGTCTTCTCTCTGCCCTGCTCTGGAAAACATTCTACATAGAGTCCCCTTCATTGTCTGGATGTGGTACACACTGAGTTTATCTCAGCTGCTGCTTCTCATCTGTCAGACTCTGTATCTAAGAAGTCTGCTTCTGGACCCACACTGTGTGTTGTGTTCTGTACTGTGTTTTTTTTTTTATGACCACTCCTATTTCTTGCTGCCAAAACTGAGGAATGCTCTGAGTGCTCTGAAGGGTTATGCTGGGCTATGGAAGGAACTTGCAGCATGGAACTGGGATTGCTGATGTTAAATAAAACTTTAAATGAAAATCCATTTCTCAGTGTTAACACACCTGTTTACATCCCCCCAAGCTGCACCTGCATGACGTGAGCACACCTGAACACGTACTGTACCTGCGCTGCATCGTTCTAAATAAGGCTGCGCACCCTGCTGCTTCCTCTTTGCAGGTGGGACTTTGGGCTGGCAACATTTCCTGATATTATCGCACTACCTAGATTGCCGGTAATTGGCGGAGATCATGAGTACCAGTGTGGGGATGTTATCACAAACATTTCAGATATTTCGCGCAGGGAAAAGGTCAGATGGACTTGCTAGCTAAGGCTCAGCTTCTAGCTCTATTGGGGGTGGTAGTTCATGCATTCAGGGCCCTGGTACCCTTTCCTCTGATGGTTGCCCAAAACAGACTTCTTGCCTTCATCTGGCATAATGTCTGGCTTTACTGAAGCCATATGTAGCAGGGGTCCTATTTAGCTGTGCCATTTTTAGCCTCCCTTCCTGAATTCGTCTCTGATTTTTGCCCAGAAGATGCACACATTATCTGAGGGAGAGGTTACAGTTGAGGTTTCTCAGTCTTCTAATTCATTAGATCAGGATGACACGCCTGCAACAATGATCTCATCCAAGTTAGGGGGTACCGTATTCTCTAATTGCAGTGAGACAGCCTGAGACTATTTACCCCAAGATATCCATTTTTGGGTCCATTAAGTTCCCTAAACAGCCAGGACCTTCCCAGTCCACTTGCTACTAGAGCCTGTCCCGTATGAGGAGTTTAGACATGCACGGACTACTGGCAGACGATCCATGGGTCCTTCCGGATTGTCCAAACCTCCTGTCTCAAGGGTCAGTGTTCCATCCTGCTTCTCGATTGCTAACTTTAAAAACACTCGCTTGTAATCTCGCCCGTATGATCTCCTGTGTCACGTTGAAGCCTCAGCCTGGTTCTCTGTTCTGCAGAAACGGCCCTATTGGGGATATTCCATTGCCTGACTTTACCTATAAGGCTAACTTTCTTGTTGCTATCACCTCTGCATGGAGGGTCTCTGAATTGGCAGCCTTATCCTGTAAGGAGCCTTTCTTGGTGTTACACAGGAACAAAGTTGTATTTTAGGCCTAAGGCCTCCTTCCTTCCAAAGGTGTTCTCTGCCTTCCAGCCTAACCAGGTATTATCCTTCCTTATGTCTTACTGCAAAACATCCTAAGAATTTTTTTCTCTAAACATGGTGTAACCTATGAGGGTTTACCTCACTGCTCCAGTAGGCAAAATCTTTTGCACTTTTGGTGACAGGGCATTCTGTGCAACAATCTGTCTGAAATAAAAAGATCTTACTTTTTTAACATGTCATGAATAAATAATTCAACCCTTTTTTGACTGAGCTCCAATTGGATTGTTGCAGCTTCTTTTTGATGTGTCGCTTGTGGTGAGCAGATGTAAACTACTTGGAGAAGAGGTTGAATACCTAATGAAATGGGGTGCAAAATACAACATTGTGAGGACCGACGTGAAAAGCAATGAGTAAGTGATATTTCTGAAGTAGTATGGCATGCCAATAGTATGACATGGTGTGAGCCTATATAAGTTAAGTTGTTTGACAGTTATAAGCGGACAGTAAAGAAATGCCCCATCATTGTATTTAAAGTCCATCTGAGCCAGACAAGTTTGTGTGTGGGGGGTTGTTTTTGTACAATTTCTTGGCAAAATTTTAAACGATCGCTGACCTCTCTAGCTGTATGCTCAAAGATCAGATTCTAATTTCAATTCCTAGCAGCTTTGTGCATCTGGTGCTTGTTTACATTAGAAGTAAAGAAAAAAAAACTTTATACACAGGAAATGGGTACATCCTGCGATTTTCATCGTCAAGAATCTGCAGATCCCTGTGGCTGGAATGACAGGTGTGTTACAGCCGCGTTGGCCATAAAATGCAATAACAGGCTGACGGCGACTGTAGCTATCTGTGATGGTTCACACAGCCAAGTAATCACTGGCTGTGTGAACAGTTGCTGTCTGCGTCAACCTGTCATTGCATTGCGTGGGCTGAGCAGGCGCGACTCTTCGTACATGCCTGCAAATTCTTGGCCCTGGAATTCACAGGGTGTGCTCATTGGCCATGTAAAGAAACCTTATGAACTTTGAAGTTTCCTTTTTCTACAATCGCCTATAGCTAGAGTGGTGAATGAGGGCTTGCTTTAAAGTGCTTTTACTGTTTATGAAAAAAATGGGCATAGGATCACTTTAAAACCAAAGATGTTTGATAAAGTTGAAGTGTACCTAAAGGCAAAACCCCATCAGGTCTTTTATTGCTATCTGTGCCCCATTATGGAGATTTATCCTCTTATGTTTATTCTACACAGAAGTGAAATAAAAGAAAATGGCTAATTTTGGGTCATCGCCGAAACAGTGATAGAGGGGAAATGTTCCAACAGAGACACTAGTTCTAGTGACAACCAGGGACTCCTTTTTGGAGGGATTGCCTCACACTTCCTGTTTTGCCTAATAAAATCTCTCCCAAAAAAAAAAAACCTGACAGAGGTTATAACCCCCAAAGTGTTACTGGCCAGATCACCAGGTGAAAACAGAGGGGGGAAAAGCCTTAAAAGGGAAAAAAAAATATGTGGTGGCTGCATTTAATTGGTAAGCTGCAATATATTGCATTTTTGGTTTTGGAGTTATTACGACCTGCTGTACCTAGTGAATGGACAATGAAGGAGAAAAGGCAGGTTATAATCCTAAGGAAATTATTAGTGCAATGCTTTGTTCACATTTTATTTTGTGGTGAATTGTAGGTGCATGTTATATGTGGTAAAAAACTGTCTCTATGGAAAGTGCCTTTACAGCAAGCGGTTTACAGATGAAAGTAAAAGAAAATCCCAAATTTTGGGTTGTCCCTAGAACAGTGACATAGGGCAAATTGTTCATTAGGGACACTAGTTCTGGTGACAACCAGAGACTTCCTGACTTTGGAGGGATTTCCTGTTTTGGCTGTGGGACAAGAAGTGAGGGGAAATCTCCCCAATGGGAAACAGATGGTAAAAATAAAACTGACAGGGGTTAAAACCTTCCCCTGTATACAAAATGAAGAAAGATTTTTGCCTTTAATTCTACTTCAACATGAGAATAGGACCTTAGAAGAACTGTGCATCATGCAGAAGATTCTGACTTAAGTCTGCCACAGACAGCTGAAATTCAAACTGTGGGTAGCCCTATCGTCATCCTCCGGTTTGACAAAAGATATTTTAACAGACATTTGTAAAAGGAGACAGGTAAAAAATGATCAGCCAAACAGTGACTGTATCCAATCAGGTGCCATTACTGTTTGGGTATTCTGACAGCCTTGGTGTCCTCCATCCATGCTGTTTATCGTAGTTGGAGAAATTTGTACGTGTTTGGCTAGTTTTTAGAGTATTGTCCTCCTAGTCTGTGCACAGCTGAGCAGGGAATTGGCTGATATCAAGTTGTGGAGAAGCTTAAAGCAGGGTTGTTATAAAAAAAAATGTCCCAAGCTTTGAACATTTCATAGAGCACTGTTTAAGCCATCATCTGAAAATGGAAAGAGTATGGCACAACTGAAAACCTACCAAGACATGGCTGTCCACCTAAACTGACAGGCCGGGCAAGGAGCGCATTAATCAGAGAAACAGCCAAGAGGTCCATGATAACTCTGGAGGAGCTGCAGAGATCCACAGCTCAGGTGGGAGAATCTGTCCACGGGACAACTATTAGTTGCGCACTTCATAAATCTGGCCTTTATAAAAGAGTGGCAGGAAGAAAGCCATTGTTGAAAGCCACTAGAAGTCCTGTTTTCAGTTTGCGAGAAGCCATGTGGGGGACACAGCAAACACGTGGAAGAAGGTACTCTGGTCAGATGAGAAAATTTAACTTTTTGGCCTAAAAGCAAAATGCTATGTGTGGTGGAAAACTAACAGTGCACATCACCCTGAACACCATCCCCACTGTGAAACATGGTGGTAGCAGCATCATGTTGTGGGGATGCTTTTCTTCAGCAGGGACAAGGAAGCTGGTCAGAGTTGATGGGAAGATGGATTTAGCCAAATACAGGGCAATCTTAGAAGAAAACCTGTTAGACTCTGCAAAAGACTTGAGACTGGAGTGGAGGTTCACCTTCCAACAGGACAACAACCCTAAATATACAGCCAGAGGTACAATGGAATGGTTTAGATCAAAGCATATTCATGTGTTAGAATAACCCAAAGTCCAGACCTAAATTCAATTGAGTATCTGAGGCAAGACTTGAAAATTGCTGTTCAGATGCTCTTCATCCAATCTGACAGAGCTTGAGCTATTTTGCAAAGAAGAATGGGCAAAAATTTCACTCTAGATGTGCAAAGCTGGTAGATGCCTCCCCAAAAAGACTTGCAGCTGTAATTGCAGCAAAAAGTGGACAAAGTATTGACTCGGGGGCTGAATACAAATGCATGCCACACTTTTCACATATTTATTTGTAAAAAAATTTGAAAGCCATTTATCATTTACCTTCCACTTAACAATTATGTGTCACTTTGTGTTGGTCTATTGCAAAAAATCCCAATAAAATTTACATTTTTGGTTGTAAAGTGACAATGTGGAAAATTTCAAGGGGTATGAATATTTTTTCAAGGCACTGTACATATTCAACTTAAATGCTAATGGAGAATGCAGCAGGGGATGGGGAGCCCAACTTTGTTAAAAATCCTAAAATTCTCCCATACACTAGGCCTGTGCCTGCACGGCAAGAAATACTTACTCGTTTAGGTCTAGAGGTCTCCAAACTATGACCCTTCCAGTTGTTTAGGAACTACAATTCCCTTAGTCATGTCTGTGAATGTCAGTTTTAAAAAGTTTAAAAGCACTTAACTTTTTCTTATCCTCCACAACCCTGGCAGACAGTGCCCCCCCATGCTCCAGTGGTGGACTCTTCCACAACGTCATCACGTTCCATGCAGGGCCATGGACCCTGCATTGGATTTGATAACATCAGGACTTTAGATCTCTGGAGCATGGGCGAGCAGACACTGTGGTTGACTGGTCTAGCAGCATAGAGGATCAAGTCAGTAAATCTGCTTTTCCGTGCCCACAGACCTAAATGAATAGTTAACCCTTGCAGTGTGGGTGCAAGGGAGAATTTTCATTTTACCCAGAGTTGGGTTTTAAGCAGAACAAATAGGGTAAGGGTGACAGAGTTGATGATTCCAGGTGTAATATTTGGGATTATTCATTTAATCCAGTAAAGATTCCTGAGGTTCCAGTTTATTAATATTTGGCATAATAACATAATGAGAATGACATAAACAATTCTGTTTTACTATGAAAAAAATAATCTCTTTAACTAAAAAAATGAGATGATATGTTTGTAATCTCATACTAGATGTATGTCAGGTCGTGGTTTTGTTTCCAAACTTGGTGATCCCTATCACCCTTTTGCAGTGGTGAACCAAACACATACAGGATATACATTTTCACATATGGGTTTATTTTTTATTTATTTTTGGTTTCTTTTAGAGTGAAGCTTCTATTTTCAAGTACTGCAGCTTTTGCAAAATTTGAACTGAGCATACAGATTTCAGAAATGTATCCAACAGATCCGCTGTCCTTTACAGTACTAAATCGCATTGGGAACACAGAGTAAGTACATTTTTAATTGACATGTTTATAATGTTTGGAAAGGTTCCTAATCTTGAAATTATAAATATTTGCAATGTGTAGCATAGAACTTCACGATTAAGCGTTAGAAAATCGTGATCTGGATTCAACCCCCTCACGATCTCTATGCAGAATTTCCCCGATTCATTCATGTAACAAGTGTAGAAAGTTCTCTGCTCACTCGGCTGTCAAGTTTTTCACAACATTGTCTGTGCTGGTAGAGAACTAGAAACATTGTAACTTTTCGTTCTTAGATCAAAGAGATGAACTTAAGTTTAACCACTTAAAGACTAAATCTTTTTCTGACATTTGTTTCTTACAAAGTTAAAATCAGTATTTTTTGCTAGAAAATTACTTGGAACCCCAAACATATATATATTTTTTTTTTAGCATAGACCCTAGGTAAAAAAAATGGCGATTGTTGCAATATTTTTTATGTCGCACTGTATTTGCGCAGCGGTCTTTCAAACACAATTCTTTGGGAAAAAATACACTTCAATTAATTAAAAAAAAAAAAAAACAGTAAAGTTAGCATATTTGTTTTGTATAATGTGAAAGATGATGTTACGCCGTGAGAATCGTGATCCTTATTCTAAGCAAAAAAAATGTGATTCTCATTTTAGCCAGAATTGTGCAGCTCTAGTGTAGCAGCAAAGCTAACCTTTCACTTCAGATAGGTCTGTAATAAAGCATACCTGAATGCATGTTCAACTGTTAAAGTTCTGCTTTTTCCCACCATTATTGGTACTTTAGTGTCATGTTTTCTTTTGCAGATACAGCAGAGTAGCTGCAGCTATTTCCAAGGTTCCTGTGGGTCTGTGGCTTCTGAAGAGAGCTGTGAAAAGCATCCATGAACATCTCCTTGTTTAAATCCCCAATCCATGCTAAAATGATGCTAAATCTCCTAAAACACACGGACTTGCTTAGAAATGGAGCCAGCAACATTGACTCTCTCCTGCATCCAGAATTTTGTGATGACATGGAATCTTGTACAAACTGATTTGTAATTCTGTTGTCTTAAGTGTGTTTAAAATTGAGCTATATTGTGCAAGTATAGTTAGATTGCAAATTGTTTGATAGAGCAACAGTAAATCAGTTGGCCAGTGTTTCATACTTTACCTTATTTGTCTTGTCCAGTTTTCTACATTTGAAGAAAACCTTAATGAAATATAAGGGATGCCATTGTGGACTTCTGAAAATGCTAACTGTTTGACATGTTAGGAATATACAGTTGTGATATGGTTTGACCCTTATCTGGATTTCTGCATGAAGTTGCATAATAGGAAAGTATATTATTTGCTAATTGAAACTTGCTGAAACTAAACATGTTCTATAGCTGCTCGTTGGACCTGTTTAGCCTTTTGGTTTGTTTTCAGGCTATTCATGTATACAAAACCATTTCATTGCACATGTTTATATTTTTGAGACGTCTGTTTGTCTGATGAACTGTATTTGTTTACATACTAGCTTATATTTTTTTCTGTTTGGTTTTAGATTACAGATGCTACTGTCTTGATTAGGCTTGGAATTCACTGGTCGCTCAATTATTTGTTTTATCGTTGCCATTGGTGTTTAATGTTTTACTTCTTCCAAAAGTAAATTTGTGTACTTTACCAAAATGCTCAACTTTTGCTCATAAACCTTTGCTCGATGGCCTTCAGAAAGCTTGTGTGGGGAGGGCTGTAGTGTCATTCTGAGTGATATCACGATCCTGGGAATGCAAGGGGTCTTATAAATAGGCACTCCTGCACAGATCCAAAAGGATTGTGACTTCTCCCTCTCCTGCTTGGGGGTTTAATTACACCCTAATGCGACAATTTGAAATGGGGGGGACGATATATAAACCTTGCCTTTTTAGTGCAATGTATGCTATAATGTCAAGGAATAACCACACTGACAGGTAGCAGTATATAGGAGTATTCTAGCAGTGTATCGTGTGTGTGTATGTGTTAGTAAAGTAAGCCTGTCTGTTAGACATTATTTGCATTAATGAATAAATGTGATCTGAGGCCCCATTCACGTTATGCGATTTGAAATTACAGGTAGAATTGCAGTGATTCTGCCCACGGCTACAAATGTTAAATGCATTTGTAAGACCCCAAATGTAATGCGACTCTGCTGCGACTGTCACGATAGAATCGTTCAGCAGTCACAGCAAAATGCGTGTTCAAAAATTGCCCTAAACAAGCAAGAGCTCCTTGTGGGCGACCATGCACATAGGGCAACCTATTAAAGTGAATGGGCTGCCCTATGTGGGACATATGGAATCACGTGAAAATAGCACAACAAAAAATTGCGAGTGGAAACCTTCATTCCCGCTACGCAATATGTGAACAGGGCCTAAGTGTTCACAAGCTTTCTCATGGGTGGGTGTGTGTGTGTATATAAATATATAGTGTACAGATATAAATATTCATACCTGTTGTAAATATTTGCCATTTTGAAACTTGTTGGCATTTACTTTGTTTGAATATATTTGTTATTGTTTTTAAATGTATGTTGTCTTTAAATTATATTTAATGCCAGAGCATTGTATTGATGAATAAAAAGGAGAAATACATTTTCTTTTACATCGTTTAAACAATGGATCACATTGAAACCAGCATTTTCAACAATATTTTGCAAATAAAGGTTTAAAATCGCTCAGTTTAACAGCAAATGTATACTGGATTTATATGTTTTATTTATTATGGTTTTTATTATGGTGAAGACTAAAGTAATTTTGAAATGTAGTTCTATAGTAAATATGGAGTAATATATGCAAATATTTTGTATTATCGTTTTGGGCCACCGTTGAAATTCTAGGCTGCTTTTTGACATGTGTACCAATCCTTTTTTCGCTGCTGTTTTTTTTGCATTTGCCCACTGACAAATGATCAGTCTATGATTTTAATGGTAGGTTTATTTTAACAGTGAGAGACCAAATAACCACAAAAAAAATCCAGAAAAACGCATTTCAAAAAAGTATTTGACTCCTTTGCAAGATATGATTTGGTACTTGGCAAAACCCTTGTTGGCAATCACAGAGGTCAGACATTTCTTGTAGTTGTACCAGGTATGTACATATCTCAGGAGGGATTTTGTCCCACTCCTCTTTGCAGATCCTCTCAAAATCATTAAGGTTGAGGCTGACGTTTGGCAACTCGAACCTTCAGCTTCCTCCACATGTTTTCTATGGGATTAACATCTGGAGACTGGCTAGGCCACTCCAGGACTTTAATGTGCTTCTTCTTGAGCCACTCCTTTGCTTCCTTGGCCGTGTGTTTTGGGTCATTGTCATGCTGGAATACCCATCCATGACCCATTTTCAATGCCCTGGCTGAGGGGAAGGAGGTTCTCGCCCAAGATTTGATGGTACATTGTCTTGTCCATCGTCCCTTTTGATGCAGTGAAGTTGTCCTACCCCCTTAGCAGCAAAACACCCCCAAAGCATAATGTTTCCACCTCCATGTTCAACGGGGATGGTGTTCTTGGGGTCATAGGCAACATTCCTCCTCCTCCAAACACGGCGAGTTGAGTTGATGCCAAAGAGTTCAATTTTGGTCTCCTCTGTCCACAACACTTTCACCCAGTTCTCCTCTGGATCATTCAGATGTTCATTAGCAAACTTCAGACTGGCCTGTACATGTGCTTTCTTGAGCAGGGGGACCTTGCGGGCGCAGCAGGATTTCAGTCCTTCACAGTGTGGTGTGTTATCAATTGTTTTGGCGACTATGGTCCCAGCTACCTTGAGATCATTGACAAGATTCTCCTGTGTAGTTCTGGCTGATTCCTCACTGTTATGATCATTGAAACTCCACGAGGTGAGATCTTGCATGGAGCCCCAGACCGAGAGAGATGGACAGTTATTTTGTTTTTCTTCCATTTGTGAATAATCGGAGCAACTGTTGTCACCCTCTCACCAAGCTGCTTGGCGATGGTCTTGTAGCCCATCCCAGCCTTGTGTAGTCCTTCTCTTGTCCCCGACATCCTTGGGCGGCTCTCTGCCATGGTGGAGAGATTGGAATCTGATTGCTTCTGTGGACATGTGTCCTTTATACAGGTAAAAAGCTGAGATTAGGAGCAATCCCTTTAGAAGAGTGCTCCTAATCTCAGCTCGTTACCTGTATAGAAGACACCTGGGAGCCAGAAATCTTGCTGATTGATAGGGGGATCAAATACTTATTTCATTAAAATGCAAATCAATTGATAACTTTTTCTGGATATTTTTGTTGTTCTGTTTCTCACTGTTAAAATAAACATACCATTAAAATTATAGACTGATAATTTCTTTGTCAGTGGGCAAACGTACAAAATCAGCAGGGGATCAAATACTTTTTCTTTATCATACGTCACGGGACACAGAGCATCATAGTAATTACGATGTGGGTTATAGACCACCTTCAGGCGATGGACACTGGCACACCCTAAACAGGGAGTTGCCTCCCTATATAACCCCTCCTATACTGGGAACACCTCAGTTTTTCGCCATTGTCTAAGGTGTTGGTCATGAGCGAAGACGTGCTCTGAAGAGCTCCACTGGAGGGATCCCTGCTGGATTTAAGCAGCCTCCATAGACCAGATCCATCCAAAGTGCCACTGAGGCCAAGGTGGATGGTACCCGGGCCTTGTATACGAAGCACAAGATTTTTCCTCTAATGCCTCTCTTTGCAGGGCTGGACCCCTGGACTTTTTGGTCATCTCTACATTACCTAACGTTTTTCCTGGTGGGGTGCTGATACAAGTCCAAGGGAGTGTCACCCCTATAAAGGGACCCGGTCCTTCAATGTTTGCTAAACGCAGCCCGCCGTGGTGGGTGAAGTTTGGATCTGTCTGTTACAGCAGTATCCTGCATCGAGGATAAAATAAGGAAGAAGCCTAGGAACTTTAAAAAGTCCACCTATGGTTTTTTCTTCCATGAGTAAAATGTTGTCATGCCTTAAAATCTCTACTAGCGGGAGTAAATGCCATGATACGTTGCTTCTCAGGCTCAATGTCCAGCTAAAACAAGCATTGGGGGATTTTTAATCAGGAAAAAAGTTTTCAGCCAGCAAGTTATAAGTTTGACGGTTTGGCTATTGAAGCCCACATTCTGAAGAGACTTAGTCTCTCTGAGTCAGTGATTTCTACCTTCATTAATGAAGCCGGCTTCCAGAGTCCTATATTATAGACTCTGGAGGGCTTATGTTTTCTGGTGTGAATCCTAGGGTTGGCACCCTCAGATATATAACATAGGTAGAATTCTCGTTTTTTTTTCAAGTACAGATTAAGCTGGCCTTGAGTACTATTAAGGGCCAAGTCTCGGCTTTATCGGTCTTATTTCAAAGACCGCTTGCTTCACATTCTTTGCTCTGGGTTTTTTGTACAAGGGGTAAGGCGGCTTATTCCGCCAGTTAGACCACCCTTGAACCCTTGGGACTTTTTTTTTGAACCATTACAGCATACTCCCTTGGTCTTTCTGACAAGGGAAATAGTGTTTTTCCGGTTGCTATACCCTCTGCAAGAGGGTATCGGCGTTGGCTGCTCTTTACTTTAAAGAAGCCATATTTAATTATTAAGGTGGTTTTAGGTTGTCACCTGAACCAAGATCTTGTCCTACCATCGTTGTTTTTCCAAAACCAGGTTCTAGGGTAGAGAACTCACTACATTGTCTTGATGTATTGAGAGCGGTCAAGGTCCATTTAAAGACTGCTCAGGTCTGAAAGACTGATGATGTATTATGCTGCCAGAGGGTCCTAGGAAGGAACAGGCAGTGTCGAAATCCACTATTGCTAAGTGGATTCGGCAAGTTATAATTCAGGTATAATGGTTAAAAGGTAAGAGTTCACCTTTTCATGTCAAAACGCACTCCACTAGAGCAGTTAATGCTTCTGGGGCAGTGCATCACCAAGCCTCCATGGCTCAGATCTGCAAGGCCGCAACTTGGTCTGCAGGCCATACATTCACCAGATTTTATCAAGTGGATGTAAAAAAGGGCATGAAGATATCGCCTTAGGGCGCAGTGTGCTGCAGGCAGCAGTATAAGTCCTCAAGTCTGGCACCCTACAGGTTGTGTCTCCTTCCCCTGAAATAGCATTTCTATGGGGCGCCCCACATAGTTATTACTATGGTGCTCTGTGTCCCGTGATGTACGATAAAGAAAATAGGATTTTTATAACATCTTACCTATAAAATTATTTTCTTGGAGTACATCACGGGACACAGAGGTCCCTCCCCTCTTCTTCTGGGGTATATGTACAGTGGGGATGAAAAGTATTCAGACCCCCTTAAATTTTTCACTCTTTGTTATATTGCAGCCATTTGCTAAAATCATTTAAGTTCATATTTTTTTTTTCCCTCATTAATGTACACACAGCACCCCATATTGACAGATAAACACAGAATTGTTGAAATTTTTGCAGATTTATTAAAATAGAAAAACTGAAATATCACATGGTCCTAACTATTCAGACCCTTTGCTTTGACACTCGTATATTTAACTCAGGTGCTGTTCATTTCTTTTGATCATCCTTGAGATGGTTCTACACCTTCATTTGAGTCCAGCTGTGTTTGATTATACTGATTGGACTTGATTAGGAAAGCCACAAACCTGTCTATATAAGACCTTACAACTCAGTGCATGTCAGAACAAATGAGAATCATGAGGTCAAAGGAACTGCCTGAAGAGCTCATACAGAATTGTGGCAAGGCACAGATCTGGCCAAGGTTACAAAAAGATTCTGCTGCACTTAAGGTTCCTAAGAGCACAGTGGCCTCCATAATCCTTAAACAGAAGACGTTAGGGATGACTCGAACCCTTCCCAGAGCTGGCCGTCCGGCCAAACTGAGCTATCGGGGAAGAAGAGCCTTGGTGAGAGAGGTAAAGAAAAACCCAAAGATCACTGTGGCTGAGCTCCAGAGATGCAGATGGGAGAAAGTTGTAGAAAGTCAACCATCACTGCAGCCCTCCACCAGTCGGGGCTTTATGGCAGAGTGGCCTGACGCAAGCCTCTCCTCAGTGCAAGACACATGAAAGCCTGCATGGAGTTTGCTAAAAAAAAAAAACACTTGCAGGACTCCAAGATGGTGAGAAATTAGATTCTTTGGTCTGATGAGACCAAGATGGAACTTTTTGGCCTTAATTCTAAGCGGAATGTGTGGAGACACCGGTCCAATACAGTCCCAACAGTGAAGCATGGTGGTGGCAGCATCATGCTGTGGGGGTGTTTTTCAGCTGCAGGGATAGGACGACTGGTTGCAATCGAGGGAAAGATGAATGCGGCCAAGTACAGGGAAATCCTGGATGAAAACCTTCTCCACAGTGCTCAGGACCTCAGACTGGGCCGAAGGTTTACCTTCCAACAAGACAATGACCTTAAGCACACAGCTAAAATAACGGAGTGGCTTCACAACAACTCCGTGACTGTTCTTGAATGGCCCAGCCAGAGCCCTGACTTAAACCCAATTGAGCATCTCTAGAGAGACCTAAAAATGGCTGTCCACCAATGTTTACCATCCAACCTGACAGAACTGTTGAGGATCTGCAAGGAGGAATGGCAGGGGATACTCAAATCCAGGTATGAAAAACTTGTTGCATCTTTCCCAAAAAGACTCATGGCTGTATTCGATCAAAAGGGTGCATATACTAAATACTGAGCAAAGGGTCTGAATACTTAGGACCATGTGATGTGATATTTCACTTTTTCTTTTTTTAATAAATCTGCAAAAATGTCAACAATTCTGTGTTTTTCTGTCAATATGGGGTGCTGTGTATACATTTAATGAGGGGGAAAAAAAGATCCATTCACCGCGGACCCCGCCCCATAGTGAGAAACGGGACCAATCTCAGGCACTGTCCAGGGTGGGGGCGGAGACACAGAGAGCCCGCTCCAGTGCTGGAAAGCTTCACAAGGATCCTCCTCACAGCTGCCGTTGATAGCGGTAAGTCCCCCCGGTGCTCCTCTCTCTAATCCCCGTGCACTGGAGAGGCTGGCTGCATTGCTGGGCACAGGTAAGGCTGGCTGTTCTGTTGGGCACTGGTGAGGTTGCATTGATTCGGCCCCCCAACAGTCTGAGGGACAGTGAACTGGTCCCCTGTTTAAAAAGTTTGAGGACCCCTGATCTAAACGATTAGTGGAGTGACTTGTTCAAATAGACCATCAAGTTGACTCCTTTTCAACCCCATTTTCAACAAACTTATGCTGTGCCTTATCTGTAAATGCACCCTGTATTTCTTTTTCATACATCATGGGACACAGTCAGGCTAATATTCTTTACCTGCTGGGTTATACTTCATCACATATGAATGAATGGACACTGGTAGACCAAAGGTCTTCAGACAGGAAGTGATCCCCTATATAACCCCCTCCCATCCTGAAAGCACTTTAGTTTTTTTTTTTACCAGTGTTTGCAAGGTGGATGGCATGGTTTGTTTGAGCTCTCTGAGCTCCAGGTCTCTAGTCCCACAAACGGTTCCAAAAAAATTAATCAAGGGATTGACCAATCTGATCCATTTGACACATGCTTAGATAAAAGGTACCTGAGCCTGGCAAAGAAGACTCAAGATCCTGCGAGGTTTTGCCTGTAATGTGGCCTCTAGGTGCTGGTCCCTGCGGAGTGGAAATCCTGGACACTACAGTGCTAAGGCATTTCCTGCACGGTGCTGTACAGGTCCAAGGGAGTGGACCCTAAACATGAAAGGGTACCCAGTCCTTGATGGTCCAAATGACAGGAACCCGCCATGAACGGTGAAGATTGGGTTCCTAAGTGGCCCTGCGCCTGGGCTGGTAAGTGAAACTCCTTTATTTTATTATTGCGGGGTGTCCCAGTGATTGTAACAATCAGTCAAGCTATCTAAAGGCTGGACACCTGTGTGCGGTGACCATACAGGGAAGTTCTGGGCTAGCTGTGGGTGTTTGCAAAGTGTACTGTTTTTTTGCTCGTTTCTGGCTGTTTTTTACCTGTACGGTGGCACACTACGGTGCGCCATTTCACCTTGGATCGCCATGGCGCACGTGCGTTCGCAAGAGCACGGCTGGGCTCAGCAGTTTGGCGGCCATGGGCACATGCGCTGTAGCCTTTATCTGGCCGCACGAAGATTTGCGTCGTACGCGAATGCAGTCACACCCACTTGCCGGGACCGTGCACATGTGTACGCACGCACACATAAAACGTTCCGGCGCACACCCAGCTTATTTAAGCTGTGTATGCCAATCATGTGGTGCTTCCAGTAGGCAGCTGTGGGACACAGAGCAGGCTGTGAAAAGACACTTGCAGTGGTTCATTTCTCCTTACGTGAGTCACCAGGTGTTGCTTGGCAAGCTAAAGGTGCTTGGCAGGATTGTTGCATAGGGGCTTGGTGAGCCCTATTGAAGGGTCTCCCTTTTGAGGTGTTTTAACTACACCCAAGTACTCGGTTTGCGGCATTAAATGTCTTCCAAAAAGGAGTGGAACTAACACCACAGGGAAGGGCACACCTATGTCTTCAGTAGTTCCTGATGAACCTAGTCGTATACCTAGTGTTTTATCCCCTGAAAGACCAGAGGCCTTCTTCCTCAAATGTCTGTGTAAGGGTGGTTCCGCTGGCAACAGAGTGCTAGGGCCAGGGGCAAGCCCGCAAGGCCAGGGCCAGAAAAGGCCCTGGGTCCAAAATTCCCATTAGGAATCCCCTGATGAAGTCACGTGATGACATAACGTGTAGGGAGTGGCCGGAGGTTGAAGTATACCGGAAGTAATGTGAGAACGGCTTCCAGACGCCATATTATCTGTTTATGCCTGTTTTTTAAATTTTTAATGTAAGAGTCTAGCTTTACCTTTTAAATAAAATGTATTTATCGCTAACATAAAACACCATTGGAGTTTTATCTCTCCCATCCTTACCCATCCCCCCCCCCCCCCCCCCGTCTGTGGGTACGAGATTACATGAGGACGTGGATGTGGAGTATCCATTCAGGTTACACACTTAGTGGAATGCAGGACCCCCTGGTGGTGGATGTTAAAACAGCGGAATAGATTCCTGTATATGGTTTATGCTGACACTTCAAGATACCAAGGTTTTACACTTAATAGAACGGAGGACCCCCTGGTGGTGGAAGTTGGAATAACGGAATAGATCCCTGTTTATTATCTTATGCTGACAAGTCAAGATATGAAGGTGAGAGTTCTGTGAGCCCATTTATGGGATTATAAACTTCTTTCCTGCCTGCTGTGCAATTTATTCAAACTTATCTTTGCATAATTCTTTTTTGGACATTCACTGGAAGAATGTGTAATTGAGAGATCATCGTCATACTGAATTTAATGCCCCTAGATTGATTTACCAACTTATGGACTTATTACTTTTGCACTTTTAGTATTCCATTTTATTGTACAATATTTACATAGTGTTTGTTATTTTGTTTATTGAGTACCTTTTGCACAATATTGCTGTAGCGCAGAATCACTATATGATTATTTTTACACATGCACTGGAGCCATTTTCAGCTGCCATGCAGATCTGCACAGATTTTTCCTTCAAATGTTCTTGCTTAGGGGAAAAAGGGTAACATTTACTAAAAATTTGCTCAAAAGACTATGGCCTGTGTAACAAGCCCCTTGCTCGCTCGGTTCCACTCTCCCGACACTCCTCTGCAGCTATAGAATCAACCTCCTTCTGAATTCCTCATCCATGGTGGCTGGTATTTCTCCTCTCCTGCTATCCTGCTACCTTGGATCCAGGTGATGGTTTGGATGTGTTCACGGCAAGGAAGCATGATCCCACCATTCCCTCCACGGCTCTCAAGTAAGTCTTTCAGCGTGGCTCTCCTGCAGGCTGGTTTGGAGTGTCCAAGTAACTGAAGAGCAAATCCTACGGCTGCCAACCAATGTAACGAGCCCCTTGCTCGCTCGGTTCCACTCTCCCGACACTCCTCTGCAGCTATAGAATCAGATTGCAACGTCTGATGGTTCGGTCAGCCAATGCTCCGGGATTAGAACTTCAGCTATGTGCAGTTCTAACCCAGTTGTGATAGCTCAGAACAAACACCAGGCAGGCTGTATGTAAGTTCAAACAGGAATCTATTTTTATTGACAAAATACAGGCTTTTATACACTCAAAGTGTAGGTGCAGACCTCCTGCTCATATTACTCTAACAATACAGCTGTAACCTAATTAACATGAGCTAATTAACTAATCCCTTTAGACAGACTAGATGACTCAGACATGACCGTTGGGTCAGACTGGCCATCTTGTAGTTCAGAAAATCCAATCAACGTTATCACAATCAACACAGACTCTTCTTCACACAATAGCAGAGTTAATTAACACAAATAACAATGGGGATCTAATGACTCTTAGATCGCATAGTAGACTTATTCACAATACACATTTTAGCAGACAATAGACAGACAGGTGTTGGAATTTACATCAGCATCTCCTAACAGTATCTGTCCCAGCATTATGAATCGGCCACTATTCCAATATGGCAAATCCAGGGTCCCCAGAGTCTGTGTGTCCTGGGGGACCAGGACCCGAATCCACAGTAATACCACCTCAAGAGTCCCCCAGGCATACAGCTCACAAAGAGCAACGTTCCCCCAAATGCAAGGGCCCCCGATCGATCGGCAAGAGGCTAGCATACAGTCTCCTCCAAAAGTCTCTCTCCCGGCTAGGTCTGTCACATTTCTCCCCTTTTGGCAGGAGACTAACACAGGAGGAGACCCCAGACGGGTTGACTCCGAAGTTAGTCAGTAGTTCCAGTCCTCTAATGCCTGTACCCACACAGTACCCCAAACAAATTGTTCCAAACAAAGCATTACTCACCCAGCCAACCTCTGCCTCTCTCAGAGAACATATCTGCCGCTGGGGAGAGGCCTGGACTGGCCCTTCTCCCTGGAGTCCTTTCTGCTGCTGGAGAGAAGACAGGGTGTCTGGGCTCACTCCGTCATGCTGTTGGGGATCTGGGCCGACTGCCCAGCATCCCTGGGGTATACAGGTGGAGACTGAAGTCCCATCCACCTTCACAGGACATCCATGCTCTGTTAGTTGAGGGCAAAATCCAGCAGTACTCGGCCCTGTTGCCAGCCCTTCTGCTGGAAACCCCACACTATCTGCTCCGGCTAACTGTTGGGGAGGGACGACGAACACCTCCTCTCCCTTCTCCCCCTGTATCCTGATCTGCTGCTGGGAAGTGACCACCTCCTTCTCACCCTGAGCCTCCGGAACTGACGCAGGTGTAGGGCAGAGATCTTGGACCCTCTGTCCGGTTGCCAGCGCTTCAGCTGGGGAAGTTCCTTGTAACTTCACAGATACTTCTGTTGGTGCTGGGCAGAGCATAGTGAAGTTTGGCCCTAATAACAGCTCCTCTTCTGCTGGAGGCTCACCAGGTTGTTCTTCCTCAGCAGAAAAGTCTATCAAATCCCCTGTCTCTGCAACTGGTGTCTGGGGATAAAAGTTCACCATCTCCTGTCCCTGGAACCCAGAAGATGCTATCAGTGCTGGGCAGAGCACAGTGAAGTTTGGCCCTAATAACAGCTCTTCTGCTGGAGGCTTACCAGGTTGTTCTTCCTCAGCAGAAAAGTCTATCAAATCCCCTGTCTCTGCAACTGGTGTCTGGGGATAAAGGTTCACCATCTCCTCTCCGTGGAACCCAGAAGATGCTATCAGTGCTGGGCAGAGGTTAGCAGAGCTCTGCCCTGTTGTCAGCACTTCAGGTTTGGGGACGGCAATCTTCAGATTTTCCACTGCCGATTCTCTGTCATTCTGCTGGACAGGCACATTCCTCCATCCAAGATCATCCAATGCAGAAACAGGTTCATCAAGGTCAGTCAGCACTTGCTGCATCCGCCATAAGACCTCCGCCTCCATAGCTGCGGGGGCAGGTTGGCAAAGTACACCGTTACTCTGCCACATTGTCAACTCTTCAGCCAGGATTTCAGAGTTGTCAACTGGTATTTCATGATAGTCCCAGGCAAAGGGAGCACCACCCTGCTGCTGAGCAGAGTCTAACAGCTGTTTGTAGGCGATCTCCAACTCCCATTCCTGAACGGCCAGAAACTCCAAATCTTCCAGTGCCCAGTGCACTTCTGAGACATTCAGTCTCCGCTCTCTGTGCTCCATTATTTCCTCCAACCGCCACTCCCGATCACTTCCAAAGTCAGGGTCCCTGGACAGCCTCCAGTATAACAATCCCAGGCCATCGTAGTCAAAGCCTTCCGTGGGGCTGTCATCCGCTGTCCATGGGCACACTTGGGCTACATACCACTGGAGGGCTCTGTAGCTCTCGTCCAACCGCATTTCTGCCCGGATCAGCCTGCTTAACTCGGCTGTCCACTCCTGGTTCGGCTGTTCCCCCAAAAACAGCATTCGCACTTCATACTGCAACCAGTACCTCACATGGATGGAGGGGAGAACTTTTCCCTGGTGTCGCTGCTCACGGGCTAGCGCTTCCTTCCAGAGCTTACAGCAGACAGAATCAAACCATCCTAGCAGGACCTGCTCTGATACTGGTCCTCTGTGCTGTATCTCCTCGCAACCTCCTTCTGAATTCCTCATCCATGGTGGCTGGTATTTCTCCTCTCCTGCTACCTTGGATCCAGGTGATGGTTTGGATGTGTTCACGGCAAGGAAGCACGATCCCACCATTCCCTCCACGGCTCTCAAGTAAGTCTTTCAGTGTGGCTCTCCTGCAGGCTGGTTTGGAGTGTCCCAGTAACTGGAGAGCAAATCCCACGGCTGCCAACCAATGTAACGAGCCCCTTGCTCGCTCGGTTCCACTCTCCCGACACTCCTCTGCAGCTATAGAATCAGATTGCAACGTCTGATGGTTCGGTCATCCAATGCTCCGGGATTAGAACTTCAGCTATGTGCCGTTCTAACCCAGTTGTGATAGCTCAGAACAAACACCAGGCAGGCTATATGTAAGTTCAAACAGGAATCTATCTTTATTGACAAAATACAGGCTTTTATACACTCAAAGTGTAGGTGCAGACCTCCTGCTCATATTACTCTAACAATACAGCTGTAACCTAATTAACATGCGCTAATTAACTAATCCCTTTAGACAGACTAGATGACTCAGACATGACCGTTAGGCCAGACTGGCCGTCTTGTAGTTCAGAAAATCCAATCAACATTATCACAATCAGCATAGACTCTTCTTCACACAATAGCAGAGTTAATTAACACAAATAACAATGGGGATCTAATGACTCTTAGTTCCCATAGTAGACTTATTTACAATACACATTTTAGCAGACAATAGACAGGTACAAAGAGCACCGTTCCCCCAAATGCAAGGGCCCCCGATCGATCAGCAAGAGGCTAGCATACAGCCCCCCCCAAAAGTCTCTCTCCCGGCTAGGTCTGTCACAGCCTGCATTTCCCTCAGTTTCTTTTAAATCTTATGAATCTTCTGTAGGTCAGATTTAGAAAATGAGGATCCAGGGCAGATTCTTCCTCCAACTAAGGCTAATAGTTTGTGAAAGAAGGTCCTTCAACTTCAGTCCCCCTAAACTAAAATATATAATTTTGGTACTTATTATTGAGGAAGACTGCATATGTCCTAAGTTAGTACCTGAGGGCCCCAAAGTGACTATCATGGGCTCGAGGAAAAAGAATGACTAATACATTGGTTCATGCATTGCTCAATTCTGTTTTGTATGAGGGCTGGAAACATCCATAAAGGTTTATGGTACTCCTAAGCACTTTGTACAACATATCCCCTGGACAAGGAATTTGAAATGGGTTGTTTTCGAGGTAGACCCAGATATCCTCCTGTCTCAATTTTCTCACAGTTCAAGTTGAGCACTTACCCACTTTTTAGGGTCATGTGGATTAGCTTTTTGAGATATTGCTCAAAGCTTTGTCCTCTGGGTCCACCGCTCAATCTATTGTGGTTGTCATAGTGGTTTGTCAGACACTCAGGGTAAAGTTCAGACACCTGGCTAGTAACCCTAAAGGTATTAAGGACAGTCCATCCTTCCAACGCCAGTTTTAATTCCGTCAGCCTTGTAATGTGTGGATGACATGAATTTGGATGCCTACATTAAAAACATTATGGGTGGAAAAAGTGCAGTTCCTCCCAGTAAAAAGAAAACTACCCACTCAGAAAAACTGGTTTTGTGGCTTAAAGGAAGCCATTTCATTCCCTACATGCTTCTACATTCAATACTAAATCTGGAAATTTTCTTTTGCAGCAAGTCTGGTCCCCCAGACCCCCTTTAGCCAAGACCTAAGTCCACTTCGTAATGAAAGGGCGCATCTACTGGGATCAGCGAGGGAATGTTTGCAGGCCTTTGCAAACCTTTTGGTACCAGGACTCATGAGTACATGAAGTAGTTTCCGTGGATTACAAACTAGAATATCAAACCAAGACGACCTCATATTTGGCAGTCAAATGTGCCCGAGTCTAGTCCGTGCAGGGAGGATTTGTTTAAAGTGGTGATAACGGTTCCTAAGGGAGAGAGGCATTAGGGACTTCTGTTCAAACCTGTATACCATTCCCATACTGAAGAGTTCAGACCCATTCTTGATCTGAAATCATTAAACCCCTTTCTGAAAGTCACAGGTTTGGATGTAATTTGCAAGATTATTGATAGTGGCCCTTTGGCCTGGAGAATTTGTGGCATCAATCAATATCAAGGATGCGTATTTACACATCCTGATCTTTTCCTCCTCGCCATAGTTTCCTTCGCTTTACAGTGCTCCGGATTAGCCATGGCATCCCAATTCTTTACAAAGGTCTTGGTGCTGGCTCTATTTCGATCCTGGGGATTCATGTCCTAGGTTTACCTGAATGGACCTGCTCTTGTGGGAGAGGTCAGCTCTTACCTTTTTTAAGAGAGAAATTTCAACAGACAGTCCAGGTAGCAGGCTCTTTGGTCTGCTGTGAAACCCTTGATAAGAATTTAGGAATCATGGTGTCTTCATTCTGTATGCTCAGTGGCATTCCAGACCTCATTACAACATTCTGTTGGCTTGGAACAGATCTTCCCTGTCGTTGAAACACCCAATATGTCTGTCCTCCGGGGAAAAGAACTCCCTGATGTGGTGGATGTCAAGTCCGTTGCTGGAACAGGGGCATTCTATTATTGTTGACCTGGATGGTTCTTACCATGGATGCTAGCCTGCCTAGCTGGGGAGGAGTTCTGGGGACAGCCAAAATGCAGGGAACTTGGACTCTACTTCCATTAACATTCTGGGGCTGATGTGAAGTTCTGCCCATTGTAGAAGGGGAAGACAAAATGGCCAAGGGGCTTCCAGTCAGGATGCCATCTGACAGTGCTACAGTGGATGCTTATGTAAACCAACAAGGGGGCACAAGAAGTAGCACCAATGACAGATATTAACCTCCATTGGGTGATGGGAAACGTAGTGGCAATATCTGCCTTGCATATTCCAGGAGTGGAAAATTGACAGGTGGACTTTCTAAGTTGACAGGAACTCTTGCCTGAGAAATGGTTACTACACCCAAAGGTGTTCAAGGAAATCTTGTTGCTTGAGGACTCCTGACATGGATCTCTTGTTGAACCTGGACTCCTTCCAGGTTTAACAAGAAACAAGGGATCCTGTAGCGCTGGAGGTAGATGCACTGATGATTTCTTGGGAACAATTTAATCTTAATTTAGGTCCCCTCAAATCCACTCTAGTTAAATCCTAATCTGTTTCATAGCATTGAGGTGGAAAGGCCACAGTGATTTTGATGGCTCCAAATTGGCCAAGAATAGCTTGGACCTTGGACATTCTTTGTATGTTAATTGAACCACCCTGGAGTCTCTCGGATCATCTAGACGTTTTCCAAGGTCCACCACCTGTCTTCGCAGGTGCTGGCTTTGATGGTGTGACTGTTCAGGCCCAGGTAGTAAGAGAAAGGTACCTTTTTGGATAAAGTGACTACCACGTTTCTTAAGGCAAGAAAGGCTACTTCATCTAAGGTATACCATCATACCTGCGGGGTATATTTTCATTTGTGTGGGCAAAGAGACTCTCCATTATTCTATGGGTCCGCTTGCTTGTCTTCTTAAAGTCAGGACTGGATCAAAAAGCTGCTCAGGATGTGGCTTTGGAGATTTTGTTCCAGCAACCTCCGGCATGCAGATGTACAAGGAATGCAACTAATAGAAATACAGGGGAGCAATCAGGGTGGCAAAATAGAATTTGAGAAACACACTGCTATAGCAAGTAAAACAAATAGATCAGTACTGAAAAGGTTATGAAAAACAGGCCTATAATGGCTGAATACAGGAAACGTATTAAATCATTTTTTCACTTCTGAAGTTTTTACTGATGAAAAAGCTGGGTTTGATGGTTTTAACAATAATATTAATGATGTTTTACTGAAGGTACCACTGTTGACTGACTGAAAAGCAGGCACAAAAGAGTAGAGAAACTTAATGTAAACAAACTGCCAGGTCCAGATGTCTAAAGGCCCGTACATACGATCAGAAAATTGTACGAAAAATACAGCTTTCAAAGCGATCATATGATCTGATCATTAGTACACAGCTTTCGTGAGCCGATCACAACAATTCATCCTATATTATCCGATGGGACAAACACAAAAAAAAAAAAAATTCTTATACGATACCAGACCGTACAATTTTAGTTTTAACCACTTCAGCCCCGGAAGGATTTACCATCTTTCTGACCAGGCCATTTTTTGGTACAGCACTGTGTCACCTTAACTGATGACAGCACGGTCGTGCGACGCTTTACCCAAACAAAATTGATGTCCCTTTTTTTCCCACAAATAGAGCTTTCTTTTGGTAGTATTTGATCACCTCTGCGTTTTTTATTTTTTGCGCTGTAAACAAAAAAAAAGCCACAATTTTGAAAAGATTTTTTTTACTCTGCTATAAAACATTTTAAAAAAATGTAAAAAAAACGAGTTTTATTCATCAGTTTAGGCCGATATGTATTCTGCTACATATTTTTGGTAAAAAAATAATCGCAATAAGAGTATATTGATCTGTTTGTGCAAAAGTTATCGCATCTACAAAATAGGGGATAGATTTATGGCATTTTTTATTTTACTAGTAATGGCGTTATTTTTAGCGGAATTGCGGCAGACAGATCGGACACAACGTTTTTTTTTTTTTTTTTTACAGTAAGCGGTGCTAAAAATGCACTTTTATTGTACTAATGACACTGGTAGGGAAGGGATTACCAAGCGATCAAGGGGTTAACTTTTCCCTCACTGTGTGTTCTAACTGTATGGGGGGGGGGGACTGGGACAACACACACATCCGTCTTCCTGCATATCAGAAAGACAGGATCTGTGTGATCTCCCCAGCCAGAACTGAGATTTGCCTTGTTTACACAGGCAGATCCCCGTTCTGTCACTGCAGGGAACGATCGCGGGTTGCCAGCGGACATAGAGTCCGCTGGTCAATTGGAGCGCGCACCCACAAAAGCGAGATCCCGGGCCGACGTACAGCGATGGCGATTTGCGGGATCGTGCCACCTTGCCACAGTATAATGACGGCGGCTGGTCGGGAAGCGGTTAATCAGTACAGTTTTTGTATGAAAACGCAACAAAATACATCACTTACGAATTTTTGTAACTTTAGCAACCGCTTCATTTTTGATATGAGATTAGCATGCAAAGAAAAAACGGATGATCATTCATTCAATAATCTTATTGTGTATACCAGGCATTACAACGCCTGTAAGGCCTTGTGAACTTAGCTCAGTTATAGCCAAGCTACTATTTCTAATTTTTAAAGATCCCATACTGCCTGGAATGGTACCAGCTCCTTGGCATAGTGCAAATGTATCCAATTTAAAAAAAAAAAAAAAAAGGATTGAGATGGATACCAGAAAATTTTACAGACCAGTCAGTCTAACAGCAATAGTATGTAAGGGATTTGAGTGAATGGTAAAGGACACTAAACAGAAATTAGTCTGTAATAAAAATACTGTATAAGTGAAAACCAGCATGGATATGAAAGACTTTTTGTCAGACCAACCAGTTTTTGTTCTATGAGGAAGAAAGGAAGAAATTGAATGGTAGTGGGATTCTTTCTTAAAGTACATCACTTGACACAGAGCCATAGTAGTTACTATGTGGGTTATAGGCCACCTTCAGGTGATGGACACTGGCACACCCTAGATTAAAAAGTGCACTCCCTTTATAACCCCTCCCACTGGTGGGAGTACCTCAGTTTTTTTGCCAGTGTCTAAGGTGTTGGTCACGAGTGAAGATGTGCTGTGCTGAGCTCCACTGGAGCAATCCTTGCTGGGGCTAGCCATGCAGACCGGATCTATTCAAAGTGTCTTTTTGGCCGAACTGAATGGTACCCGGGCCTCGTATCCAAAGGAACGAGGTTTTGCCTGTAACGCGCCTCTTTTAGAGAGCTGAACCCCGGGATCCAGTACTTTTTGGTAGTAAGGCCATAAAGTTTTACAGGCGGAGGTGCTATTACAGGTCCAGGATTGTGGGTTTCCTCGAGGATCCCCAGCTCCTGAAGGTTTAACGGAACCCACCGTGAATGGTGAAGATTGGGTCAGTTGGTTTACCAAAGAAAACCCCTTCGGCGGGAAAGGTAAGTGGAGTTTTCTTATGAATGTCTCCTTTAAATCAGTAAATGTTGTCATGCCTTTGTGTCACCACTGGGGGCTGTATTGAGCACTTACGTCTCATGCTTTTCAGAGAGCTCACGTTTGTCCAGGAAACAGCAAGTGTTATCTCCTCCGGTGCAGCAAGACCTCCGGTAAGTCTGAGGGGATGTTCCCCCTCCACCACCGGACACCCCCCTTGTGCCGTTTTTTCTTCCCCTCTTCTCGGGGAAAGGGCGCCAACGGATCAAGGATCCTTGAAAAAGTCACGTGTCAGTGATGTAACGCGTGGGAGGAGCTTAGGATGTTCATTGCTGCAATACACCTGAAGGTTAACAGCAGCTGTTTCTCTATGGGAAACTTCGTCCACAGCGGCTGACTGCAATCTGCATATTTGAATGCTTCTAATAGACCGGGAGTTTGTGAGTGTATCTCTTGTCCCTGTTTTGCTTGTGCACTATCTAGTAAGTTCACTGCACAATGATCTATTTTTTCTTTGCTTGCTTTGCATAAATCTTTATCCTGAGAGCTGAATTACCAGCAGTATTATGGCTGAAGTGGGATGCAAGAAAAACTAAATATCCTGAGACAAACGATCTAACCCAGCGAGTCAATCAATCTGGATTAAGGGAAGGAACTGTTTAATTATTTTTACTTTCCCCCACTATTTATCTCTATCTGGACATTGTACTCAGAGTGTCATTATTATTTTATTTATATTCACCGTCACATCACCAATTTGAAGATGTATTTTGGCAATTTTAACACATGTATTAGCACCATAATTATTTATCTATTTTATTCACATGTATGCATTTTTTATTCCTGGATTTAAGCTTAGTCGCAGCAACAAATTGTGCACTATTTATTTAAAGCGCATTAATTTTATACTTAGTACTATTTGTTTGGTTATCTGATCACCTTGTATTGATAGCAGCTTTAATTTACTGATTTTATTATAGCACTAACTATATTGGTTTATATATATTTTTTAGCACAATTTATTTATATCACACATATCTATCCACATCAGCGCTTGGTTTTTATTCATTCATTTTTTTAACATTCCTTGCCTATTTAGCAATTTTCATTCCAGGAATAATGAATTGGCAGGCGGACTACTTGAGTCGCCAACAATTGTTCCCAGGAGAATGGTCCCTTCACCCTGACATGTTTCTGTTGATATACCAGAAGATGGGGAGTTACAGTTGTGGAACTTTGTGTCAAGGACAAGGGATTATTATTATTATTAAACAGGATTTATATAGGGCCAACAGTTTGCGCAGCACTTTACAACATGATGGCAGACAGTACACTTACAATACAAATCAATACAGGAGGAATCAGAGGGCCCTGCTCGTTAGAGCTTACAATCTAGAGGGGAGGGGAGGATTCGATGGCATACCAAACAGATGCCTTGATTTTTTCCGTGGGATCAGTTTTTCACTGATCTATGCGTTCCCTCCTGTTTCCGCTGCTTCCGTGCCGCCTTTTCAGGATCAAGCAAGAAGGGAAGGAGGTGATTCGTGTGGCCCAGAAGATCTTGGTTTGCTGAGATCGTAAAGATGGCGGTGGGGGACCCTTGGTCCTTACCACTATGGCCAGACCTCTCGCGAGGTCCGGTATTCCATCCTATCTTACAAACGCTAAAATTAGCGGTTTGGCTATTGAGACCCACATTCTATAAGATCGTGGGCAGTTAGCCTCAGTAGTTCTACTTTGGTTAAATGCTAGGAAGCCGGGAACCAGAGTCAAGAATCTGAAAGGCATATGTCTCCTGGTGTAAATCCAGGGGTTGGCACCCCAGGAAATATGTCATAGGTAGGATCCTTGAATTCCTACAGATAGTACTCAAGGCCAGCTTCATTTCTAATCCTATCGATGGCAAGATGTCGGCCTTTTTCATCGACCACTTGCTTCCCCCTCTCTAGTTCGTAACTTTATTCAGGGGGTAACACGGATTAATCCTCCAGTTTGGTCACCCCTGAACCCTTGGCACTTAATTGTAGTCTGTCGGCTTATTAAAGCAGCTTTTTTTTTTTTTTGGAGCCAGTATGAGATATTCCCTTGGTCCTCTTGAGGGGGTGGAAATTTTTTTCTTGGTTGCCATATCTTCTACAAGAAGAGTATCATAGTTGGCTGCTCTTTGTAAGGAGCCGTATTGGTTGTTCATAAGGGTGAGGCTGTATTGCGGCCTCATCCTGAATTCTTACCGAAGGTAGTATCGGGTTTTCATTTAAACCAGGATATTATTCTGCCTTAACTTTTTCCCAGAACTTTGTTTCTGTGGAAGAAAGGTCACTACATTTTCTTAATGTGGTGAGAGCAGTCAAGGTCTATTGAAAGTGACGGCTCAGATTCATAAACAATTGTTTTGTTTATGTTGCCAGATGGTCCTAAAGGAGGACAGGCAGCATCGAAATCTACTATTCCTAAATGGATTTGTCAAATGATTGTTCAAACGTATGATTTAAAGAGAAAAATTCCTCCTTTTCATATTAAAGCGCACTCCACTAGGGCTGTTAGTGCTTCTTGGGCAGTGCATCACTGAGCCTCCATGGCTCAGATCTGCAAGGCTGCAACTTGGTCTTCAGTCCATACATTTACTAGATTCTATCAAGTAGATGTAAAAGGCATGAGGACATCGCCTTTGGGCGCAGTGTACGGCAGGTTGAAGTACAAGTCCTCTAGTCTCTTGGTGCCCTTCTGTTGTTGTGTCACCCGCCCTTCAGTTGGCATTGCTATGGGACATCCCACATAGTAACTACTATGGCTCTGTGTCCCATGATGTAAGATAAGAAACTAGGATTTTTATAACCGCTTACCTGTACAATCCTTTTCTTTGAATTACATCACGGGACACAGAGGTCCCTCCCTTCTTGGTATACACGTGTATTGCTTTGCTACAAAACTGAGGTACTCCCACCAGTGGGAAGGGTTATATAGGGAGTGCACTTTTTAATTTAGGGCGTGCCAGTGTCCATTACCTGAAGGTGGCCTATAACCCACATAGTAACTACTATGGCTCTGTGTCCCGTGATGTACTTCAAAGAAAAGGATTTTACAGGTAAGCTGTTATAAAAATCCTATTTTTTGCTCTGGGAGCCTCAAAGTGCAATTAATGGTAAAAAGTTGGGAAACTGTTAAGGCCCTATTAGGTTACAACGGGTTCTCTGAATTCTCCCCTTTATGGGACAATAAAAACTTGAAGGAACTCAAGGCGATGGGGAAAATTGAGAAATAGGAATAAAGTGGTATCCATTGTCTGGCACAGTTGTATAGAGCAGGTAAATTGAAATCATTTCAAGAAATAAGGGAGGAATATGCTGTCCCGAATCGGTCCTTCTATGGGTACTTACAGGTTAGATATGCCTTGCATGCACAGTTTAGAGAGTGGGCATCAGAGTGGAGTGAGATGCCCTCTCTCTGAAAGGTGGTCAACGCCGGGACCTCTAAGGGGTTGATTTCTGAGATGATGGGTATATAAACAGGGCAGAAATGGGGGGAGGTGTAGAGCTCCCGAGTAAGGGTAAATGGGAGGAGGATATTTGACAAATAACTGAGGAGCAATGGAGCCCAATTCTGCAATTGGGGCCTATGGTCTCATGGTTACCCTCACAGACTGTATCCCACTTATTTCTGGTACATAGATCATATTATATTCCTTTAAAAATGTTTACATTTGGAAGAAGGCGAGATGCGAAATGTCCAAGATGTGGGGAGTAAAGGCAGACCTGGTGCACATGACCTGGAGATGTCCCAAATTACACAAATTTCGGAGGGAGATAGTCAACAAAATAAATTCTGTTTTTGGGACATTTCTAGACAGAGGTTAAGACGTGTTTTGGGGTATATACAGTATCTCTCAAAAGTGAGTACACCCCTCACATTTTTGTAAATATTTTATTATATCTTTTCATGTGACAACACTGAAGAAATGACATTTTGCTACAATATAAAGTAGTGAATGTACAGCTTGTATAACAGTGTAAATTTGCTGTCCCCTCAAAATAACTTAACACACAGTCATTAATGTCTAAACCGCTGGCAACAAAAGTGAGTACACCCCTAAGTGAAAATGTCCAAATTGGGCCCAATTAGCTATTTTCCCTTCCCGGGGTCATGTGACTCGTTAGTGTTACAAGGTCTCAGGTGCGAATGTGGAGCAGGTGTGTTAAATTTGGTGTTATCGCTCTCACTCTCTCATACTGGTCACTGGAAGTTAAACATGGCACCTCATGGCAAAGAACTCTGAGGATCTGAAAAAAAGAATTGTTGCTCTACATAAAGATGACCTAGGCTATAAGAAGATTGCCAAGACCCTGAAACTGAGCTGCAGCATGGTGTCCAAGACCATACAGGGGGTTTAACAGGACAGGTTCCACTCAGAACAGGTCTTGCCATGGTCAACCAAAGAAGTTGATTGCATGTGCTCAGCGTCATATCCAGAGGTTGTCTTTGGAAAATAGATGTATGAGTGCTGCCAGCATTACTGCAGAGGTTGAAGGGGTGGGGGGGTCAGCCTGTCAGTGCTCAGACCAAACGCTGCACACTGCATCAAATTGGCTTGCATGGCTGTCTTTCCAGAAGGAAGCCTCTTCTAAAAATAATGCACAAGAAAGCCCACAAACAGTTTGCTGAAGACAAGCAGACTAAGGACTTGGATTACTTGAACCATGTCTTTTGGTCTGATGAGACCAAGATAAACTTATTTAGTTCAGATAGTGTCAAGCGTGTGTGGCGGCAACCAGGTGAGGAGTACAAAGACAAGTGTGTCTTGCCTACAGTCAAGCGTGGTGGGAGTGTAATGGATCGGTGGCTGCATGAGTGCTGCCGGCACTGAGGAGCTGCAGTTCATTAAGGGAACCATGAATGCCAACATGTACTGTGACATACTGAAGCAAGGCTTAATCCCTTCCCATTGGAGACTGGGCCGCAGGGCAGTATTCCAACATTATAACGACCCCAAACTCAACTCCAAGATGGTAAATAGAGATATGTGGCGCTAACTCAAAGTGCATAAATGTGATGGAATAAATATAATCCAATTCTTCAAGTAAACTGCATATGCGTAAAGAGAAAAATTACATAAATAAGGTGACTAAACATCCATTAAATTCATAAGAAGTGACATCGGATAAATAACAGTGAAAATTCATGAAATATGACATCAAATAAATACATAAACAAATCCAAATGAAGGTGAATGAATCCAAAAATAGTCTAAAAGTGCATCAAGATGAAAAAAAAAAATCACAAATTTAGAAAAAATTGAAAAAAAAAAAATCGCATGAGAAAAAAAAGTCGCATGCAATAAAAATCGCATAAAGTGCAGAAACACTATAAAAATAGCCACAAGTCAATCCAATTAATGTAATACAGTTCCAACGTGAACAAAGTGAGTCTTCATAAAACAGTTTGTGCAAAAAATAGATGAAAAAAGTGCAAGTACAAACGATGATAGGTGACAGATTCCTCTTAATAACCGTACTCCGTGGTGTGCCACACGTTTCCTCCAGCCTCTCACCTCTAGCAAAGACCACTAGGGTCAAGTCGAGCCTGCAATCAGAAAGTGGATGAAACACCATCAATCGATCAGTCTCCTCCGATCGTCACAGGTCTGGCAAATCTCCCATGGAAGGCCTCAAGTTCGGCAAGTTGGGTGGAGGCATGCAATAGAAAGGAGTATCCCCATTGTGCAGTATTCAAAACATAGTAACTTACATGTACAGCATAAAATGAACAGCACAGATCCTGAGACTGGCCAAGCACATCTCCAAACCTAAACCCTATTGAGCATCTGTTGGCCATCCTGAAACAGAAGATGGAGGAGCTCAAGGTCTCTAATATTCACCAGCTTCATGATGTTGTCACGGAGGAGTGGAAGAGGACTCCAGTGGCAACCTGTGAAGCTCCGGTGAACTCCATGCCCAAGAGGGTTAAGGCAGTGCTGGAAAATAATAGTGGACACAAAATATTGACACTTTGGGCCCAATTTGGACATTTTCACTTAGGGGTGTACTCACTTTTGTTGCCAGCGGTTTAGACATTTACACTGTTATACAAGCTGTACACTCACTACTTTACATTGTAGCAAAGTGTCATTTCTTCAGTGTTGTCACATGAAAGAATATAATAAAATATTTACAAAAATGTGAGGGGTGTACTCACTTTTGTGAGATACTGTAGAAGGGAATAGATTTCCAGGAGATGCACAGACCCCAATGATCAGATGCTTGTTTCAAGCAAGAAAGTTGATTGCCCAGAAGTGGCAAGCAATAGCCCCCCGACAGTGGGAGAATGGATGAATGTCATAAAAGATACGATATGGAAGGAAAAATTTATATATAGTAAGAGGGGAAACAAAGAAATATGAGCAATTGTGGAAATCGTGTCTAGAGGTAGATTAACCCCAGTTATATGGAGGGGGTGGGATGAATGAGGGGTGGTAATAAGTGAGGGTAGTGAGAGTGTGGGAAGTATGTGGATTCTGGGGAGGGAGTGGGGGGGGGGGGGGGGGATAGGGGTAAGATGTATTTTTGTATAAGATAGAAAACATTTCAATAAAAAGTATCTGATTAAAAAAAAATTGAATTGTGGAAAAACCATTGGATGTGGTTTATCTAGATTGTCAAAGCATTTTATACTGTACCTCATAAACTCTATAAAATAAGGTCTGATGGAGTTGATGAAACTGTATGTACATTTATAGGAAACTGGTTACATGAATGGGTCCAGAGAGTAGTGATAAATTACTCCTTCTCTGACTTGACTAAAGTTGTGAGTGGTGTGCTTCTGGATTCTGTCTTGGGACTAATGCTGTTCAATTTATAGTATCATTAAAGAAAGACCCTGAGAAAAAGGGGGTTGGGCAGCTACATGGTCGATGGGGTTCAATAGGGAGAGATGTTAAAAAAAAAAAAAAGGAAGTTTAGCCTTATATTGCGAAAGACTCCTTTATTGTTCGAGCAGCGTGGAAGAATGTGGAAGTCTTATCTGTGGCCCCTACAACCACATAAAAAAAAAGCATCTTCCTTTGTTTTTTGACCCCTGCAAGAACAATTATCACCAGAAATTGGCAACAACCTTCTACTTCCTCATTAACACATCGGACATGTAACCTAGATTCCATGTGTGCAGTGTAAAAAAAATGATTGCTTGGGAAAATTGGCTAATCGAATGACTTTAAAATAACCTGGCCTATATGGTCTAACTTAAGAGTCTCCTCTGAATTGACAACATACAGTTGTGCTCAAAAGTTTGCATAAGCTGGCAGAAATTGTGAAATTTTGTCATTGATATTAACCACAGGCCGACCGGGCCATAGCCGCAAGATGGCTATAGGGCGGTCAGCTTATTCTGGGAGGGCGTCCATGGACAGTGTGCAAGGAGAGGAGGGAGCCGGGTGCTGTAGGCTGTCTCTGGAGTGCCCACAGTGCTAATCTGTGCCCATCCATGCTACATCCATTCATCCATGCTCCATATGTGCTCATACATGCCTCATATGTGCCCATCATGCTCCATATGTGCTCATCCATGCTCCATATGTGCCCATCTAAATTTCATCCAGCCCTGGCCCATCCGTGCTCAATCCGTGCTCCATCCCTGGCTCATCCATGCTCCATCCATCCCTGGCTCCTCCGTGCTCATCCATGCTCCATCCATCCCTGGCTCATCCATGCTCCATCCATCCCTGGCTCATCAGTGCTCCATCCATGCTCCATCCATCCCTGGCTCATTCATGCTCCATCCATCCATGCTCCATCCATCCCTGGCTCATCTGTGCTCCATCCATCCCGTGCTCATCCATGCTCCATCTATCCCTGGCTCATCCATGCTCCATTCATCCCTGGCTCATCCATCCCTGGTTCATCTGTGCGCCATCCATGATCATCCATATTCCATCCATGCTTATCCATGCTCCATCCATCCCTGGCTCATCCATGCTCCATCGGTGCTCATCCATGCTCCATCCATCCCTGGCTCATCCATGCCCAATTATGGCTCATTCATGCTCATCTGTGCTCATCCATGCCACAACAGTGCTCGTCCATGCCACATCAGTGTTCATCCATGCCACATCAGTTCAAATCCATGCCACATCCTTGCCACTACAGAGCCCATCAGTGTGTCATACTAGATTTGAAATGTATGTCCCTGATGGTGCTCCCTGCATGTTGGGCCTCTGTATGTGGCCAGGCTGTGGAAAAGTCTCCCACATGTGGTATCGCCATACTCAGGAGGAGTAGCAGAATATATTTTGGGGTGTTATTTTTGCTATGTACATGCTATGTGTTAGAAATATATAAATGGACAACTTTCTGTAAAAAAAAAAAAAAAAAAAAAAATGCGTTTTCTCTCCACATTTTCCAAAAACTTGTGGAAAAAATTACATGTTCAAAAGACTCACTATGCCTTATAGAATATACGTTGGGGTGTTTACTTTCCAAATAGGGGTCATTTTGTGGACGTTTCCATTGTCCTGGTGCTCCAGGGCCTTCATAAGTGTAACGCCCTGTACACACGATCGGACATTGATCGGACATTCCGACAACAAAATCCATGGATTTTTTCCGACGGATGTTGGCTCAAACTTGTGTTGCATACACACGGTCGCACAAAGTTGTCGGAATTTCCGCTCGCCAAGAACGCGGTGACGTACACCACATACGAGACTAGAAAAGGCCAGTTCAGAACCAAGCGCGGCACCCTTTGGGCTCCTTTTGCTAATCTCGTGTTAGTAAAAGTTTGGTGAGAGACGGTTCGCGCTTTTTCAGACTCGTGGTTTTCAGATCGTTTTCTGCTGTTCAGTTTGTGCTTGTGGATTTGTATCTGCTCTTCAGTGCGTGTAGCGAGTACCATTGACTTGTCATTGTGTTCTTGTTCGTTCGTTACTGTTTTTCAGGTCGCTCTTTACAGGCCTTGCTGTTCTTCAGTGCGTTCTGTTACTTCGTTCTGAATAGCCGACCGTTTTCTAGCCATGTTGCGTATACCTACTCCTCGTAGAGTTCGTGCTGTGTGGGGGCTTGGTGTTGGGGTCCTGACCTTGACACAAGTCCAGTCCATGAACAGGGTGGGGAAGAGTTCATGGACCAAGAATTGGTTGCTTCAGCGTGACCAGTTCTGTCATATGCCTTTGCTCCGTGAGATCCGTGAGAATAATCCTGATGATTTCAGGAACTTTCTCCGGATGACGGACCCCGTATTTCACCGTTTGTTGGCTTTGCTGACCCCTTATACTAGCAGGCAGGATACCTGCATGAGGCAAGCCATCACTCCAGAGCAGAGGCTCGTCGCTATAAAGCGTAACACGCGTGCGTAGTACATACGATCTGTGAGCGGAGGAAGGAGTAACGGAGGCGCCGATCATGATAGCGAAGGTAAGATTTAACATTGGGCCTATACTGCTTATAGATTGAGGCCTGTATTTGCACAAGTTTAGTAGACTTTAGGCTGACATTAGGGTTTGTCTTGTGTTGTGTCTTGCAGTGAAAATTGATCTATTTAAAGATGAGGAATTTATGCCCATATTCATTGATATGTTCAGGGAGCTGCCTTGTCTATGGCAGATAAACCACCTGGAATATAAGAACCAAACAAAGAGGAAGGCAGCGCTGGATAATTTGTTGGAATTTGTGAAGCAGGTGATCCCCACGGCAGACATCACCTATTTGAAGGTTCTAATTGGTGGCCTGAGGAGCACTTATCTAAGGGAGCACAAGAAGGTCCAGGATTCCCAGAGATCAGGAGCAGCAGATGAAATTTATGTCCCCAGGCTGTGGTACTATGACAGGCTGCATTTTCTGGCAGGTCAGACTGAACCCAGGCCAGCACTCTCCACTCTTCCTTTGACACTTCCTTCCCCCCCAGCTGAGGCTTCTGACGCCAAACCTGGGCCTTCCAGGCAGCAACATGTGGAGGAGCCCAGATTGAGCCAGGTATATCATTCCTCTAAATATTCATGGTTGTCCAATCAATGATGTTAACTAGATGTTAGTTTGGAGTACTAATTTCTGATTGTGATTGATGAAGCAAAAACTAAAACCATGTCCCTTTTTCATACACAGGGAAGTCTCAGCCAGGAGGTGGCCGGGCCAAGCAGGCTACCTGATATCCAGGTCCCTCCCCTCCGCCTTCAAAGACAAAGTGCCAGGAAGAGGAGTAACCTGGAGGAGGCTGCCATAGGCCTCTTTTGGAAGGCTACAGAGGCCCTGAGAACACCCCACACTGTGGAGGAGGACTTTGCTGGCATAACTGCCTGCAAAATGATGCAGATGGAGGAGGGCCAACGACTCCTGTGTGAGTTCCTAATTTTGGAAGCTCTCAATAAGGGGTTAAGGGGCGAAATAACATGTGCTACCCACATTTGTGACCTCACACATAGTCCTCCTCTTCCTTCTCCAGGTCCTACTCCTCGTTTTACTCCTCCTCCTGCCACATCTCCAACACCAGAGCCACAGCGTGAAAGGAAGCGTCTAAGGAAGACCAGAGAGTGATGGCCTTGGTTCAGTCTGGTCTGGCAAAATATGCAGCCTCTTGTAGTACCACAGCCTGGGGACAAAGATGTCATCTTCTGCTTTCCGGATCTCTGGGACTTCTGGACCAGACTGCACTCCCTTAGATATGGACTCCTCAGGCCACCAATTTTGATGTTAAAAAAATTGATGTCTGCCCTGGGGGTCCAAGGCTTCGCCAATTTCTGCTGTTTCTCCAGCGTTGCCTCCCTCTTTGTTTGGTTCTGAGCTCTTAATAAAGGAATTTTGGTTCAATTATACTCGCCTATGTGTGTTTTCCTTCAAAAAGGACAGTTTGTTTGTGAGGAGGCAGGTACATTTCAAAAATACAATGTGAAATTAACAAGAGACACCAACACCAAACAATCTCCTTGAGATTCAATAATACAAGATATCAATGGTGTTGTGGTAACTTGACACACAAAACACACACAAAAATATTATGGAGTAAAACACAAAAAAAAACAAAAACAAACATCAGCCTTGGAAAATATACAAACAAAAAAAAAATGCCTTGACCAAAAAAAAAAAAAAAGATATTTAAAAACCAACAAAAAAAAATTGTCAGATGTGACAAATCTAAATATATTGAGGGAATCACAATAAATAATAAAGAAAGAAGTTTGTGAGAAGTCTGTGTGAATGTGAGCAGCAAAACTACTTCATTCTTCTCACATTATAAAGAAGAGAGTGCGCTGTATTAAACTATTTCAAACATTGCAGCCTGACGAAAGTGCTGTATCCATTCCGAATTTCTTCTGAGCATGCGTGGCACTTTGTGCGTCGGAACTGGCCACACACGGTCGGAATTGACGCGATCGGATGTTGTTGTCGGAAAATTTTATAGCCTGCTCTCAAACGTTGTGTGTCGGAAAATCCGATGTTAAAAGTCCGATGGAGCCCACACATGGTCAGAATGTCCGACAACACGCTCCGATCGGACATTTTCCATCGGAAAATCTGACCGTGTGTACGGGGCATAAGAGGTAGTCAAAAATGAAATGTGTAGTTTATGTCCCTAGAACGCCTGACAGTGCTCCCTGTATGTTGGGCCTCTGTATGTGGCCAGGCTCTGTAAAAGTCTCACACGTGTGGTATCGCCATACTCAAGAGGAGTAGTAGAATGTGTGTTGGGGTGTAATTTGTGGTATGCATATGCTGTGTGAGAGAAATAATCTGTTAAGACAATTCTGTGGAAAAAAAAAAGAAAAAAAGAAAAATCTTAATTTTGCAAAGAATTGTGGGAAAAAATTACAACTTCAAAAAACTCACAATGCCTCTTACTAAATACCTTGGATTGACTACTTTCCAAAAAGGGGTAATTTGGGGGGTATTGTACTTTCCTGGCTTGTTAGTGTCTCAAGAAATGAGATAGGCCGTCAGTACATCAGGTGTGATTAGGTGAGATAAATTTTCAGTGATTGGCACCATAGCTTGTAGACTCTATAACTTTCAAACAGACCAAATAATATACACTGATTTGGGTTATTTTTACCAAAGATATGTAGCAGTATAAATTTTGGCCAAAATGTATGAAGAAAAATTACCGATTTGCAAAATTTTATAACTGAAACAAAGAAAAATGCTTTTTATTTTTTTTTTTGTTTTTTTTTTTTTGTTTTTTTTTTTTTACAAAATTTCCGGTCTTTTTAAATTTATAACGCAAAAAATAAAAAACCCAGTGGTGATCAAATACCACCAAAAGAAAGCTCTATTTGTGTGAAAAAAGGACAAAAAAATCATATGGGTAGCATGCTGCCTGACTGAGTAATTGTCATTCAAAGTGTGAGAGCACTGAAAGCTGAAAATTGGTCTGGTTAGGAAGGGGGTTTAAGTGCCCAGTGGTCAAGTGGTTAAAAATGACTTATCATGCCAAAAAAAAAAAACTGTCTTTTAAAGCTAAACTCCAACTTTCTTTTCACTAGAACTAAATGGGATGATCAGTCCCAGCATAGCTCATACCTCTGTACCATATTGCTGTGTTGTCTGCCGATCCTTTGATATTCTGGGTTTAGTGTTGACTTTGTACCATGTGACACTCTGTATAGTCTGATGTAGACTGAGACCCTTCCATAACCACTTCCTGCTGCATCTCTAGCCTCAAACACACCTCTCTGTAGTCTTTGAGACTGTGCAAATGATGTACCTTCCTTCACAGCTCTGGTGGGTGGTAAGGAATACATACTAATTAGCATTCAATCCCGCCCAGTCAAACCTACAGTGAGTCCAAACCTCCCAAGTCTCGCCTTATAGATCACAGCATTATTCAAAATTAAATAGGAAACTTCTTCATATACAGTCTGTTCTGAAAGCTAGCTGTGCTTCTGGGTAGGATTGACTGAATCACAGTTATAATTCAATACTGTCCAGTTAAAAATGCTCACCAGTGTGAACAGGGAGAGTCCTCCCAGAGCCCTGCATTTGTTAAGGGATTCATTTACATATTATCAGAAACCATGAATCAGACCGAGACAGAAGTATAGTTAAATAACACTTGTTTAATAATAATAATAATAATAATAAGGTAAACAGAGTAAACGTAGTCAAAACAAGCCAGAGTTCAGTAACCAGATCGGGTAGTCAGCCAAGCAAATGTCAGAGAGCCAGAGATAAACGTAGTAGTACAGCAAGTAGGATCAGGAGCCAGAAGGAACGTCAGCCGAGCAAGTCTTCAACAGGAACACAGGAGAAAGTCTCTGATGTTGACAAAGGCGAAGGCAGAGATCAAGTGAGCTGGACGGCTTTAAGTAGGCAGGACTGACAAGCAGAATCAACAACAGCTGGGTAACTGTGGAGAGAGATGGTAACTTGCAATAAGCCGACAGCTGAGCAGCCAGCTCAGAGAAGGAAGGGCTGAGCCCAGCCCTGACACATATGAAGGAAACACTTTTATATTAACCTCCCATAGCCCTCCCTCTGTAGTCTTGTAGTAAGCCATTATTCTTTGGCGTGCTGCAAGACAGGAATAACACATTTACACCTGCATTGCAAACTGATCTGCATTCGGATCACTCTTCAGAGAGCAGTTGACAGGTGGTGGGAAGGAGTTGTCTCACCTCCTCATCACCTATTTTAACCCCCTAAATGCTGCAGTACTGCACTGCAAACATGCATATTGTGCGTAATTGCAGTGTGGCTCCATTCATTGGAATTGGTTGCGTCTGACAGGCAGTAGTACCCACCAAGCACAACATGAAGCATAGTGCCAACTATAGCCATGAAGCAGAATATTGCATTCATGGCATGAGTTCACCCCAGCCACTGCCCCTTCAACTAGAGGGGCAGTAGTTGAGGGGCGGTAAAATCGTGCGGTTGTGCTGCATTTTAACACCATTAATTTCGACAAGCCCTAAAACTGCAATTAGTCTAGTATGGCAGTGATCCCTTGCATCTAAGGCCCCATTCACACTTTGTGTAGAAAGAGTGCGCGTTTCTGCTCACAATAAATATAGTGTGTTTGGTGACTACACATACTTTACAACAACCAAAGGGAGGGAGGAGCCTGTTGAGGATGCCGTCTTTGTGACCTCCGGCTCCTACTCCTGCCCGTATGTGCACCCTGGCATGAATGTAGGGTGGAATCAGCTTTGAACAGCAGAATAAGGCTTAATGTACACGGGACATACGGGCAGAGTCGGAGGCATCATCACCAACTAGATCTGTAGAGAGAGAGAAAGAGGTCGGGGACATGGGGCTCATTCATCAGTCTCGCGCAGCGACACCGAGAGGGGCGAGATACCACACATTCTAGAAAAATATCTTCCGTAATTACCAACCGAAAGGGATATGAAAGATTTGTTTCGGAAAATGGAGGATAGCCATAAAAGGGAAATGGCGGATCTTCAATCTAGCATCTAAAGATAAAAAATGCTGTCATACCTATTTTAAATGTACAGGAATATCCTCAAACAGCAATTTCTGAACACCATGCTCAGATTCAAGCCTTATGGTCCCATGTTGATGACCTAGAGTACCGACATTGGTGTAATAACATCTGTGTTAGGGGCATACCCAAAGCAAATAAATGCAGAAAACTTACTGCCTACGGTGACCTGGACCTTCAATGCATTATTAGGCAATTTGGCGACAGATTTGATTGATATAGATCATATACATTGGATTACCGACTCTCCCAACCCATCTGCTATGTTTCCCTGTGATGTTATATGTCTGGTGCATTTCTTTAAGGAAAAGGAAGCCATACTTAATAAGGCTCAGGAGAAGGGCAAAATAGACTCCGATGGTGCCCAAATTACTCTATATCAAGATGTATCTAAACGGACCTTGGCTAAACGTAGAGCCCTCCGCCTGCTTACCAAAGCACTTCAAGAAGCTGAGCTTGTAAATAGTGTGACAGAGCGAGGCTCTGTCCCTATGAAAATGGGGTTAAAGTGGACACAGTCTAAATATCGGCGGATTGCTGAGCTATAGAGCGTAGATTTGAAACAAAGAAAACTGCTCTGGCAGTTTTCTCCGGATCTTGCTATTTCTGGAAGGGGCTCTGTAGTTTGGAGATCCTTCAGAGTCTTGGGTGGGACGGGATCTCCAACCCTGTGTCCGGGTCTTGTGGACAGCCAGCAGGTAGCGGATATGAATGCAGCTGAGAGACAGCGCACTCAAGCGCACTTGCTGCAGTGTGCTACCCGGAGCAGTGGGGAGGCACATGGTGAAGCCCAGCTGACAGCAAGGTTAAAGACTCAAATGGACATGGGGACTATGCATGTGCCTGCTATAATCCAGCAGAGTGCTGGAGAAGTTAAACTAGAGGTGACCAAAACTGTTCTTGTGCCATGTTCCCTACTGACAGGTGCTGCAGAGTTGCCCAGGGAAACTTAAGAGGAGCTCGCAGTGACGGAGCAGAGAGTTTCCCAGGTCAGCAATGGAGCTGCCCAAGGAGGAAAGCATTCCCCTTTTAAGATAATAGGTGCTGTGAGGAGAGGCTCACAGGCTGTGGTGGGTAATAGACAATCCACAAAAGTAGCAGTTATGTCTACACGTAATGAAAATTCTGATAGTTATGCTGACAAATGTGATGGTATTGGTGATAATGACATTGAAAAATGTGTTCCCTTTAATGTCATGTCTGAAAATGTTGGAAATGTGTTCGCTACCAATAATGGGAGTAGGATATCTCCCGTGACAACCAGAAGCGCAGGATTGTCCATGGAAGTGTCATGGGGTCTCCATGTGTTGGAGCCAGAGGTTTTCCAGGATGGTTGTGGTGCTACTCTGGTGAAACAAAGGAAGACTGAGTCACACAGTGAGAATGTGTGGGCGCAGCCCCACAACCCTAAGTGTAACCCAGTTGTCAAGGGGTTAATTCAGCCTGCAAAAGCTGAAAATGCAGAGCTGTGTGTGTCAGTAGCGCTCCCAGAGCAGGTAGGGCAAAAGCACGTATTACAGCCTGCTTTGTCAGATGATGTCTCATCCTAAGGGGATATGTATAGAAATGACACAGGTGATGTTTTGGCTAGTAAATCCCAGGTTCCTGTGGGGCCTTCTAGAGTAGGTGATGGAACCACAATAGACTGGGATAATTGATATGAGAATGCAGTCGCAATACTAAATGTGGTGGACATAACACCTGCTATGCCCAATGGAGGGATCGCAGATCGGCTGGTGCTCAAGGACGTTTGTCCCTGCAAAGGTTAATGCCCTCCAGTCTGAAGGAACTGTTCAGGGTGCTGGCATAGCAGATGTATTGTCCACAGCCCAACAGCTCAAGGGTCAAGGTAACAGTGTGATTTGTATTGACCTGCAGTGGCTCACTGACACTGGTGGAGAAGGGATAAGTGTGAGACGTGTCTGATAGCGCTCCAGGGGAGCAACAGGCTGTGATGAGGGGTATACCTCCAAGGAGTTGGAGGTCTCTTTAAATGTCTCAACCTCACAAGCTGCAGTGGATGAGCCCCTCCATGTCTTGGACAGGAGAAAAGACCCTAGAAAGGTCTAGTATTTAGACATGGGATGTCTAGAGATGACAGAAACATTACTTGAAATGCTGGAGTTGGTAAAAATGCACTCACTGTACACTTGGGTGTCTCCACCGCAGTCGGACCAGATGGTGCTGCGTAGTACCAATGGGTGGAGCCAGGTGGTACAGGCTGTGCTGGGAGGCCTTGATCAAGAATGGTATCAGTGGGACCAGTGCTTATTAACAGTGTGGCAGATAGTCTTGAGGTTCTCTGAGAGGGTGCTCCCAGTTACTGAGTGGTATGGAAGGCGCTCAGGAGAACCATTGGAAACATCAAAGGTCTCTCTGGCTGGTGCAGTGACTAGAAACATTTCTGCTGGTGTGGTCCAAGGTGCGGCTGAGCAGTGGTCAGTAGAGGGCGTGGATACTGTCTCACTCGGTAAACCTCATGGGAATGAAGGGCCCAAAATAGACGCAGCACTAGCAGAGATGCTTTCTATCACTCGGAAAGAGGTACAACTTAAAGTACATAATGCAATAAGTGCAGCGCTAAAAAATAAGAAAAATAATTGAACTAAAAAAAATTTAGGGAAATACTACAAGATAGTGAAATAATCCCAAAAAACTTATTTTGAAAGTTGGAATTGATTAATAAAATTGAGAAGAGTAAATCAAAAATAAAACAGCAAGTATAATAGTGAAACACTCAAACAGTGATACTTTAAATAATAAATGAAATAAAACATAACAGTTAACCTAAAAAAAGAAAAAAAATCCAAAAAAAGAAAAAAATAGGAAAAAAGAAAACAAAAGCAATGTCCCAAAGTGATCATAAAGGAAATCCATAAGTAATGTGCCTCCACAGGAGAAAAGGTGAATTGCAGGAAACAGAAGCTGTGACTCCAATCTTCCTAATACGAACTAACATGTGTTCAGGTCAACACCCAAAAGTGAGGTAGCTTGCTTACCAAAAAGCCATGACTGCTGCTAACAGTCTCTCCCAGCACCGGGAATTTGAAAGTCTCCCCAGAACTTAATATTCTCCAGATCAGCCGTTCTTTCTATTAATGCTCAGAAATAGAAAATAGAAACTTCATAGTGCAGTGTATCAATTCAATCTTATTAAAAGAAAGATTTGCACTTACAAAAACGATGTGTCATCAAAAGCGGTAAATCTTGTGTAAAGCTGCAGTGTCTCTATTCGCTTCTCCCTATTCCCAAAACGTTCGTCTCACCAGGCTGCGCCTGTGTGTGAGGAGGAGGAGAGTGCTCGTTTTCCTGAGCGCTTTTTTGGCTGTGCATGTCCGCTGATGAGGGTGGAGCCTCGGACGGTGACTTCATCACTCCAGCCTTCCGCGACGGTGGTGAGACGAACGTTTTGGGAATAGGGAGAAGCGAATTCGTATTAGGAAGATTGGAGTCACAGCTTCTGTTTCCTGCAATTCACCTTTTCTCCTGTGGAGGCACATTACTTATGGATTTCCTTTATGATCACCTTGGGACTCTGCTTTAGTTTTCTTTTTTCCTTTTTTTTTTTTTTTCGATCTTTTTTCTTTTTTTAGGTTGACTGTTATGTTTTATTTCATTTATTATTTAAAAGTATCACTGTTTGAGTATTTCACTATTATACTTGTTTTATTTTAGATTTACTCTTCTCAATTTTATTATTCAATTCCAACTTTCAAAATAAGTTTTTTGGGTTTATTTCACTATCTTGTAGTATTTCAATTATTTTTCTTAATTTTTAGCGCTGCACTTTTTGCATTATTTATTATATTGGAAGTTTTGTGGTATTGAACTTTGGGTGCTGGCCGCTTCACACTCTTTATTATCTGCCAATTATTGAGCGCAGCAATTGACCTTAGGGTCTTCTTTTTTCTTCTTACAACTTAAAGTACCCAGAGACACTGTAAAGGAAAGTGCTAATGTTGGTTGCTGCAACAATGTAATGTGTACATCAGAAAGAAGTAGTTTGTGCTTGGATCAGTGTCATTTGTTAGATCAGTTACCCATGGAGTGTTGGACAAGTGAGATGAAGCTGTGCTATGGACCCGTGGGGTGTAATCACTTGCCTCTGTTTTGTCCCTCCTCAGGTCTGGTTCTAACAAGTACTGAGATAGATTGCACTGATTGTGTTCGACAGGGTGTCATTGAAATGTATGATCTGCTAATGTTTGGTGCTGTTAAAAGTGATGTGGTTGCCGTGGGTAACCAGAGAGAGGTTTTTGAACCTGAAAGACCTGTGGTGAAAGATAAAACTGACTTCCGTAAGCTGAAGGGTAGGATCGGGGAAGGCAGAGTTCTCCCAAGAGAGGAGAAGATGCTCAGGGACCCCAAGAGAAGAGAGGGAAGGGAGAATTTGGGGAATTATAGGACCCTGCTAAGATCCAAGGTGGGGCGTACCTGGAAGAACACTCAAAAAAAGGGTTGGGGCTACGTGGCTGATGGCCAGCACAGAGGTGTACCAACTGCTATGGTGGGTGCAGGTGTTTCTCCCTCCGGATCTAAAAACAAGCAGGGGGGGTATGTGGCAGAGCGAGGCTCTGTCCCTATAAAAATGGGGATAAAGTGGACAAAGTCTGCATATCGGCTGATTGAAGAGCTACAGATCATAGATTTGAAACAGAAAACTGCTCTGGCAGTTTTCTCCGGATCTTGCCATTTCTGGAAGGGGCTCTGTAGTTTGGAGATTCTTCAGAGTCTTGGGTGGGACGGGATCTCCAACCCTGTGTCCAGGTCTTGTGGACAGCCAGCAGGGTGTGTGCCCAGGTGCACACAGCCCACATAACGAGGGGCTGGTGAGAGCAGAAGAAGGAAGGTGGAGTTGGAGCAGCGGCTGCTAGTGAGTGTCTGAGGATAGATGCTGTGTGCATTAAGAAGCTCAAAGCTGTGTGCATCTAAGGAGCCAGAAGCTGTGTGTGTTGAAGGGCTTCAAAGCTGTGTGTGTCCAAGGAGCTAGAAGCTGTGTGCATTGAGGGGCTTGAAGCTTTAAGGAGCCCAAAGTTGTGTGCACCCAAGACCGTGGGCCTGGAAGATCTGGTGGTTTGAGTTACCAGTACCTATAACAGCAGTGTTGTTGAAGAGTAGCCAGGTGGGCTTGCATTTTCAGTTTTGTTTGAATGACGTGTAAACTCTTGCGTGGGATTCCTTAGTGGATTTATGGACTGTTTTGTTTTTTTGTTCATTTAATAAACGTGGGCTACCAGGCCCTTAACTATAAATGTCTGTCTGATGTGGACTCACTACAGTAAAACGCATCTATCACTGAGCTGGACAATCCCCAATAGATGGGGCTTTCCGTTTCAAATACAGACAAAGAAAAATAGCCGTTCCTTTATTCTGTGCACCCCAGCGGACCTTCCAATATTCATTACAAAATCTCAGGCTAGAGGGGGCGTGACCGGATGGGGATCTGAGAAGACGTGAGTGTGCAGAGCTCCTGCCATCCTGTTGATCTATCCTCAACTCTCCTTCTCCATCAGACCTACGTCACTTCCTGCATGTCCCCAGACTGTCAGCGCATGCCATAGGCTGTCATCTCGGCTCTCCTCTTGTCAGGGAAATAGGCACATCCTTGTGCGCAATAGTGCAGGGATGGCGAACCAGCACAGGCAAAGATGCACTGGCGCACAGTGACGCGCGGTGCCGTGACTAGGCGAACACACGGCACCGTGATCAGACGAATGTGCGTGCGCAACGGTGAACGCTCGCCATAATCTGGGCGCCACTGCTCACAATCATGCATTGCTGGTTTATCTTCAGCTTCTCCTGTGTCCTGTATTATCTGCTGATCTGATCTCCTGTGAACCAACCCGGCTTGTCTTGACCTGCTCTTCCTGATCCTCTGGCTTTGACCCCTTGGCTTGCACCTGACTTCCTCCTGCCTGCTCCCTGCATCTGACTCCAGCCTGGCTTTAGGACTCTGTTAATCCTGCTCCCTGTACTAAGACTCAGCTGACCCTGGTCATTCTGATCCTGGACTGTCTCTCCGTGATTGACCCCAGGCCTGGCTCCCGGCTCCCGGCTCAGCTATTCAGTTATTCCACTGGTCTCTGTCTCCTGGACCTTCCAAGCACGCCTGTCTCCAGCAACCAGGCACCTGTGCTTCTGTGGGCACCACACCTGCTGTTTCACCTTCAGTGGTTTTCTGCACTCGGCCACAAGGGGAGCCCTCCCAGCATCTCGGCCTCCTACCCAGTTCCTGACAGTATAAACCAGCCATGTCAGAGGCTGACGGAGGTGTCTCCCCGCTGGAAGCTGGAAGTCTACAGATCACGGCCCTCACTCAGGTCATCCAAAAACTCCAGGAAGGGAGTTCAGTTACCTTCAGTTAGAGGACCGCCTGCAATACCTGTCTGCGACACCTACCGCCACAGATCAAGGACCGTATTCAGCCAGCCCTCTGGTAGCTACTCCCACTGTGGTGATGCTCCCTCCGGAACCACGAGTACCAACCCCAGAACGCTCTCCGACAATCGGAAGAAATTCAGATCCTTTAACCGCTTCAGCCCTGGAAGATTTTATCCCCTTCCTAATCCGAGCACTTTTTGCGATTCGGCACCGCGTCGCTTTAACTGATCACCTTAATTGCGCGGTCGTGCGACGTTGCAGCCAAGCAAAATTGACGTCCTTTTTTTCCCACAAATGGTAGCATTTGATCACCTCTGTGGTTTTTATTTTTTGCGCTATAAACAAAAAAAAAAAAAAGACAATTTTGAAAAAAAAAAAAACGCATTATGTTTTACTTTTTGCTATAATAAATATCCCCTAAAAATGTATATAAACTACTATTATTTCCCTCAGTTTAGGCCGATATGTATTCTTCTACATTTTGTTTTTCTACTAAAAATATCGCAATAAGCGTATATTGATTGGTTTGCGCAAAAGTTATAGCGTCTACAAAATAGGGGATAGATTTATAGCATTTTTCTTATTAATTTTTTTTTTTTTTACTAGTAATGGCGGCGATCTGCGTTTTTATCGTGACTGCGACATTATGGCGGACATGGACAATTTTGACACATTTTTGGGACCATTGGCATTAATACAGCGATCAGTGCGATTAAAAATGCATTGATTACTGTAAAAATGTCACTGGCAGTGAAGGGATTAACACTAGTGGGGCAGTGAAGGGGTTAAGTGTGTCCTAGTTTGTGTTCTAACTGAAGGGGGGAGGGGACTCTGCAGGGAAGATAACAGATCACTGTTCATACTCTGTATAAACAGATGATCTGTCTGTTATCCCCTCAGAAAAACAGAAACTGTGTGTTTACACACACAGTTCTGGGTTCTCTGTTCTCCGTGTCTTAGCGACGACGCGGAACCCGGCGGTGATTGAGACCGCTGGGCACTCGCATCGGCTCGGGGGGCGCACGCGCCCCCTAGTAGCCACAGGGCGAAGCGATGTTACATAACGTTGTTTCGCCCAGCCGTGCCATTCTGCCGCAGTACAACTGCGGTAGCTGGTCGGCATTTGGTTAGGAACACCTGTTACCTGTACCTGGCCCTGCAACTACAGACTTTTTCCACTGAAACAGTGAAGGTGGGATTCATTATTTCCTTGTTGACTGATGAACCCAAAGTATGGACTCATGGCTTACTGGAGCAGAGAGTCCTCTCCTTAAATCTGTGGACCAGTTCTTCGAAACCATGGCCCAGTTATACGATGATCCCCTGCGGGTGGCCATTGCTGAAGCTGCATACCCTACGGCAGGGTCAGCGCCCTGCGGATGATTACACGGTGGAATGCCGCACCTGGTCCTCAGACTCGGGTTGGAACGAAGCAGCGTTAAGTTATCAGTATCGGCTGGGGCTCTCCGAATCCCTCAAAGATGAACTGTCCAGAATAGAGACCCCCTCAACATTAGAAGGTCTCATCCTACTGACCAGTCAACTCGACAGACGCTTACGGGAGCACCGGTCTGAACGCATCCATACCCTACGGCAACCCGAAGCCCTGCCTACATCCAACCCCATGCAGCTTGGCCTGGTCTATCCAACATTAACTTCAAAGGAGAGACTTAATCGCTGACAGGCGACCTTTGCTTCTTTTGCGGGGGAACTGGACATTACATAACCTTTTCCCCTGTGAGACCCAGGAAATCAGTTCTCTACACTCCGGGCAATTTCCAGTTATCCAGGTCTTCTCCAACCCATATCAGTCTTCCTGTCACATTACTGGTGGCAAGAGAGGAAGTTCATCTCCAAGCAATACTGGATTCCAGGGCATGCAGTTGTTTCTTGGATCTGACCTTGGCAAAGAGACTCGCTATCCCTCTTCATCACAAAAGACAAAGACTTACCTTCCATCTGGCCGATGGCTCAATGCCTAGTTCCTGGCATGTCACCCAGGAAATGGCACCTATCCTTACCTTCATCAATTCTAATCACCATGAATTTCTACATTTTGATGTCCTGAGTTCCCCTATATTCCCTGTGATTCTGGGAATTCCATGGCTACAGGTGCACAATCCTCAGATTAGAAAAGGAAAAATGGGGAAATTGGCGCTGCCCTATTAATCAATAGAAATTTACCAAACCTTATAAAATTATAAAATTGTGTGTAAAACAATGACCGTCTTTGACAACGTCTGACGAAACGCGTAAGGCGGAGTCACGCTCACGTCATACCCGGAAGAGCCGGCTGGAACGCAAGGTGGGACGCACGCTCGGAGTCGTTTCCCGATCCCATCTCTTGCATCCAGCGGCGGTTGCTTTGTTTTTAAACGTTTTAATCTTTGAATAAATCGGACGTACTTCACCATACAAGCCCCCTGTCTGTTTTCTTTGCGGGAGGAGGATTTAACAGCACGGAGGTGGAAAATAGTGGAAACATCCAGACTCGGAGAAGGGGATCCTCACTACCAGCACATAAGAAGGAACCCATAAATGAGTAGAGCGGCAGAGGGACATCCAACAGAGGCAGTCATCCTGAGGCACCCACTCTCTTGCCTAATACCCCTTTGAGTGTGACGGATTCTGGTGAGTGGGGGAGCACGGGGGGGAGCACTTGGAGTCACCAGTTTCTATACGCACAGGAGTCACCTATTACCACCCCTTGGACAGCTGTGAATGCATGCTAACCGATCCTGACGTTCCTAAACATCCTTTCTTCTAATCTTAAGACTTTTTTACCCTGTTTGGGTTTTATTTCAGGGACTTTCATTTCCCACAGATGTACTTTTTATAAGAATACTAATGGTCTGGACTTATGTCTTTATGGATTTGTGTATATGAATTTAGTCTATATGTATTTTAGTATTTATAGTTCAACGCACCTTTGTTTCACTTTATGCACAGTGCACTTTTGGTACCGTATTTAAAAGGGATATAAGGAGACCCTCACATGGTTACTGTTAGCCCCTAATTTTGTGACACTAATACTATAGGAGGCTACTGAATGACAATTTTTAACAAAGTTGATATGTTGTAACAGAGGTGAAGAAAATTTAAACCAAACCTATACACCGTGATAATTATTTAAGAAACACAGAGGATCAGCACGTTCACTTTAAAGAAACATTTTTTATATATTTATAAATTTTGGCACCAATGAAGGGGTTAAGTTACCGATAAAAGTACCTTTTTTGTTTTACACACAATTTTATAATTTTATAAGGTTTGGTAAATTTCTATTGATTAATAGGGCAGCGCCAATTTCCCCATTTTTCCTTTTCTAATACATCCAATTAACTCCTAATTAGGAATTAATTAAGGGGAGGCAGCAGCCCTTCTAATATCCTAAGCGCAGACTCTCAATTTATTACAATCCTCAGATTGACTGGTCCAAAAGAGAAGTTCTCTTCACTTCTTACTGCCGGCAGTATTGTCTTGCTCCTGAACCCAAGGACTTTTCTAGTTGTCTGTCTGTCCTACCCACACCCAGCGTGGATTCTAATATACCAGCGGCCTATCATGAATTCCAAGATGTTTTTGACAAGAAGGTAGATACACTACCCCCGCATCGTTCCTACGATTGCCCCATTGAGTTGCTACCGGGGGCTGAGATTCCTTTTGGCCATATTTTTCCCCTTTCTGAGACTGAACTTGAAACTTTGAGGCATTATATTGATGAAAACCTTGAAAAAGGATTTATCCGCTCTTCTTCCTCTCCCGCCGGTGCCAGCATTTTCTTTGTTGAGAAAAAGGATAAAACCTTGAGGCCATGTGTGGACTACAGGGACTTAAACAAAATTACTCTTAAAAATCGCTATCTGCTCCCCCTCATCCCCAAACTCTTCCAGAGATTTCATTCAGCCCGCATTTTCACCAAACTAGACAATCTTACAATCTTGTCCACACCTGAGAGGGGGATGAGTGGAAAACGGCATTCAGAACAAAGTTCGGGCACTTTGAATACTTAGTAATGCCGTTTGGATTATGCAACACCTTAGCCACATTCCAACACTTCATAAATTATATTTTCTGGCAGTACTTACACCACTTCGTTATTGTCTACCTCGACGATATTCTCATATTCTCAGCCACTCTGGAGCTTCACAGAATGCATGTAAAAAAGGTACTGGGCATCCTCAGAATACATGGACTGTATGTAAAAGCCGAGAAATGCGACTTTGAGAAGACATCATTTCAATTCCTCGGACTCGTCATCACCACCAATGGGGTAGCTATCAATCCTCAAAAGGTGAAGGCTATCCTTGAGTGGCTGGCTCCATCTGATAAGAAGGGTGTTCAGAGGTTCATCGGCTTTGCAAATTTCTACAGGAAATTTATAAAGAACTTCTCTAGCATTATAGTACCTATCACCCAGATAACCCTCCAACATACCAGATTCCAGTGGTCCGTAGCAGCACAAACTGCCTTTGATAAACTGAAGCTCCTCTTTACCTCTGCACTTATCTTACAGCATCCTGATCCTACCTTGCCCCATGTTCTAGAAGTCGATGCCTCTAAAGTAGCTGCGGGGGCAGTTCTTTCCCAACGTCAGGGGCCCAAAGCCCTACTTCACCACGTGGCCTTCTTTTCATCGAAGATGAGTCAGCCGGAGAAGAACTACGATGTGGGGGATCGGGAACTCTTGGCGATTAAGACCGCTCTGGAGGAATGGAGATATCTCCTGGAAGGTGCTGTTAATCTTCACAGATCATAAGAACCTAGAATATCTTCACACAGCCAAGCGGTTGAGACCCCGGCAGGCTCGATGGGCTATATTTTCTTTTCTAGGTTTAATTTCCATACCACCTTCCGCCCGGGGTCTAAGAGCGGAAAAGCCGACACCTTGTCCCGAATGTTCCTTGACACCCCTGAAGAAGTCATACCCAGTTCAATTCTGTCCCCTCAAAATTTCCTCTTGATCCAGCCCAATTTAAGGATTTCAATTGAGCAGGCATCCACTTAGTGCACGGAGGCAGAGATCTCCTCTCTAAGAAGCCAGAAAGGGCTCCTTTGGCATCAAGACAAGATTTTTGTCCCACAGCAAGCCAGGCTTCAGTTCTTTTCATGACCACCAGCTGGCTGGCCACTTTGCGTTCCGAAAAACAACCAATTGGTCCAACGGTCTTTATGGTGGCCCACTCGGAGATCCGATTGTAAGAAGTATATCAACTCCTGTACAATATGCCAGCGGAATAAGGGGCCCAACGCTAAATACTGGGGCCTGTTAAGACCTCTGCCAGTCCCGGAACAGCCTTGGAAAAATATTTCATTGGACTTCAATCGTGGATTTACCCCTTCAGAAGAATTCACAACCATCTTAATAGTTGTAGACCGGCTGTCGAAGATGGCACACTTCTTACCAATGATGGGCACACCTTCCGCCATGGACACAGCAAAAACCTTTATCAGAGAAGTAGTCAGATTGCATTGTGTACCAGACAACATTGTATCAGATAGGTGTTCAATTCACCTCTAGGTTCTGGAGGAACCTTTGCAAATTGCTGTCAATTGATCCATGTTTTTCCACAACCTACCATCCCCAGAGCAACAGTCAGACGGAAAGGACTAACCAGATGCTAGAGCAGTACCTGAGATGGTTTTTGTTCCTTTTCTGAGGACGATTGGATTTCATTATTGCCCCGTGCGGAATTCGCATACAATAACTCTGTGCACTCTGCTACCAACCAGTCGCCCTTCTGGGCGAATTATGGCTACCATCCTTCATTTTTACCCAATATCATCCCCGAATCCTCAGTTCCGGCAGTTCAGGACAGAATAAATTTCAATATTCAAGGACACAATGCAGGAAGCCCAAAAAGGGTATAAGAAACAATACGACAAGAAGAAAAGAGGAAACCCTGCTTTTAAAGTGGGGGAGAGGGTGTGGCTCTCATCCGCAAACCTCAAACTGCCATGTCCATCCCAAAAACTAGGGCCAAAGTTCATTGGTCCTTTTGAGATTAAATCCAGTAGCCTTCGAACTTGCCTTACCTGAATCTTATAAAATCCACCCTGTATTTCATGTTGCACTACTTAAACATGCTATTTCTAGTCCTTTTCCAGGGAGAGAAGTACCCCCACCTCTGGTCCTGGTAGGAAACGAGGCTGAATTTTAAGTGGAATTCATCCTTGACTGTCGATGGAGACGTAGGACAATTCAGTTCTTAATTAAATGGAAAGGATACCCGGCAGAAGAGAACTCTTGGGAGCCTGTGAGCTATGTACACGCCCCTAATCTTATACAGGGGTTTAGCAACAGTCACCCCAGAAAGTGGGCGCGACTGGGCATCCAGGGGCTGCCCCTTGGGGAGGGGCACTGTCAGGGAAATAGGCACATCCCTGTGCGCAATAGTGCAGGGATGGCAAACCAGCACAGGCAAAGACGTGCTGGCGCGCAGCGGGACGCGCGGTGCCGTGATCAGGCGAACGCGCAACGGCGCACGCTCGCAGTAATCTGGCTCCACTGCCTATTTAAACCCACTGCTCACAACCATGCATTGCTGGTTTATCTTCAGCTTCTCCTGTTTTCGTGTGTCCTGTATTATCTGCTGATCTGATCTGTGAACCCACCCGGCTTGTCTTGACCTGCTCTTCCTGATCCTCTGGCTTTGACCCCTTGGCTTGCACCTGACTTCCTCCTGCCTGCTCCCTGCATATGACCCCGGCCTTGCTATTGGGCTCTGTTTATCCTGCTCCCTGTACTAAAACTCAGCTGACCCTGGTCTTTCTAATCCTGGACTGTCTCTCCGTGATTGACCCCCGGCCTGGCTCCCGGCTCAGCTATTTAGTTATTCCACTGGTCTCTGTCTCCTGGACCTTCCAAGCATGCCTGTCTCCAGCAACCAGGCACCCGTGCTTCTGTGGGCACCACACCTGCTGTTTCACCTTCAGCGGTTTGCTGCACTCGGCCGCAAGGGGAGCCCTCCCAGCATCTCGGCCTCCTACCCAGTTCCTGACACCTCTGCATCTACAGCTGCCTGGGGGTCAACCCGCGGCTCTGACTCGGGAGTAGTGGCCATCTTGCTCCACCCGGCGACAGTGCCAGCACTCACTCCTGGCACCTCCTCCACACCCAGAACACTGCATACACAGCCACTGGAGCTGCCCAGTCTGCCACCCACAGACTCCAGCCCTCCTAGGAGCACTCCTCTGCAGCTGGCTGATTAACAGACCACAGCTTGGGTTCTGTGAGTAGCGGCCATCTTGCTCCACCCAGAGACAGTCCCGGTACTTGCTCCTGGAGTCCCTGACTGCTCAGCACACTGCATACACATGCCACCTGCGGCTTCCAGCCCTCCTAGGAGCACTCCTCTGCAACGGTCTGAAAAAGGGACCACAGTTCAGGCCCTGTGAGTAGCGGCCATCTTGGTCCACCCCAGCAACTGCTCTAGGCCTCCCTGACTCCTCTGTGCCCGATCCACGCCTGGAGTGATCTCTGGCGGGGGGTGTGGCCGGGTGCGGACCTGGGAAGATGGATTAGTGGGGAGCTCCAGAGCATCATCAGTGGCTACTGCTGTCTCCTACTCCCGTGCTGCCCCCTCTGACCTGTCACCACTGTCTCCCTGCCTCTCCACTCGATGCCTTCTAAGCGTCGATCCGCCGCCCCCCAGCCACACAAAAGTACATCCGCAGTGGCGTTCCAGGCTGAGAATCCATGTCCTGACGCCATCTTAATCCAGAGGCTCCAGGCTCTGCTCACAACCATGGAGGAAGGCGCCCTCGCACCCGCTCTGGCTCCCTCAATGTCTCAGCCTCCAGCAGCTGACACTGCTGTTATCCAGCTGCAATTGAAATCAGCAGAGCCTCACTGCTGGTCAGAATAGATCATGTAGCGGAGGAGTGTACCCTCATACACAATGATCTGGACAAGATCAGAGGTCGCCTCTCAGAGTCTGAGACCCGAGTATCAGCAGTGGAAGACTGTACAAGGCAGAATGCAGATCAGCTCTCTGAGCTCCATCACACAGTCAAACCTAATAGAGAGGGAAATGGGACTTTAAATGAAGCGGCTGAACTGCGGAGGTGATGATATAAATATACAATTTTATTCATAACAAGATAAATATGGTAATTTCATATATACATAAAAGCACAAGGTATAGACATAGTGGTACAAGGTATATAAATATAAACATAAATAATGATACATTCATGAGGTTAAGGAATAGTATATGACAGCAATCTGGCCTTAAAATGCTAAACGCAGCATGCCCGGCACCTGTGTTAATAATCACATGAAAGGAATCTACAAATGTTGGGTTCATGTTAAGACATCGTCGAAGCGTAATATGTGTCTCTGCAGCATCCAATAGCTCTACGCGTTTCGTGGAATTATCTCCACTCGTCGGGAGCAGATGCAACAGGTTCCTGTAGATTAAATGGTTATAGTGAAACCACATTATGTATAAGAGTAAAGAATGTTGTTTAAAACAAGATTAGCCAAATACACTCACCAGCCCCGGCAGTGGGAGCGATATGGGGCGAGCAAGACACGGTGAACCGGAAGCACAGACCACATCACGGGAGCTGAGGCGGCATAACTGTACATGGGCAGCTTGGGATGGTGGTATGGTGCCTAAGGTGGTCCCCATAAATAAAGGTGCTGGCTTGGAAGTATGAGCAAATCGAAACATCTGAAAGCAAGAATGAAAATGTGTGTAAGGTGAGAGATGATGGGGATGTGTAAAAACGAGTAAGGTATGTGTGAAGGGAATAAAGAAAAAAAAAAAAAGATGAAAAAAAGTGATAATGGTGTAGAATTGTAAACCCAATGTGTCAGCATGTGTGAATAATGGAGGAAAAGGATGGGATGTGAAATGTGAATGGTGTAATGTGTATGAAGTGAGCTGACCTAAGTGTGAAATAATCTGAGAAAAACAAACCTAGTGGTGAAGTAAAAAGTAAAAAACAAATGTGTATGAACAAAAAAGTGCAAAGACCAATCGTGTTGTGTGTGGGCCTAGACCAAAGGACACTTACCCAAGCTGCATGCCATGCAACACCAAGCGATGGAATAGCTGGTGTGCAGGAGCCCCAGGCAGAGTACGGCCGTGTGAACAGCCGGCTCTGACTGAGGGTATATGTACAGGTATGCCGCCAACGCCACGTGCATGAACGCAGGGGGGGGGCGGGGGATGGCGTCCGCACCTGGGTCAAACCGCCAGGTGATTGGCGCCAAACCGCTCCCACACAGGTCACGCAGAAGGTGCTCTCAATAGCAGCATGATGACATCAAGATCGATGTCAAGCGCTCGACATGAGGACCGTGGCGCCGATGCGCGAAGGGGCGTCCTCCCGATCACCACTGTGCAGCGAGAAAAAGGGAGGACCCACGAGGCGCATTGCAGCTCCCGCAATATGGAAAAGACCCCCATACACCGCGAACAGGCTCCATACCCCAAACCTGCATACATTGCCAGAGCGTCAGGAGCGCATGGATATAAAGATTGTAAATAGTGTAATCATATAGGGATGTAACTTATGAGGTTTAAATGTGGAACTTCCTGGTCGCAAAAGCAGATAATGTGGAAAACCAGTTGAGGCACAATAACGTCAGAGTATTGGGTCTCCTCGAGGGCGCAGAGGGGGATAGGCCAGCAGACTTTGCAGAAGCCTTCTTTAAGGAGCTTTTGGGCCTTGTTGATGTCTCTCCCACATACGTGGTTGAACGGGCACATAGAGTCCCGACAGGCCGCCACCCCTCACCCTTTCATGGTACGATTTTTAAACTTCCGAGACCGCATACTTGCAGGAGCCAGGAAACATCAGAGCTTGTGCTATAGCAACGCCTCAATTATGCTGTTCCCCGATTTTTCTCGGAACTTCAAAGAAAATGCCAGGCCTTCACAGAGGTTCGTCGCAGACTATGTGACCACAATATCAAGTATGGCATGCTCTATCCAATCAGCCTCTGAGTTTAACATGAGGGCACCACCAAATTCTTTGACACACAGGTGGAAGCAGATACCTGGCTCAACATGGTAAGATAATGGTATTTGTCCCCCTTTCATTGATGCTGCAAGGCAGTTTCTGGCAACCTGTTCTCCTGTGTTTGAGAGGTACTGTTCCGTTTTGTAATTGTATACCCAACAGCATAATAGAGTGAGCCCAGTCACCCTGTCTTCTCTCCAGCGGCTGAAAGGACTCCAGAGAGGAGGGCCAGTCCACGCCTCTCCCCAGTGGCCGGCATGTTCTCTGAGAGAGGTAGTGTCATTAACAGGTGTGACCAGAACCGTGTGATCTGCAACAGAGGACACCAAAACGTATATAAGTGAAAATATATTTTATTAAAGTAAGTGAATAATATAGTACAACCACCTCCAATATGACACAGTGAAATAACCAACCACAGAGACCCACAAACAACAACAGACAGATAAGTACAATAAATGGGAAATACCAGGATCATAAATAATAGCCAGGCCAGGGTCATACACAGCAGATCAGCAGATGGACAGGGGATGTTCCAGAGACATAAACGTAAGCCAGGCCAAGGTCATACACAGGGAGATCAGCAGGGAGAGGATGGATGGATCAGACTGCAGGCAGGGATGCAAGGTAACAGGTGGGACAGGATAGGGATCAGGACAGGGAGATAGGTTCGGGGCACAGGAACAGGTTCAGAATCAGGATCAGATCACAAGCCAGCAGTTAAGGGCAGAATGAAGAAACCAAGGCAAACATGTGAGTGCTTGCCGGGTATTTATAGGCCTGTGATTGGCCTCAAGTGACAACTGATTGTAGGAGGTACTGTCTGCTCCACACTGCCAGGATCCATCCGCTGGTGGATGCCAGTACTGCGGCCCAAAGATGACATAACATCAGCAGGGAAAAGTTCTGACAGTTCCAAACTGCCAGGAGACACCTGCTGGTGGACCTCAGTACTGCATGCCAAATGACAGATATTACCAGCGGATGGAACATTTCCTGACAGTACCCCCCCCTCAAAGAAGCAGCCTCCGTACACTCCAACTGGTTGTAATTGTCCATAGTCTATGGCATCAAGCAGAACAACAGATGGGGGTACGTTAGGCTGGGCAACAGGCACTTCAGGTTGGGCATCAGGCACCTCAGGGCAGACAGCGGGCACATCAGGGCAGACAGCGGGCTCCGGGTCCTCGAGCTTGGCAGCAGGCTCCGGATCCTTGAGCTGGGCAGCAGGCTCCGGGTCCTCGAGCTGGGCAGCAGAATCTGGAACATTAGGCGAGCACCGTAAGGGCAGGCTGGATCACAGGCACCGGCTCAGCAAGCTGGGTAAGGGGCCCTGGCCCAGTGGGCTGGGTAACAGGCCCCGGCTCAGCAAGCTGGACACTGGGCACTGGTCCAGCAAGCTGAATAACAGGTACTGGCTTAACAGGCCGAGTGACGGACTCCGGTTCAGCAGACTGGGTAACGGGCACCGGTTCAGCAGACTGGGTAACGGGCACCGGTTCAGCAGACTGGGTAACGGGCACCGGTTCAGCAGACTGGGTAACGGGCACCGGTTCAGCAGACTGGGTAATGGGCAACGAAACTTCAGGCTGAGACACGGGCAACGAAACTTCAGGCTGAGACACGGGCAACGAAACTTCAGGCTGAGACACGGGCAACGAAACTTCAGGCTGAGACACGGGCAACGAAACTTCAGGCTGAGACACGGGCAACGAAACTTCAGGCTGAGACACGGGCAACGAAACTTCAGGCTGAGATACTAATTTCAAGACATCAGGCTGGAAGGCAGGCAACGAGACACCAGGCTGGAAAGCAAGCACCGACACATCAGGCTGGAAGGTGGGCACAGTAGACCGGGAAGCGGGCTCATTGGACTGGACAGCGGGTACCGAGACATCAGACCAAGGCAACAGGTACTGGAACTTCAGACTGGGCAGCAGGCACTGGCACATCAGGCAGAACAACAGGTGCTGGCACAACAGGCTGAACAACGGGTGCATCAGACTTGATAGCAGGTACTGGAACTTCAAACCGGGCAGCCGGTACTGGAATTTCAGACTGGGCAGCAGGCACAGGTGCTGGCACAACAGGCAGAACAGCAGGTACTGGCACAACAGGTACACTGGACTGGGCAGCACTGAGTAGCAGACACTGGCACATCAGGCTGGGCAGCGGACAGGAGCACCTCAGGCTGGGCAGCGGACAGGAGCACCTCAGGCTGGGCAGCGGACAGGAGCACCTCAGGCTGGGCAGCGGACAGGAGCACCTCAGGCTGGGCACATCAGGCTGGGCACCAGACGGCGGCACATCAGGCTGGGCACCAGACGGCGGCACATCAGGCTGGGCACCAGACGGCGGCACATCAGGCTGGGCACCAGACGGCGGCACATCAGGCTGGGCACCAGACGGCGGCACATCAGGCTGGGCACCAGATGGCGGCACATCAGGCTGGGCAGCAGACAGCAACACATCAGGCTGGGCAGCAGACAGAAACACATCAGGCTGGGCAGCAGACAGAAACACATCAGGCTGAGACACTGGCTGGATAGCAGGCAGAGATTTGGCAGAATCAGATGGGTTATTATGTTCAGCTGGCATGCAAGCAGACTGGAGCAGGTTTGTTGGTGTGGAGGCAGGTTGGGTTACTGGCAGGATCGTTTGGGTTGGAAAGAACTTCCGTTTCTTCTTTGGCTTAACTGCTGGAGATCTGTAGGTGACTGCAGGACTGTAGGTAGGAGGTGAGGCGTACTGAAGAGAAGGGCGGGGATATGACAAGGAAGAGGGAACAGTGGCCAGAGGAATTTCTTGTGGGGAAGTTGTAGGTAGCAGAGAAGAGCAAGGCGGGTTAAAGGCAGGATAAGTGCAGCGGGTAGAGACAGGGTATTGATATTTGGTGGGAAGCAGGGTCTATTGGGCTGAAATGGAGGTTGCCATGGGTGAAGGGGAAAAAAAGACTCCTGGGCAGGCGTCTAATAGCAGGACCGGGTTGTGAAGAGCTGACTGAGGCTAGAAATAATAAGTCTGACCATGCCTGTAGTACAGGTTGAACAAACGTGGGTTCACGTACTGCCTGTCTAACCAGGGACTGCACCAAATCTATACAATCTACTAGCACCTGTTTAGGACAAGCTGAATAATGCTCCAGAAAGTATACAGCATCATCCTCCAACAGCCATACCAGAGACTCCACCTGATCACTGCTGAAGGGTGGAGAAAAATCATCACTTCCTTTAGGACTGCTAGACAAGGCTAGATCAGCACACACCTGTATCAGGGGCTGAATGTTTTTTTAGGTTCATTCCTTTTTTTATTGAATTCCGTAAAAAAGTACAAATAGACACAGATTGTTGTACAAATAAAAACATTATGCCAGCGGATCACTGCTTCAAATCGTGTTTACGTGCATTGACAAATTTTTTCTTGCCCTTTTCTTCCCTCTTTTTTCCCCTCCTATTGCTATCCCCTACTTTACCCACCTGTAGCCCTTCCTATAATTACCCCCGCCCCCCCCCATCGATAGACCAAGTAAGGATTATATAAACTGGTTCTTATTATGCATTAAATCCAGTAGTAATTCAAAGTTGTTTTACTCTTCTTTCCGTACTCGACTGTCCTGTATTTTGCTCGCTGTGCTGCTAAAGCGCCCTCTGATACCCATATGGGATTCAAAAAAGATAGGGGGTACTCAGCCTTTGTAGCCAAGGCCTCCATATCTTGATGAATTTACTATAACTACCCCTTCTAGTGTAGACTGTCTTTTCTGACCAAACCAAAGTATCTATTGTCCTGACCCATTCTTCCGGAGTTGGGGGTACGGCTGAGAGCCAGGATTGTGCTATCAGTTTTCTCGCCTGGTAGAGGCACCTCGCTATAGCAGTAGTTGTACTATTGTTCCCTATGTTTTCCCCTGTTAGGCCCAGGACACATACCTTAGCCTCTAGGTCCAGTTTGATTTTAAACCTGGTTTCTATAGTTTTTACAATCTCTGACAAATATCTTACTAGTTTTGGGCATCTCCACATCATATGTATAAGGTCTCCTGTCTCCAAACATCTGGGGCATTTGTCATCCATTCTTCGACCAAATCTATACAACCTCTTGGGGGTATAGTAAACTCTATGCAACAGGAAGAGATGCGAGGCCTGCTGCGACGGAGAAACAGACACCAGCGGGCCAGATTCCAGTATCCTTTTACACTGGTCGTCCGCCATCTCCCCATCTGCTTCCCATCTCTCCCTGGTACCCGAGGTCGTTTGTAGGGTTATCAACCTGTCCATTATTTGCCCATATATCTTTGCTATCAAACCTTTAGTGCTTTTTGTTCTAACTATTTTGTTAAGGAGTGGTGTCTTGCACCACTCCAGTGGGCAATTCCTAGATTGGCTGTCTAGTGCGTGCCTGATCTGTAGATAGCTGTAAAATGTATTGTTTGGAATTCCATATTCCAGTCTTAACTCAGTGAATGATTTTAGACTGTTATCATCAAACAGCTGGACCAACCTATGTATTCCGTGGCGTTCCCATATCGTATTTTTTTCTATAGTTAATAATTCCTGCAGGTACTTATGCCATATAGGTGAGAACTCAGTAATACCCTTGTACCCCATGGTTCTCTTAACTGTCTGCCAAACTTTGGCGACTAACTTTATATGTTGGGAGCTCTCGCTGAAGTGAGCCTGCCTCTAATGCTTCCGCTAGGGATTTATGTGGGTTGCCCTCTAACATGATTTTGCTGCTGGCATTCGCTTCACCCGGGGTCTCACATCCCCCTATATGCTGCCAAGTAATAGCTGTGTGGATGGGGGACTGCCATTCCCCCTTCCCTGGTGGGTCGCTGCAAGGTTTAACTGAAACTGAAATTAAAACTTAAACTGATCCTGGCCTGCCCTTTCTTCCAAATTAGTTCCCTGAATAGAGTGTTTATTTTTAGGAACCACTTTCTCCCAATCCAAACTGGGGAATTATGGAATATATACAGTAGTTGTGGCAACCATATCATTCTGACCAGATTAATTCGGCCTGCCACAGACAAGGGAAGTCGACACCAAATGTCACTTTTCCTTTTGAATTTTGGAAGCAGGGGGACTACATTATCTCCAATATATTGGTTAGGGTCATTTGACAATACTATTCCCAGATATCTCATCTTGTCTGTTACTTTTATCTGAGATATACCGCCAGGAAAGATACTAATAGTTGGATCAATCAGCAAAAGCATTGACTTCCCCCAGTTGATTACCAGAATCTCCCAAACCCCTCCACCAACTGTATCACTTTTTCTAAGGTTGGCCCCATGTTACCCAAAAAGAGTAAAACATCATCGGCGTATAACGCTATCCTTTCTTCCCCACTTTTCCTCTTGAATCCCTGCAGTCTGATCGAGCCTCTCACTACCTCTGCGAGTGGCTCCATTGCCAGGGCGAACAGCAGGGGTGATAACGGACACCCCTGCCTCGTCCCCCTCTCGAGAGGTAGTCTTTTTGAGTATTCATTATTGATCTTTAATCTGGCACTTGGGTGATAGTATAGGATTTTTAGCCATCTGATAAACAGGGGGCCAAAACCGAATCTCTCCAGTACCCACCAGAGATACCCCCACTCCAGGCTGTCGAATGCCTTGGCAATATCCAAGGAAAAACAGGTCTGGAGCCCTTGTTCTCTACTGGGGCCTGGAGATTCAAATATGCCCTTTTAATGTTTACACTGGTAGACCTGTTAGGGATAAACCCTGCCTGGTCAGGGTGTACAAGTCTTGAAATGCATTTATTTAGCCTGGTTGCCATTACTTTTGCCAGAATTTTAATGTCAGAGCATAGTAATGAGATCGGTCTGTATGAGGATGCGTCAAGATGGTCTTTCCCTTCTTTCTGTATTAGTACTATATTGGTTTCTGACATTGAAGCGGCCAGTCTACCCTCTGTGACTGCCCAGTTCAGTGTCTTCAGAAGCATAGGAAGTAACACCTCCCCGTAGTACTTGTAGGTCTCCAGGGGCAGTCCGTCTGGGCCTGGGGATTTCTGGTTTGGCATATCCGCTACTGCTTGTTTCAATTCCTCTAGGGTTATAGGAGATTCCAAGCTGGTCTTATCTGTTACAGAGAGAGTCGGCAATTCAACACCCTCTAGGAATCTATCTCTCCCCGTTCTATGTGCCGTTGTGATTTGTATAATTCTCTATAGAAATAAAAAAAGTCTCCTTAATCGCCAGTGGGTCAGACGAAATTTCCCCGCTTGGGGTCTTAATCATAGAGATTGTTGAGGAGGGAGAATTAGTGCTGGCTAATAATGCCAGCGTTCGACCCATTTTTACCCCCTCTCCAAAACACCTTTGCCTCTGGAAAAGTCTCCTGTTTTCAGCATTTCTAATTGTTACAGCTTTGTACTCCTGCTGCTTCCTAACCCATAACTCCTGCTTCTCTGGGCTAGGGTCCATCACATATTGTCTCTCTGATTCCATAACCTCTTTTCTGATGTATTCTCCCTTCGCCCTTGATTGCTTCTTTACCTTTGATATTTGTTGAATTAAAAGCCCCCTAAGGAATGCTTTTAAAGAGTCCCAGACCACCCCCTCCGATGCTGATCCCAAGTTGTGTTCTACAAACTCTTTTAATCTTGTGGGTATTTCTTCCGTTCCCCTTATTACCTCCAGCCATGTTGGATTTACTGCCCACAATCTCTGAGTGTGTCTATTGTGAACATTCACCGAAAGCGTCAAGGGTGAGTGGTGTGATATCCCTCTTGGCAGATATTCTATTTTATTTACTAGGGGTTGTACTTCTTTATTGCCTATGGCCAGATCTATACGAGAGAGTGTGCGGTGTGTCCCCGAGAAGCAAGAGTACTGCTGATTATTTGGGTTACAGGTTCTCCAGAGGTCACACCATCCAATCTCCTCGAGGAGTTGGGCAAACCGTCCCTCTGTCGCCCTTTCCGCCCGGGCCCCAAGCGGGAACCCATCTAGACAACTATTGAGGACCACATTAAAATCCCCCACCACTATCATCGGGGTGTCGGCTTTATCCTCCACATACTCTAACAATCGGTACAGGATCTCCAACTTAAATGGGGGAGGAATATACGACTTTGCTATAACAAATGCTTTACCCTCTATTAAACAATGCAAAAAAATATAACAGCCCAGTGTGTCAATCCTGACGTCCCTGCAGGAAAACACCACCCCTTTTTTAACCAATATACTCACTCCCCTTGAGTAAGAGGAGTACACTGAGTGGAATTGTGCTTGAAATTTCTTATTCCTGATTAATAATTTAGACTCGTTGGTCAGGTGTGTTTCCTGCAGGCATATCAGCTCAGTACCATGGGATTCCAGTTCTAAAAATACAGTGGCTCTTTTAATAGGATTGCCCATACCCCTAATGTTCCATGAGCTTATTCCTACTGTTCTAAACAGCATCGACAAATAATAACTAATAAAATAAAAAGAAATAACGAGCACCAAAAAAAAAAGAAGAAGAGAAAAAATTAGGTCTGGGAGGAGGGGTGGCCCTAAAACAACTATCTTAAATAGCAAAAAACGCAAACATCCCCTTCGCCAAATCCAACCTGTCAAGTGTTCCTGTCTTTCTGCCGTGCAGCATATAATTTGTTTTAAATCAACTGTGACCTCCAAAACAGCAATCGGTGCCAACTCTATAAAAGGGGATGGAAAGAGCGAGAAAGGGGAGCCCCTATTCCCTCTTTCCCATCCCCCCCTACCTTCTAAGATTACTTTTCTATTCTTAAATGTAAATAAGTGACTCAAATATCTGTGTGCCATTTTTTCCCCTTCCCTTTCCCTTGTTCCAGTGCAGTAAAACAATTTATAATTGCTTGAATCTCGCTTACTCCCTTTCCCTTAAGTGACCCCTCCCCCCTTGCCTATCTTGGTCAGCCCTGGGGACAAATCCTGTGACCCTTCTAACCCCTTCAACCCATTCTATCCAATACTCCAACACCCAACCTAACAGTGAGTCATTTCCCTTAAACTTCCCTACTTGCCCTCCCCTCCCTTCCCCCTCACCCTTAAACCAAATCCCATGCAGCAGAATACCAAAGAAAAACATCAACCCACAACCATATACCATTTCTCATTGAAATCTTTCACCCGCCCTCCCCTCCCCCTCCAGCCCATACTGCCAAAAATAAAAACAGCCCCATTAAACATTCAATGAATCAAACTCTTTGTACTCCAGCTCTACAAGTTCTTTTTGTTATCTTCAAGCCACTTTGTGGCCCCGCCAACAGAATAAAAAAAATGGGTTGCCCCTAAGGCCTCTATGCGCAGATGCGCTGGATACAACAATGCGTATAAGATGTTATGAATCCGTAGGCTACGCTTGATATCCACAAATCCTGCCCTTCTCTTTTGCAAGTCCGGGGAGTAGTCGGGATACAGTGAAATCCTAGTTCCGTTGTAAAAAATGTCCCGTGTCCCCCTTTTCTCTGGATTGTTGCATCAGTGTCACCTTATCTTTATAGCTAAACAGCTTCATGATCATTGGTCTAGGGTGACTTCCTGACACGATGGTCCTGGTGGGCACTCGGTGTGCCCTCTCAATGGCAAAAAGGTGCGAAAATGTCTCAGTCCCGAAAACCTCCCTGAGCCACTTTTCCATAAACGCTTCAGGACAAGAACCCTCGCTTCTCTCTGGGAGGCCCATTACCCTCACATTGCATCTGCGCAGCCTATTTTCCATTTCGTCCATTTTAAATTTATGTGTGTCTAGCTGGGCTTGCATTATCTTAAACATTTGCCGCATTGGATGTAAGATATCTTCAACTTGACTTATCCTTTCCTTCAAAATGGAGGTCCTCTCCACCGCTTTTTGTTCTGGACTCATGGAACATAGCTCTTCCTTGAGGCCCCTTAACTGATCGCATAGATCACTCAATGATCCTCTACAAGAGTTTACTGCGCACAGTACCTCTTTTAGTGTGGGCTCAGATTCGCTAATTATACTTAAATCAGGGGTGGCTCCACTAGTGACTTCAATAATATTTTCCAGAGGGTCCCTCTCTGGGCTTTTTTTATTCACTGTTTTAGTGTTAGCTGGCAGTGTGGCTGGGATTGCTGGCGTTCTGCCTAAGTTCTTTCTTTCCCCAGTGGATCCCGCCTGTGTCTTCTTGTGGGATAGCTGGTTACCTTTGGCTGGAGAGTGTGAGGGGGTGTGTGCGTACCTTTCTAATTTAGCTGCTGCTGCCATTGCAGTTTCTGCTTGGTTCCCCTTCTCCTTAGAAGAGCGGGTGGTCTGCGCTGGTAAGCTCTCCTGGGGCTGCTGCTGATGTTCCTCTCCTTTTTTCCTAGTCATGATCTAAGTGTACAACAGTGCAAAGTAATGTATGAAAGAAATTTAAAGAAAGCTCCCTGACAGGTTAAGACGTTGCTGGTTTTTAATGTTTTTGTGCCCCCTTGATAAACATTCACCGCACAGAACAACAGTTTATAATTTTTCTCAGTTCTACTGTTGTTACCTCTTGCTGCTTAGCTCTTTCTGGACTGGGGCTAGTAAACAGCGTGCATGCCCTGGATCACTCACGGCCAGTGTCTCCCCCTCCACACTCCCGGTGTTTGCCGCGTGATGTGCCTGCCGAGGCTGGGTTCGATCTCCCCTCCGAGTCCCACGGGATCCTCCCGGCTTTCGCGAGAACCCGGGCCGTTGCCGGGCAACCGGACGAGGCAGAAGCAAGCAGATGCAAGCAGCTCGGATTTCATCCGGCCGCTCAATGGTCCATCATCAAGGCCGGCTCCCTCACTCTCCACAGTCTCCGGCCGACCGCAGCTCCACGCCACACCTCCAATGCAGAGGACAAAGGGCTGACAGGGCGAGTACATGGTGGAACAAGGTACTCAAGCTCAAAGCTGGATTAAGCTGTTGGGGATGGCAGCATGGAGGCTAGAGCAGGGAGAGAGCTCACACACCACCGCTCACACCGACATCCGGTCACGCCCCAATAATGAAAGTGGGGCTGAACGTTTTTAAACAGTAATCTACCCTGATCAACCAGAGAATGGGCCAGACGCATACACTCCAGGAGCTGATCCCTGGCCCACTCTTTCAATACCAGACGACAGTAATTGTTATCCTCCAACACCAGTGAGGCAAAGAGAACAACTGTTTCTGATTGCATTTTAGTAGCAGTAACAGCACTACAAAGGTTCCTCTGCACAGTCACTTCTGGTCAGAGATGGCCTTGGTTTACTGTCATGAACAGGTGTGACCAGAACCGTGTGATCTGCGACAGAGGACACCAAAACGTATATGAGTGAAAATATAATAATTTATTAAAGTAAGTGAATAATATTAGTACAACCACCTCCAATATGACACAGTGCAATAACCAACCACAGACAGAAACCCACAAAAAGCAACAGACAGATAAGTACAATAAATGGGAAATACCAGGATCATAAAGAATAGCCAGAGGGTGGGGGGTTTGTGGAACTCAGCTTACCTTGGAGAGCCCTCTTATGTGTAAATCACCCTGCATCGATTAGGGGCTGTCAGGTCCCTCACTTACCAGACAGGCGAGTCCGCTTGGGCAGAGGTTAGGCTCCCTTACGTATCCGATTCGGGGCCCCTGATAGAGCAGACAGGAAGCCCGCGAATACGGAGTGGTATGAGGGCCTGGTGTTTGGATCCTGGAGAAAGGTGGTCTTTCCAGCAGCAGGTAGAACTCAGGAATACTGGAACTGATGCTGAGCAGGAGCTTATCAGGTTGGTCACACACAGGCAGAGGTCGGCAACGGGCTGGCAGCAACGGTACAAAGGGAGCAGGCAGAAGGTCAAACAAGCCGGGGTCGGGTTCAGGCAGCAGTCAAGGAAGTCCAAGGGGCAAGCCGGGTCACAACGGGTCAAACTTAAGAGATACGGAACACAGAGAGGATCACGGAACTAGACACAGAGCTGTTGATCAGGCAGCACTGAACAGGGATAGAGGCAGACTTAAATAGGCCGATTGGCGCCAAAACGCCGCGCTCGTGCACGCGCCGATTCGCCAAAGCGCCCCGCGCACGGGCCCGAGCGCGCCCCCGACCCCGGCGTGCACGGCAACACCACCGGGCACGCCCGCGGTAACGCCCATAGGCGAACGCGCGCCAGCCCGGACGCCACCCTGCACGCCACGGCCGGCCAGACCAGACACTCCAGTGCCCCCAGGAACACGCGCCCCAGCACGCACAGGAACCCGAGCACCAACGCGCCCCGGCGCCCAACCAGGTAACTTCTGACAGTGGCACAGGGTAAATGAGAACCCCACTATGATCTGCGCTATTTAGACAACACTGTACAGCCACACTGGAATGTTGTATATATGCATATATTGTGTGTTGTCTCATGCTGTTGTGGACTCTTTGCTGTGATCGTTTGGAGTGGGGTTGTATGCCAATGTTCTGTTGTGTCTGTCCGCCTTGGATATTATGGGATATGTATGTAGATTAGCTGTGAGATTGGCGGGGGCGAATTCCTCCAACAGCTCTCCCTGCTGATAAGACTGTTTATTGATGAGAAATTTGAATACACCAGACCTGTGTGTCTATTGTGATTGGACAGTTACCCCGCCCTGAATCCAAGTGTGTGTGTGTGTGTGTGTGTGTGTGTGTGTGTGTGTGTCTCTGAGTTGTATATCTGTTGTAACATGTGCTTGAATAAAAAGGAGTTTGATGTTTTTTTTCACCCTACAGTGTGTTACGACCAGCGACTGGGTGGGCTAAAGGGTCTTGGATAGTGCTGGTTCTGGACAAAGGAAGCATTTACGGTGGACATAGTCCTGTTGAGGACAAGGGTTTGTCACAATACTCAGTATAAAGATATAGGATGTTTGGCTCCGTATCTTGTTCGGGGATTTTGAACCAAGATTTTGAATCTGGTGGGACCTCACCTGGTGGGATAGGAGGAGTACAACATTGCTACTTTTTGCTTAAGGGAGCTGCCCACAGGTAACTCTATACATTCAGACTGGTACCTAAGGAACTGTACGTCCCCCTTCTACCTCCACTTGCTTTCCTCGGTGACAAAGAAGGTTGCTGATGGAGATGTAAAAGTTCAGGTCCCCTGCTTGGATCACACCATTGAAGCGAATTGTATCACCGTTTTGGGACTTAAACTGACCTAGTTATTGTTGGGAAAGTATGGTCAGTAGGAAGTTTAATAGTGAGTTCAATGTAGGATGTTTAATGTGCGGATATGATCATATATATATATATATTTGTATATCTTGTGACACTGGGTCTTTTGATCTATTCATGGTATATCAAAAACGTATATTCCTTCCATCCCCGAGATGGCTACTCTGTTTCCAGGCAGCTCCCATGTTTTGGTCACTTCTGCCCCTTTTTAAGTCATGGCTTTAAAACTAGTATTGTGGAACGTTAGGGGTCTTAATGACAAATTCAAGAGGGCATTAATGTTTGAGTATCTCAATCATCACAGGCCACATGTACTTTTTCTTCAGGAAACTCACTTGGTGGGCAGTAAGCTTCTGGTACTACGCAGGCAGTGGGTCCAACAATCTTTCCATGCTACCTACTCAGGCTTTGCCAGGGGGGTGGCGATCCTCCTGAACAAATCTCTAGCATGCAAAGTTTTAAATGTTATCACTGATCCCTCAGGGGGATATATTATTTTATTATTGGAAATTCGTGCACTAGTTATTGCTTTTGTGAATGTGTATATCCCCCCTCCCTTTAACCAACAGGTCCTGTGCACGATGTATGCTAAATTGGCCCCTTTCAATTTTTCTCTGTTATACTTCACTGGGAATTTCAATTCCGTAATGGATCCCCAGCTAGACTCCTCGAATTCTTTTGCGAGCACATTCCCCAGATTTACTGTAATGGACTAAAGCTCTGGAATATACAGAACTCTGGAGCTGGAAACATCCCGGGGCTCGGTCATATTCATGTTTCTCCACAATACATAAATCGGGATCTCGTATTGATCTTGCCTTTGGTAATACACGTGCCATGGCAGCACTCACTGCTATCTCCCATTTACCCTCCGGCCTCTCGGATCATGCACCCCTAGAGCTCTGCATCAAACTACAAGATGCCGGATGGTCTAATTGCTGGCGCCTAGCTCCTAAATTGGTACAGGACCTAAAGGTTGGGGAATTAAAATGCCAATAGGACTATCAAATCCCCATGCAGTTTAGCTTTCAAGAACACGTATCTACCCATCGGGTCAATTTCTGAACCCTGGAGCTCATTGTGCGTGGTCTTAGCGATTAGAATCGACACCCATTTGAGTGCGTGGTGTGGGTAGAATGATAAGCCCAACCTATCCATGGACATTTAAGTGCTCTGTGCATGGGGCCCTCAGCGTGGGTTTCCACTAGAACCACTACGTCCGCCCTCTGTTTCTTAAGCAGCGTGAATATGGTTGACCTCTTTACTGGGTCTCTAACTCCATGGACATTCTATGTGAGCAATTTTAAGGCGGCCATAGGGAGAGGTAAGGATAATGAGGAGCTCCAGGATTCAGACAACCCCAAATAGCTGGCATAGTGGTGCATAGCATCCATAGAGAGACAATTACTAACATTACAATAAGACTATCATAGCAATATAAACAGTTGGTTAGCACACAGTAGGATATTATGTCTCGTAACATTCTAAAACTTATAACCCCCTCCCCGCCCTGCACATTCCCAAACTGGTGCGGGCATTTATCCCTAACTGCCAACATGGCTTAAACAATGTCCAACCTGTGGAGGAAAAGTTAAATAACAGTAGGATCGGAAAGGTAGCCACTGAGGCTGATGCATTTGATATTTTGGCAATAGTAAAGAGCACATTCAGCACAGCAGTGGTTAGTTTCTTCCATTTCAGGTTGCAAACTTTGGTAAGTGGGGTCAAACTACGCTGTGTAACGTTACACATTACAGGACTCAGCTCACTTCATGTAGCGAGTTCTCCAAGGGAGAGTCTCCCTTCGCCGGAAATAAATGAAGACCATCTATCTTTTAGGTAGGTATGTGGGTCTACCTGACCCTGGATTGGGTATGCAAAACAAAAAGTTCTTCCCATAAGTATAATCCAAAGAGTCAAAGCTGGATAAAGGGGCTAGATAAACGCCTTTTGCCAGGGGTTCCTCGACGGTAAAAAGGTTAAGAAACACTGCAATAGAGGGACCCTTATTTCAGAGGGTGCCCGTTTGAAAAAAGAATGCTCAAAAAATTATACAAGAAGTCCATACATTAGAGCTCGCCCATAAAACGTACTCTTGCGGCTAATCTTTACCAACAATTGGAAAAGAAACGCAAGGATCTTCTACAGCTACTTGACCAAAATGTATTATCGACAAGGACTGCATGCATAGAACTAGCTATGAGTTTGTGAATAAGATTGGTAGACTGTTAGCTAACTCTATACGTACAAAAATAGGATGTACATACAGTGCTTTGCAGAAGTATTCACCCCCTTGGCTTTTTACCTATTTTGTTACATTACAGCCTTTAGTTTAATGTTATTTTTAATTTGAATTATATGTGATGGATCAGAACACAATAGTCTAAGTTGGTGAAGTAAAATTAGAAAAATATATACATAAAACTATTTTTCAGAAAGAAAAAACAGATAATTGGCATGTGCGTATGTATTCACCCCTTTTGTTATGAAGCCCATAAAAAGCTCTGGTGCAACCAATTACCTTCAGAAGTCACATAATAAGTCAAATGATGTCCACCTGTGTGCAATCTAAGTGTCACATGATCTGTCATTACATATACACACACCTTTTTGAAAGGCCCCAGAGTCTGCAACACCTAAGCAAGAGGCACCACTAACCAAACACTGCCATGAAGACCAAGGAACTCTCCAAATAAGTAAGGGACAATGTTGTTGACAAGTACAAGTCAGGGTTAGGTTATAAAAAAAAAAAATATCTAAACCTTTGATGATCCCTAGGAACACCATCAAATCTATCATAACCAAATGGAAAGAACATGGCACAACAGCAAACCTGCCAAGAGACGCCCGCACACCAAAACTCACAGACTGGGCAAGGAGGACATTAATCAGAGAGGCAGCACAAGAGACCTAAGGTAACCCTGGAGGAGCTGCAGAGTTCCACAGCAGAGACTAGAGCATCTGTACATAGGACAACAATAAGTCGTACGCTCCATAGAGTTGGGCTTTATGGCAGAGTGAAAAACAAGATCAACCAGCGCAAACCAAAATCCCTAATTAAGCATACTGAGGGTAAAATTTATCAAATCCCAAAAAGTGCATCAAAGAAAAAAGCAGTACAGCGCATAAATTAAACTAAATATATAGACAAAAAATAAAAGTCCAGTATAAACAAAATACAGGCAAAATCCAGTGATTCTTCCAGTGATAATAGTGACATATGGTAAAATGTTGCAGGGTGACTGTGGTGACAAACGTAGACCTCCACCTTCAGTGATACTAGCCGCTCACCTCAATGGATGGACCCCTGAGTTAATCAGTCAGGTCAAACACAGCAGTTCCCTCACCAGGGAATTAATCATGAGGAGATGAGTGCACCGTAAAGCAGCAGCAGCAGCTCCTCTACTACTTCTTCCAGCAACGCCTAAGTAGAGAGGAGACGTTGCTGGAAGAAGTAGTAGAGGAGCTGCTGCTGCTGATGCTTTACGGTGCACTCATCTCCTCCTGATTAATTCCCTGGTGAGGGAACTGCTGTGTTTGACCTGACTGATTAACTCAGGGGTCCATCCATTGAGGTGAGCGGCTAGTATCACTGAAGGTGGAGGTCTACGTTTGTCACCACAGTCACCCTGCAACATTTTACCATATGTCACTATTATCACTGGAAGAATCACTGGATTTTGCCTGTATTTTGTTTATACTGGACTTTTATTTTTTGTCTATATATTTAGTTTAATTTATGCGCTGTACTGCTTTTTTCTTTTATGGCAGAGTGGGCTGAAGAAAGCCATTACTTTCAGCAAAAAAAAAAAGCAAGTTTTGAGTTTGCAAAAAGGCATGTAGGAGACTCCCAAAATGTATGGAGGAAGGTGCTCTGGTCTGATGGGACTAAAATTGAACTTTTTGGCCATCAAAGAAAACCCTATGTCTAGTGCAAACCCAACACATCACATCACCCAAAGAAGACCATGCCCACAGTGAAACATGGTGGTGACAGCATCATGCTGTAGGGATGTTTTTCAGCAGTCAGACTGGGAAACTGGTCAGAGTTGAGGGAAAGATGGATGGCACTAAATACAGGGATATTCTTGAGCAAAACCTGTACCACTCTCTGTGTGATTTGAGGCTAGGATGGAGGTTCGTCTTCCAGCAGGACAATGACCCCAAACACACTGCTAAAGCAACACTTGAGTGGTTTAAGGGGAAACATGTAAATGTGTTGGAATGGCTTAGTCAAAGCCCAGACCTCAATCCAATAGAAAATCTGTGGTCAGACTTAAAGATTGCTGTTCATGAGCGCAAACCATCTAACTTGAAGAAACTGGAGTAGTTTTGCAAGGAGGAATGGGCAAAAATCCCAGTGGTAAGATGTGGCAAGCTCATAGAGACTTATTCAAAGTGACTTGGAGCTGTGATAGCTGCAAAAGGTGGCTCTACAAAGTATTGACTTTAGGGGGGTGAATAGTTATGCACATTGACTTTTTCTGTTATTTAGTCCTTTTTTTGTTTGCTTCACAGTAAAAAATAAAAAACCACCATCTTCAAAGTTGGGGGCATGTTCTGTAAATTAAATGATGCAAATCCTCAAACAATCCATGTTAATTCCAGGTTGCGAGGCAACAAAACACGAAAAATGCCAAGGGGGTGAATACTTTTGCAAGGCACTGTACATTCCCAAACTGCGATGCTCTAAAAAGGGACTGGTACAATCATCCAAGGATATTGCTTCAACGTTTCATGAGTACTATAAGAATCTTTATAACATCGCAAACTCCTCCACAAACTCGAGAAATATGGGGGGGCTGGGAAAAGCTCTCTAAATACATGAACACCGCCCTGCCTAGATTAGACCAGTCTGCTGTTTCCTCACTGAGGTCACCATTTACTATTGAGAAAATACTGCAAACGATTAATGCACTTCCTTCAGGCAAGAGCCTGGGCCCTGATGGCTTTATAAACAGTTTCAAAATACTTAAGCTCTCATCATGGAGGTTACATTGAATTCAAATCTCTGACTCATGTGTTTTTTCTCTGCAATCACAAGAGGCTCATATTACTCTTATCCTCAAAAAGACCAAGCCGAATGCTCAAGCTACCGTAGAACCTCTTTAATCAATGTTGACCTTAAAATATATGCTGTAAAATTGGTGGATAGACTTCAATTGGTTATGCCATCAGCTATTAGTCTTGACCAGGTTGGTTTTGTCCCCACTCATGAAGCACGAGATAATACTAGTAAAATAATTTCCCTTATCTCTCATTGTCAATCACGAAAGATCCCTCTTTGTCTTCTCTCACCTGACGTGGAAAAAGCGCTCCATCGCTTAGATTGGGCATTTTTGAAAGCAACATTGGAGCAAATTGGCTTATCCCTGGGTTTTATCCATAAAATAATGGCCTTTTATTCATGCCCAATAGCTCAGATTAGGATAAATGGTTTACTCTCTGACCCAGTTCCTATATCTAATGGGACCCGTCAAGGATGTCCTCTTTCACCGCTTCTGTATATATTGGCAATGGAACACTTGGAGGTTGCTTTACACTCCAATACAAGGCGTGGACATTGCTGGCAAACAATATAAGATTTGTTTATTTGCGGATGATCTCTTGCTCCATATCACCAACCCGATAATAGCTTTCCCTTCACTAGTAATGGAAATTGAATTATATGGCACTTTAAAACGCCTCACTCAAATCGCCGTGCCCATACGTCAGTATTTTGACACTAAATACCGGGGTTATGGTAGCAGCTAGCTGCCATAACCCCGGTATTTTCGGGAATGGCGTGCTCTTTAGGATAAAATTGGTCTCCGTGGCAAATTCACCGCAATATCACTTTTATCGGTGGCAGGAGAAGTGCCCCCCCTCCCGCCACACTCCGGTCGTCTCTGCCGCTTACCGGACCCGCCAGTAGCGGCGGAGACAATCGCATTCTCTCCCGTGGATGCCTGGCTGCCGATTAAGGGGAAAATTGCCCCTGCTCAGTTCCATGGCATGGGAGGGCGGAAGCGACGTCAAACGTCACTTTCGCCCATAGCTCTTAAAAAGGAGAATTTTTTTTTTTCTCAATTTATTTTAAAAGTGACCCAAAATTTTTTTTAGAAAAATACTGTCAAAATAAAAAACTAAAAGTAAAATAAATAAGGAAAAAAAATGTTTAAAGCGCCCCGACAAGTTCAAGCGCACAAGCGAACGTATACGTGAGTAGCGCCCGCATATGAAAACAGTGTTCAAACCACACATGTGAGGTATTTCTGCGATCATTAGAGCGAGAGCAATAATTCTAGCCTTAGACCTCCTCTGCAACTGGTAACCTGTAGAAATTTTTAAACATTGCCTATGGATATTTTTAAGGGTAAAAGTTTGTCGCCATTCCACGAGCGCAAGCAATTTTGAAGGGCGACATGTTGGGTATCAATTTACTCGGCTAACCTTACTGTTAAAAATAAAATGTGTACTCCGCGCCAAACCTAATTTATAGTGTAGTAAACCAAATAATACATGTTGAAAAAAAGCTGCTCCCCTAATTAAAGGGGTTGTAAAGGTAATTTTATTTTTTTAAAAAAATAACTAACATGTCATACTTACCTTCACTGTGCAGCTCGTTCTGCACAGAGTGGCCCCGAACCTGCTCTTCTGGGGTCCCTCGGCGGCTGTTTCAGCTCCTCCCTGCAAGAACGAACCACCTTAATGCGAGCTCCCTCGCATGGTGGTTAGTTATTGCGGGCGCGCTCCCGTGATACAGCCGGCGGCTATAGCCGCTCACTGTATCACTCGGCCCCGCCCCCCGGCGCGCCGCGTCATCGGATGTGATTGACAGCAGCGCAAGCCAATGGCTGCGCTACTTTCAATCCATCCACTGCAGCCAATCAGCGACCAGGCTGAGCTGCAATAGAGATGACGGGAACGAGCAGCAGAGATTCGAGGTGTCAGGTAAGTAAAACGGGGGGCTGGGGGCGGCGATATTGTCAAAAGTTTTTTCACCTTAATGCATATAATGCATTAAGGTGAAAAAATTTTTACCTTTACAACCCCTTTAAGGAATTGTGTTACTCAACGTACTAATAAAATGAAGTATAGAGGGCGCTCTAGAACACTAAAGTGATTGACTGAGCTGAATGGTTGATTGAACTCAAACAACTGATACTATATAAACAAATAAAGTGCAATGTGCCATAGATACTTGAAATATACACAAATGGTGAACACAAGTGATAATGACAATATATAGACCAATTAAGGCCGTGAAAAAGAAGAGTCCCAAAAAAACACAAAAATCCAGAAAAGTCTCCTGTGTTCAAATTCTTCTAAAGAGATAGTGAATATTCCTTCACCCGCTGATAAGAATACACCCCACGTGCTCCTTATATATAATCTGCTTACCAGAGAATGGTGACCCCTTTAATTAAAAAGCGAGTCAGAAGAAGCTTTAGCAGGAATATGCCTGCTACAATGGTGAAAGCTGTAGATATAAGGAACCTCTCCTCCGCAGAGATCATAGATGAAATATGTAAAAAGATAATAGGAACCAATAGCGTAATCCTGTTTATTTAAAAATTAATAAGAATACAAATGCCACATGGAGAAGTGCCTTAACCCGTCACTGGAGCTGCAAGCGTGTCTGGTATCGGAAGGTGCCTCGCGGAAATTAATATACTTCAAAAAACTGCCAGATAAGGGTCATCTGTAGCTGAACACAAACTGTTCCATTCTGACTAAAGTTGAATAATAGTTTACGGAACAGTTTGTGTTCAGCTAAAGATGACCCTTATCTGGCAGTTTTTTGAAGTATATTAATTTCCGCGAGGCACCTTCCGATACCAGACACGCTTGCAGCCCCGGTGCCGGGTCAAGGCACTTCTCCATGTAAGCAGCCATTTGGCATTTATATTCTTATTAATTTTTAAATAAACAGGATTATGCTATTGGTTCCTATTATCTTTTTACATATTTCATCTATGATCTCTGCGGAGGACAGGTTCCTTATATTTACAGCTTTCACCATTGTAGCAGGCATATTCCTGCTAAAGCTTCTTCTGACTCGCTTTTTAATTAAAGGGGTCACCATTCTCTGGTAAGCAGATTATATATAAGGAGCACATGTGGTGTATTCTTATCAGTCGGTGAAGGAATATTCACTTTCTCTTTGGAAGAATTTGAACACAGAAGACTTTTCTGGATTTCTGTGTGTTTTTTTGGGACTCTTCTTTTTCACGGCCTTAATTGGCCGTGATATATATATATATATATATATATATATATATATATATATATATATATATATATATATATATATATATATATAGTCATGATCACTTGTGTTCACCATTTGTGTATATTTCAAATATCTATGGCACATTGCACTTTATTGGTTTATATAGTATCAGTTGTTTGAGTTCAATCAACCATTCAGCTTAGTAGTCAATCACTTAGCGTTCTAGAGCGCCCTCTATACTTCATTTTATTATTAACTTAACTGTTGTCTTATTTTTTTCATTTAAAAAAGTGTATTTTTTCAAAAAAAAGTGCGCTTGTAAGACTGCTGCGCAAATACGGTGTGACAAAGTATTGCAACGACTGCCATTTAATTCTCTAAGGTGTTAGAAAAAAAAAAAAAAAAATATATATATATATATATATATATATATATATATATATATATATATATATATATATATATATATATATATATATATATATAAAAAAATGTTTGGGGGCTCTAAGTAATTTTCTAGCAAAAAGAAAGATTTTAACAAAAAAAAAAAAAAAAAGAGGCTGAAGTGGTTAAGTAATTTTAAAATGAATGCTACCAAATCATTGTTTAGATACAGTATATCACTTCCGGCAGGTACACGGGACTCCATTGCAAATAAATTTCCATTTCCTTGGGCGCAGCACTCTATAAAATATCTAGGAGTTCAAATACCTTTGCACCTTTAACCACATGCCGACCAGCCGCCGCAGTTGTACTGCGGTAGAATGGCACGGCTGAGCGAAACAACGTTATGCAACATCGCTTCGCCCTGTGGTCACTAGGGGGCACGTGCGCGCCGCCAGAGGTGCGTGCGCACGCTCCCCGCTTGCCACCCCCAGCCGATGCGAGTGCCCGGCGGTCTCAATCACCAACGGGCTCCCGCAATCGCCGCTGAGTCATGAGAAAAATCGCAGATCGCCGCCATTACTAGTAAAAATAAATAAATAAAAATGCTATAAGTCTATCCCCTATTTTGTAGAGGCTACAACTTTTGCGCAAACCAATGCGAAAAGAAGAATACATATCGGCCTAAACTGAGGAAAAAAATATTTTTTTTATATATTTTTGGGGGGATATTTATTATAGTAAAAAGAAAAAAATAATGCGTTTTTTTTTTTCAAAATTGTCGTTTTTTTGTTTATAGTGCAAAAAATAAAAACCGCAGAGGTGATCAAATACCACCAAAAGAAAGCTCTATTTGTGGGGAAAAAAAAGGGACATCAATTTTGTTTGGGTGCAAGGGTTCAAACGTTGCACGACCACGCAATTTTCAGTTAAAGCGTCGTATTGCTGAATCGCAAAAAGTGCTCTGGTCAGGAAGGGGGTAAAATCTTTAAGATCCTTTAAGAACATCCTCACCAGATTCCTCTATATTTTTCAAACCATTCCGATTAGGATCCCACGTTTATTTTTTCGATCGGCCTCCATATTACTTAAGTTTATTTGGTCAAGAGCTTCAGCAAGACTTCAGTATGAAATCCTGGTGAGGAGGAGAGATGCTGGAGAAGTAGGTCTGCCTCACCTAGAACTATACTATACAGCGGCACTACTAAGCAGAATATTAGATTGGTTCCATCATGGCCCTCTTAAGCTGTGGGTCACTCTTGAGTCGGATTTATCACCAGTACCATTAACCTCTCTTCCATGGTTGCTTCCAATGGATCGCCCGCCTTCTTTGCAGATAACACTCCTGCTTTCCTCGCTTTTATACGTCTGGGATAAGGCTATTGCTTCATATAGCACATCCTTGCAAAACTCTTCGTTCAGCGTTGGACAAGGAGATTGGCTTCACTATTTCCAACTACTACACTTGTATGATGGATTGGGCAAGGAGCGGCTTTGTAGGGATCTTACCAAGTTTGAGCAGCTTTGTCTTTCTGACCAAAATTTTTTACATACCCTTTCCAAAATATACGGAATCCTCCTGGCTCATGAATTTCCTCACCGTCCCTTCTTCCTCCGAGACTTGGAGTGAGAATTAAGTATTAAATTGGCTGTTGAGGAATGGAACAAAGTCTTTTTTCTTATATTTAAGTCAACCTTTGCTTCCCATTCACAAGAAAGGAAACTATAAAATCGTAACCAGATGATATAGTTGCACTATTAAATAAAATCAACCCAGCTATACCAGACCTATGTTGGATATGTGGCAAGCCTGGTGTACACATCTACACATGTGGTGGTCTTGCCCGGCAATAAAATCATACTGGTCTGCCATATTCCGTCTAAGCCACTTGATCACGGGCAAGAGTTGCCCAGAGACCCAAGAGGTTGCCCTTTTATCTTTAAATGCGGGATCAATTACATCAAAAAGGAAATATTCAGGTTTTTGCTGATGGCAGGTAGAGCTCTGATACCCAGATATTGAAAATAGACAGAAATACCAACATTACGGGAATGGGTTGCAGAAGTGAACCACATCATGCGCATGGAAGAGATGGTAGCCTCAGCTAACGAAAATGACTCTAAGTTCAGGAAGATATGGATGCAATTTCTTGAATCTCCTATACTCTTATCCTTTATGAGTTAATAGACTTAGGCACCCCTCCATGAATAGCTACACTGGCACGATGTCTTGGGCTAGATACTACGAATTATTAGTTAGCTAAAAGTTTATGCATAGTGCTAAATAAGTAAAGGTACAGATACAAAAGCCTTCCCCCTGCATAATATTAAACTAGGATTGGTGGCCTGGCCGTCTCCCCCATTGGACACCTTTTATTTTCTCACACCCCCCCCTCTTTTTTTTTTTTTTTCCCTTTCTCTCTAGATCCCTCCAAGCCAACCCCCCCCCCCCCAAATTTGTTGGATGAGATTGTTTTGTTAACACTCTATTATATAATGACTATACAACTTTATGTAGATTGCTGCCATATGACGTGTTGAAATCGTTACCTTTTGCGGTTAGCCCCCAGTTGAGTCAACAATATCAATAAGAATTTTTTGATGTTATAACACAGCATTTTCCAACAACAATAAAAATATATTAAAACAAAGATTTGTGTGCGACTAAATAGAATTTTGTGTGTGTGTGTGTTGTGTGTGTGCAAACCACTATATACACATTACAAATCATGCCTTCAACAAAGACATTGCTGTTTCTCTGTTAAAAAGAAAGAGATCAGAGCAGGAAAAAAAAACATGATCATGTGATCAGTCTTATATTGGTGTGCCCTTTATAGCTAGACTAGCACATGTCTTGTAGAAGATGGTTTGTAAGGTTACACGTCCTACTGTACAGCACTCTATTTACTGCAGAGAGGAAGGGCGTGTGATTGGTGAGAGCAGAATTCCAATACTCTCCTTTCACCACCCATATGAAGGCCCAAAAACACCCACAGTAATCCTATGACCCACCCACATAAACTCCCAGAGCTGCTACAAGTGACTCCCATAGCATGCCCTGAAACTACAGAGGCTCAAAGGATCATGAGACATATAGTATCAGGACTGGTACAATTCAGCCAGGAGAAGGAGTGACATCACAGACACAGAAACCTGCTTTATACAGCTAAAGTAGGTAAGTTACACACAATCTGATACTGGGCTTGTGATTCTTTTACATGCACAATGCATCTGTTTTGGGGAAAAAAAGCTGGAGTTCTTCTTTAAGGATAGTGATCATATGAAGTCATTTATTATCACATAGTTGTTTGGCTCCTCTTTAAATCCGAATAACAGAAACACACAGTACAGACACACAAGGTGAAACACAGAGGTTAAATTGGCAATTAAAGGTTAATTTCCCATATCCTACATCAGGGCTCAAAATCTCAAGTCCTGAGCTGCTCTCCAGGCCTTGAGAGTTACTCGCCACCATTTGCCCTGCCCCTAAATGCCCTTGTGAATTATCATATTTTATCCAGATCATACAGAATATGCACATATACAGGTTTGCCATGGTTGCAAAGGCCCCACAGCACTCTTACCTCTCACAAATGCTCCCCCCAGCACTCACAAATGCCCCCCCAGCTCTCTCACCAATGCTACCTCCCCAGCTCTCTCACCAATGCTACCCCCCCAGCTCTCTCACCAATGCTACCCCCCCAGCTCTCTCACCAATGCTACCCCCCCAGCTCTCTCACCAATGCTACCCCCCAGCTCCCACAAATGCTACCCCCCAGCTCCCACAAATGCTACCCCCCAGCTCCCACAAATGCTACCCCCCAGCTTTTTCACTAATGCCCCCCCCAACTCTCTCACCAATGCTGCCCCCAGCACCTTCACCAATGCTGCCCCCCAGCTCTCTCACATACAGTCAGGTCCATAAATATTGGGACATCGACACAATTTTAATCTTTTTGACTCTATATACCACCACAATTGATTTGAAATGAACAAGACGTGCTTTAACTGCATACTTTCAGCTTTAATTTGAGGGTAGTTACATCCAAATCAGGTGAATGGTGTAGGAATTACAACAGTTTGTATATGTGACTCCCACTTTTTGAGGGACAAAAACTAATGGGACAGATTAACAATCATCCATCAAACTTTCACTTTTTAATACTTGGTTGCAAATCCTTTGCAGTCAATTACAGCCTGAAGTCTGGAACGCATAAACATCACCAGACACTGGGTTTCATCCCTGGTGATGCTCTGCCAGGCCTCTACTGCAACTGTCTTCAGTTCCTGCTTGTTCTTGGGGCATTTTCCCTTCAATTTTGTATTCAGCAAGTGAAATGCATGCTGAATCGGATTCAGGTCAGGTGATTGGCCATTGCATAACATTGGCCATTGATTGATTGGTGATTGGCCATTGCATAACATTCCACTTCTTTCCCTTAAAAAACTCTTTGGTTGCTTTCGCAGTATGCTTCGGGTCATTGTCCATCTGCACTGTGAAGCGCCACCCAATGAGTTCTGAAGCATTTTGCTGAATATGAGCAGATAATATTGCCCGAAACACTTCAGAATTCATCCTGCTGCTTTTGTCAGCAGTCACATCATCAATAAATACAAGAGAACCAGTTCCATTGGCATCCATACATGCCCACGCCATGACACTACCACCACCATGCTTCACTGATGAGGTGGTATGCTTTGGATCATGAGCAGTTCCTTTCCTTCTCCATACTCTTCTCATCACTCTGGTACAAGTTGATCTTGGTCTCACCTGTCCATAGGATGTTCCAGAACTGTTAAGGCTTTTTTAGATGTTGTTTGGCAAACTCTAATCTGTTGACATATTAGTGTGACAGCAGGCCGGTAAAATCACCTGATTGCATCCAGGATGGCAAATATGTGTATCCCAGATTCAGGCTCTATGCCGATTTGTACCACTAGGGGGAAGTGCTGAGAGTCCTGCAGGGGTAGAGGTAATGAGCCAAGCTGAATTAAATTGGTTCATTAAGGTCTCTACAAAAACTCCCAGCATGCAAAGGGAGTTGCTCCATTTTGGAACCAGTTTTGTGCCTGTTTAGACTGGGAAGCCTGATACTAGGGAGCCGGATACTGGGGAGCCTGTGTGGCAAGCCTCTTTAACAGGGAGATAGGTGCTGGGGACAGCATAAGGCTGCTCATAGCTGATAGCCAGGGAACCTGTGTGTAGTAAGTGGCCAAGTTGACAAGGATTTATTTTCATGTCTTTTTATTTTGCACCATTGTAAATAGTGTAAATAAACCGCACCTTTTGTTTTTTCACCTTCACTGTTGTTTGCTGTGTCTAATTTTTGTGTAGTGAACCCATCCAGGTGGTCACACACACCTGCTGCCGAGCTAACCCCCTCACAATAGGAAAAATTGAATAACAAAACAATATTATAGAGTTATTCAAGATGACTGATTGTAATTATTATTAATAGGTTGTTCATTTAAAATTACCAATGTATTTATCCACATGAAAAAAATTATGAGGCACTGATTGGCAGCACTGATAGGTTGGCACTGGTGAGCACTGATTAGCAGCACTCACTAAAGGGACCGATGTCCCTCCAACAGAAGCCAGTTAACGTCTTGCTTCTTTTCTTCACAGAAACCGGCTTCTGTTTACTTCCGTGATCAGCGGTCATTGGCTGACAGCTGATAATGTGGTAAAGGGCCCGCTGTGATCAGCCGAGTCCCAAGGACTTGGCGCTCACAGAGCACGCCCTGAAAACAGGAGGACGTCTATGTACACCCTCCTGGCATTTTAAGCCCGCACTATAGCCTTCTTTAGGCTGTAGGGCGGGCGCAAAGTGGTTAAAGCAGTGTGTGCCATCTATATATGTATTAATGTATGTGATGAGAAATTAATAAATCAATCCTACCTTCATATGACCAACATAAACATATATAGTGCATAAAAAGGGCGTTGTACATAGGAGAGAAAATTATAAAGGATAAAAAATAGATGGTGAGATGGAAAAAGAATGACAAGGGAATGAATTGAAACATTGCAAAGAGGAAATAACAAATTACACATAATAGTGAGTAATGTCCTATTGCCCGGGCCCCCCTGCTGGCCGTGCCTGGTACAACAGGGCCAGTTGTACTGGCTTATCAGCGGCCCTGGCTGAGGTGGTTGGGATGCAGCTTCTCATGCAGGTGGATCTTCTGGAGATAGAAGCCTGGGACTAGCTGAGCACTGCTGATATATCTGGTCCTGTCCCTTCCTCCTGGGCAACTGGGGCTAGGGGGAACTCAATGGGGGGGTGGGGGGGCAGGTCGGAGGTAGGGAGGACGTGGACTCCAAAATTCTGTGCACCATACCCCCACTGTGCAGCTATTTTTTTTTTTTTAAAACTTCTCCAGGCCCCGTATGTTCAGTTTGTGCGGGGGGGACAGAAAGTGGACTATTTAACCACTTTTGGGTTTAGGCAGATTAATCCACAGCAGCGCTCCCAACCGGCCTCAGTGTACTGATATAGAAGAGGCCAGCCTTCACTTTAACCACTTCCGAACCACCTGCCGTAGATATACGTCGGTACTTTGACATTAAGTACCGGGGTTATGGCAGCAGATCGCTGCCATAACCCTGGTAATTTCTTCAACGGCGGGCGGTCCGCTTTGGGATAAAAGTGGTCTCCGCAGTGGATTCATCAGTTTTTACATCAGTTATTTACATCCACGAAGAAAGACCGCTGCGCAACTACAGCATGACATAAAATATTGCAACAACCACCATTTTATTCTCTAGGGTCTCTGCTAAAAATATATATAAATGTTTGGGGATTCTAAGTAATTTTCTAGTAAAAAATACTGATTTTAACTTGTAAGCAACAAATGTCAAAAAAAGGTTTAGTGGTTAAACTGCCCTCATTTACAGACCGAAGTTCATTCCTTTGACCTAAAGAACTGAGAGATGCATTGGGGTTAATTTACTAAAGGCAAAAAAACTGTGCACTTCGCAATTGCACTCTGCAGGTGCAGTTGCTCCAGAGCTTAGGAAATAACCAGAAGCTCTGCTGACTTCCATCATCCAATCATGTGCAATCATTTTTTTTTTTTTTTTTTTTCTTTTTAATTTCCTTACACGTGATTGGGTATTCTTTGCAAAGTGAAGCTTTACCTCATTTACTAAGCTCTGGAACAACTGCAATTGCAGAGGGCAACTGCCTATTTGCCTTTAGTAAATCAACTCCATTGTTTTTATTCTCCATCTCTCTGTGCTGAGGAATGTTTTTTTCCTTGTCAAAAGAAGTTTATTGAGTATACAATGTTATAAAGATACATAAAGTAAGTTTACAAGGATCTATAAAGTAAGCTCATTGTTTTACAGTAGGGTTTATATAGGTAAATATTATGAAATTTCCAAATATTAAACATTGGGTTCACGTAAACCTAAATTAAAGATATATATCATTTCCTTAGTTACTTTTGTAGGTATTTAAATGATTTATACCTACTATACATATTGTTTACAAGTAGAGTGTATATAGGTCAAATAAATTCTGATAATGAGCTTTAATCGTAAGGTGGAGAAAAGGAAAGAGAAAGAAGAAAAAGGGTTGAAAGGTAGAGGTATGGTCCACAAGGTTGTGAGGAATGTTTTTTTAACAGCTCTGGCTCTGCACTGTTTATATAGAATTAGGGGGAAATGTCAGTTCAGATGGAGAGGGGGGGTCGAATCCAGATCTTTTTTTAACGATTGAATATTTGTGCAGCTCTAGTATGCCTGTGTATGTGGGGAGGCTCAATTTTTTTTTTTTTTTTTACTTTTCATGTGTTTTTTTTTTTTTTTTTTACTTATGATTTTATTGCTATCACATAGGGGACCAATAGCCCATCTGTAGCCTCGCCAGTACCTTGATTACACAGAATATTACACAGGAATCTCCCTCTGTGTCATGGAGCTAGGGTCAGAACTGTTCGGCGGCTGTCCACTGTAACAAAGTCCTGCCTCCTAGATCGTGATAGACGGAACACTGATTTAATTTCCCTGCATTGGATCAGTGTTCCGTCTATCACGATCTAGGAGGCGGAGTTTTGTTACAGTGAGTGGACGGCCGCCGAACAGTTCAGACCCCAGCTCCATGACACAGAGGGAGATTTCCTCTCTGTGTGTGTTTAGTTACACAAGCGGAGGGAGGGAGGACTCTGTACTTAGATCATCCCTGTGCACCGCTGCAGGAGGGGCACTGCTTGGAGATTTTTTTTATTCAATTCTGCATGCATTCTTCTTGGCCCAGTGCATCCCTACTTCTTGCAGACATCCCAACCTGCAAAAACTAATTTCAGGAAGGTGGTAAACTCATTTCAAGGAGGTGGCGATTCACAATTTGGTCCACCACAAAATGGCGGCCAGCCGGAGCCCTAATTACAAGGACAGATTGATTGTTTAGTGTTGATGGGGATGCTAGGAGCCGAAGCTGTTTGCAGAGATGTCTGCGAGGACAGAGTCGGCCTTCACAGCTGTTCCCCGCACGATCATTCCCGGGAGATCGGGAGGCGCTTGCGGGTGTGCGGGAGCCACCGCAGAAATGCGGGAGACTTGAGATGTCTGTTCTTGCCATGTTTTGTTTAGGATTGTGCCATTCTGTTATGACCTACAGTTAAATATGAATCCCATAAGAAATAAAATAAAAGGAATGTGTTTTGACTGCTCACTCACGTTTTCTTTAAAAATTGTACAATTGTATATTACCAATTCTCCAAGGGTGTGTAGTTTGAGCAGAACTGTATATACTTATGGTTAATGTTATATGCTGGTTGCAGTAATTCCCTTGCTCCCAATTCCCCTGAATAGATTACTGGCTAATTCCTACAAAGGGATTCCCATTTGTGGGGACCCAGTGCTGGGTGGAGGCACTGCCAGTTTTATTATCAAACGCACTCTTCTACTTCCCCTGAAGAAGTCACGTGATCGGTGATGTCACGCGTAGGGACGGAATAGGTTTCACATTGCTAGACACAGAACGAGTTCGCTGCTCGTAGGAGAGAGGTTTGCTCTGCATTGTTTTTATGTGAGTACATCTACTTAAAGATTTTTAATAAAGCATTACCTGGTTAATACATACTTCACTATGAAGTACCTTTGTCCTGCATATTCCTGTACATACATACCTGAGATGTGGAGGCTGAGCTAGGATCCGCACTGGTCCAGGACCCCTGATAGGAGCATAGCCACTTGTATTCATGCGGTTGACCTAGCACGAAGAGGACACTGAGTGAATTGCATCCCAGACACCCCACTGTTGTTTTGTTGAATACACCAGAACTTGCTTTTGCACCTTCAATGACTTTTACACTGGCACTTTAAGTTTGCTGCACTTACTGGCATGTCATTGGTCATTTGTTTCGCAGGCCAGCACAATATATTTTATATCACCATTATTGGGACATTTATTTATATTATTTATTATCCATATTGCGTTGGATTGATGTGTTTTATTTGCGATATCTAGATCACCTTTAAGCACTGGCACTTTGTACGTTTTGCACCATTTATAAGGATATGTTTTTGATGGTTATTTCTGATTTATTCTACGTATTTTTATTTAGAATTATTCACATGAAGTAGTGTTTGTCCCTTTTTGCACCAACACATGATTATCTAGATTTATATGTTTTTAGTGTCAACACTTATTTATGCGATTTCACATGCGATTTTTTTTGTCATTTAGTATATACCAATTGAAAAGGATTTTTTATGCACTTTTTTTCACATACACATGATGCTGATTATTAAGACTTGAATGTTTTTTAGTGTCAACACTTATTTATGCGATTTATTATGTGATTTTATGTCATTTTATTAATTGTCCACAGACAGAGATTTACAGCTTTCTTCTGGTTAGCGCAGCACCTCCCCCCTTATACCTCAGTTTGATTTTGGGCTTATATCTGACCCTTGCTTCGGTGCATGCAGCTGTTCAGTCGCATATGTGCGTTTTTACTATTTTTTTGAGTTCTTGCTTTCTTTTCTTTTTCCAATTGGGTAGCGCAGGAATATTCTTATTACATTTCTGGATCTCTTATTTAACTCAAGTTTAGCATACTTACCAACTGTCCCGAATTTTCTGGGACACTCCCAGGATTTGGACCTTTTTTCCGATTTTAGCATCTCCCGGGAAATTCTTTTTTTCCCCGATTTTTTCCGGCTCCCCGCCGCCTTCGCTAGAGGTCCGCGGCCGTCGGAGACAACGTCTCCAGCGGCCGCCTTTTTCCGGAAGACCAAGAGGCAGAGCCATCCGGGTGGATGACAATAGAAATTGAGCTGCGGCATCGCTCACCCCCGCCCCGCTGCCGGTCTGTTTGTGACCTGTTGTGGAAAGGGTTGGGGGGTGGGCGGTGCCGCAGCTCAATTTCTATTTAAGCCACTCGGCCGGCTCCACCTCTATCTTGATTACCTCGGCCTGTTACTGATAATGTATGGTAATGGTGGCGGAAACTCCGCTGCAAGCACACCGGATGCAAGGACAGACTCTGCTGGGGGCACCTGATGCAAGGACAGACTCTGCTGGGGGCACCTGATGCAAGGACAGACTCTGCTGGGGGCACCTGATGCAAGGACAGACTCTGCTGGGGGCACCTGATGCAAGGACAGACTCTTCTGGGGGCACCTGATGCAAGGACAGACTCTGCTGGGGGCACCTGATGCAAGGACAGACTCTGCTGGGGGCACCTGATGCAAGGACAGACTCTGCTGGGGGCACCTGATGCAAGGACAGACTCTGCTGGGGGCACCTGATGCAAGGACAGACTCTGCTGGGGGCACCTGATGCAAGGACAGACTCTGCTGGGGGCACCTGATGCAAGGACAGACTCTGCTGGGGGCACCTGATGGCATCTGGTGGCAGGCGACACGCTCAGGGGTCCCACTGATTCTGCATTATGGTGAGTTTTACAATCATTGGAGGCTGCTGTGATTGCGATTGCTTATCAAAGAGATCACATGGTATAGAGCTGCTCAGACTGGCACTGTACACACTGGCAAATTCAATAAAGCATTTACATAATTTTTCTAGTGGTAGGTACCTTTATAACTACTTGTGCCTACTTCAGGCAACAATTTGTGAAAGTTTTGGTAACAGTACTATTTTGTGACATATTCAGGTAGTTCTTACTACACCCAGGTAAAAAACCTGTCGCCATGGATGCAACATATTCTTAAAGTGGAACAAGGGATCTATACTTGCCTTTCCCTCAATGGTTCCTGTCCCTCGCCATCTTCTTTTGTGTGCGGTTTTCGACATTGGTTGTAATTAGGACTAGCTCTGAGCTAAAGTACTGTGTGACAAAGTCAGGTCTGATCACCGTCACCTTCACCAACTTGTGACCAATGACTGGCCAAATGCACGCCACGCTGTGACCGATATGTAACAATGACACTCTCGGCTTCACCTTGCGGGACCACACAGACTGACATCGATTGTCACTGATTAAGCCATTAATACTTTCAACCCCCTAACTGCCACTAGACAGATCTGGGCCTATTAAACACTATTGGCAAACATACATGGTTAGAAAATCGACCGACCGCCGACCATCGAAAAAATCTTTAAATAAGCAATCGATTTCATACGTAGGGTTGACGTCTCACGTACAAATGGGGTCGTCTACTAGTTCCGCTCATGCGTGATAATGTTCAAGAGATGTTTTACGGACAACTTTCCCACCAACGAATAGAATATCGTTCGTTCGCAAACGATACGACACAATTTCTCCATTTTTTTCTATCGGTCTTTTTCACTCACATTATCGGGTATTACTTGCTGGGCATGAACGAGTAGAAAAACGGCCGATTGTTCGCAGAATGCAAATTTTCTTATTGCGTATTCCTGCCATAAGTCTGCCCTATAGCAATTCTACTGTTACAGGGCGGCAGCTGTGCGATAGATCACCTATATATACACATGATCCGACACCTCTGGGTAGGGGGTGCGCATGCGTGCCACCGCCGGCTTGCTTCTGCTGTGATTACATACAGCAGAAGACAATTGGCGTGTGCCGGGTACTCAATGTCTGCCAGCACCCATCGATTGTCAGAGACACAGAACTGAGATCTGCCCATTAGGGATGGGTCGAACGGACCCCTGTTCGGTTCAGACCAGAACTTCCGAACACCGAGAACGTTCGGACCCAAACACCGAACCTAATTAAAGTCAATGGGACCCGAAAGTTAAATATCAAAAGTGCCCATTTTGAAGGCTTAAATGCAAGTAATTAGGCATACAATGGTCATAGGGGTCCGGGTCCTGCCCTGGGGGACATGGATCAATTAAAAAAAAAAAAAAAAAAAAAAGTTTGTGAAAAACGTCATTTTTAAATGGAGCAGTGATTTTTTGATTATTAAAGTGAAAGCCTAAAAATTCCTTCCAATAGAGTGCCAGGGGGCCCCCTTAGTCTAACTGTAAAGTGGCAGATATGTACCGCGTCTAGAATCTGCTGCAGCAATAATTGAATTTATAAAGCCAAAAAAAAAAAAAAATTATGACATTTTTCCTGCAAGCTGCCTTTATTTTGCTCAGCAACAGCTGGGGAGCCAGTGTGCATGATGAGGCCACAATGTAGTGCACTGGGAACAAGATTAGAGATTTTTTGGATAAATTCTGGTGTCACTTTGACTTTGGATAGGAGGTGCAATAAAATTGGTCTTTGGGTGTCGGTGGCGCCTTCCCACCATAACCCTTGTAGGAGATCAGACTCAATGCAGGGACAAACTCACAGGCTCTTTAGGAAAACACCATGTTTAATGCACAGGAGATTTCCAAACAGAAGAAAAAGTGCATCTTGCCATCAATCACACAAAAATAAACTTCTGCTCTACTGAGCCTTACTGTGTCCGTAGTCTGACCAGTCCTTGGTTATGTAGCAAATGTCCTTCCAAACGCAAACACTTTGTATCCAAAGTTAGGGAAAACAAGCAGCCATGCTCCTAGTTGCCTCCCCACATGGAGACACACAGTATCTCTGAGTGCCGGTTCACACAGGGGCGGCACGACTTGCAGGTCGCCTCAGCGAGGCGACCTGCAAACGACTTCTGAGGCGACTTGCAAAACGACTTCTGTATAGAAGTCTATGCAAGTCGCCCCAAGTCGCCCCCAAAGTAGTACAGGAACCTTTTTCTAAGTCGGAGCGACTTGCGTCGCTCCTATTAGAACGGTTCCGTAGCACAGAACGGGAGGCGACTTGTCAGGCGACTAGGTCGCCTGACAAGTCGCCCCTATGTGAACCGAGCCTCAGAGCTAGGACCAGCTGCCTTAATCAAGACCTGCAAGGAAAACATTAAGCTGCGGTCCACGGACTTGGGAGTCTGTCCCACCCAGAGCTCTATCAGACTCCCAATAAAACCAGCCCCGGAACAGACATTACCAACACAGGGTAAAGAACTATCCTTCTTTGCCCTGAAGTTTTTGCTGGTATTACCTTAGATTGTAAATCTAAGAATCCGTGGAGGAACATATATCCCAATAATTACTTTTCCTGTCATTTTACCTTGTTTCACAGGCACCTCGCTACACCCTATAGAGATAATCTTGATGAAAGCAAGAATTTGCCTTGGTGTAAAAAATTGCAATGATATGCACCTGTCAAACAGGTGCAGAAAAATTGGTCTTTGGGTGTCGGTGGCACCTTCCAAACGTAACCCTGGTATTACCTTAGATTGTAAATCTAAGAACAGATATCCCATCAATTACTTTTCCTGTCATTTTACCTTGTTTCACAGGCACCCTGCTACATATCTCCCCCCTCTGCTCAAACTCGGGGGGTTGAGTACCTTGGGCAAACAGACTGTAAACTCTGGAGAGGGCATTAGCGTTAGCTTGTTGTCCCTAAGGGCCAACTACTGAGGATACGTAGAAACTGTGACACACCTGAAGATTTTGATGCACAGGCTGACATTCTTATACACAGATTCCATGAGAAGGGCTATGCAATTGATAACCTCAGGAAATTAAAACAAGAAATCATGGGGATGGATAGGAACAACCTACTCCAAAATAAGAACAGGAATACGAATAAACAAACTGATTTAGCCTTTATAACTGGGTTTAATAGCCAGTAAAAGGATTTTAAACGCATCATGAAGAAATATTGGCCTATCCTTAGAGAGGACCGCCTTCTGGCTAAAATTCTGCCTGCTAAACCTAAATTTGTGTACAGAAAAGCACCCACTCTGAGGAACAATCTAGTACAATAACGTACAATAACGTCATAGACCCCCCTAAACCGATTAAAATCTTTTCTGATATGAAAGGTTTTTATAGATGCCATAGATGCCTGCCCTACCCTGCAAAGTTAGCAAGAGACAACCAAGGAAGAAGACATCTTTTAAATCACTTAATGACCACAAGGAGTACCAAATAAAACATCTAATTACATGTCGCAGTACCCATGTTACATACGTCATTGAATGCCCATGTCACCGCCAATATGTGGGTCGAATAACTCGCCCACTCTTTGTTCGTATACGGGAGCACATTAAAAATATCAGAAAAGGATTTCCTAACCACAGTCTATCAAGACATTTTGATGAGGTGCACCATAGAGACCCGAGTGGGCTTATATTCTATGGCATAGATCTAGTTCAGGATCACTGGAGCGGGGCGAACAAGGAAACCTTAATTGGATATACCAGCTGGGATCCCTTGCCCCCAAAGGGCTTAACCTTGACATAGATCTCAATTGTTTTATAGCCAACCCATAATTAATTCCAGCTGTAGTGGGAGAATGGGCAGATTGCCTGATGGGTAGTACAAATTTGGATACTGTATCATTTATCTACTCCAATATGCCACATACCCCACATACCAGTTGGGCTTGGGTATATGTTGGGATACATCTTATGGGATGGGAGTGGGTCATCTATTACAATATTTCTTTGGCTCTCTGCATACCATCCATTGGTGTATGTACACCAAAGGATGGTATAAGGTCTCTCTAAACACTAACCTTTAGTTTCAGCCAGTCTAAGACTTAGGACTGACTTTCTGACATCCACGATGTATAGTTTCATATTTTTATGGTTTCCATTTTTACTGTTAATTGCCATTATGCAGGTACCATCCTTTTATAACATACACATACATTTGTTCCTCTGACTACCTCTCTTTATGTGATATCAGAGGACCCATTTATACACATTTAAATCCCCTTAATTGATGTTTCAGTTATATACTTATTTTTATTTCATCGGCTATTTTAACATACATTTTTTTTTTTTAATTCTATATTTTATTTTTTCAAACACAGAAAAAGAAAAAAAATACATTTTCATATATATATATATATATATATATATATATATATATACCGTATTTATCGGCGTATAACACGCACAGGCGTATAACACGCACATTCATTTTCAGAGGGATGTTTCAGGAAAAATCTTAAATTTTAAATAAGGAACTTTGAAGCAAAATAAGGGTCAGTGCCCATCTGCAGCCTCACCATTGCCTTCAATGCAGCCTGATCAATGCCCATCTGCAGCCTCACAAGTGCCATCAATGCAGCCTCATCAGTCCACATCAGTGCAGCCTCACCAGTCCCCATCAACGCAGCAGCCTCACCAATGCCATCAGTGCAGCCTGATCGATGCCCATCTGCAGCCTAGAGGGGACAGGGAGAGGGGTGGGATGAGCGCCGACAGATTACATACAGTGAGAATCTCCTATGATAGAGAGAACAGTGGTCCAATGGCGGCCCAGGAGACGGGACTTCCTATTATAGAGGCCACCAAGTAAACAGAAGTTTCTCACTGTATGTAATCTGACGCCGCTCGTCCTGCCCCCTTCCCTGTCCCCTCCGAGGCAGCTAAAATTGAAGTATTGGCGTATAACACGCACAAGCTATTTGCACCCAATTTTCATGGTGAAAAAGTGAGTGTTATACGCCAATACATACAGTGTGTATGTGTATATATATATATATATATATATACATATAAACCAAATATCGTTATTGCTGCTTCCAATTTGCAGAGTATAACTTAGCACATTGTGATTCAGTTTTTAGTAGACACATATGACTTATTATCAAACAAGACAGAAAAAGAAAGAGAACAAAAAAAAAAAAGAAAAAAAAAAAGACCCCAAATACAAAAATTTCCCTATGGCATTATTTAGGTTCTCTCGCTCTCTCCCCCCCCCCCCTCATAATGACCCATCCTGCTCTCCGAGCGCATATCCGTACTCCCTGGTGCAGACCAGAAGAGACCATGAATTCCATTTTTTATTACATTTCTCCACCTTACCCTGGCGTATATATCTGCTATTTTTTTTTAACCATAGTGAGATCGAGGGGGGTGATTCTTGCTTCCAAACGGCCGGGATACAGGCCTTTGCCGCATTCAAGTGATGGGCCACCAGAGAATTCTGATATGTACACTTTGAGAGGTCCGAAAGATGAAGAAGATATCTTGCTGGGTCGGACCCCGGGTCATACTCTGTTAATTGTCTTACAGTATCTCGTACTTTTTTTTTTTTTAACAACAAGGTTGGTTTTTATTGAGAAGACATCATATAACAATCCATATACACACATTAAGCGCATATAAGTAACAGGAATGTACATAGTATAATTCCAGAATTAAAGTAACAGAAGGAGAAATCAACCAAGTAAAATGTAATAATAGAAAAGGAAGTAGTTAACACATGTCAATACGTTAATACTACCCATAGCTATCCATAATTCCATGTTCTATAACATTAGGTTACAATATTATCTCTCACCCGGGGGGGATTATACCAGCATATGTTTTAGTCTACCTACTCTGAGTCAGTGCCTTACTCGTGAAATGGAAAGGGTATCAGAACTGTTCAGTCCAGGGCAACCATATCCGACTGAACTTCTGAGGGCAACTCCTGTTCGTGTATGTCATCTTATATAGGGGTAGTACAGTGTTAACATTAGCATCCCATACCTCCACCCTTGGAGGGGACGGTGAGGCCCATTTCTTAAGGATTTCTTTCTTAGCATAAAACAACAGCAATGATATAAGTATTTTGGTATACTGAGGCCTCTGATCGTCCTCCTGGATGCCCAGTAGAGCCAGCTCCGGTGAAATCGGTAATGTAAGTTGCAAGCGGATATTAATACACTCAAAGACCGCTGACCAAAACTGCTTGATAAGAGGGCAGGACCAGAACACGTGTATGTAGGTGCTATCAGTGGACTGGCATCTGGGACAGTTCGGTGACCTACCAGGGTAAATCTGGTGCAGTCTCTGTGGGGGTGTAGTAAACACGATGCATAAACTTAGTATGCAGCAGTTTATCTCTAGAGGATATCACCAACCTAGACCCATCCTCAAAACATTCCTCCCATGTCTCCTTGTCTAGGCTGGGAATGTCAACCTGCCACTTGGCCCAGAGGGTGTTCATTTTGGGGGAATCAGTTTCTAGTAGTGCAATATATAGAGTAGAAAGGGTCTTTTTAAGGGTTTCTTGTGCCAGAATTTCCTCAATGGGATCAGTTTTTATGCTTATAGAGTAGGGGAATTGGGCCCTAGCAGCTGGTAATATCTAAATATCATCCTCTCCGGGAGCCCATTTTCACAACTAAAGCCTGAAAGGGAAGTAGTGTCCCGGAGTGGAAAACATCCTGAAGGACCTTAATTCCAAATCGAGCCCATAATTGCGGGTCCGGTATTGTCCTGAAATGAGGGAGTGAAGGGTTCCCCCACAATGGGGAGAAGGAGGATTGCTGTTGTGGACCCATGAATCGTTTCCTGGCCACTGACCACACTTTGAGTGTTGTTTTGGTGGGGCCCGGGAGTGAGGGGTATGCAGAAGAACCTCTGTATACCAGGTTACTCAGTTCTGTAAGAGAGCCGAGAATAGCGGCTTCCAAACATGTAGCCGCATTTGATCTGGATTGCTCAAACCACCATCTCACAGTGACTAATACCGCTGCCCAATAATAGACCATAAGGTTGGGTAGAGCCAGGCCCCCACAGTGAATCGGAAGCTGTAGAGTTGATCTAGCTAATCTGGGGGAGGACCCTTTCCAAATAAACGAGCCAATGCACACGTCCAGTTCTTTAAACAAAGTGCCAGGCAACCAGACTGGGCAATTTCAAAATACATAATTGAACCTAGGCAAATACAGCATTTTCAAAATGTTGATACGGCCCAACAAATTAAGTGGTAATTCCTTCCATTTAATGCAATGCTCTTTCAGTCTTGTGATAATGGGCTGAAGATTGAGACATCTAAAAGCCTGGAGGTCCCTACTCATTGTAATTCCAAGGTACTTAAATTCCTTAACCCACATCAACGAGGTCGATGGGATCTCCGCCTGGGTCTGAGAATCAATCGGGAAAATGACCGATTTGGACCAATTAATTTTCACCCCCGAGAACCTCCCAAATTCATCAAAGATTTTCAGCGCTGCTTGCAAGGAGGCCTCGGCATCCTGCAAATACAGTAATGCATCATCCGCATACAGCAAAATTTTCTCCTCCAGAGGGCCAATTCTAAGCCCCCGTACCTCGCGCAATTCTCTTATTAGGATAGCTAATGGTTCAAGAGCCAGTGCAAACAAGCTAGGTGACAACGGGCACCCTTGCCTCGTGCCCCTCTGGAGGAGAAAATAGTCAGAAAGGGTGTCATTTGTACGTATCCTCGCCCTGGGGGATTTGTAAAGTAATGCTAGCCAAGTAAGAAATCTAGGGCCGAGCCCAAAACACCTCAAAACCTCCCACAAGTATCCCCATTAAACGGAGTCAAAGGCTTTCTCCGCGTCTAGGGAAGCTATGACTCTAGTACCTGTATTATCGTGGGCCGCATCAAGGTTAAGAAAAAGTCTGCGTAGATTGATGTCGGTACCTTTCCCCGGCATAAACCCCGTCTGGTCCTGGTGAACCAGATCTTCAATCACCGTGGCTAGTCGAAGGGCCAGGATTTTAGCCAATAACTTGGCATCTGCATTTATTAAAGATATGGGCCTATAGGAGGCACACGCTTCGGGGTCCTTACCAGGTTTAGGCACCAACACCAACACTGCCTCGGACATGGAATCTGGAGGGGAGCCAGTAGTATAGAACTGCGAGAGGAGAGAAGTCAGTCTAGGAGCCAGCAGTTCCTGATACGATGTGTAGAATTCTATAGGGATACCATCCGGACCCGGAGCTTTTCCTGCCTGCATACAACCCATGGCCTTCTGAATCTCCTCTAATGTTATATCTCCCTCCAGTACTTTACTTTGGTCTATTGTTAGTGTAGGTAATGGTATGAGGTCTAAGTATGTATCCAGGTTAGTTGCGGTATAATTTACCCTGGAGGAGTACAGCTCCTGGTAAAATTGTAAGAACCGATTGCTAATTGTCTCAGGGGTACTTTGGAGTGATCCATCCGCGTCCCGTAACCTGCCTATGTGAGTCATTGCATATTGCCCCTTGGCCAACCACGCTAGAAGTCTGCCATTTTTGTTCCCATACTCAAACACCCTCTGTGCGCATGCTAGCAGAGACTTCTTAGTGAGGTCCACTCGCAACAGTGACAGCTCTCTCATGGTGTATTGCCAGGATATGTAATTGTCTGAAGTTGGGGCATTGACATACACTTGTTCCTTTTCCCGGGCCTGCTCTTCTAATTGCCCAAGAAACTGCACCGATGCCCTTTTTCTATTAGCAATTTTCCGCATATATTCGCCTCTTAGCCAAGCCTTAAAGGCATCCGATGTGATCAAAGGTCCAGAGGATTCTGCATTACTAAGCCAGAAATTACATAATGCCTCGGGCATCTCCTCCTGGATCTCTGTATCCATAATCCAGTATTTGGATAATCTCCATAACCTCGGACCCCCAGATGGAGCCGCCCGGACTGTGACCATCAATGGAGCATGATCCGAGATGCCGCGAGAGAGAATCTCCGTGGACACTATCTCCCGTAGCATGTCAGACGACGCAAAGGCCATGTCTATGCGGGATAGCGTCCGGTAGGTAGTGGATAGACAGGTATACTGAGCGTCCGAGGGGTGTAAATGGTGCCAGACATCCGTTAGCTGAAAGGAGGACGCCCATTGTGCCAGACTGGTATTAGTAGAAGGGGAGGACTGAAGTCTGTCCAGTTCATTAGACATAACTAGGTTAAAATCCCACACAAGCAGCACTCTACCAATATCCTGTTGTATAACATTCTGCATCAGGTTATGAAGTATTGTGGTATCAGCAGGAGGAGGCAAATATATTCCTACAATCACATATGGAAACCCATCTATCAGTGCATTTACTAGAACATATCTGCCCCCAGGATCAGTTTTAACGGCCACTAGTTGAAAGGGCAGGGATCTATGCACCAGCAGACTTACTCTTCTAGCATAGTTGGAATAGGAGGCATGATAATGGGCAGACACCCAGGCCCTCCTTAATCCTAGACTCCTGATACCTATTAAATGAGTTTCTTGCAATATACATATTTTAGGGCTATGCTGCTGTATGTATTTAAGCACCAGGGATCTCTTTATTGCAGAATTAAGCCCTCTGACATTCCAAGATAACATTGTAAAGTTAGCCATACTTCACACACAGCCATAAAATAAGGATAATACCGTGCTGACATGTGATGGGCTCGTCCGCCTGTGCGCGACCCCCCAACCAGCCATTGCTCCCGAGAGCTCGCCTCCCTGTCAGGTCGGGGGGACCGCACACACCCGGACGGCTTCCCGTTTCTTACATCAATTAGCACACAAAAACCAACCGCGAGCATCAGTAATCTTAAAAACAACAAAAACAACAACCAACTTATAGATGGCAACGGCCATCCAACTCCCCCTCCCCCCCGTGCGCCCTCAAACATCAAGTGGCACATGATCCCAAACCAGTTGAAACCCAATCCAAAAGATTGTATCGGGAGCGTGAGCCCGATTAGGACATGCCAAAGTTTGAGCTGACAATCCAAATTATAAAAAAAGAAAGGCGAGAAAACAAATCCACTGAAAAATAAAAATCCTCAGAAAAAAGGGGGGGGGAGGGACTCTTTCCTCACATTTGTTTGAGTTGCTGGAGATTTATAAAGGAAGGAAACTTTGTAAGAGCGCTGAGAATATGTCCCGAATATGTCTGGATCTTGCAGCTGGGACACAGCAGAGTACATTGTATACAGCCACTGCGACGGGACCTCCACACAAGGCACAGCACACGAGGGTTCACAGTTAGCACTAAATATCTTTAGTAAAGAAAAAAAAATGGTTGTTTTAACTGTAACAGGGTGCTCACTATGGATCGATGGCTGAGTAGGATCTGCATAGACAGCATCGGTATCCTCAATGGTGCTGCGCCCCGTACTGCGGCCCCCGCATTCACAACAAAAGAGAAAGAATCGAAGGCTTAGGGCAAAAACACCGGATCCTACGGCGGCAAGGTCTCCAGCCACGCACCGGCTTCTTTAGGGTTGGTAAATATCCTCACCGTCTCGCCGTCGACAACTCGTAGCTTGGCAGGGAACAGGATGCTGTAACGAATCCCCTTGATACGAAGAGTTGCTTTCACAGCGTCAAAGGACCGGCGCTGCCTCTGTGTCTCCAGGGTGTAGTCGGGGAACATCATAAGCTTCGTGTTACGGTAAGGGATGTCTCCCGCTGTGCGAGCTGCCCTCAGTATTTCATCCCTGTCCCGGAAATTAAGCAGTCGCAATATGAGAGTGCGGGGGGGTGCTCCCTCTGGTCCCGGCCTTGGTGGGACACGGTGGGCCCTCTCCACCGTAAAGTAGGATGATAGGTGCGCTGCAGGGAGAACCGACCGCAATAGGTCCTCTGTGAAGGCAGCAGGGTTACGTCCCCCTACCCCCTCCGGGAGCCCGACAATACGAAGGTTGTTCCTCCTGCTCTGGTTTTCGGCGTCTTCCGCCCGATATTCAAGAGCCTTGACTTTTGTTTGTAGTGCCCTGATGGAGGCCGCATTATCGGTCACAGTGTCTTCCGTGTCACCGACCAGTTGCTCCACTACAGTTATCCTGGATCTGATTTTATCCAGGTCTTGTCTCAGCAGCCCCACATCAAACTGCACCGCTTCTATCTTGGATGTAAGCGCTGTTTGGCACATGGTAATCGCTGCCATAACCTCCTGTATTCCTGGTGGAGCGGTTTCCTCGTGGTCAGTCTGCGACGCCATGTTGTTAAGGTGCGCTGGTGTAGGCCGCTGATTCAGAGACGGGGACACCGTATCCTCAATACCAGGGGGAAACTTCAGTTTTTTGCCCCGTTTCGGGCCCCCAGAGGTCCTAGAAGACATGCAGAAGCTGGCAGGGTAATGAGATTGCAGTGTGACCCAAAAACGGATCTATAAACGGATTCCTCTCCAGCAGAGCTCAGCAAGCACGTCTGCTCAGTCCACCATCCCGGCCACGCCCCCCCCCCCCCGTATCTCGTACTTTAGACCAGAAATCTACTAACTTTCGACATGACCAAAAGATGTGGAGCATATTACCCTCTGATTCTCCACATCGCCAGCATTTATTTGTCCGCTCTGGATACAAACTGAGCAAAGTGTAAAATATAGCTCCTTTGCTCTTTGGAGAGTGTAATGTCCAGATCTCTTTCCCATTTCGAAAGAAATCTTGGGGCAAAGTCTTCAGGGGGATCTATTAATATTTTATATACCTCCGATACTCCATGTGCAGAAGGCTCTTCCAAAAGGCATACATTTTCTAATGGTGTATTTAAGCGGTCTGATCTTTCCCCCCTATTAAGGGAGGTTAGGAAATGTGTAAGCTGTTGCATCCGCCATGGATCCAGTGGCGGACAGAACAGCAATTGCATTTCTGACCTTGTCTTCAACCTTGATGCTTCAAGAAAATCCCCTAATCAAAATCTGCCATGGCGCATAATTTGCTTCAAACGGCTGTCCGTGTAGCCAGAGGGAAATAGTGGATTTCCCAACACAGGATGGAGCCGAGTGATTTCCCTGTCAAATCTTGAGAAAAAGTGGCTCTGTTGGATTACTTTTAAAGTTACCCCTATCAAGGGGTGATGTCTTAAAGTTCCAAGAGTTTTAAGTTGTAGCCATGGCAGACATCGAAGAGGAATCTCCATACATGATTGTTCAATCGCTATCCAGGTTTTGTGTCCCTCATCTCTGCACCAAACAAGTACCCTAGCAAGGTGTACTGCTTTGTAGTATCTTATCGGGTCAGGAAAAGCTATACCTCCTCTAGCCTTTGGCATAGCCAGTAAATTGAAAGATAGACGCGGATGCTTTTTTGCCCAAAAAAATGTAATAAAATTACTACGTATTGATTTCAGAAAGGACTCTGGGATAGCTATTGGCAAAGTCTGAAGGAGGTATAGTAACCTTGGAAGAATATTCATTTTAAGAATGGCATTCCTACCCATCCATGTATAGGGGCCTTTATTCCATCTTTCCAAATCAGATGAAAATTCCCGTATTAACGGTGGAAAATTTGCTTGGAAGACTTTGTCTATTGAGGAAGTCAATTTGACTCCTAGATATGTCAGAGATGAAGCTACCCAGGGGTAGGAAAAACGACGATTGAAGAGCCTGTGCTCGTGCTGTTGGCAACGTAATGTTTAATATCTCTGATTTTTGAGTATTAATTTTAAAATTAGAGATTAAGCTATAGCGATCAAACTCATTTACAAGGTTTGGTAACGTGGTTTCTGGTGAGGTGATGAAAAACAATATGTCGTCTGCATACGCCGCAGTTTTGTGCTCAGTTTTGTCGATTGAGCAACCCTGTATATCGATATTTTGTCGAACATGTCGCAGAAATGGTTCGAGGGTTAATATGAATATCATTGGGGACAAAGGGCATCCTTGTCTAGTACCGTTGCTCATGTTAAAGTATGAGGAGGTTACCTCATTAATTCTTACCGCCACAGATGGAACAGAGTATATAGCCTCTATCCATTTACCAAATGCTTTCCCAACTCCTATATGGGTTAACGTCTCCTTCAGAAATGTCCAATCCACCCTGTCAAAGGCTTTCTCAGCATCAGACGATAGCAGACATAGTGGTATTTTATGAGAATGAGCCAGATGAATAATATCTAAAGCCTAGTGGTATTATCTTTAGCCTCTTTGGTAGGCATAAAGCCTACCTGATCAGGGTGGATGACAGTCTGAAGGAGAGGTTGTAATCTTGTAGCTAATATCCTTGTGAAAATTTTCAAATTGACATTTAATAATGAGATCGGTCTATAGTTCTTACATTGGGTAAGGTCCTTGCCCTCCTTAGGAATGACTGCAATATGTGCCCTAAGAGTGTCATTCGGTAAGGGTCGATCTTCTAGGAGGGAATTAAATGCTTTTGTAAATCTTGGACCTAAAATGGGGGCAAATACCTTGTAATAGACTACTGTATACCCATCTGGGTCAGGAGCTTTATGTGGCTTTAACGTACTGATTGCGTTCATATATTCGTCAATTGATATCGGCGCATTTAGTGCCTCCGAGTCGTCGTCGGAGATTGATGGTAAACCTGAGGAGGCAAGGTACTCTGGAATTAATTGTTGCTTTTGTGCCGTTTGGTCTGACGGGGTATTCGTCTGTAAGTTATATAATGACTGGTAATATTTTCGAAAAACCTCTGCGATTTTATTAGATTAGAAGAAACGGTTCCCTCCGTCAGAGTCTATATGTGGGACATAGTTTCTACGGGAGTTTTCCCTAAGTGAATGTGCCAGGAGTTTGCCTGATTTGTTCCCTTGTTCGTAGTGTACATTTCTAGCTCTCGCTGTCTGTATGCTGGCCTCCTGTTTCATCAAAGAAGAGAGTTTTTCCCGCTGTATCCTGAGATCTACTGCTACGGTTTGTGAAAGTGATTTTTTTTATGTTTAGTCTCTAACTCTGCTACCAATTTTAATTGATCCTGAAACACTCTTTGTTTTTTTTTACTTATTTCTGTTGCCTTTTTAATCAATATACCTCGCATAACGCATTTATGTGTTTCCCATAGAATGAGTGGGGAGATTTCTTCTGAGTCATTTTCATTAAAGATTCTAATGAGTTTGCTAGAAAGCTTGTTCCGAAGTTGGCCTTCTTGTAGTAGCGATTCATTAAGTTTCCATGTCCATGGTCTGTTAGCCGGCTTAGACAGCTGAAGATCTAAAGACACCGGAGCATGATCTGATACCGTTAATGTCCCGATGGTCGAGTTGACCACCGCTGGTAGTAAAGATTGAGATATTAACACATAATCGATTCTAGAGTAACTATTGTGTGGCGCCGAATAGAAAGTGTAGTCACGTTCGGTTGGATGCTGGACTCTCCAAACATCTACAAGTCGCATAGATTATATAGCTTTTTTTATTCGTCTAAGATATTGATAAGATAGATGTGTAGCGGATTTAGAAACGTCCAGTAAAGGATCAAGGGCCACATTCAAATCTCCACCCAGTATCAGTCCACCCTCCATAAAAACCTGTAGATTATTAAGAATTCCATTAAGACAACTCAACTGTGCCTGGTTCGGTAAATAGATGGACGCCAAAGTAACTAGACGGCCAGCTAAGTCGCCTTTAAAAAAAAGGTAGCGTCCTTCCGGATCGCTCATCTGGTCGGCGTAGGACCATGGAACCGTCCCAAAAAGCAAGATACTTGCCCCCTCGTCTTAGAGTCTGGGGCTGTACTGTGGAAAACATATGGATATCTTTCATCTTTAAATTTTGGTGTCTTCCCGGATTGGAAATGTGTCTCTTGTATGAATACCACCTGAGCGCGCATGCGCCAGAGTTCACGTAGGACCACTGTGCGCTTCTCCAGTATATTCAATCCATTGACATTCAGGGAGAGGCAGCGCACACTGGTCATAGCGAAGCCCGATACGGGAAAGAATGGAGAGCGAGAGAGAAAAAAAACAAAAAAACAACAAAGCAAAAAAAAAAACCCCACAAAAAAAACCCCCACAAACCCCAACACACCAAAAACACAAAATTGAATACACAACAAACTACTAATAGGGCTTGAATTGAGCCTGCGCGCCCCTGCGATCTCCTCCTAGAATAGTCCAGGACGAGATAGCACTGGGAAGCAAAAAAATTCCTATGTAGAGGAGCTGGAGAGCTACACCAATAGTGGGGATCATTTGGATCACATTAACATATATAGCACGTGTGATTCTTTATCCTAATATCCACAGCTTAGGTTTCATATCAATAGACAAGCATCAAAAATGCAAGTACAGCGTCTTCACAGCGCCTCTGCGGTGCCCCCGCCGCGCCCCACGCCTTTCCCTTTCTTCCTTTTACACTGTATACAGTATAAAAGAAAACTGTAAAAAGAAAAACGCAAAACACCGCAAAAACACTGCAAAAACGCTGCAAAAATGCCGCAAAAACGCTGCTCAATAACGCGGCAAGCACCACAAAAAACACTGCAGAAACGATCAAAAGCAACATGCATAGATGTGAATCGAGGCTTAGAAATCTATAATGCTCATATAAACAGATAAATAAAGGATTAGCAAATCAGTACTTTGTCAAAGCATTATTTAGAAGTCATTCCTATTTGTAGAGAATAGAAAATCTGATAAATTAAGTTCAATCATGCTATATCAAGCCAGTTTCAGTGTCAGTCCAGTCATGAAGCAGAATAGGTGTCATAGACAGCCTAGCGAACATATCTGGCAATTGGGTATGTGCACGTAGTACAAAAAATTGTTGGCCTTTCTGTATATGCAGGGAAAAGGGGAAACCCCATCTATATGTAGCACCTTCTTCACGTAATTTGTCTAATAGGTGCTTCATGCTACGGCGCATCTGTAAAGTATATTTTGAAAGGTCCGGCAGAATCTGTATAGTTGCTCCATTAAAATCAATAGTACCCAATGACCATGCCTTCCGGATAATTTCTTCTTTAATAATATAGAAATGTACTCTGCACAGGGTGTCCCTCGGTCTACCATCTGACAAAGGAGCATTGCCTTGTATCCGATGAACTCTGTCTAGTTCAATATCCGCTGTCGAATCCCTCCCCAGGATTTTATTTAATATGACCGTAACAGTGGGGCGCAGCTCTTTAGCGGACGTGGTCTCAGGGATACCCCGAATTTTTAAGTTATTCCTCCTGCTCCTATTTTCTAAATTGTCCTGTTGAAGTCGCACATTGTGTAGATACTGCGACTGTGCCGCTAACTTAGCCTCCAGAGTCGCTATTTTTTGTTCTGCTGCAGTCTGGTTTTGTTCAATGGTGTCTACCCTAAATGTCAAGCTATGCAATGACTCTTTGACCTCCTTGAACTCTTCTCTAAGTACTTGCTGTAGAGTAGCGGTCATTCGGTCCATATCTGCCTTAGTAGATAGTGTAGAAAAAAAGGAATTTGTATCCGAATCGGCCGACAGAGATGGCAAAACCGGGATGGCAGATCCAGTTGTACCAGTTGTGCCAATTATACCAGATATTTCTTTAGAGGGTGTTGGTGCATACTGACGTATATGCTGGTATGTAAGCTGATGTATATGCTGGTTAACCTGACTCGAAAGTCCATCAGCTGTTTGCCCCGTCTGCATGTTAATAATTAACATACATTTTTATTTTCTATTGACCGTATATAACATTATGCTGGTCCACGTATTGGACTTACCCTTACACGTTGCATAATACATATAAGTGCTTTTTTGCTTTCAACAAGTATTATTGTCTGTGACATTGATCTCCCAAAGTGAGTTTTACTGCATAATATTTGTCTGTGCTAGGACTTTTAGTCATCCGACATTCTGAATAACCACGGCCGGGTACACACATGGGGGAACTTACTATATAATACTGGTCATTCACATGTGCATTAGCGATGGTCCGCTTTTTTGTTAATTGTGTTGTACACGCCCCTCATACACCTCTGTTACATTATGCTATCTGGTTGTTATATGCCCACTACAGACGAACGGACACACACTAGTTTAATTAACCAATGGGAACTGCCGCTTGATGCGTGCTTCTAGAGTTACCTCCCTTCTAGCTTAATTCTGAGCGGCTACTCGCTACACCCTGGGAGGGGGAGGAATCGATGTGTCCGTTCGCCTATATTAGCTGTCAAGTTGAGAAAGATGGCGCCGCCTTTGAGAACGTCCAATGATGATACGCATAATGCGGGGCTACACTTTGACGTCATCTCTGATACGGAAGTAGGAAGCCTGGAACGCAGGTGGGACGCATGCCGCAGACTGGCTTCTCCTACACACCAGGTCTGCTATTGTTTTAAGCTATCCATATTGTGAATGGGAAGCTATTGATTTTAATCAACGTATTTTTAATAAAACTTTATCTTAACTACTATACAATGGGTGCTCTTTTCTTCCTCCCTCTGAGGACCCATGCCTGAGAAAGCTGTGGAGTGACCCCTAGGAGAAGCTGATCGGTGCATAACACCCCCACTGTGTGGAAACAGCTACAGCAGCCTATTGGACCACTATTGGGAATGCTGGGAGAGCTGAGGAGGTAGTCCATCCACGGTACCCACATATGCCTAATACCCCTGCAGGGGTAACAACTTCTGGTAAGTGGGGACCCAACAGGGAGAGCACTACAAGTCACTTGGTTTGCTGAGCACCGAAGTCACCTTGAGGAGCTGGAATTAGCTACTCTGGAATCACAATTTTACCAACGTTTCATATTCACCAGTTTTTGGACTTTTTATGCTGTACTTATATACACACATTGTGTGTGGGACTTTTTATATATATTTCTAAGTTATAGGTTTATATATGAGACTTTATTATTTAATAATGGCTTTTTTTCTCACGTCACCTATTACTACAGTTTGGTCATTTTTCATTTTTTATTATTGTCATTTTGGCCTCTTCTTTCACACTACTATTGCAATTTGCATTATGTGTTTAGGCTGACACTTTACTACATCTGTTTGGTACTTACTGTACATACTGTATATGGGCTTATTTTAGACATATATGTACCAGCACACATTTTTTTCACATTCATATTTGATGTGCACACTTACATATATCTAGCTTTACTGGGATAGGCTCTCCCCTTCTTCCTATAGGGTGGGCTTACAGTTAACTATCCCTATACCTTACAGGGTAGCGCCATTTACCCCATCTTTTATTTATTTATTCTTTGTAAGTTCCTTTGGGAACCCAATAGGCGGGGCTGCAACCCGCACTTATCCTGAGCGCGGAGTATACCACTTATTTTATTTGGTTAGCTTGTTGGCTACCCGGTCTATGTTCTACTAAAAATGTAAAATTCTGTAGAGACAGGAACCATCTGGTAACTCTTGCATTTTTCTCCTTATTTTGGGCCATCCATTTGAGTGGGGCATGGTCAGTTAAGAGCCTAAACGGTTGCCCTAATAGATAATAATTTAAACTTTCAAGAGCCCATTTGCTGGCTAAACATTCCTGTTCTACAATGGCGTAACTTTTTTCAGCAGGGGTCAATTTTCTGCTTAAGAACGCTATGGGGTGTTCCTCCCCATTCACCACTTGGGACAACACTGCACCTAATCCCACTTCTGAAGCATCCGTCTGCACTATAAATTCCTGTGTGAAATCTGGGGTGATTAAGACAGGTCTATTACACAGATCTGTCTTTAGGTTCTGGAAAGCTTTTTCAGCTTCTGGGGACCAAGTTACTCCTGTGGACTCCCCCCCTGTGGACTTGGGGTTGTACTATCCCCCTGCCAATAATGTACCCCAGATATCAGGCCTCCTCTAATCCCACATCACACTTCTTAGGATTGGCTGTCAGACCCTCACCCTGGAGGGTGTTAATAACAGCCTGCACTTTAGGTAAGTGACTCTCCCAGTCTGCACTAAATATGATCACGTCATCTAAATATGCAGATGCATAGGCTTGGTGGGGTTTAAGGATGCAATGCATCATCCTCTGAAAAGTGGCGGGGGCCCAATGTAGGCCAAATGACATCCTCTTGTACTGCCAGTGGCCCTCAGGAGTGGAAAAGGCTGTCTTCTCTTTTGCACATTCTGTAAGTGGTATTTGCCAATACCCCTTCGTAAGGTCCAGGGTGGTGATATATCAAGCATGTCCTAGACACTCAATTAATTCATCTACCCTGGGCATTGGATAAGCGTCCAATTTTGACACCTCATTTAACTTTCGGAAATCATTAAAAAATCGGATGCTTCCATCCGGCTTGGGAATAAGGGCGATTGGACTACACCACTCACTATGGGACTCTTCTATTACCTCAACATCCAACATCCTCCTTATTTCCTCTGAAACTACTTGGCGTCGAGCTTCTGGGATGCGATACGGTTTTAAATTAACTTTCACCCCTGGCTCGTTCACAATATTATGCTTTATTACTGAGGTTACCCCTGGAAGATCAGAGAAGAACTCCCTATTTCTAATCAGAAATTCCTTGGTTTCTTGTTTTTGGCTTACGGACAAGGCCCCAGAGATCTCTACCCCAGGCATGGTAGAAGGACCTGTGGTAGTCATCGCCAAGGGTGCTTGGACCATAAGGGATTCTCTGTCTGTCCAGGGCTTCAATAGATTGACATGGTAGATTTGGTAGGGTTTCCTTTTACCAGGCTGATGTACTCTATAGTTAACTTCCCCTACCTGTTCTATGACCTCGTATGGCCCTTGCCATTTCGCCAGAAATTTGCTCTCCACCGTAGGTTACTGCCATACAGCAACTCGAAAGGGGAAAATCTTGGGGTACCTCCCGTATAGCAAACTTGAGATAGGGCAAGAGGTAATCCCAGTCCCTACCATCTGCCACTGCCACTTGCTTTAACATTCCTTTAAGAGTTTTGTTGAACCTTTCCACTAGACCATCCGTTTGTGGGTGGTACACAGAAGCGTGTAAGTGATTAATTTTAAACACTTTACATAACTCTTTAGTAACCTTCGACATGAAGGGCGTGCCCTGGTCAGTTAGCAGCTCCCGAGGAATACCCACATGTGAAAATATAAGAGAAAGCTCTTTAGCAATACTCTTAGCTGAGGGGTTCCTTAACAAGATTGCCTCTGGATACCAGGTGGCATAATCCAAGACAACTAGGATAAACTGGTGCCCCCTGAGCGGACTTAACCAAGGGACCCACAATATCCATGGCAATCCTGTCAAAGGGCACCTCAATGATGGGTAAAGGTACCAATGGACTCCAGAAACGTGAGACCGGAGCAGTGATCTGACAAACTGGGCAAGATTCACAGTACACTTTTACCTCTGTGTAAGCCTGGCCAATAAAACCATTGCAATACTCTTTCCTTAGTTTTATCCACCCCCAGATGTCCCCCAAGAACATGAGAATGTGCCAGGTCCAGTACCATGCCTTTATGAGGTTGAGGTACTAGCAACTGTTCAAGCCTCTCTCTTCGAACTTCATCAACTCTATATAAAAGGTCATTTTCCATAGCAAAATGTGGAATATGGCCTCCTCCCCTGGCTCTTGGGGTACTCCATTTATCACTTTTACCTGTTCCCTTGCCCTAGCTAAAGTGGGGTCCCTAAGCTGGGCCGTGCCAAAGTTTTCCCGGGTCGTGGGCATGTCCGGCAGGTCTAACTCTGGATGGGGGTTCTTTGTGTCACCTGCAAGGACCTCCAAGGGAAAATGGGCAGACTCTTTCTCTCTTTTCTTCGTTCTGCTCCTCCAACGGTTCTGGGCAGTAGAAATCTGATCCGGCTGGGGGCCTTGCTCCCTTGGCGTTATCCCATAAATCCCAGAAAAAATGGAAGTCTTGTTCAAGGACAGTGTTATAAATGAGATTTGGGACTACTCCAACCTCATAGTCCATAGTGCCACAGGGAGATTTGATAGATACAATGGCCGTGGGGTAGCACTTGGTATCCCCATGACTACAAACCACACCCATTAGCTGTCGCTGTAACTTTTGGGGGTTCACGAGACTGGCATGCACTAGAGTTACCAGACTGCCAGAATCCAGCAAGGCAGTTATCTGGCAACCGTCCACTTTAATGACACAAATTTGTTTCTCAGTCTCCTGGTGTAGCAACAAAAGAGCTTTTCTGGGTCATACTATAATCCATAGATTCCTGGTTTAGCGGACAACTGGTGGCCAGGTGCCCCGGTTCTTGGCAACGGCAGCACACTATAGGACCCCGGTCCGGGTGTAGCCCTTCACGCTCTGCCACCCTCTCAAAAACCGTGAGGAAAGCCTCCACATCATCCTTAGCCATCATTTTCTGTAATGCAGCCTGCACTCGCTTGTGTAAATCTGCAACATTGTCCACATGTAGGACTTTGTCAGTCAGGGACTGTACCTGAGTCTGTATGAGCTTATTGAAATCCTTCTGCTCCTGCATGGCCACTTGGGTAGCAGTTATCAACAAGCGGTTAGTTCCTTGTTGGTCTATGCGTGCTTGCACCAGTTGTTTGATTAGTTCCTCCATTCTCTTATCACTGGTATCAGTGAATTAATAAAAAACAAAAAACAAATATTTTCTTAGCGTACTGTCCCTTTAAGAGCGTTGGTTCTTATTTATTTTTGCAAAAATGCCGCTGCAAGAGATACAGTCTCTGGGTCTTGTGCCCGCATTCTCCACCAATTGTAGGGGATCAGACTCAATGCAGGGACAAACTCACAGTCTCTTTAGGAAAACACCATGGTTAATGCACAGGAGATTTCCAAACAGAAGAAAAAGGGCATCTTGCCATCAATCAAACAAAAATAAACTTCCGCTCTACTGAGCCTTACTGTGTCCGTAGTCTGACCAGTCCTTGGTTATGTAGCAAATGTCCTTCCAAACGCAAACACTTTGTATACAAAGTTAGGGAAAACAAGCTGCCATGCTCCTAGTTGCCTCCTCACATGGAGACACACACTCTCTCTGAGAGCTAGGACCAGCTGCCTTAGTCAAGACCTGCAAGGAAAACATTAAGTTGCGGTCCACGGACTTGGGAGTCTGTCCCACCCAGAGCTCTATCAGACTCCCAATAAAACCAGCCCCGGAACAGACATTACCAACACAGGGTAAAGAACTATCCTTCTTTGCCCTGAAGTTTTTGCTGGTATTACCTTAGATTGTAAATCTAAGAATCCGTGGAGGAACATATATCCCAATAATTACTTTTCCTGTCATTTTACCTTGATGAAAGCAAGAATTTGCCTTGGTGTAAAAAATTGCAATGATATGCACCTGTCAAACAGGTGCAGAATAATTGGTCTTTGGGTGTCGGTGGCACCTTCCAAACTTAACCCTATAGAGGTACTCTTGATGTAAGCAAGAATTTGCCTTGCTGTAAAAAATTGCAATGATATGCACCTGTTAGACAGGTGCAGAAAAATTGGTCTTTGGCTGTTGGTGGTGCCTTCCCACTGTAACCCTATAGAGGTACTCTTGATGTAAGCAAGAATTTGCCTTGCTGTAAAAAATTACAATGATATGCACCTGTCAGACAGGTGCAGAAAAATTTGTCTTTGGGTGTTAATTGTGCCCATGAAATCTATACCAAAAACATTCTTCCAGATGAAATGATTGAACACCCTCAAAGCTAGGCAGCCCTGAAGTCCTGCAGAGATTCCACATCCCAAAAAGACTTAATCAGTGACATCGGCATCAGGGGATTCATAGCTGGTAATCCAGGACTGATTCATTTTTATAAAAGTCAAACGGTCCACAGAGTCTGTGGACAGGCGCGTTCTATGATCAGTAACGAAACCTCCTGCAGCACTGAATGCCTGTTCTGAAAGCACACTGGATGCAGGACAGCCCAACAACTCAATAGCATACTGGGCAAGTTATGGCTAGTGGTCTATTCTCATGACCCAGTAAGACAGTGGATCTTCAGCTGGAAAGCTCTCCGTCTCTGTTTTGGCCCCGAGGTAAGCGTCCACCATGTGATGCAGACGCTGCCGATGGGTTGTGGAAGCTGACAGCCCTGGGAGGCGAGGACTGAAAAAATTACGAAATACCTCCAACGCTCCTTTCTTGACCAACGGAAGACTCAAAACAACGTTTTCCACCACACTGTAACCGTGAGGAAAAACGTTCAATAAAATCCTCTTTAATGTGTCCTCAAGCGATTTTATCCTCTGCACTCTCTGTGGGGACGGGATGAGTTCAGAGACCTTCCCCTTATAACGGTGGTCAAGGAGGGCTGCCAACCAGTAATCATCCTTCTCCTTTATGCCATGTATTCTTGGGTCCTTTCACAGGCTTTGAAGCATGAGGTTGTCCATGGGTCCTGGGGTTGGAAAGCCATCGCTTACAGATTGACGCATGTGTTCCTCTTCTTCAAAACCTATGAAAGTGCCAGAATCCTCCTCCTCATCCTCCTCCCCTCTCTCCTTCTGTGTGTTCTGTGACATAGGAATGATGGTGTCTACATAAAGTGTGATCTGCTGCAGATGTGCTGAAAAAGGCCCAGACAGCTGAGCTGTGGGGAGTGGGCCGAGAGATAACAGCTGCAGAATGTGATGGAATAGGGTAGCTGCTCTCTACTCTTTCTTGATGCCGACCTCCTTGGGGTTGTGCCGCCTCACCTTCAGTTTCCTCCTCTGCTCTATCTGGCACCCAAGTCACATCAGTGACCTCATCATCATCATCATCTCCATCTCCTCCATCTTCATCATTACCACTTGAGACAACTTGGCAATACGCTGTGGCTTGGGGAACATGAATTCCAATTTGTCTACCAGTGTTCCTCCCTCTCTCTAGGCTCATGTTCCTGTCATCCTCAACCTCAGAACCAGCATCTGAATCCAGTAATGGCTGGGCATCATCAAGGAGCAAGTGGCTGACGCTGTGGTCAAATAACTCAGCTGACTCCTCAATGGCTGATGTTAGGGCTATGGCAGGAATAGATGTGGACAATGAGGCAGGTTTATCCACTCTGGCAAATGCAGGGGACTGCACACTTGTCTCTGCTTGTGTGACAGAGGATGAGGAGGATGAGGAAGGTTTAGTAAGCCAGTCCACCACCTCCTCTGCATGCTGTGGTTGGATAGCACGGGCAAACTCACTAAACAGAGGAAATGATGCCCTGCCTGAGGACTGACCACCACGTCCACCTTTGCCTGTGGAAACATTTGTTGCTGGCCCCCTTACAGTGCCAAGGGAACATCTGCCTCTCCTTGTTGTTCTCCCAGGCATTATTGGGAGAGAGGGGGCAGTGCTTATACGCAAATGTAAAAGAGAAGTTGAAATCTGTACATAGATGCACTTTAATCAATGTAAAGAGGTATTTGGTGCCCTTTAATTTGAGTACTCACACTACATAGACACACTCCATGGATACAATATAATATACTGCAATATAATGCGCCAAACGTACAGTGATGCACAGAACTATATGGCGTTAAACTGGCAGTAACGCACAAAACTATATGGCCTTAAAATTGTAGTAATGCACATAGAACTATTTGGCGTTAAACTGGCAGTAACGCTTGCAAAACTATATGGCGTTAAACAGGCAGTAATGCACGCAAAACGATATGGCGTTAAACTGGCAGTAACGCACGCAAAACGATATGGCGTTAAACTGGCAGTAACGCATGCAAAACGATATGGCATTAAACAGGCAGTAACGCACGCAAAACTATATGGCATTAAACTGGCAGTAATGCACGCAAAACAATATGGTGTTAAACTGGCAGTAACGCACAAAACTATATGGCATTAAACTTGTAGTAACGCACACAGAACTATATGGTGTTAAACTGGCAGTAACGCACGCATAACTATATGGCGTTAAACTGGCAGTAATGCACGCAAAACGAGATGGCGTTAAACTGGCAGTAACGCACAAAACTATATGGCGTTAAACTTGTAGTAACGCACACAGAACTATATGCCGTTAAACTGGCAGTAACGCATGCAAAACTATATGGTGTTAAACAGGCAGTAACGCACGCAAAACGATATGGCGTTAAACTGGCAGTAACGAGCGCAAAACTATATGGCATTAAACTGGCAGTAACGCAAGCAAAACGATATGGCGTTAAACTGGCAGTAATGCACAAAACTATATGGCATTAAACTTGTAGTAACGCACGCAGAACTATATGGTGTTAAACTGGCAGTAACGCACGCTAAACTATATGGCGTTAAACTGCTGTAACGCACGCAAAACGATATGCCGTTAAACTGGCAGTAACGCACGCAAAACGATATGGCTTTAAAATGTCAGTAACGCACGTAAAACTGTATGGCGTTAAACTGGCAGTAACGCACGCAAAACTATATGGCGTTAAACTGGCAGTAATGCACAAAACTATATGGCATTAAACTTGTAGTAACGCACGCAGAACTATATGGCGTTAAACTGGCAGTAACGCACGCTAAACTATATGGCGTTAAACTGCAGTAACGCAAGCAAAACGATATGCCGTTAAACTGGCAGTAACGCACGCAAAACGATATGGCTTTAAAATGGCAGTAACGCACGTAAAACTATATGCCGTTAAACTGGCAGTAACGCACGTAATACGATATGGCGTTAAACTGGCAGTAACCGTCACTACACTGAAGCTATCTGAATTGTCCCTACTCTAGCTATATACTAATGTCAAGATTACTGACACGGTCTCACTACACTACACTGTAACTATCTGAGTTGTCCCCACTCTAGCTGCACACTATGAAAAGCTGAATGATGGTCCTCCTCACTACACTCACACTATCCCTAGACTGACACTAAACTAATATTCTACACTGACAATTGAAGCAAAATAGCACAGTATAGCACACAAACTAATAGCACTGAACAGAGCCCTGTTCTATCTCTCTCCACACCAAAATCACACTGAAAATGGCTGCCATTGAAAGAATACTTTTATACTGTGGGGCGAAAATGAGCCATGATTGGATAAAGTCATGATGACAGTGTCCAATCATGACTCTGACATTGCTCTGTGATTGGCTGAAGCTTTCACTGCTTCAGTCAATCAGGGCTTGCAATGCACTGTTCAACGCCACAATGCATTGTGGTCGGGTCGGGGGGGGGAACGGTCGAACGTCCCGCTTGTTCGGCTGTTCTCCGAACGTCCGAACAACGAAAGTTCGGCCCGAACTTATGCTCGGGCCGAACCGTTCACCCATCCCTACTGCCTATGTAAACAAGGCAGATCTCTGTTCTGACAGGGGAGTAAGGATGAAGTTTGTGTCCCTGCAAAGCAGAGAATAAATTCCATCTCTATCCCTAGTAAAAGCACCTCACGCAGTATAGTAAAACACTGGCTAGGCACACAGTTAACCCTTTATTCGCCCCTGATGTTAACCCCTTCCCAGCCACTGTCATTAGTACAGTGACAGTGCATATTTTTAGCACCGATCACTGTATTGGTGTCACTGGTCCCCAAAAAATGTCAGTTAGTGTCAGAATGTCTGCCATAATATTGCAGTGCCACTATAAGTTGCTGATCGACGCCATTATTAGTTAAAAAATAAAAACATCCCATAGTTTGTAGACACTATAAGGTTTTATAACAGAAAGCAAAAAATATTATTTTGTTTTGTTTTTTCAAAATTGTCGGTCTTTTTTTGATTATAGTGCAAAAAAAACAATGCAGAGGTGATCAAATACCACCAAAAGAAAGCTCTATTTGTGTGAAAATAAGGACGTACATTTTATTTGTGTATAGCGTTGCATGACTGCACAATTGTCAGTGAAATTGAAGCAGTCCCGTATCACAAAAAATGGCCTGGTCCTGAAGGGGGGTAAATCTTCTGGAGGTCAAGTCGTTAACCCTTAACAAAGACCGCAATGATGATTATGAATCTAAATAAACATCTGTACACACACTGTCACCACAGACCGGTACACTATATTGTCAAAAGGATTTGGACGTCTGTATTTACACGCATATTAACTTTAATGGCATCCTAGTCTTAATCCGTAGAGTTCAATATTGAGTTGGTCCAGCCTTTGCAGCAATAACAACTTCAACTTCTCTGGGAAGACTGTCCACAAGGTTTAGAAGTGTGTCTATGGGAATGTTTGACCATTCTTCCAGAAGCGCATTTGTGAGGCCAGGCACTGATGTGGGATGGAAATGCCTGGCTCGCAGTCTCCACACAAATTCATCCCTCTAGTTCTATCGGGTTTAGGTCAGGACTCTATGCAGGTCAGCCAAGTTCCTCCATCCCAAACTCACTCATCCATGTCTTTGCGAACCTTGCTTTGTGCACTGGTCCAAATCATTTGGTGGAGGGGGGAATTATGGTGTGGGGTCGTTTTTCAGGGGGTTGGGGTTAACCCCTTAGTTCCAGTGAAGGGAACTCTTAAGGCGTCAGCATACCAAGACATTTTGGACAATTTCATGCTCCCAACTTTGTGGGAACAACTTGGGGATGGCCCCTTCCTGTTCCAACATGACTGTGCACCAGTGCACAAAGCAAGGTCCATAAAGACATGGATGAGCAAGTTTGGGGTGGAGGAACTTGACTGGCCTGCACAGAGTCCTGACCTCAACCCAACAGAACACCTTTGGGATGAATTATGCTGTGTACACACGACTGGACTTTTCGACAGCAAAGGTCCGACGGAACGAATCCGCCGGACAATTCGATTGTGTGTGGGCTTCATCTGACCTTTGCTGTCGAAAAATCAGACGGACTTTAGAAATAGAACACGTTTCAAATCTTTCCGTCGGACTCGAGTCCGACTGAAAAATCAGTTCATCTGTATGCTAGTCCGACGGACGAACAACGACGCAAGGGCAGCTATTGGCTACTGGCTATGAACTTCCTTATTCTAGTCCGGTCGTACATCATCACGTTCGAATCAGTCGGACTTTGGTGTGATTGTATGTAGGCAGGTCCGTTGCATCAGTACTCCGTCGAAAGTCCATCAATAAGCCCTTGGAAGTTCAGTCAGTCGAAAGTCCATTCGTGTGTACACGGCATTAGAGCGGAGACTGTGAGCCAGGCCTTCTCATCCAACATCAGTGCCTGACCTCAAAAATGTGCTTCTGGAGGAATGGTCAAACATTCACACAGACACACTCCTAAACCTTGTGGACAGCCTTCCCAGATGAGTTGAAGCTGTTATAGCTGCAAAGGGTGGGCAAACTCAATATTGAACCCTACGGACTAAGACTGAGATGCCATTAAAATTCATGTGCGTGTAAAAGCAGGTGTCCCAATACTTTTGACAATATAGTGTATATTCAGAGGGTTACCATGTAGCAGCGTTCTTCAAGAGACTGGGATTCTTTACGTTTTGCGTTAGTCCATTAGAGATAATTTTAACACGTTTTAAAATATTGTTTAATCATGAAAAGGTAAAAAAAAAATGTGCAAATAAAATATTTACAGAAAAAAAAAAGGTGTTACAAAAGGTAACAAAGAGACAACAATGCAACAGCAAACAAAATGGTTGAAGAATGAAAAATACTTATTAAATCCTGGTTCAGCAAAGTCCAATCAATCCTGCATGATGGTACAGTGGCTCTCTTAAGACTTGGTTTCCTTGGTTTGAAGTTAACCACTTGCGGGCTATGCAGAATTGTGTGTATATATATATATATATATATATATATATATATATATATATGTATATTTCGAATGCCCAGTTCACCTAGGAGAGGAAGTGGGCCGGTTCTGCACCTGGTACTCCTAGGGTAGCGGTGTTTGGGCTTAAAAAACTGCTAATTAACCGATGGTAGTAAATATGTTCTTATTCTGGCTGTACTGTTATTATTATTTTAGAAGTTATGAAATGCCCGGGGAGAGAAACACAAATGTGTATTGCTAAAGAATCCAGCTAAGGTATTTATGACTAAGATATCTGGTCCTTTTTCTGACTTCTCAAGTTTGCAAGTCTGACAGGTTTATGAGAGCCCCTAGACTGAAGTGTAGATTCAGGTAATAAGCGTGAGAGGGTCTGCATGAGTCCTCTCAAGGAATTGATAAGAATGTTCTGGTACGCTGCTTAAAGCTTGTGGAGTGTATCAAATGCCTTCCCGGGGGGGGGGGGGGGGGATCACTGCTGTTATAATGTCTCTATTCTACAAAAATGTGATGGCTGACCTATGTTTCCTGAAACAACATGGCTGCCACACACAGCTACACACAAACCTATTCATGTGTGATCTGTACCCATGACTGTTACATACAGAAAGACACCAATGCTCAGAGTGGACATTTTGTGCGGGTAGGTTGCCATGTAGGCAACAGGTTCCTGCTTAAGGCTAGTGGTTGCTGGGTTGGCAGTGGCTGCTGGCTTCCTAGCAACCAATTACTCATCCCCAGCCCCATTCATTTGCCAGCCAGGATATTCCCTGGCCAAACACTGGATGTAAACAAAGGGGCTGGGGATGCTGACTGATGTCACTACCCAAATATGGCAATGCCTATGTTTGGAAAATGACAAGTCAAACGGCAGGCTGAGCTGATGGTAAATTATTCTCAGTTCCCCATCGTGCTTTACTCTCCCAATTTCACACCCACCTATTGCTATGCGTTGCCAATGAAAAGCAAATCGGATCTGATGGGAACCTAATCTCTCTGTTCACTATCATGCTCCACCCACCCTACTACAAAATTCTTCATCCATGTGCCTGTCTGTGTGACAGGGGGGGGGGGGGGAATCACTGCTGTTATAATGTCTCTATTCTACAAAAATGTGATGGCTGACCTATGTTTCCTGAAACAACATGGCTGCCACACACAGCTACACACAAACCTATTCATGTGTGATCTGTACCCATGACTGTTACATACAGAAAGACACCAATGCTCAGAGTGGACATTTTGTGCGGGTAGGTTGCCATGTAGGCAACAGGTTCCTGCTTAAGGCTAGTGGTTGCTGGGTTGGCAGTGGCTGCTGGCTTCCTAGCAACCAATTACTCATCCCCAGCCCCATTAATTTGCCAGCCAGGATATTCCCTGGCCAAACACTGGATGTAAACAAAGGGGCTGGGGATGCTGACTGATGTCACTACCCAAATATGGCAATGCCTATGTTTGGAAAATGACAAGTCAAACGGCAGGCTGAGCTGATGGTAAATTAGTCTCAGTTCCCCATCGTGCTTTACTCTCCCAATTTCACACCCACCTATTGCTATGCGTTGCCAATGAAAAGCAAATCGGATCTGATGGGAACCTAATCTCTCTGTTCACTATCATGCTCCACCCACCCTACTACAAAATTCTTCATCCATGTGCCTGTCTGTGTGACAGGTGCAATAGTCAGGATGGGAGATGAGTAATGCTGAACTGCACTGAGGATGTGGTGTACAGTATGGACACTCCAGCCTCATTGCTGCCACCTCCTATGACAGATTGTTCCTGTTCCCAACAGGTACATGAAAAAGCTGCAAACACTGACGATTTCGGTGGGAGGGAATACTAAAGAGTGTTTATGACACTATGAATTCCCCCCTCTGTGTCTGAACTGATCAATCTAATGATGGCTAATAACGGACACCCTGCCTTCCTGAAGGTGATTTCTGCAGTGTTTCTTCACTGTTATGTAGCACCCTGGGGTTTAGTCAGGGAGCTCCTCACCAAATTCCTTGTCAGGAGTAGATAGGTAATTAATGGATCTCTCCCTAAATTTGGCCTTGTACTTTTCTCTTCTGCTACTAGGTGGTCGGGCACTTGGTGGCATTAGATGTGAGAAGGACACCGAAGGATCAGTGGGTGCTGAGGGAGGAGTCTAGTGATAGCACCGAGTAGGTGCACACCGTAGGAGCCCTCAGTCTCCAATCCCCTCTAATGGATCGTTACTACGCTCCTTTCCACCTGTCCCACCAACACCCTGTGATGGCTTTACTAGAGCAGGCTAGAATCCCTGCCCCTCGAAGCATACCGGATCTCGGCGTCCCATTGTGGACATCACGGTGGAGGACGGGGAGGCTGCCGTTGTATTGGCAGCACTGGGTGTGCACCCCCGTCGCTGCAGGATCATCACCTCACCGTCTTCCCTCCCCTTGCCAGGAGATGTGAGACGTTGCGGCGGGAGGACAGGGAAAGGAGAAGGCGAATTGGCATCCGAGGAGGACGAGGAATACGGGGGTGATACACCTCCCTCTCCTAGTTACCCGCTGGTCCGGAGCAGAGAACGTAGGACACCCAGCGGGACGCGGAGACAAGTAAGAAGGAGGAGGCACTCGGGCGCTCGGAGACCGGCAATCGACCACCTGGAGGAAGTTGGAGGTAGTTGCCTAGCCCCGAGAGACAAGCCGAGGTTCACGAGGGCTTTCGAAGGGAGCCGAACGGAGCAAACTACACGAGAGTACCCACCGAGGAGACTGCGGGACTGGGACGTGCCCCCCCCTCCCCCGGTAAGTAAAAACTCAGAAGCTTTAATGTGTAAATGCAAAACTGTTTCTATGATCTGAAGTGGAAGTGAAAGGCGAGGAGAGGACACCCGATATATGTGGGACAGACAGCTTCTATATATAAAATGAATGAATGATTACTGCAATATCTGAAGCAAGCCCTACACAAACTTATGTCAAGCTACAACTGGTGTCAACCTTTACATACATTAAGTGATTTGGGAGATTTGGCCATATAGGTATTGGATGAGAGAAACTGCACCTATTTGAGGCACTCTGCTACCTGCTATCTTGAATTTACTGAACTATTCTGTGATTGTTTTGCCCCTTTTTTTTTTTCTTTGAGGGGTCCCCCTTTTTTAAGGGGTAAGTGGAAAGATGAGGGGTAAGTCTGTAAGAGGAGGTGTAGTGGTAGCCAAATCCCCGCGCCCTAGTCTAAGCCCTACTTCCGGTCCTATGAATAAGTATGTGACCCAAGGAGGAGACGGGGAAGGGGGAAGGCCAATAACAGAAAAACAACAAAGTACAAAAGGGCACCAAACAGAGTCCAAGAAAAAGAAAGAGAAAAAGGGCCAGAATAAAAAATTGCTAGATAGTAGTACACTCTCAGAATTTAGAATAGAACAGGACCCTGAATTAGACTCACGTGTGAGAACAGAGGAGGAAAAACAGAAGACGGCTCAATTGCCAACAAAAATAGATATGGAAATAATGTTTGCGGCCCTAGAAAATTCTCTAAAAACAGAAATGGCAGTAAGAGTAGAGGAAGTGGGAAAAAAGGGATACCCACACAAGCATGATAAAAGAGCTAAAAGGAGAAATTAAAATATTGAAAAAAGAACAGGAACAGGCGTACAGACTAGAAGATCAAGAGAATAGGGACCGAAGGAAAAATTTAAGAATACGAGGACTCCCTGAATCTACCCAGACAGAAAATTTAACAGAAATAATTAGGAAGGTTTTTAACCCAATTCTTGGAAAAGAAGCAACTAATTTAATAAAGAGTCCATAGAATAAGAAGACTGCAAGGGCTCCCGGGGGAAAGTCCAAGAGTCATAATTGTCAGATTTGAAAGCTGGGAGGAAAAAAAATTTTGGAGAAATACAGTATGAAGGGAAAGCCACCAATGGAATATGAGATAAGAAAAGGAGATCATAAAAGGTGAAACAAATTTTTCAGGACCTTTCACAAGAAACCTTGAGAAGGAGAAGGACATTAAAACCCTTATTGAAAATCTTTTTTTTTCCAAATATTTGATTTTAACCACAAAAAGGCAATTCTAGGTACTCACTGGAGCTATAAATACACAGTAACATAACAAGTACATTGAAAGAGTAAAACAATAATCCACATAATAATCAAATCATACATAACACCTTCTATGTTTATCCTATAAAAATATAGTGCCGTTTTTATAGCGACCTGGGAAGAGAAAAAAATAAAAAAAAAACAACCCTCAGCAGCTATGCCCAGAATCACCTTATCCATTTTCCGTTTACTAAATTACATGAGGGGAAAAAAAAAGGGGGGGGAGGCGGCCCTAATGAGCAATGGATAACTAGTTATTACACACACAAAAAATCCAGCGCGCTTTTCAGCTGCGCTGGGATAAAACCCCTCTCTATTGATTTATATTGCCCTACTTTTTAATTGCTTTACAGGTGTCCACCATTTAGCACTGGTGTCATTTTGTTTTTATTGGATAACTAGTTATTGGCTATCTAATTATATTGTCTATCCCGGCAGTCATGAGTTCAGCAAAGTCAAACCTTCTTCAGAGAGGATAAATGTATTCCACTGTCTCCCTAACTCAGAATATTTGTCTTGTTTGTTTTGTGCTGAAAGTATAAGATCTTCCATCTTATTAATCTCTTCCACCTTATGGAGCCAGCATCCAATAGTAGGCGGTAACATATTTTTCCACCTAAGGGGGATACATGCTTTTGCAACGTTTACTAAGTGTCTTAGGATAGATTTCTCATATTTTTTAGCTGGGATAGTTGTAACATGCAATAGAAAAAAAGCCTCTGGTATCTTATAGTCAGAAAATTTTTGGATAATGTTCCGTACTTCCCTCCAATATGGTATTATCTTTGGACATGACCAAAAAATGTGTAGCATCGTACCCCCCTCCTCCTGGCATCTCCAGCAGCGATCTGGCATTTCAGGATAAAATGTATGTAATTTTTGTGGAGTATGATACCACCGTTTCAATATTTTATAATTAGTCTCCTGGATCCTGGTACAAATGGATGACTCCAATTATATTTTGTCTTTGACTGGTTGTGAACTTACACTCATCTCTTCTTCCCACCTCTCTATCCAAGATAGATATGGTTGTCAATCAGTAGACCATACATCTTCGAGAGTCTTTGCGTCAGGGTCCCCTCCTCCGAGCAACACTTTTCAAATGCAGATAATTGTCGCCTGAACCTCTCCGGGAACATTAGTGAGTGGAGAAAATGATGGAGCTGCAAAGCATTCCGGAACGGTAGACCAAAGGGCTCCATCAGTGCAGCTATGGACGGCCATCCGTCTGGTAGTAAAAAGTGCGATGCTTGAAAGCAATTAGTCTGTCATAGGGTAGAAAAGTGATAGTCTCTCAAACCTGGAGGGAATCTTGGATTCCCAAGTATGGGCAACAGTGGGCAATCTGGTGACGAGAGTGAAGTTTTGGCAATCACCTGTGAACAGGTACATACTGTAGGGCCTATCAGAGGGTGTACTTTTAGATAGGATGGAAGATTATCATAACACCATGGTGCCCCTTTCAGTAGGACATTGGTTTGCGCCTGTTCAATCCGAATCCATAGTTTGCTTATTGAATGGCGGTTCCAGTCTATAAGTGGCCCCATGTGCACAGCCTGATAGTATTTAAATACGTCTGGTAGTGCAATACCTCCACTGTGTTTAGGTAAGGTTAGTTGGGATCTGGACGTGCGTGATCTTATGCGCCCATATAAATGGATAAGGAATGAACCTGTTTGAAGTACTGAGCTGGTATCTTAATCGGTAAGGTTTGAAATAGATATAAATACTTTGGTAAGATACTCATCTTTAGAAGGTTGCATCTCCCAAACCATGAATGCAATCCCCGGTTCCAGGTCTCCAAAGCAATACGTGTTCTGGTCAGAAGAGGAGGAAAGTTAAGTTCGAAGACCCGAGATAAATCAGAGGGGATATACGTTCCCAAATATTTCAAAGCTGTATCTGTCCATTTAAACTTAAAATTTGCCTGTAAGTTTTTAAGCAGCACAGTAGAAACACCTACTACCATAGCCTCCGATTTATTAAAATTAATCCGTGAGTTAGACAGTCGACCATATGTCTCAAATTCGTGTATAAGGTTCGGGAGCGACACTGAGGGGTTTGTGAGAGAAAAGAGCAGGTCGTCCACGTAAGCTGAAACCTTATGTTGCTGTTCTCCTATCCTGACTCCAGTAAAATCTGGGTTCAAGCGGATCGCACAGAGGAAAGGTTCCAGGGATAAAGCATAGAGCAAAGGAGACAGTGGACACCCCTGTCTTGTCCCGTTCATGATAGGGAAAGGGTCTGATAAAATTCCGTTAACTTTAACCTGGGCTGTCGTATATAAATAGATCTTACGGATCCACTGCAGCATATGTTCCCCTAGACCTATATAACGTAGGACCGCAAACATAAAGTTCCAGTTAATGCGATTGAATGCCCTTTGGGCATCTGTACCTATTATAAAGCATGGAGTATGCGTCCCCTGTGTGATATGAATACGATTTAACACTTTGATTGTGTTGTCGCGGCCTACTCTGGTTGGAATAAATCCCACTTGGTCAAGGTGTATCAACAGTTGAATGGCAATAATCTTCGTAAATAATTTCAAATCGCAGTTCAACAGTGAAATAGGTCTGTAACTTCCACAGCAAGAGGGAACCTTTCCTTCTTTAGGAATTACTGTTACATGTGCTTTTAAGGTGTCTCTAGGAAAAGATGTTTCAGAGCGTGCTTTATTGAACAGTTCCACCATGTGAGGACCTAAAAGTGGAAAAAATTCCTTATTATACTGTAATGAGAACCCGTCAGGGCCCGGTGTTTTGCCCAATTTGGAAACACTAAGTGCTTTCTGAAGTTCATCTAAGGTTACTGGTGTCTCCAAATCTTCTCGAACCTCTAAGGTTAACTGAGGGAGTTGGGAAAAAGCAATATAGTCTTCCATCTGTATCTGAGAGGGGGACTACTCTGAAAGGTTATATAGTGAGGCATAAAAGTCTCTAAACCCCTGTGTAATTTGCTTAGGGAACACCAATTTTTCACCTTTAACTGTAATGATTTGGGGAATATATGAAGCAGATTTTTGTTCTCTAACCGAGCGTGCTAGCGTTCTCCCACATTTATCTCCTGATTCATAGCCAATTCTGCGGCCTCGCTGTATATCGGCCTTGACTTGGTATCTTAGCAGGTCTGTTACCTGCTTGCGGATAGAGAAAAGATTTTGTTCGAGCGCTGGGTTTGGTGCATGTTTATATTGAGCCTCTATTTTATGAATGTCATGTAGAAGGGATGTAAGCTTTTCCATCTGCTGGCGTTTAGGTCATGCTCCGTGTTTCATAAGAACCCCTCTTATGACTGCCTTTTGGACCTCCCATAGGATCCCTATGTCACAGTCAGGTTGTTTATTGATTTGAAAATACTGATCCAGCTCACGTTGTACGTCTTTCACTATCTCAGGGGTCTGGAGGATGCTTTCATTCAGTCTCCAGAATCTAGTCCTGGAGGTTGAATGCTCAGAGAGTCGATATATTAACTCAGTCGGTGCATGGTCTGACCATATGATCGTACCAATTGCTGTACTATGAACAGCCTGTAACTGTGTATGTGGAATTAAGAAATAATCTATACGCGAATACAGTTTGTGGGGAGAAGAGTAAAACGTGTAATCTCGTGTAATCTCTCTCACCTGCATGTTGTAAGCGCCAAACGTCAATTAGTTGAGCTTTGTAGAAAGCTTGTGACACTCGCTTTCGAACACCAGAAGTGACAGAGGACAAGCCAGTAGAAGTGTCCATGTTGGGAAGCAATGGAACATTAAAATCGCCTCCCAAGATCAACTGACCTTCGGAGAATTTCAGAAGACAGTTCATTGTACGGCCAAGAAAAACATCTTGGTGATCGTTTGGCGCCTATATGGAAGCAAGGGTCATTTTTTACTTATCCTATCTGGCCTTTAATAAACATGAAACGCCCCATCGGGTCTGCTAGGGTATCCTGACACGACCATGGAAGTCGGTTAGACAATATTATCGACACACCTTTGGATTTAGCTAGGTTATTAGTGGAATGGTAAATAGCTGGATAATATTTATTCTTCAGGATGAGAATTTTATCGTCTCTGAAGTGCGTTTCTTGAATAAACGCCACATCTACGCGTGAGCGTTTCAGGTCATTTAATAGTATATGTCTCTTTTCAGAGGTATTTAACCCCTTGGCGTTGAGCGAGAGTATCTTCATAGTATCCATCTCAGTATAGGGCACAGGTATTGGGATAGGGAAAGAGGGGGAGGAAAACAAAAAAACAAAAAAAAACAAAAAAAAAAAGGAAAAGACCCCGCGGTCCAAGAGCCTTTGGGGGTCTATTTATTATGGCCACTAGGGGTGGGCACCTTTCAGTGAAGAAACTCCTACTTAATATATTTATCAGTGTAATATCAGTGAATATTCCAAGTGTTTATTTAAATTACGTCTTGTGTCCCTTCTCCCTCCTTCCTCCCTCATCCTCCCTCTTCCCCCATCTTCCCTCCAGCTATCTTGTACATTACCAAAAAGGAAGAAAAAAAATCACTCCTCCCCCCCTCCTCCCACCTCCCTCCGGTGTATCTGGTAGTGATTATCTCTGTGTATCGTGTTCTCATTTATCCAAACATTCTAATCGTGTTTCTCTTTACCCCATTCCATCTGTTGTGACAAATCCTCCCTCCTCCCCCTAAATCCCTCCCCTCAGTAAACCATTTGCTTAAATCAAAAGGACTATTATATTACTTAAAATAACGTTCAAGTAACCTAATCGATATGATCAGGCACTTTCACAGACCAGAATCCGTGCCCTAATCTCCAGAAAAGTTCCAGCGACAAAAAAAAAAACAAAAACCCATCTTTGTAAACCATATAAATTATAAGTCATATTTGTATAGAGGCCTTCTCTGGCCTTTAATACTCGGAGGTAAAGCATAATCTTCCGGAATCTTGCAGCTTCCCATTCAGTTCTTATATGCCTTTGCTCTTAAAGTCTATCAGTCTGTCCAATCTAGTCTGCCTTGTCTGTGGGGGCCTCCCCATGCAGTTTCAGTTTTACTTGGGTTCTGCTCCTTTTTGAACATTTGTCTGCGAGAGTATCTGCCGCCAATCTGGTACAGGGAAAGGTTCTATTCTATCTCCAAAAAAGTAAAAAGTCCCGGAAGGTCTGTCTGTGATCTAAGTGTGTAAGATGATGCATTTTTTGTATTGTAACCGAAAAAGGGAGTCTCCAGCGATATGTACAACCAGACTGTCTTATCTGCTCTAACACTGGACGAAGTAGTGCTCTACGTTGTAGAGTAGCTTTTGACAGATCAGGTAATATTTTGGCCCGTATGTCCTCTAACTCTATTATGCCTACCTATCACACTTTTCTAAGTATAGTCTCCTTCTGCGAGAAATATTGAAGGCGGCAGATCACATCTCGTGGACAGTTAGGGTCTGTAGATTAAGGGCGCAGCGCTCTATGGACCCTATCGATTTCCATGTTAACAGGAGCCGCATCACCCAGTAACGCATGGAAAATTCCCCTTACCTTATCGTTGAGGCTCCCTTGATCCACATTTTCTGAAAGGCCGCGGAGTCGCACATTATTTCTGCGACTCTGATCTTCCAAACTTTCCATTTGTAACTGAAGTACCTTTGCCATTTCTATTTGGGAGATTTTGTCTTTCTCCAGTGCGGTTACACGCTGTTCTAAAGCTTGGGTTGCACTTTCATCTGCTCCCAAGCGTTTCTGAAATTGTCTGTATCTCTCCATGTATAACCTGTAATTCCTTATGATGGGCATCCTCCACTCCGCAGATCAGAGCCTCTATATCTGCTCTCGTAGGGAGTGCTTGTATTAATAATTTTATATCCTCTTCCCTCTTATGAGATAATACCAGGTTCTCTTGCTGAAGCGAAGGCCGTCTCTCTAATGTCCCTAGTGTCGATATCTGTTGTGCCTCTGCGGTCGTAGTGTTCATTCCTATTTTAATAGCTTGGGGAGTCTGTGCTGATTGTATTGTCTGTATGGCCTTTAATTCAGTCACCTGACCATGTGTGTCTGTCATCTTAGTCCCGGAGCCACGTCTGTTTGCCCCTGTGAAGTAATGATCAATATCAACCTGTATTTCCCCTGCTTTGGCTGTTTTGGCTGCTCTACGTGAGGTTTTTGTTTCCCTCTGCTTTTGTGTTTGCATACCGCTGTAGTATAGATAGAGGAGATGGAGTCAATAAATCCAAATATTCAACCTGAAAGAAGTTTGTCATATAGCATACTGCCACATAAAAAAAAAAAAAAAAGAAAAAAAAGGAGAGCTCAGAGATAGCTCTTTATTTGATCTTTATAGTTTCTTGTGCACGTCTTAAAAACCCAAAGGCTGGCATTAAGTTTAATATTAAGCTTTCTCTTATTGGCAGAGAGTTTTTTCTTCTATTCCCTCCACGGATGTCCTGAAAAGTCAGCCGCTTTGAACAACTCCACCAGCCTGCGCTTTCAGAGGGGATATTAGGCTACAATAGTAGCGATAATAGACATTAGTTGATATGAGTAATAATAGGATACAATAGTAACGTTCTCTTAGGAAATGTCCCTTACAGTGAGCAGCAAAAGTATTTCCAGCGGGGAAGAGCCTGTATCCAACCCCTCAATACAGCATCAAATGACTAGTCCTCTCCCCGGCCATCCTAGAGAGCCGACTCCGTCAAGCCGCTCCACCTGCTTGCGGCTTTCAGAGGGAGTGTCAGGCTGCTTCAGTCAGGGTCCGCAGTGTGTCAAGTTCCGACTGAGCTCAGGGGATATACTCATGGATCCAGTAGCTGGTTCGTATCAATGGGTCCGGCCAGTACAATCAATGCAGTGAGTGGTAGGTAGATAGAAGGCACTTCCAGCAAAGCGGGACCCGAGTCCAGTTCCTCAATGCAGCGTCAACGACGGACAGGCTTCAGACAGGTAAACCCAGTCAGTGTTTAGCAGGGGTAACGCTAGATACTTGATAGCTTAGTATCATTCTCTGAAGTATTCCCCTCTCCATGCCATTGTTTTTTAGGCTGTTTTAGGTTGCTCAGGTGTATGGCATATCGAATTAGGTATGTCGAGGCAGCGGAAAAGCAGGAGATCCTGCAACGAGCGTCCTCACTCAGCCATATCCCCTTATTGAAAGTCTTACAGGAACAAGAAATTCAATATAACTGGGGTTTCCCTGCATGCTTGATTGTTAGGAGAAATGGATATATCATCAAACTGAGATTTATAGAAGAAACTACAGATTTTTGTAAAAAATTGGAAATCCCAATACCGGAATATATTAAGGAGTCAACTCCTAGACAAGAAAGAACGACGCAGGATGAGGTACAATGGCAGCCAAGGAAACAGATTACTAGAGTAACCACAATAAAATGACATAATATCTAAAACTTTATAAAAACAAAGAGATTTGGACTGGGGGAGAGGGAGGGAAGGGGAGAGAGGGGGGAAGTGGGGAGAGGGGTAGATAGAAGAGAAGAAGAGGAAAAGACAAACATGGAAAGGATGGAGACCCGGCCACAAGGTGTGCCCCGAGGTCACCCCTTCAATTATAGGACAGGTTGACCTAGAGTGCCAAGCAGATTTCCACCTCGGGATAGAGCAGTAGGGCAAGAGATCCCCCATAAAGATAGGATACCTGCTCAAGACCATGAGGTCAAAACACCAAGGGAGTAGGGGATGGGAAGAGGATGGGGAGGTGGGGAGGAGGAGGGGGGGGGTAGACAGGGGTGGGTGGGGAGGGGGGTGGGAGGGAATTGGTTTGTTTATTCTGGAAGACTTTTGGGCCTTTTAGCCCTAACAAGGCATGAATTACCCCCCGTGTCTCCCCGTATATGGGTTCCCCCCCCTGCAGTCCCTTTCTGGACTTGGTGGGGGAGGGGACACCACAGGAAAGACGCGTGGGGGCCAGAGAGTAATGGAAGACATGAATAGTATAACAATTTTGACATATAATATCCGTGGGCTAAATTCTCCAGAGAAGAGACACATGGTATTACGAGAATTAGAAAGGAATGCTGTCAGAATCATATTCCTACAAGAGACACATATCACCCAGGATTCAAATATTAAATTATATTCAAGGAATATTCCAGTATGGTTTTACGGAGACTCTCCAATCAGAAGGGCAAAAGGAGTCTCAATTGGCTTTGGGAAAAATGTTTGTTTTGTAGTAGAAAAGAGAAAAGTCGACCCAGAGGTACGTTTCCTCTTTCTCGCAGGCACTATACAGGGTATGAAGTATACGCTTGCAAATGTATACTGCCCCTATACAAATCCCAAAAAATACTTGGTGGGAATATTAAAAGATCTGATCTTGATTTGTTGTAGCCGTATTAGTGCAATTGTGACAGAGAAAATTGAGTACTGTCCGTGATACTTTTTTTATTTGCACTAACATACAATTTTTCAGGACAAGCTTTCGGGGTATGTCCCCTTCTTCAAGGTCCAAGATCTGATGGAATTTAAACAAGGTAAACTAATACTGGCTGGAGACTTCAACTTCTCCATGGATCATAAATTAGATAGTATGTCAGCTGCATTGGACAGAGAAACAAAGCAATTAGGACGGTTAAAAAAAAATATACGAACATCAATTAGTAGATGTCTGGAGAATCCAACATCCGAGTACAAAAGACTACACATTTTACTCGTCTGTCCACGGAACGTACTCTAGGTTCGGCTGTATCATGGTGGAGCATAGAATTTTGGAGGTAGTAACAGAAACAACAATAGGAATAACAACAGTGTCAGACCATGCTCCAGTGATGATGAGGATGAAGCTTGATGATGAAGATGAAACTGAAAGGCCCATGGAGAATAAATGAAGATTTAATAGAAGATAGTGAAACTGAAAAAATTATAACAGAAGAAATTGATAAATACTTCCTGGAGAAAGAGACGCCAGAACAATCAAAAGCAACCATATGGGAGGCACATAAGATGGTGATAAGGGGAAAATTGATATCTATTGGGGCAGAAAAAAGATGAACTGGAACAATGGCATAAAAAGCAAGCTGAAGAGGAAATGCATCGAACTCTAATTATAAAAAGAGATCAACTAAAAAACCTGCTGGAACAATAAGTCAGGAGGGAGTTCAATAGTATCACAGGAGAGATATAAGTGGGGCAACAAGCCAGGGAAGCACCTTACAAAAATCTTAAGAAAAAAGGAGACCTCAAATTATATCAAGAAGATTAAAAATGAGAGATGAGAAATAGTAAATAGGACAATAGATATTGCATCGGCCTTTCAACAATATTATGGTGCACTGTATGCAATAATATGCAATAATGATCAAGAGACACAACAAGAGAAAGAAAAAGGAATACACAAGTGTACTTAAAAAAGGCTAAGTTGCCAAAAATTCAACCTGAACAACTGACAGAGTTGGAAAAAAAAATAACGCAAGATGAAATTAAAACGGCTTTGAAAGAAACCCCCTCAGGGAAAAGTCCAGGGCCAGATGGGTTTACAATCAAATACTATAAAAAATTCCAAGAACAATTGATCCCAAAGTTGTGCGACTATCTAAATAATAGACAAGAGTCACTATTAGCTTATATCACAATAATATCTAAAAAGGGAAAAGATAAAACCACCTGTTCTAGTTACAGGCCTATAGCCTTATTAAATGCCGATACAAAAATCTATGCAAAAATTTTGGCATCAAGATTAAAAAAAACTAATACCACTGTGGATAGACCCTGACTAGACAGGATTCGTTCTGAGTAGAGATGGAAAGGATAATAGTATAAAAACATTGTTGATGTTACGAAAGGGGAAAAACAGTGGATCCCCAGCTCTACTCCTGTCAATTGATGCAGACAAAGCCTTTGACAGGGTAGACTGGGGATTCATGATGGATACGCTTCAACATCTGGGAATGGGATTAAAAATTATGAGCTGGATTAAAAAATGTATATAATAGGCCCACAGCAATAGTAAAAGTCAATGGTAAATTGTCGTCGGTGTTCGAGATGTTCAATGGAACACGACAGGGCTGCCCACTCTCGCCACTCTTATATGTGTTGTCAATGGAACCTTAATTGGCGACACTACGAAATAATCCGGATGTATGAGGGGCGAAAATTGTCCCTATTTTTTTGTTTATAGCGCAAAAAATAAAAACCGCAGAGGTGATCAAATACCACCAAAAGAAAGCTCTATTTGTGAACAAAAAAGGACATCAATTTTGTTTGGGAGCCAAATCGCACGACTGCGCAATTGTCAGTTAAAGTGACGCAGTGCTGAATTGAAAAGTACTCTGGTCTTTTGCCAACCAAATGCTTTGGGGCTGAAGTGGTTAATTGCACACACTGAAACAAATTTTTTTATACCAGGGAAAGAGACACTTTTTGGTCTTACAATAAGGAATCCACAAGTTAAAGATATCACTATAAATGGGAAGATTAAATCACTACAGGAATTAGAGGAAATAAATTGGAAGATTAGTGAGTGGGAATTTTTTCAACTTAAACATTTGGTAAACACACTACCTCAAGCCCCCCTACATAGGACAATGGGAAAATGAAATGGGTATAAAACTAGAAGACCAGAAAGTCGAGAGGATGATAGGAGCAGTATACAATTATGCAGGGGACATGAATACGATTGAAATTAATTATAAACTCTTGGCAAGATGATACCTGACCCCAGAAAGAACCCACAAATACCAACCAGATAAATCCCAACTGTGCTGGAGATTGCAAACAGAGGGCTGGTGGGGGTGTCCAAAAATTAAAGACTATTGGCAGGAAATCTTGGACCATATAGAGGAGATAACTGGAGAAAAGATAGTCAATAGTCTGCAGACATGTCTATTTCATGATTCCAAAACTCCAAAGAAGCAATATAGGAAAACATTAACTCCAATACTTTTGAATGCTGCAAAGGGTCTGATTCCAACAAAATAGTTAAGCATAGAAAAAAACAGACATAAGAGAGTGGTTTGAGCGAACAGAATACTATAGTAAAATGGAATGCCTATGTTATAGGGATAAAGGACACACAGGAAAATATAATAGAATATGGTGAAGATGGAAAAACGTTAAAATCTCTGAGAAATATCTGGAAAAGATGATGGAGGGCGAAAGGGCCTGAGTAGAACCGGAAATAAAGAGGGCCTAGAAAAAACAAACCAAATGGGCAGGGGGTGGGATGGGTATGGGGGAGGAGGGTTAAGTAATGGGACAGGGAAGAATAGAGGCATAATACAAATGGATAATAGAAATAAATAAATGATAGAAGTTTTTGATAACTACCACAATGATGTGAAAACAAAAAAGGGACAAAAATGAACGTAAAGTTGAAATAAGTCTCTCGACAGAGTTTGCTGAAGTGGAAAAAAAAAATGATGTGAGAAGGACATTTCAAGATCAAGTTATGGGTAAATGGGATATCTTAGCCAATGGGCAGGGGTTTTCTTGAATCCCTTAGCCTGCTGGGAGAACCTATATATTCGGGTGGAGTCAGGTGATCTATGTTCTGTGCCACCCGGACTGCCGTCTGGGTGGACGTGTGTCGTTTGCCCTGGGCTGCTAGGCCGGAAATTGGGCCTATCCTGGGGGCATCTGGCTGCCAGGCCTATCCAGAAGAGGGCAGCACAGGGTTAGGACTGCGGCTTGCAGTCCTACCAAAAGTGACGGTTCTGCCGGCGGGAGAACCTGTCATGGTCTGAGGTAGAAGGGATCCTCATTTGGAGATTGCTTTCAATAGGGAATGGTGCCGTTATTGTGACACCAGGAAGGGAGCCTTTTTTGCGGTTGGCTTTGATGTTTTCTGCCATGATTGAAGATTTAACATTGTGACCATATCAGCATTTGCTTGTTACCTTTGCAGTTGTTTGTAGCTATACTGGGAAGATTTCTCCCAATGCAGCATGTCAGAACTTTGATCAATTTAGCTTGGAATCACCAATTTCTGTGTATGGGATTTCCTTGTCAAAAGAAGTTTATTGAGTATACAATGTTATAAAGATACATAAAGATACATAAAGTAAGTTTACAAGGATCTATAAAGTAAGCTCATTGTTTTACAGTAGGGTTTATATAGGTAAATATCATGAAATTTCAAATATTAAACATTGGGTTCACGTAAACCTAAATTAAAGATATATATCATTTCCTTAGTTACTTTTGTAGGTATTTAAATGATTTATACCTACTATACATATTGTTTACAAGTAGAGTGTATATAGGTCAAATAAATTCTGATAATGAGCTTTAATCGTAAGGTGGAGAAAAGGAAAGAGAAAGAAGAAAAAGGGTTGAAAGGTAGAGGTATGGTCCACAAGGTTGTCCCGCTCGTCAGTTTATTATTCTTTTTAGTTCTCTTTGAAGCCTTAGAATGGGTGTCTCTGTAAGTCTTTTAATCTGTTACCATGGCAACAGGACAGAGTCATTGAAATTTAACAGGAACTGTTGTTTTATCCAAGGATGCCAAAGTTTTTCAAATTTTGGAATTTGATTTTGATCGATGGCTACCATCTTAGCATGGGACATTGTATTATTCATTCTGTGAATTGTTTCTGCTAGTACCAATGTAGGAGATTTCCATGCCTTGGCCACTGTTTGTTTTGCAGCCGTTATTAGTTGGATCATAAGTTTGAATTGAGAGAGTGTTAACCATTCCGGTTTTAGATTAAGTAAAGTTAAATATGGATCTGGTTGTATTATTTTTTAAAATATTTTAGATGCAATCACGAAGACTTCCTTCCAGAAGGTTTGGATTACTGGGCACGTCCACCATATGTGTAAATATGTGCCTATTTCTGGGCATCCTCGAAAACAAAGAGTTGAGGTATTAGGTGAATATTTTGCCACTCTAACGGGTACAAGGTACCAGCGAGTTAGGACTTTATAATTTGTCTCCAGTGCTAAGATGTTGGGTGAAGATGACTTAGATGTGAGCCATATATTAGACCAGTCCGTGTCTTCTAAAGTTCGTCCCAGGTCCTCCTCCCACCTCTGAACGTAAGAGGGTCTATTAAGATTTGCTACTCCATATAATTGATTATAAAGTGATGAAATTGTACCTTTAGCAAATGGATCTTTTGTACAGATTGATTCAAAAATGGATAGTTGGGATAATGGTGTATCCCCCTTTAGGAATGGTGTATAGAAATTTTTGATTTGGAGATATCTAAATATCTCAGAGTTTGGTAGATCATATTTTTCTCTAAGCGATGGGAATGAAAGGAATGATTTAGATGCTATGAAGTCATTTAGTGTCTGAATGCCTGATGTTGTCCAAGCTTTAAAAGAATTTGAGTAGATCAATGCCGGATAAAAGGCCAGATTTCCGATAAAAGAAAGGAGAGGATTGTGTGGAGATTGTAACTGATATTTGGTTTTTAGTTTATCCCAGAGAGATAAGAAGTGTTTAGTTATGGGATTATGAATTTTAAAGCGGTCTTTAGGATCAAGCCATAATAAATTTGATATTAATAGAGGGTCATTTTCTGAAGCCTCTATAAATACCCATAATGGGATTTCCTGTTTTGCATGGTATTTGGACAGACTGGCCAAATGTGCTGCTCTGTAGTAGTTAGTAAAATTAGGGTATCCCAGGCCTCCTTTATTTTTGGGAAGATGTAGTGTGTGTATAGGTATACGTGGTTTAGAAGAGCCCCATATAAACGAAGTTGCTCTTTTTTGTACTATTCTCAAAAAATAGGAAGGAATTGGAATAGGGAGGACTCTGAATAGATAAAGCAATTTGGGTAGAATAGTCATTTTGATTGCATTAATCTTCCCTATCCAGGATAAAGGAAGTTGCGACCATTGTTTTATTAGATTTGTGATCTGTCTTAATACAGGAGGATAATTGGTTGAGAATAAGTCAGAATGAGATGCTGTTAAATGAATTCCAAGATATGGGATTGATTTTTCTGCCCATGTGAATGGGAGTGCAGCCCTTGCCGGGATCAATTCCATGTTTGTGAGTGAAATATTAAGCACTAGGCATTTCTTAGGATTAATCATAAGGCCGGATAGGGCTGCAAATCCATCAAGAGCTGGTATTAAGTTAGGACCAGAGACCTGTGGTGATGATAGAAAAAGTAATATATCGTCTGCAAATATACATAATTTGTGTGTAATACCTCCTACTTCAATGCCAGTTATAGTTTGGTTTGTTCTGATGTATTGGGCCATGGGTTCGAGTATAAGGGCAAATAATAAGGGAGATAATGGGCAACCCTGTCGGGTACCTCTTTCGATATTAAAGGCTTCAGATTTGTATCCAGCATATTTTATATAGGCTTTGGGTTTATTATATAATGCTTTGATCCATGTTAAAAAGTGGGGTCCAAAACCCAATTTTTGTAATGAATATTGCATATATTGCCAGGATACTGTGTCAAATGCCCTCTTAATATCGAGAGATAGAAAACATAAAGGGATTTTCCGTTTTTTAGCAATATGTGCCAATAACACTGCCCTGCGTATATTATCGCCTGCCTGTCTATTTGGCATGAAGCCTACTTGATCTCTATGTATTAATTTTCCTATAATGCTATTGAGGCATTTTGCTATTATTTTTGCTAATAATTTAATATCGAGGTTTAACAGAGAGATAGGCCGATAATTCACACAGGAAGTATCATCAGAAAGGGGTTTTGGGATCATACAAACAATTGCCATTAGTGTTTCTTGCCGAAAAGAATGTCCATCTAGAAGTTTGTTAAAAGTTTCAGTGAGAATGGGAGAGAGTATTTCTGAGAATGTTTTATAGTATAAAGCCGAGTAGCCATCTGGGCCTGGTCTTTTGTTAAGTTTTAGGTCTTTTATGGCGTTAGCAACTTCATCTATAGTTATAGGCTCATCCAAACTGCTTTTTTGATTCTGAGATAACTCAGGTAAGGTTATTTTTGAGAAGAAGGATTCAGCTTCTGTAGGATTAAATTCATTGTTTGTCTTGTATAAAGTTGCGAGATGTGAGTGAAATTTATGGACTATTTTAACTGGATTATAAGTGTAAACATTTTTTGATAATTTCAAACGTATTGGTTTGAAAGATTTGTTAGTTGAATTTAATGCCCGAGCCAAATATGTACCTGGTTTGTTTGTATTCATGTAGAAATTGTGTTTGGAGCGTTTGAGGGATTTATCAACTGACTCAGTGAGAAATAGATCGTATTCCAATCTAGATTTTTCCAGATGAGATTTTGTACTCTGAGATGGATTATCTTGAAATGATATGTAGGCTGCATTAAAATTGAGTTCTAGTTTTTTTGCTAGATTTTTGCGTTCCCGTTTAAATAGTGCCATTTGTCTTTGTATTGTACCACGCAAGACAGGCTTATGAGCTTCCCACAGTGTTATTGGGGAGATGTCTGTTGTATTATTAATTGATATGTATTCCTTTAAAGCTTGTTCAATGGCCATCTGATGTAGTGGGTGTTTGAGCATTATGTCCTGTAAGTACCACGTTGGGTCATGCGCTTTTGGTATGGCTGAGGCTATAGTAGTGTATACTGCATTATGGTCTGACCACGGAATCGGAATTATATCTGATGCAATAATTTCTGGTATCATTCCTATTGTTAGAAAAATATGATCTATTCTGGTGAAGGTTTGATGAGGATGCGAGAAATAAGTGAATTTCTTTTTCATTGGGTTACTTTCTCTCCATGAATCTACTAGATTGTATTTGGAAAGAAGTTGAGAAAAAGGTAATCTAGAGAATATTTTGGATGGTGTAAAAGGTGATTTATCTAGAAATGGGAGGAGGACCTGGTTCGAATCCCCACACATTATCACTGTTCCTATTTTGTGTGTATTAATCACTTGTAATATATGTGAGAGGAATGGTGTAGGTTGTTTGTTAGGAGCGTAGTAGGAAATCACCGTGATTGCTGTATCCATTATATAACCCATGAGTATCAGGTATCTACCTTCTGGGTCTTTAATTTCTGATGATAAGGTGAATGGTGTGGATCGGTGAAATGCAATTAGAGTTCCCCTTTGCTTGGTACAGGCAGAAGCCGTGTAAATTTGTTGATAAAAAGGAGAAATATATTTTGGAGTAGAATCTTTGGTGAAGTGTGTTTCTTGGAGGCATACTATGTGAGCCTTCTTGTTATGGAAAGTACGGAAGGCTTTGGTCCTTTTTTGAGGGACATTTATTCCCTGAACATTCAGGGAAAGTATATTCAGTGGTGCCATGGCAATAGATCAAATAGTTTTGACTTACTTTTTGTTATGCAGAGCTGGCTGCGCAGATCAACCTGTGTGGACTGAAGAGATGAATAGATAGAAAAGAAACCAGTGAATTCTGGAGTAAAGAGTAAACAAAAAACATATGAAATTAGATGATACATTATATAAATTATTTTTTGCAAGTAATCACAATTTACCCGTGAAAAAGAATAAATATCTCTCTCAGGGGAATAAGTGCCTTCGTCACACTCCCACATAATATGGTTGGGAGAATGAGGAGGGCTAATGGGGGTACACGGATCTTCCGCTTACAGGAGAGAAGTGCTATGTCAAAAGACATCAAAATTATGTTTCATTAATTGGAGTGCAGAATATAGTTTTTGTTGAAATTATTTATTCCAGGGTGGTTGTATATGGTTAGTCTTGCCCTAGGCTAAATAATTCAGTTAGAAAGGTACTGTTAATAACTTTGGTATTGATGAAGATAGTTTGAATTATTTTGGGATTTTAACGCTTTTAGAGTAAACAATTACATATTTTATTCATATGTAACTGTTTAGATATGTTAACTCATAAAATTGAGGTTGTATTGCTTCAGATTAGAATAAACAAAAACATAATTCTAGGAACTAGTTAGGTAATAATATATTTGTTTTAAGAAAAGAAAGAAAAAGCTTCCATTACTTCTGGATTATTGAACATATTTGTCCTAAAAAGTAATAAATCTATTGTTATTACCTGATAATATATAACTGAACAAGAATTTCCTTATTTCACTTATATATTCTAAGGCTATATGAATCAGAAGTAATAAGAAATATAACTGGAATGTAACATGATCCCACACAATGTGTGACTATCAGAATGCAGTTACATTCAGTTATAAATATAGGTTTTTTATAGAGAACCATCTCTTAGTATAATAAATGAAGAGATATCAGGAATTAGGATGTCAGTCCATTGAATCTTCTTGGTCCATGGATGATGTGGCATAACGGCCTCTTTTGTGAGAATGATGATTCCCATTTTGTTCTGAAATTTTCTGGGTGCTGCCTGAAGGTGAAGATGACGCCATTCTTCTGCGTGTGGGAGTGTTGCTGCTTGTGGGTTCTGTCAGATTTAATTTTAAAAGGGTTTGTTGTAGTTCATCTGCTGATCTGCTTCTGTAAATTGTACCTTGGTAGTTAAATCTGACTGAAAAGGGGAAGCCCCATTGATACATAATGTTGTGGCGTTGCAGTTCCATTAGTTGGGGTTTCATGGATCGTCTTTTAGTAATAGTAAGTTGGGATAGATCAGCAAAAATTTGATAATTGTGTCCTTGAAAATTAAGTTCTTTTTTTTCTCTTGCAGCAATTAGTATTTGTTCTTTCGTTCTGTAATAATGAAATTTTGTGATTATATCATGTGGGGGTCCATCTTTCTTTTTGGCTGTAAGGGCTCTGTGTACTCTGTCCAGTTCTAAACGTTCAATAGGGATATCTGGCTTTAGTTCTTGTAATAGAGCAGTAATAGTAGATTGCAGGTCTGTCACAGTTTCGGGTATTCCCCTTATGCGCAAGTTTGAACGTCTGGCTCTATTTTCGTAATCTTCGAGCTTAGTTTGAAGTATTAAATTCTCTTTTTTTAATTGTTCCAATTCTGTTATATTTTCTTGGGTTGTAATTTCAATTTCATCCATTTTTATTTCTAAGGCTGCGGTGCGGTTTCCCAGCTCTCTTATTTCTTTGGTTAGGCTTTTTGTTATTTGGTCTGAGGTTTGTTTTAAAGCCTTATGAAGCATCTTTTCAAATTGTAATAATATTACTGGGGATACTGAGGAGGCTTGTGGAGAAGTTTGTGAGAGGATTTGTTCTGTATCTGACTCAAATGGAGAGTCTTGCTGTGACATTTTCTGTCTGTGAGAGCGCCCTGATGCTGTATTTTGTGAGGTGACTGGAGCTGCTTCAGCTGCAGTGAGTGCCTGTGAGCTCTTTGTGAGGTGATTTTTATTTCTGCCACGGTTTCCTCCCAGTACCATATTTCCTGCCCAAACTTTCACAGTTTGTTCCCTGGGGCAAAAAGGTTCAAATGGATACCTTTTGAGCCTGCAGGCTCCGCTTTGTCCTTCTCTTCTCTCCTCAGCAGTGTGGAGCTCTAACAATGCATGTCTGCTCTGCTAGGCTCCGCCTCCTGCCCCCCCCGTGTATGGGATTTCTAATGTGCTTTGTGGGACAGCTTTTTTTGGGCTGGTTTCAGACCTACATGATTGAGACAGACATTTGACTCTGCAGTGCCCTGGTGGGAACATGCAATGCCTCTTTTGAGGTTTTCCCAGAACTACTACATACTGAATGCAATTTATTTATTAACCCCTGGTGGCCGACGTTCGTTCTTTGAGCCAATTGGAGTGTGGTCCAGGTTTCCCTCTGCTGGTGGTCGGACATCAACTTCTATGTGGAAAAGGCCCTGGCTGGGTATTAGCCGCAGGCTCTCTTATAGCCTACCTCTGGTAAACGCATATCTATGTGGTGGTGGTGCACTGTCGTCAAGAGGTGTTTTGGTCAGCACGCACATATGTGCCCTTTTGGATTGAGTCTTCAATATTCATCCTAGTCACATTCAACTGTTCATTTTAGACACATCGAATTGTTTTGGACTTACTCAATAATATATTTTTTTTTTTATTAGCGCTGCTACATTGTTTCATTGTATTTGTTCTATGTGTATCTCATAGTTTTAGCAGCTGCTCTTATATTTCATTTTTCATTCTTCTAAGCACTTTAGTGCGATATTTTTTCCTTTTTTTTTCTCACTGAGGTAGAAGGGAAGCTTTCGCCGCCGCCGGGGACTACAGTGAGTAACTGAAGCAAGTACCGGAGCAGTATTCTCACCGAACGGGCACGGTGGAGAATCAGGAAACTTCAGGTGGTGATCAAGTCAGGGACCCAACCAGCGGAGGTGACGCTTGCAGAGCAGCCTTGTGTGTCAAGCCAGGGACCGAGCTGTTCAGCAGGGGTGAAGCTTGAAAGGTATCTGGAGTACCAAGCTAGGGACTCAGCAGGGAAGCGTGGGTGACGCTTGAGAGAGATACCGCCGCAAAAGCCTTGAGGAGCTCACGGGATTCAGAGTCAGTGAATCAGAGAGTCCAGTGAGAGACTAGGAGCTCAAGGGGCTGAAGAGCTACAAGTGGACATTGTAGTGAAGCTGAGAGAACTGTTGAACTTTGCGTTAGGAACTGATGAATACTGTTGCCATAGGAGACAGCAAACTTGAACGTGCAGAAGTGGCACCTTACTAGGGCCTTTCCCTTTACAGCTATCTTCCTATTCAAGTCTCAGAGTCTGCCTATTGAAATTGCAACTACTTAAGGGTGTCCTGGCCCTAACCCTCTTTCCCTTGCAAAATAAAAAAGGATTGTTAAAAGAAATAAAACCTCTTTTGCATCCAAGAAGTGTCTGGCACCGAATTACTTTTACCACCTTTGCACCCACTATACCTCACAACCCACTACATCTTGAAGGATGTCAGCGGTCTGTGGCCTCCAAGATTCTCATCAAACTGGAAGAGGTAAAAGACTTTGTTACCATATATGGTTTTATTTGGGTTCCCTGATCAACTCCAAGAATGAGCTCAGCCCCTCTGGCACACCTGGTTAAATAAGATTAAGCATTGCAACCACATTTAAGGACATAAGAGGAAAATACCATGATCCTGGCTGTGGATTGTCAAGTTGAATATATTAGCACGGTTTAACATGATTGGAAACTCACAGCACTGTTAAACCTTGCCGCAGAGAATCAATAGAAATGACAACCTTCAATAGTAGCAACTGTAAGTATAGAAAAGACAGTAAACTATATGCCCATAGCACAGTGCTGAGAGGGAGGGGAGAAGGTTTGTCAACTTCTCAGCTCCTTCTGGGCCATAAACACCATTGACATTGAGAGGTGAACAACACAAAAAAAAAGAAATGGGTTAAACAGGTACAGCAAGCACAGTTCCGTAACGTTACAGGTTCTGGGTTGAAGAATACTAGTGTCTTCTGCTAGCAAACGCTGGGGCCCTTTGTAAAGAGAGTAGGTTTAAACAAGCAAAATTGAGACAGTAATCATCTAGGATATTCTGTTAGGTAGTGGTTTGTAAGAACAAACTGGCTAAAGGTGGCAGCTCCAAACAAGCATCCTTTGACACTAGAAAAGGGAATATGTGTCTGCATACAGTGTCTGTACTGTGTTAAGAAGGATGTTTGGGTTTACACCCGCTCACCAATCCTCTGTACGATGATACAATGGAGATTTCCAATGCTGTTTCAGGCTCCTGGCAATGCTTTAAGGCACCGCATCACCTCCTGTCAGCCGATCGACGTGGCTGGTAGCTAAACTGGCAAGGTGACCAGACAGCGGCTGACTGGACACCTGGATGGGTATTGTGGTCCCTTAAGTGGTGTAGGTCATCTCTGCTGGGCGGCACTGGGTTGATGAACAGGGTCCCTGGGCTGGATGGTGGCGAACCCTGTGGTTGTCGCTGTTTCTGGGTCCCCTCAGCCATCCTCTCTCCTCAGTCTCCTGTCAGCACTCTCACGGTAGTCTCGGGAAAAGCGTGGCTCTCTGTTCTTCTCGCAGATGCTGCTAGACAGTGTGGCTCTCTCTTTTAGATGGAGTTCCACCACACAGTTCTGTCACCCCTCCTCCACTCTCTCTTCTGCTGACAGAAGCCTGTCTCTCTCTCTCTTGTTCCAGATCCCCTGGGCTGGCACAACTCCAGGGGCTTTTTGGCCTTGGGCTCTTCTTCTCCTGAATCACCTCACCCTTCCCCCTGTCTCTCTCCATCTCCTGCTCTTCCCTGTCACGCACCCTCTCACACACACTCCTCCTCTCTCCTTTCCCGGGCTCCAGGCTATCCCTTTCCTCATTTCCGGGGCATGCTGGGAGCTGTAGTTTACCCCCTGTGGTCCACAGTGGGGCCGTTTGTCCTCGGGACTACATGTCGCATCATGCTCCTCCCTGGCTCATCACTGGTCCTCCCTCCAGCCAATGGGAGGGGAGGGGTAGTGGAGCTTCGGCAGCTGGAATCCCCAGAGCTGCCCTTCTTCTCCTGCGCTGTGACATAAGGTGGGGGGCGAGTGGGGGAAGGAGACACTGACAGCCACTCTGTCTCTTATGCAGAGGTTGGGGACCTGAGCGGGAAGAAGAGGGGGGTGGGCAGAGCGAGCAGTGGGCAGGAAAGGATACACATACCTGCAGCTGCACCCTTCTCTCCTCACATGTAGGTCCAGTTGCTCTGCTCTGGTCTCCACTGCCACTGCTCCCTGCGCTGACCAAGAAGGTGGGGAGAGCGGGGGACAGAGCTACAACCTGCTAGAAATAATTATGGCTGTCATGAATGGCTTTCCGTTCATGACAGCTTGCTTTCTGTTGACATGCTGTGATTGGCTACAGCTAATCACATGGTACAGGGTGTCTGGTACCATACGATCACTGTGGACCAATCACATCTTGACAACACTAAGCAAGCAGTCATCAATAAAAACCAATCACGACTCTTTACATTGGTCATAGCGATCATATGATTACAATCATAGCATCACATGATACCTCGGCTGCTCATGGTGGCTGGGTAACAAGCGCCGTAATCCACTATGTTCTCCAGACTAGTGCGTTGCCCGGCCTGGGCGTGCTGCCTGCTCACAGCAAAAATACTGTGAGAGAGCGGAAAGTGGTTAAAAACACAGTTTTGCGCACGTGGGTGCTGATGCGTTGGGATGCCACTTCCTGTCTAACGACGTACTGGTATGGATGGGAGGGTGATACCTTGGTCAGCAAAAGATTACCTTCACTGTAAAAAGTAATCCTGGTAGCTATAGAGACGCTTAATTACTTTACAGGCAGTAGAAGGGGATCACCGCCACCTTTACCGGGCCCTCCTGAGTGATCAGGGAACCCCGTAAGGATGCAGCCAGCGGTATCTGTTTCCTGGGACACAGTGACAGGAACTGATATTGTTCCTCCTCCCACTGTGTGACATCAAAAACCAGAAGTGACGAGGATTCTGGTTTTTAGTTTGATGTTTACAGTTACCGGCTTGTGCAAGCATCTGATCAAATGGATCTCGTTTGCACAGATGCTTTGGAAGCCAGAGGAGAAATTTGGGGTCTAATAGACCCCAGATCTCTCCATAAAGAGGACCTGTCACTGACAATGTTATCACAAGGGATGTTATTCATCCCTTGTGATAGCATTAAAAGTGATAAAAAAAAAAATTAGAGACATTTTTTGTTTAATAAAATAAACTAAAAGAAAAAAAAGCAAGAAGCAAAATCCAGCAGGAAGGAGGGAGGAGCCGGATGTGCGCGTCTAGTTGGGACCCATGCCAATTCTGGGATGCCTGGCGCCTCTCCTCCTCTGGCTTCAGGCTAGGCGCAGAGCGTCCCCCCCAGGCTTCCCGTGGGCTCCGCGGCCCGACACCTTCGCCCCCCCCCCGGACATCCTTGACTGAAGCTCGGTATTTCCTGGGCCTGCTCAGAGCGAGTGAAGTGAGCGTCTGTCTCAGCTGCAAGGAAGACACGCCGAATCAAGCCCTTGACGGGCGCACCGACACTCTCTCGAGGCTGATGCTGTGACCTACTGTTACCCAGCGTTTGATGCCGATATGGGGCTCACGACCCCGCTCATCTCACCAGCCACTATCCGTCAGCTCCAAGGAGGCCTCCGTGAAATGACCGGGGAGGCAGTGGAGGAGCACAAAGATGAAAAACAGAACCCCAGACGAACGAGACGTTGGTAAAAACGCTCGAGTCCGTCAGATGGGGTAAGTGTGCCACACTAATTGTATATCACAGGGATCCCCCCTACAGTGGTCCCGAGAAGAACCAGGAAGACTGACAGGTAGCTTTGCCTTGTTTATTATACCCCAAACAGATTAAAAGAACTTTGACTGTATATTATCGATCGTGATGTTGCACACAGCACACAGCACTTTATGTACATGCTGAAGTTTGACCATACAGCCAAGCCAACCTAAGACAGCCTATAGGCTGACGCATCCATTGAGAGTTTACTGGACTATGAGACTTGACGCCAATCTGCACTTTATTCTTATACTCACTCCCAGCCTACCCTGACGCCTAACGTACCGAGACTCTGTGTATTCTCCCCCCACTAGGATCCTATACAAATACTTGCACCTTACTGGGGCAAAAACACACTTATACTAAATGTGCAAATTGAAACCAGATGTAAGGCAAATACGGCTTGCTCTATAAGGGTACAGGAACTGAATCCGAGAGGCCCCTCTGTACAGAGCAGATAAGTCCTTTTCCTGTTGCCCATAACTCCACAGCGGGAAGTAGCTTTTAGGAGTCCACTGCGTGGCTTTAAAATTAATTGTGTAGACCGAATGGACAGTGTGATCGCAGCTCTTGACTCCTGAATAGACCTGAATAGACCATTGAGTAATTCGGGTGCAAATTACACGTACAAGATCGGTGTCCCTGAGCTCAAATGGCCTATTAAAGAGGGATCCTATTGGGACTTCCCTGACATTTTCCACAGAGCTCCTTAATATCATACAACCTACACAACCAACGGCACTTGTTTAGTCCGCCAAGAGGTTAATAGCGTGACCCCCTATCCTAACGAGACCCCCCTAGTGGTTCGTCTATACACTATACCCACTATACACTCAGCAAGCTCTCTTAGATGGTTTTGGAAGCAGAGTGGGTAGGAGGGAGTAAATAGTGGGGGTGTACAACCTTGGACAACCCTGAACAACCCTGAACAACCCTGCGAAATCAGGTTTCTATCCGAATTATAGTAGAGAAAAAAAAATGAAGGGGAAGTCACGGAAGGGGGCCACAGCTAACCCTACTAGAACAAGTGTAAGCCTGGGCGCCATTAGAAAATACATGGTCCATGATAGCGGCAAAGAAAGCCAGGAAAGGCAACTGGGTCTAAAAGTAAAACCCCAGAGTGCCCACCCAAAATTAGTACGAGAAGACAGCTGGCTGAGATTGATACCCATATCGCAAGCAAAGAGATAATAGAAGAAACATTAATGGAACCCCAGCAAAACAAACAACTCCCAACAAAGAGCGAAATGGCAGAAATGTTTGCAAGGCTGGAAACATCGATAAAAGGAGAAATTGAAACAGTGCATGAAGATATGAGCCACATCCTAAAAAGAGTAGAAGAGGTTGAAACAATGATGGATAGGCAAGGGGCAGAGATAAAAGGTCTCAAACACCAGATGGAAGAGATTCAGCGTGAACAGAGAAATTTACTGTACAGACTGGAAGACCAGGAGAACCGTAATAGGAGGAAAAACCTACGGATTAGAGGCCTCCCAGAGACACAGGGTGAAAAAGAGAACCTACAAGAAAAAATTGATCAAATCTTTGGAGGCCTGGTACATCCACTTGATAACAGCTTTAAAATTAAATTGGAAAGAGTGCATAGGATAAGAAAGCCTGCAGAGATTAGTGAGGATGCTCCACGGGATGTAATTGTAAGATTTCACAATTACCATGACAAGGAGCAGATTAAGACCAATATGAAAAAGAATCAACCAGTGAGGTTCGGCGAGACAAATCTGCAGATTTTTCAAGACTTGGCAGCGGAGACGTTATCCAGGAGAAGAGTCCTGAAACCATTACTGGCTCAACTCAAAACTTATGATGTTCAATATTCTTGGGGTTTCCCAGCCTGCCTAATTGGTCGTAAAGAAGGTCGCTCAGCAACATTGAGATTCCCTGAAGAGATGCTGAAATTCTGTCATCGCCTAGATGTGCCACTAGTGGAAATTCCAGGATGGTGGGAAAGAATAGTAAACCATGACACTACAGAGGAACCACCATGCTGGAAACCAGTTTTTAAAATGAAAGGCCCACAAACAAAGAAAAATTACGTACAACGAGATTTATAAAAATATAAGTTCTGGGCTTTGTAATGTAACGATTGGGTGTGTTGGGGGGGTACGGGTGCTGGGTGGGGGGTTGGTGGGGATGGGGGGGGCAGGTGGGGGGGTTGTTTACAGTAATATCCCAATCCCAGGGGAGGATATAGGTTCCAAGGATTGCCCCTCTGAGCTCAACCTCCAGGGGGTTAACCGAGGGGCCGGGTGGTGTTAGTGGGGCCGCGGTTATTTGGGCCATGGGGTGGCCTGTTACTCCCAAGGGGGTGAGAGGGGGTTGGGGAGTTTGGGGAAAGGGTAGGGTAAGTGAGAGAGAGAGACACAGGTGGGTGGGGGGGGAAGGGGAGGGAAGGGGGTTGGAGACTTGTATTCACCTCAGTGCTTCCCACTCCCTAGTTCAGTAAGGATAAGCAAAGCCTTCCTCGTTGTACAAATAACAAGATGTCTGGGTTAAATATAATCTCATATAATGTAAGGGGTCTCAACTCTCCCATAAAATGTGCAAACATAGTGGGCGAATTTAAATTTCTTAAAGCAGAGGTGGTTCTGTTACAGGAGACGCACCTTTTCCTCGGCAAGAGTCAGAGAATTCTTTCCAGAGACTACCCGACGTGGTTCTACGGGGATTCCCCGATCAGGGGAGCAAAAGGAGTTGCGCTTGGCTTCGCAAAGGATGTTAGGTTCACGCTAGAGAAGAGAATGACTGACCCAGAGGGACGGTTTCTGTTCCTAAAAGGTAAACTTAACGGGTTAGATTGCTCATTAGCAAACGTGTACGGCCCGAACAATAACCATAGCAGGTACCTACTGGGAATCCTTTCAAAGTTTGAGGCTTTTAAGAAGGGGGAGGCCATTATAGCAGGAGATTTCAATCTGTGCCTTGAGCCAGGGAAAGATAGTACGTCGCGTGCCTGGGGGACTGGAGGGATATGGATGAACAAACTGAAAAAGAAGCTGCTTCAATGCCAATTGGTTGACGCCTGGAGACTGCAACACTTTAATGTAAGAGACTATACTTTCTACTCCCCTGTACACGCAACGTACTCTAGACTAGACTTTTTTCTAGTGGAACATTGGCTCCTTGAGGATATGGAGGGCACAAACATAGGTTCAATGATGTTCCCTGACCACGCGCCCGTGAGCTTACAGTTGAAAATAGGTAAACGTAAAAATTTGCACAACGACTGGAGATTAAACGAAGACCTCCTCCACGATAGAGAAACTGACAAGCGTATTAAAGAGGAACTGGAATTATACTTTAAAACAAATACGTCGGGCGAGACATCAGAAGCTATAGTTTGGGAGGCTCACAAAGCATATATCAGAGGTATCTTAATGATAGTAGGTTCGGAGAAAAAAAGAAGACAGGTAAAGGACAAACTAGTCATACAAAAAGAAATTTATGACCTAGAACAACAGCATAAGTTAACAGGGGACAGAGAGATACTGGTGGGCCTATATAGGAGAAGAGAGGCTATGCAGGAGCTAATTGAACAAGAAAACCGAAAGTTATACAACCTTGTGAAAAAAGAAAGATACCTAGGTGGTAATAGACCTGGTAGATTCCTGGCAAAGGCCTTAAGCAAAAAGAAAAACAATAACTATATCGACAAAATAAAAACTAAGACAGGTGAGATTAGCTATAAAGACACAGATATTGCGACAGCTTTCCAGGAATTTTATGGGGGGCTATATGCTACAAACAAAAATGATACTCTGGAGGAGAGGGGAAAAAAAACGAGTGAAAATAAAAAACGATTTAAAAGACATTGGAATGGTTAAAATAACTGAAGGAGAACAAACCTCCCTAGAGGCCCCCATAACCAAGGACGAATTAAGAAAGGCACTTAAGGAGACGCATGTAGGTAAGAGCCCAGGGCCGGATGGGCTGAAGGTCCTGTACTATAAAAAATATCAGGATTATTTAATACCCAAAATGTGCTCCTACATGAACGATATTGGGGATAAAGGGGAAATGAGAAGAGAAGCATTGGTAGCTAATATAGCCCATATCCTTAAAGCGGGGGTCCACCTATCTATCGTTTTTTTTTTTTTGAGTTCATTCACAAACTTTTCTTCTCAGTATTACATACTCACATATTGTGTGTAATATGTCCGCCTGTGTCAGATTTCGTCGGAAAGAATAACTTATATTATTCACTGCAGGCGGTTTCCATCTTCATTGTGGGCATTTGAAGCCCACAAGCATTTATTTCCTGGATGTTGTGAATGCTGTGCTCCCAGCATTCACTGCTCATTCCCGCACATGCTCAGTGGCATCCTGGGAAGCCTGAGACTAGCTCCCAGGAGTCTGGGAGAGGCTAGAAACACGCCTACTCCCATGGGAGGAGAACCAGGAAGTGCAAAGAAGAATAGAAAAATAAAAAGGTAATTACGGCGATTTAATTTTTTTAAACGGCATGTCAGCATCTAGGCAAGGAAGAGAATACATACAGATATTGTTCAAAATTTGGGTGGAACCCCACTTTAAAGAAGATAAAGATAGTACACTATGCTCCAGCTACAGACCCATCTCGCTCCTAAATGTGGACACGAAATTATTCGCAAAAGTGATCGCGGAAAGATTTAAACAAATAATAAACAAGATCATACACCCAGACCAGGTCGGGTTCATATCAGGAAGGGAGGGACGCGACAACAGCATTAAAACCCTCTTAGCAGTACAGAAAATCAAAAAGAGTGGAGCCCCAGGTCTACTTCTGTCAATAGACACTGAAAAAGCGTTTGACAGAGTAGACTGGGACTTCATGATGGGCACACTGGAGGAGATCGGCCTCGGGGAAAGGATCTGTAGATGGATAGGAGCATTATATTCCAGACCTTCAGCGAGAGTGAAGATAAATGGGGTCCTGTCGAAGCCCTTTGAAATGTACAATGGCACAAGACAGGGGTGCCCACTCTCCCCGCTGTTGTTTGTATTAGCCCTTGAACCCCTTCTCTCTAAGATCAGGCAGATCCCGGACATCAGTGGGGTAATGACTGGTAAAGATGAGTATAAACTAGCTGCCTTTGCGGATGATATCTTGCTTTACGTAACACGCCGAGGATTTCCCTCCCGAATATCATGTCTACCTTATCAGAATACGGGAAGTTATCCAACTTTAATGTTAACCCGACTAAATCGGAAACACCGGATATCAACATTAATAAATCCAGAGACTACTCATACTAAAAACACTTCCCCTTTCTGTGGGGGAAAAAATAATTAAATTATCTAGGGGTCAAAATCACTACAACAATAGAGACGCTTTTTCAGGCAAACTATATGCCCCTTCTCAACGAGATAAAGCAAGAACTAAATAGAATCTCATACGGACAGCTATCCCGGGTAGGGAGAATAAATATTTATAAAATGGTAATACTGCCAAAAATTACATACGAAATGCAAATGCTTCCAATAACGCTCCCACAAACATACCTTAGAAGTTTACACACAATGTTTTTAAGATTTATTTGGAGAGGAAAAATACCTCGCTTGAAATTTACACAATTGACAAAAGCTAAGGGCAAGGGGGATGGGGGGCACCAGATATTCGTAAGTATTACGAGGCTATGGCCCTAGCAAGGGTAATAGACTGGGTTAAAAACAATGTAGAAAAACACTGGGTAAAAATGGAAAATAAAATTAGTGAAACTAAACTGAATAAAATAATATGGATTCCACCTCACTTAAGAAAATGTAGCATCAAAAAACATGATATCACAGGACACGCACTCAACACTTGGGACACATTGCACAAAAGGGAGCACTGGGGTTTAACTCACCTCTAATCCCACTTAAGGATTCAGATTACTTTGCACCAGGGAAAGAGGAGTGGTTTGGCAAGTGGATATTGTAGGAAAACGCCCAACTAAAAGATGTAATGTGCCAGGATAAAATATGCACATTCCAGGAGCTCAAAGATAGGAAAAATCTGTTAGCATTAATACATGGCAGTACAACCAATTGAGCCATTTTATAGACTCACTCCCGCAGCCAATCAGATCTACAGACAACCTACTCCCACTAGAGAAAATCTGTATTAATAAAGACAGGAGGGGGGGTTCTCTAAGATCTATAAAGCTTTACTAGGGCTGGGAAATATAGAAGTCCCAGCTTTCATTGGGAAATGGGAGGAGGAACTGGAAAGGAAGCTTACGGACCCAGAAGTGTGGCTGATACTGAGAAGAGCAACCGCTACCTCAGTTAACTGTAAAATATTGGAGTTAACCACTTCAGCCCCGGAAGGATTTACCCCCTTCCTGACCAGAGCACTTTTTACAATTTGGCACTGCGTCGCTTTAACTGCTAATTGCGCGGTCATGCAATGCTGTAACCAAACGAAATTTGCGTCCTTTTCTTCCCACAAATAGAGCTTTCTTTTGATGGTATTTGATCACCTCTGCTGTTTTTATTTTTTGCGCTATAAATGGAAAAAGACCGAAAATTTTGAAAAAAAATGATATTTTCTAATTTTTGTTATAAAAAAAATCCAATAAACTCAATTTTAGTCATACATTTAGGCCAAAATGTATTCGGCCACATGTCTTTGGTAAAAAAAATGTCAATAAGCGTATATTTATTGGTTTGCGCAAAAGTTATAGCGTCTACAAACTAGGGTACATTTTCTGGAATTTACACAGCTTTTAGTTTATGACTGCCTATGTCATTTCATGAGGTGCTAAAATGGCAGGGCAGTACAAACCCCCCCCAAATGACCCCATTTTGGAAAGTAGACACCCCAAGGAAATTGCTGAGAGGCATGTTGAACTCATTGAATATTTATTTTTTTTGTCCCAAGTGATTGAATAATGACAAAAAAATAAAAAATAAATAATAAAAAAAAAAAATTACAAAAAGTTGTCACTAAATGATATATTGCTCACACAAGCCATGGGCATATGTGGAATTGCACCCCAAAATACATTCAGCTGCTTCTCCTGAGTATGGGGATACCACATGTGTGGGACTTTTTGGGAGCCTAGCCGCGTACGGGGCCCCGAAAACCAAGCACCGCCTTCAGGATTTCAAAGGGCATAAATTTTTGATTTCACTCCTCACTACCTATCACAGTTTTGAAGGCCATAAAATGCCAAGATGGCACAAAACCCCCCCAAATGACCCCATTTTGGAAAGTAGACACCCCAAGCTATTTGCTGAGAGGCATGTTGAGTCCATGGAATATTTTATTTTTTGACACAAGTTGCGGGAAAGTGACAATTTTTTTTTTTTTTTGCACAAAGTTGTCACTAAATGATATATTGCTCAAACATGCCATGGGCATATGTGGAATTACACCCCAAAATACATTCTGCTGCTTCTCCTGAGTACGGGGATACCACATGTGTGGGACTTTTTGGGAGCCTAGCCGCGTACGGGGCCCCGAAAACCAAGCACCGCCTTCAGGATTTCTAAGGGCATAAATTTTTGATTTCACTCCTCACTACCTATCACAGTTTTGAAGGCCATAAAATGCCAAGATGGCATAAAACCCCCCCAAATGACCCCATTTTGGAAAGTAGACACCCCAAGCTATTTGCTGAGAGGCATGTTGAGTCCATGGAATATTTTATATTTTGACACAAGTTGCGGGAAAGTGACAATTTTTTTTTTTTGCACAAAGTTGTCACTAAATGATATATTGCTCAAACATGCCATGGGCATATGTGGAATTACACCCCAAAATACATTCTGCTGCTTCTCCTGAGTACGGGGATACCACACGTGTGGGACTTTTTGGGAGCCTAGCCGCGTACGGGGCCCCGAAAATCAAGCACCGCCTTCAGGATTTCTAAGGGCATAAATTTTTGATTTCACTCCTCACTACCTATCACAGTTTTGAAGGCTATAAAATGCCAAGATGGCACAAAACCCCCCCAAATGACCCCATTTTGGAAAGTAGACACCCCAAGCTATTTGCTGAGAGGCATGTTGAGTCCATGGAATATTTTATATTTTGACACAAGTTGCGGGAAAGTGACAATTTTTTTTTTTTTTTTTGCACAAAGTTGTCACTAAATGATATATTGCTCACACAGGCCATGGGCATATGTGGAATTACACCCCAAAATACATTCTGCTGCTTCTCCTGAGTATGAGGATACCACATGAGTGGCACTTTTTGGGAGCCTAGCTTCATACGGGGCCCCGAAATCCAATCACCGCCTTCAGGATTTCTAAGGGCGTTAATTTTTGATTTCACTTCTCACTACCCATCACAGTTTCGAAGGCCATAAAATGCCAAGATAGCACAAAACCCCCCAAAATGACCCCATTTTGGAAAGTAGACACCCCAAGCTATTTGCTGAGAGGCATGGCGAGTATTTTGCAGCTCTCATTTGTTTTTGAAAATGAAGAAAGACAAGAAAAACATATTTTTTTTTTCTTTTTTCAATTTTCAAAAGTTTGTGACAAAAAGTGAGGTCTGCAAAATACTCACTATACCTCTCAGCAAATAGCTTTGGGTGTCTATTTTCCAAAATGGGGTCATTTGGGGGGGGTTTGTGCCATCTGGGCATTCCATGGCCTCCGAAACTGTGATAGGTAGTGAAGAGTGAAATCAAAAATTTACGCCCTTAGAAAGCCTGAAGGCGGTGCTTGGTTTTCGGGGTCCCGTACGCGGCTAGGCTCCCAAAAAGTCTCACACATGGGGTATCCCCGTATTCAGGAGAAGTAATAGAATGTATTTTGGGGTGTAATTTCACATATTCCCATGGCATGTTTGAGCAATATATCATTTAGTGACAACTTTGTGAAAAAAAAAAAAAAAAAAAAAAATTTGTCTTTTTCCCGCAACTTGTGTCACAATATAAAATATTCCATGGACTCGACATGCCTCTCAGCAAATAGCTTGGGGTGTCTACTTTCCAAAATGGGGTCATTTGGGGGGGGTTTGAACTGTCCTGGCATTTTATGCACAACATTTAGAAGCTTATGTCACACATCACCCACTCTTCTAACCACTTGAAGACAAAGCCCTTTCTGACACTTTTTGTTTACATGAAAAAATTATTTTTTTTTGCAAGAAAATTACTTTGAACCCCCAAACATTATATATTTTTTTAAAGCAAATGCCCTACAGATTAAAATGGTGGGTGTTTCATTTTTTTTTTTCACACAGTATTTGCGCAGCGATTTTTCAAACGCATTTTTTGGGGAAAAAACACACTTTTTAACATTTTAATGCACTAAAACACACTATATTGCCCAAATGTTTGATGAAATAAAAAAGATGATCTTAGGCTGAGTACATGGATACCAAACATGACATGCTTTAAAATTGCGCACAAACGTGCAGTGGCGACAAACTAAATACATTTTTAAAAGTCTTTAAAAGCCTTTACAGGTTACCACTTTAGATTTACAGAGGAGGTCTACTGCTAAAATTACTGCACTCGATCTGACCTTCGCGGTGATACCTCACATGCATGGTGCAATTGCTGTTTACATTTGACGCCAGACCGACGCTTGCGTTCGCCTTTGTGCGAGAGCAGGGGGGGCAGGGGTGCTTTTTTTTTTTTTTTTTTTTTTTTCCTTATTATTTTTTTGCTTTTTTATCTTATTTTTAAACTGTTCCTTTCATTTTTTTTTTTTAATCATTTTTATTGTTATCTCAGGGAATGTAAATATCCCCTATGATAGCAATAGGTAGTGACAGGTACTCTTTTTTGAAAAAATTGGGGTCTATTAGACCCTAGATCTCTCCTCTGCCCTCAAAGCATCTGACCACACCAAGATCGGTGTGATAAAATGCTTTCCCAATTTCCCAATGGCGCTGTTTACATCTGGCGAAATCTAAGTCATGAAATGCTCGTAGCTTCCGGTTTCTTAGGCCATAGAGATGTTTGGAGCCATTCTGGTCTCTGATCAGCTCTATGGTCAGCTGGCTGAATCACCGGCTGCATTCTCAGGTTCCCTGTTGGGACAGGAGAGCCAGAGAAAAACATGGAAGACGGTGGGGGGGGGCATTCCCTCCCACTGCTTGTAAAAGCAGTCTAGAGGCTAATTAGCCGCTACGATTGCTTTTACATGAAAGCCGACCGCTGGCTGAAAAGAATGATACCAAGATGATACCTAAACCTGCAGGCATCATTCTGGTATAACCACTCAAAGTCCAGCAACATACCAGTACATTGCTGGTCCTTGTTGGGCATACATTGTAAACTTTTTTTTCATGCAGCCTGTGGGCTGAACGAAAAAAAGATCTTGATCGGTGGGTATGCCCACCATTAGAATACCTCCCTTCATCCACCCACTTCTAATGATGGGCATACATGCACCGTTTTATATATGCCGAAGCATGGAGGCATCCTCCCACAAAAGGCAGGAGCAAATCGCTCCTCCACCCACTGCTGCCCCCACGCTTCGGCATATATGCTGAAGTATGTAACTGTGGTGGTGAAATCACCTCCGACAGCGCTGGAGTCACGGCTTTATGTATCGTGGGAGCAAACGCTGTTGCTGTCAAGATAAATAAATCCGCGCTGCAACTGAATGGCGTACCTGCTAAGCAAATGATGGTAAACAAAGTAACATTACAGTATAACAGTAATACTTACCATACCTGCAAAGCAAATACAAAAAAAAAAACATACTAAAAAATAAAACATTTAACGCAACCTGTGCCTACCTAAAATATATATATGCCGAAGCATGGGGGCATCCTCCCACAAAAGGCAGGAGCAAATCGCTCCTCCACCCACTGCTGCCCCCACGCTTCGGCATATATGCTGAAGTATGTAACTGTGGTGGTGAAATCACCTCCGACAGCGCTGGAGTCACGGCTTTATGTATCGTGGGAGCAAACGCTGTTGCTGTCAAGATAAATAAATCCGCGCTGCAACTGAATGGCGTACCTGCTAAGCAAATGATGGTTAACAAAAAACAAAGTAACATTACAGTATAACAGTAATACTTACCATACCTGCAAAGCAAATACAAAAAAATAAACATAGTAAAAAATAAAACATTTAACGCAACCTGTGCCTACCTAAAATATATATATGCCGAAGCATGGGGGCATCCTCCCACAAAAGGCAGGAGCAAATCGCTCCTCCACCCACTGCTGCCCCCACGCTTCGGCATATATGCTGAAGTATGTAACTGTGGTGGTGAAATCACCTCCGACAGCGCTGGAGTCACGGCTTTATGTATCGTGGGAGCAACCGCTGTTGCTGTCAAGATAAATAAATCCGCACTGCAGCTGAATGGCGTACCTGAAAACAAAAAAATGGTTAAAACACATTAAACTATAAAAAAATTACATACCTGAAAAGCAAACATGATAAAACATAACAATAAAACATTGCAGAATAGAATACAGTAAAAAAGAGCAGAACAATAGAGAGAAAATAGAGAGAGAGAGAACAATAAAACGACAACTATTTTTGGTTTTTTTATTTTATATTTTTTTTGTGTATTTTTTTTTTTTTTTTACTTTTTTTTTTTTTTTTTACATTTTTTTTTTATAACTGTAACTTTTAAAACTGTAACGGTTCCAGGTTTGGGTCTCTCAAAATGCGATGGCATCTTGGGAGACCCTGTGAAAGTGTGTCCTAGTCTGTGCAGTGCTGTACCCTACGCTAAAACTCAACTAGTGTATGGTAGCGTTCAAAACATTCACCAATGCAAAGACCAGGATTGCCAGGACAGGAGGGACAATAATACCGGGTGTCACGCCTAAATCCGCGCTTGCTGCAGACACGACATTTTCTTTGGGGGGCTCGTTGGGTAGGAGTACTCGGGATGGCATAAGGAAAATGCCTCTCATGCAGCCGGCCTACTGCATTTGGTTGGGGAAGGTGAGGTGGAGCACCGCCTGGAAACAGAAGGGCTCTGACGATCTATAATAAACTATAAAAAACTACAAAAAACAAACCAACTAACCAGCGTCACCCGTAACAATTATATGGTGATCACTGGTGAAAGGGTTAACTAGGGGGCAATCAAGGGGTTAAAACCTTTAGAAGGTAGTATATGGGGGTCCCTGTCGCTATAAAAAACACTGACGGCGAACCTATATACTTACCTCCCTAACTAGCGTCACCTGTGTCACTAATACAGCGATCAGAAAAACGATCGCTTAGTGACACTGGCGAAGGGGGGTGATCATGGGGTTAAAACTTTATTAGGGGGGGTTAGGGGGGTACCCTGGACCTAAGGGGGGGTACCCTAGACCTAAAGGGGGCTAACCTAACTGCCCTAACACTTGTAACTGACACAAACTGACACCAATGCAATAATCAGAAAGAAAAAAAAAAACCTGCTATTGGTGTCAGTATGTGTGGGGGTACAGGGGGGTGATCAGGGGGTGACTGGGGGGTGACAGGGGGGTGACAAGTGTGCCTGCGTGTTCTACTGTTAATGTAGTGTTGGTGCACTTACTTGGATGTCTTCTCTCCTCGGCGCCGGATCAAAAAGACCGGCTCGAGGAGAGATGACATCACTTCCTCCGCTTCTGTTTACATTCACAGAAGCCGAGGAAGCTCGTCATTGGCCAGGAGCGATCGCGAGGGGGGAGCCACGAATGAGTGGCCTCCCCCTCACCTTCGATCGACCCTGACCTCGATCCGACCGCCGCTGGCACCGGGGGGGGGGTCCGATCGGACCCCCCACCCGCGGGCAGGCAAGGACGTACCTGTAAGTCCTTTTGCCTGCCCGTGCCATTCTGCCGACGTATATAGTCGTGCGGCGGTCGGCAAGTGGTTAAACTTTAAGTGTCTGGCCAGAATGTACTTGACCCCTGATCGTATACATAATTACCAGAATGAAACTTCACAATATTGCTGGAGGGGTTGTAAGGAACTAGGGTCAATGGCCCATATTTGGTGGTTCTGTCCGGAAATTAAATTTTCTGGAGGGAAGTGAGGGGATTCATTAAAGATATCACCAGTATCGACATACCCGATGACCCTTGGGTATGTCTATTCCATATGAGTGAAATGCCCACAAAAACGTATTTGAAAATGCTACTACCACATCTTATCGATGCGGCTAAAAGTCTCATACCTAGGTACTGGCAAAAGAAAGGAAGACCCACGATGAGGGACTGGTTTAACAAAATCAACGATATTCACAGCTTAGAATACCTAAGGTTTAGCGAAGGGACGAAAATGGCGGCCTTCAAAATGAAGTGGAGGGCATGGGTGGAGTTTAAGGACTCCCTAAGAGCCGCTGAGATATGGGCTACCTAGCCTAGAGACCTGGTCTTCGTTTAGTGGTGATAAAGGGGCTAGGGGAGCAGATACTGGTGTAGACAAGAGGAGTTTGGTGTGGGAGAGGGTGGGAAAACAAGTGAGGTATGGTTAAGGGATTGGGGGGGGAGGGGAGGGGGGGCGTCTCGAGTTGGGTTTTATATGGGAAATATGTGTAATAAATATTTGCTTGTGTTATACTTGTTTTGTAAAAACGCAGATTAAAATTGCCACTATGATGTGACGAAATGATGGGATGAATTCGAATTTTAAATAACTGAAAGATGACTCCCGGAAAAATACCTCGCTGACGTGGCAAAAAAAAAGATAAAAAAAAATGTAAAGTGCCCGCGCGTTTATGTAAATGCCGATCGCACCATACATGTGAGGTATTGCGCACGACAGAGAGAGAGCAATAATTAACCTGTAAAGGCTTTTATAGCATTGCCTAAGGAGATTTTTGGGTACCATATTTTGGTGCCATCCATGGGGATACGCAATTTTAAAGCATGACATGTTTGGTATCTACTCGGCGTAACATCATCTTTTATATTTCACTAGGGATAAGCCGAACACCCCTGGTTCGGTTCGCACCAGAACTTGAGAACAGACAAAAAATTTGTGCGAACATGCGAACAACGTTAAAGTCTATGGAACACGAACGTGAAAAATCAAAAGTGCTAATTTTAAAGGCTTATATGCAAGTTATTGCCATAAAAAGTGTTTGGGGACCCATATACTGCCCCAGGGGACATGTATTGATGAAAAAAAGATTTTTAAACGGCCGTTTTTCAGGAGCAGTGATTTTAATAATGCTTAAAATTAAACAATAAAAATGAAACATTTCTTTAAATATCGTGCCTGGGGGGTGTCCTTAGTCTGCCTGTAAAGTAGCACATTTTCCCAATGTTTACAAAAGTACCAAAGCAAAATTTAATTTCTAAAGGAAAAAATGTCAGTTAAAATTGCTCACGGCTGTAATATATTGCCAGATCCTGGAAATATACAGTGCCTTGCAAAAGTATTCACCCCCTTAGGTTTTTAAATATTTTGTTACATTACAGCCTTTAGTTCAATGTTTTTTAATCTGAATTATATGTGATGGATAAGAACACAATAGTCTAAGTTGGTGAAGTAAAATTTAAAAAAAATATACATAAAACTATTTTTCAGAAATAAAAAACAGATAATTGGCATGTGCGTATGTATTCACCCCCTTTGTTATGAAGCCCAAAAAAAGCTCTGGTGCAACCAGTTACCTTCAGAAGTCACATAATTAGTGAAATGATGTCCACCTGTGTGCAATCTAAGTGTCACATGATCTGTCATTACATATACACACCTTTTTGAAAGGCCCCAGAGGCTGCAACACCTAAGCAGGCGGCACCACTAACCAAACACTGCTATGAAGACCAAGGAACTCTCCAAACAACTAAGGGACAATGTTGTTGAGAAGTACAAGCCAGGGTTAGGTTATAAAAAAATATCCAAATCTTTGATGATCCCTAGGAGCACCATCAAATCTATCATAACCAAATGGAAAGAACATGGCACAACAGCAAACCTGCCAAGAGACGGCTGCACACCAAAACTCACTGACCGGGCAAAGTGGGCATTAATCAGAGAGGCAACACAAAGCTAAGGTAACCCTGGAGGAGCTGCAGAGTTCCATAGCAGAGACTGGAGTATCTGTACATAGGACGACAATAAGCCGTACGCTCCATAGAGTTGGGCTTTATGGCAGAGTGGCCAGAAGAAAGCCATTACTTTCAGCAAAAAACAAAATGCCATGTTTTGAGTTTGAGAAAAGGCATGTGGGAGACTCCCAAAATGTATGGAGGAAGGTGCTCTGTTCTGATGAGACTAAAATTAAACTTTTTGGCCATCAAAGAAAATGCTATGTCTGGCACAAACCCAACACATCACATCACCCAAAGAACACCATCCCCACAGTGAAACATGGTGGTGGCAGCATCATGCTGTGGGGATGTTTTTCAGCAGTCGGGACTGGGAAACTAGTCAGAGTTGAGGGAAGGATGGATGGTGCTAAATACAGGGATATTCTTAAAAAAAACCTGTACCACTCTGTGTGTGATTTGAGGTTAGGACAGAGGTTCACCTTCCAGCAGGACAATGACCCCAAACACACTGCTAAAGCAACACTTGAGTGGTTTAAGGGGAAACATGTAAATGTGTTGGAATGGCCTAGTCAAAGCCCAGACTTCAATCCAATAGAAAAGTCAGACTTAAAGATTGCTGTTAACAAGCACAAACCATGCAACATGAAGGAGCTGGAGCAGTTTTGCAAGGAGGAATGGGCAAAAATCCCAGTGGTAAGATGTGGCAAGCTCATAGAGACTTATCCAAAGCGACTTGGAGCTGTGATAGCTGCAAAAGGTGGCTCTACAAAGTATTGAATTTAGGGGGGTGAATAGTTATGCACATTGACTTTTTCTGTTATTTTGTCCTATTTGTTGTTTGCTTCACAATAAAAAAAAAAAACTTCAAAGTTGTGGGCATGTTCTGTAAATTAAATGATGCAAATCCTCAAACAATCCATGTTAATTCCAGGTTGTGAGGCAACAAAACACCAAAAATGCCAAGGGGGTGGGATGAATACTTTTGCAAGGCACTGTACATAAAAAATCATTTAAAAAAACAGCGTTGGTTTCCCAGGACTATACCAGGCCCTTCGGGTCTGGTATGCATATTAACCACCTCAATACAGGGAATTACACCCCCTTCCTGCCCATGCCATTTTTCAGCTTTCAGCGCTGTTACAATTTGAATGACAATTGTGCAATCACGCTACACTGTAACCATGTGAAATTTTTATCATTTTCTTCACACAAATAGAGATTTCTTTTGGTGGTATTTAATCACTCCTGGGTTTTTTATTTTTTCCTAAAAAAAAAAAAAGACCAAAAATTTTGAAAAAAAAAAAGTTTTTCTTAGTTTCTGTCAGTAAATTTTGTAAATAAGTAATTTTTCTACTTCACTGATGGGCGCTGATGAGGCAGCACAGATGGGCACTGATGAGGTGGCACTGATGAGAAGGCACAAATATGCCGCACTTATGGGCACTGATAGGTGGCACTGATGTGGTACTGATGAGCACTGATAGGCGGTAGTTGTAACAACACCCCGAGTATGAAAGGGGTTAAAGTCATTTAGGACATTCCATACCCAAACACAAAGTCAGCTACCGGACACTTCCATCAGCCGAACCAGGAACCCATACAAATAATTCTCCCCCAAATACGAGACAAGATGCTCTGTCTTAAGGTTCAAGCAAGAATCAACTAATTTATTATCTCACATGGACACAACAGATAAAATAACTCAGAGACTCTTTTCCCCCACCCTTGTAAAAGAGGGCGGGTTAAACTGTCCAATGACAATAGACACACAGGTCAGGTGTGTTCAAACTTCTCATCAATAAACAGCAGCAGGGGGCTGCTGGAGGAATCCCCCCTCCCTCCATAGAGTTACACATCCTGTGATATCCAAGGCAGACAGACACAATAGAACATTGGGATACAGCCCCACCCCAAACTAGCACAGCAAATAGTATACAACACAATGAGAATGAGACAGCACACATTATATATACGTATATACAGCATTGAGTCTGACTAGCACAGATCATAGTGGGGTTCTCATTCACCTTGTGCCCCTATTAGTGACTCCCATATCCGGGGTCCCCAGAGTCTATGTGTCTTGGGGGACATAGACCTGAATCTAAAGTAATGCCACCTCAAGGGTCCCCAGGCATACAGCTCACAAAGATCACCGTTCCCCCAAATGCCAGGGCCCATAATCGGTTGACAAGAGGCTGGCATTCAGTCCCCTCCAAAAGCTTCTGTTCTGGCTAGGTCTGTCACAGGCAGCACTGATGGGTGGCACTGATGGGCACTGGGCACGATAGGCGGCACTGGTGGGCACAGATAGGTGGCACTGGTGGTGTTAGGTACCTGGTAGTTGAGCCCGACTTGTAGGAGAAGACCCCTCTTACAATGCTGGTTCAGGAGCCACTGGAGTGGTAACAGTGGTCTTGTGAGCACAGTGGGTAGGATTGCCTGATGGAAGTTGCAGCGGCCGGCTCAGGAACAGAGTAGAGATCTTCCAGGAATGGCTGGACTGCGGATGACAGCAGGCAGAAGTGGATCAGCAAGCTGAAGGCAGGAGATGCAGGAACAGCGGCACCTGGAGCTGGATGAGAAGGTCGAGAACACAGCAACACAAGGCAGTAGGCAGAAGGCAGGGTCAGACAGTCAGGGTTGGCAGGTGATCAGGCAGATGAGTACAATAGGCAAACAGCAGAGTTAGTAGGACAAGCAGGAGTTCGGCAACGGGTCACAGCAGAGGTAGGCAGAGTCAGGCAGGCCGGGTGGGATTGGAGATGGTAGAGAAGTCAGACGGAGCCGGGTCAGTAACAACAGCAAACAATCAGCAAACGGATACAGGAAACACTGGTACAGAGCTGCAGACAAAACAGCGCCGCCTAAGTGCAGCTGAAACATTCTTAAAGGCTCCTTGGCGGCAAACGGCGATAACGCGCACAGGTGCGCCTGGGGAGCGCGCCGGCGCACACCAGTGGGTGAATTCTGTTGCACAATTCGGGAAGGGGCCCGCGTGCGCATGCGCACATGCATGTTCCCCTGAACAGTACAGCACGTCCCTGACAGGTGGGCACAGATAGGCAGCACTGGTGGGCACAGATGGGCAGCACTGGTGGGCACAGATGGGCAGCACTGATGGGCACTGATGGGCAGCACTGATAGCCAGCACTGACTGGCATCACTAATGGCCACTGATTGCTGGCACTTGTGGTCACTGATTGCTGGCACTTGTGGGCACAGATTGGTGGCAATTGTGGGAACTGGTTGGCACTGATTGCTGGCAGTTGTGAGGAATAATTGCTGGCACTGGTGGGCACTTAATTGTAATCAGGGCACTGATGATCAGTGCCATGATTACATACCTAGCTGTCCCCTGTGAGGAGATACCGCTGATCGGCTCTCCTCTCCTCACACTCTGTCAGTGTGAGGTGAGGAGCGCTGATTAACGGCATCTCCCTGTTTACATGTGACCGGTTGTAATTGGACAAAGCCGATCATATGGTTAAAGAGAACACAGCAGGGCTCTGGCCTGAGACTCAGGAGGGAATCTGAGAGAGAGGAGCCCTGTTTGTTTGGATTGAAAACAAAGGTTTGCTTTACCTCATGTTTTGTGGGTGACGGGACCAGCCCATCACCCTATAGAGAGCAGTGTACTGTTTAGTTTAGCGCCGGACGCAAGGATTTGTTTTACTGTTTTGTTTATTTTTATGACTTTGCAAACCGCCTGTAAATAAAGCTGGCAACCTGCCAGATTTTAAAGAAACTGCCTGTACGCTAACCTTCATTTCAAGAAAAGGTGATTGTTGGATAGCAACATGGTTTAATATCATACTTCTGGTATTTCACTTCCTGGTTGATACAGCCAGGTAGCCTCAGTTGGAATGAAACACATCAAAGCTTTGTAATCAGAATAACAATGGCTTGGCTCAAGCCCACCTGCTGTGATATGTGCGATTACAAGCTTCCAAGAGAGCCACTGATGCCAAGATGTCTATGGAGATTTGACACAGGGCTAATAGAGATGATTCATGGACAAACGCTGCCCCTAGTGATTAATACAGCATGCTTCCTGGAGAATGGGCAGACATTTGAAGGACTACCTCTTCTATTATATCTATTGGATGGAAGGCAAATGGGGGTGGCTACAAGTGGGCGTGTATGTTTGAATGAAAGGAGCACACACAGACGATTTCTCTCACTCTTCCCCTTCTCTCTCTGCTGATGCTAGTTTTTGCAAGCCTCATGGCTCTGCCATCTTGAGGCCTTGCTCTGGGTGCTAGCTCGGGCCTAAGCCATGCGGCCCAGAGCTCCTTTTTCAACATCGTGAGACCAGCCGCTAGGAGTCTATTTTAGAGGATGTGATAAGTATATTCTTGTATTGTGTTCTGATTGTAAGCATTGTAACATTGTAATTTCTTTTAATACCTTTATGTTAGTTTTTTTCTAATTCTGCTGTGTAGTATATTCCTATTTTCTTGGGAAATAAATATAACATTGTTTACTAAGCAGATGTATTTGTTAAATCATTGTGCTTATTAGACTCTTATAGACTAGCTAACTGTAGGGATTAGACAAATTATTATATAGGTACAATAGTAAGTATTCTACCTTTACTTCAGTGATCCCCATGAGCTAATCTCCCCACATGTGGTGGATTCAGCGGGCAATTTCTGAAGATGGAGGAAATGATAAAGGCCCTGCTACAGGCCAATGCAGCTCAGCGGGAAACCAACCACCAAGTCGCAGAGGCCGCTGCAGCACAGCAGTCGGTCGCTGCAGCACAACAGGCTGCCAAGCAGGAGTTGAACCGGCAGTTCGCAGAGGCTCTAGTTGAACTGAAAAAGGGGTCCGCACCTCCTGTGCCAGTGGAACCAAAGATGGTACATGCATCCTACCACCTACAGAAAATGACACCTGCCAATGATGTTGAGGCATGCCTTGCGACTTTTGAGAGAGTTGCTGTCCGCGAAGGATGGCCAAAAGAACAGTGGGCGGGTCTGTTGGCCCCATTTCTGACAGGAGAACCTCAAAAGGCCTATTTTGATCTGGCACCGGATAAGGCCCAGGACTTTGAGACTCTGAAGACAGAGATACTCGCACGCTTGGGTGTCACTATGGCAGTCCGGGCCCAGCGCATGCATCAGTGGACCTACTCCAGCAACCAGCCACCCCGTTCTCAAATGTTCGACCTGATCCACCTCACCAGGAAGTGGTTGCAGCCGGAGACCTTGACAGGCCCTCAGATCGTGGAACGTGTGGTAATGGACCAGTACCTGCGTGCGCTCCCTGCTGCTCTGAGGAGATATGTTGGACAGGGGGACCCCAAAAATGCAACCCATTTGGTGGACCTAGTGGAGAGATACATTGCTACTGAGGACTTGGTGAATCCGTCTATGCCCCACTTCGGTGTGTTCAGGGGTACAAGATCGCCCAGCCGTTCTGGTAAGACTGTCCTGGGGTTCAAGAGCATGGGGAAGTTAGATAAGACTGTTGTTACGACTAATGAGACTGTGGGTCCTAGACCCGGAGACTGGCCAAAGAAGCCAGGAAGGTCTTTGGGACCGTTAAGAGGACTGGGGGTAGAGCATATACGGTGTTTTCGTTGCCATTCATTAGGGCATATTACTGCAAACTGTCCTATAAATGATGAAACTATGCAATGCAATTATGCTTATATGAAAAGACGCATGTCTCTGTTTGCACAGGTCGCATGTACTGCATAATGTCAGACTCGCATTGAAAAACAAATGTGTGTTATTTCAGTGGATGGGAAGCCACTCACAGCCCTGTTAGACTCGGATAGTGTGGTGACCCTAGTCAGGGATGATTGTGTAAACCCCACAAAACTACACCCCAGTACTATTGGGGTAATTTGTGTCGATGGGGACACCTGGGGCTACCAGATTGAGATTGATACCCCCTGGGGCAGTGTAACACATTCAGTGGGGGTGGTACCTTTGCTGCTTCATGAAGCTTTAGTGCGGAGAGATTTTCCCCATTTTTGGAATTTATGGGAGAGCAAAGGGAGGCTGGTAGGTAGAGCTCCCCTTGCTGGGGAAGCACGGGAACTCTCACCAGACCTTTTTTGCCAAAAGGAAGGGGATGCTGTTGGTGGGATCAAGGAAGCCGGATATCCTCTTCCTTTCCTTGTCATGGCTGGGGAGCCGGAGGACCTGGAAGCTAGCTCCCAGCCCGAGGGTAATGAACAGGAGAACACCTCTGACCCCGACAATGACAGTAGCCAGAATGTGGTACCCGACTTAGAGGTCAGGAGAGAGGATTTCTGTACCGAGCAACACTGAGATGCCACCCTCACCCTCACCCAGAGAAAACGTTAAGATGGTGGATGGGGAACCAGTGGATATTAATTGGGGGGTGTCTCTGCCCTACATGGCCCTTAAAAACCACCTACTGTATCAGGTGATAAAACAGGGAGAGGACGTGGTAGAACAGCTACTGGTTCCCAAACCCTTCCGTAGGGTGGTGCTAGACCTGGCCCATGGTCATGTAATGGGGGGACATCTCGGTATAGAAAAGACCAGGGAGAGAATCACCCAGAGATTTTTCTGGCCCAGGTTGTATGCAGATGTCAGGGAGTACTGTGAATTGTGCCCCGAGTGCCAAATGTCGGCACCGTCACCACATTTTCGCAGTCCCCTTGTTCCTCTAGCAATAATCGAAGTTCCATTTGAGAGAATTGGCATGGACCTGGTGGGGCCGGTAGCAAAGTCTGTCCGGGGTCACCAGTAGGGATGAGCTTCGAGTTCGAGTCGAACTCATGTTCGACTCGAACATTGGCTGTTCGCAAGTTCACCGAACAGCGAACAATTTGGGGTGTTCGCGGCAAATTCGAATGCCGCGGAACACCCTTTAAAAGTCTATGGGAGAAATCAAAAGTGCTAATTTTAAAGGCTAATATGCAAGTTATTGTCATAAAAAGTGTTTGGGGACCTGGGTCCTGCCCCAGGGGACATGGATCAATGCAAAAAAAAGTTTTAAAAACGGCCGTTTTTTCAGGAGCAGTGATTTTAATAATGCTTAAAGTCAATCAATAAAAGTGTAATATCCCTTTAAATTTCGTACCTGGGGGGTGTCTATAGTGTGCCTGTAAAGGGGCGCATGTTTCCTGTGTTTAGAACAGTCTGACAGCAAAATGACATTTTGAAGGAAAAAACTCATTTAAAACTACTCGCGGCTATTGCATTGCCGACAATACACATAGAAGTTCATTGATAAAAACGGCATGGGAATTCCCCAAAGGGGAACCCCGAACCAAAATTAAAAAAAAAAAATGACGTGGGAGTCCCCCTAAATTCCATACCAGGCCCTTCAGGTCTGGTATGGATATTAAGGGGAACCCCGGCCAAAATTTAAAAAAAAAAATGACGTGGGGTTCCCCCTAAATTCCATACCAGACCCTTCAGGTCTGGTATGGATTTTAAGGGGAACCCCGCGCCAAAAAAAAAAAAAAAAACGGCGTGGGGTCCCCCCAAAAATCCATACCAGACCCTTATCCGAGCACGCAACCTGGCAGGCCGCAGGAAAAGAGGGGGGGACGAGAGTGCGGCCCCCCCTCCCTCCTGAACCGTACCAGGCCACATGCCCTCAACATTGGGAGGGTGCTTTGGGGTAGCCCCCCAAAACACCTTGTCCCCATGTTGATGAGGACAAGGGCCTCATCCCCACAACCCTGGCCGGTGGTTGTGGGGGTCTGCGGGCGGGGGGCTTATCGGAATCTGGAAGCCCCCTTTAACAAGGTGACCCCCAGATCCCGGCCCCCCCCTGTGTGAAATGGTAAGGGGGTACATAAGTACCCCTACCATTTCACGAAGAAAGTGTCAAAAATGTTAAAAATGGCAAGAGACAGTTTTTGACAATTCCTTTATTTAAATGCTTCTTCTTTCTTCTATCTTCCTTCATCTTCTGGTTCTTCTGGTTCTTCTGGCTCTTCTGGTTCTTCCTCCGGCGTTCTCGTCCAGCATCTCCTCCGCGGCGTCTTCTATCTTCTTCTCCTCGGGCCGCTCCGCACCCATGGCATGGGGGGGAGGCTCCCGCTCTTCTCTTCTTCTTTTCTTCTCTTCTTCTCTTCTTCTTTTCTTCTTTTCTTCTCCGGGCCGCTCCGCAATCCATGCTGGCATGGAGGGAGGCTCCCGCTGTGTGACGGCGCTCCTCGTCTGACAGTTCTTAAATAACGGGGGGGGCGGGGCCACCCGGTGACCCCGCCCCCCTCTGACGCACGGTGACTTGACGGGACTTCCCTGTGACGTCACGGGGAATGCCACAGGGAAGTCCCGTCAAGTCACCGTGCGTCAGAGGGGGGCGGGGTCACCGGGTGGCCCCGCCCCCCGTTATTTAAGAACTGTCAGACGAGGAGCGCCGTCACACAGCGGGAGCCTCCCTCCATGCCAGCATGGATTGCGGAGCGGCCCGGAGAAGATAAGAAGAAAAGAAGAAGAGAAGAAGAGAAGAAAAGAAGAAGAGAAGAGCGGGAGCCTCCCACCCATGCCATGGGTGCGGAGCGGCCCGAGGAGAAGAAGACAGAAGACGCCGCGGAGGAGATGCTGGACGAGAACGCCGGAGGAAGAACCAGAAGAGCCAGAAGAACCAGAAGAACCAGAAGATGAAGGAAGATAGAAGAAAGAAGAAGCATTTAAATAAAGGAATTGTCAAAAACTGTCTCTTGTCATTTTTAACATTTTTGACACTTTCTTCGTGAAATGGTAGGGGTACTTATGTACCCCCTTACCATTTCACACAGGGGGGGGGCCGGGATCTGGGGGTCACCTTGTTAAAGGGGGCTTCCAGATTCCGATAAGCCCCCCGCCCGCAGACCCCCACAACCACCGGCCAGGGTTGTGGGGATGAGGCCCTTGTCCTCATCAACATGGGGACAAGGTGTTTTGGGGGGCTACCCCAAAGCACCCTCCCAATGTTGAGGGCATGTGGCCTGGTACGGTTCAGGAGGGAGGGGGGGCCGCACTCTCATCCCCCCCTCTTTTCCTGCGGCCTGCCAGGTTGCGTGCTCGGATAAGGGTCTGGTATGGATTTTTGGGGGGACCCCACGCCGTTTTTTTTTTTTTTTTTTTGGCGCGGGGTTCCCCTTAAAATCCATACCAGACCTGAAGGGTCTGGTATGGAATTTAGGGGGAACCCCACGTCATTTTTTTTTTTAATTTTGGCCGGGGTTCCCCTTAATATCCATACCAGACCTGAAGGGCCTGGTATGGAATTTAGGAGGACTCCCACGTCATTTTTTTTTTTAATTTTGGTTCGGGGTTCCCCTTTGGGGAATTCCCATGCCGTTTTTATCAATGAACTTCTATGTGTATTGTCGGCAATGCAATAGCCGCGAGTAGTTTTAAATGAGTTTTTTCCTTCAAAATGTCATTTTGCTGTCAGACTGTTCTAAACACAGGAAACATGCGCCCCTTTACAGGCATACTATAGACACCCCCCAGGTACGAAATTTAAAGGGATATTACACTTTTATTGTTTGACTTTAAGCATTATTAAAATCACTGCTCCTGAAAAAACGGCCGTTTTTAAAACTTTTTTTTGCATTGATCCATGTCCCCTGGGGCAGGACCCAGGTCCCCAAACACTTTTTATGACAATAACTTTCATATAAGCCTTTAAAATTAGCACTTTTGATTATTCATGTTCGTGTCCCATAGACTTTAACGGTGTTCGCATGTTCGAACGAACTTTTTTCCTGTTCGCATGTTCTGGTGCGAACCGAACAGGGGGGTGTTCGGCTCATCCCTAGTCACCAGCATATTTTAGTAATCCTGGACCATGTGACGCGCTATCCTGAGGCCATTCCCATGCGTAACACCTCGGCTAAGGCTATCGCCAAGGAGCTAGTGCAGGTGTTTAGTCGAGTGGGGATCCCAAAAGTGATCTTAACCGATCAGGGCACCCCATTTTCTGTCCAGGGTTACCAAGGAACTGTGTAAGTTATACAAAATCTCCCATCTCCGTACCTCTGTTTACCACCCCCAAACAGATGATCTTGTCGAAACATTTAATAAAACTTTGAAAAGTATGCTGAAAAAGGTGGTCAACAAAGATGGGAGACACTAAGATTTTTGTTACCTTATCTCATGTTTGCCATATGTGAGGTTCTGCAGGCATCCACAGGCTATTCCCCCTTTGAGCTCTTGTATTGTAGACATCCCAGGGGGCTACTAGATGTCGCCAAAGAAACGTGGGAAGGAGAGGCCACCCCATATAGAAGCATCATAGAGCATATCTCCTTGATGCAGGATAGAATCGCAGCTGTCCTGCCCCTGGTAGGAGAACATATTGAGCGAGCCCAGGAGGCTCAGAGGAGGGTCTATGATCGGGGTGCCAAGGTCCGTACTTTCAGCACTGGGGACAGAGTGTTGGTACTGGTGCCCACGGTGGAAAGCAAGTTCCTAGCCAAGTGAGTCCCACAGTGAGTAGTCGAGCCCCATAGTGCTGGTCCCAAAACCTGATGGCACTATCAGGTTTTGTAACAACTTTAGGAAACTCAACAGTGTGTCTAAGTTCGATGCATACCCGATACCTCAGGTCGACAAACTCGTGGACAGGCTGGGACAAAGGCTATTGGCAAATACCTCTAACTGAATCGGCCACTACAAGTGGATGCCTTTTGGACTGAATGGAGCCCCTGCATCATTCCAGCGAATGATGGACAAAACTTTGAGACCACATCGCCCGTATGCAACTGCTTATTTGGACGATGTGGTCATCCACAGCCCAGATTGGGAATCGCACCTGCTCCGAGTACAAACAGTGGTAGATTCCCTTAGGAAAGCAGGTCTCACGGCCAACCTAAAAAAGTGTGCCATAGGCCTGGAGGAGGCCAGATACCTTGAGTATGTTATTGGCCGGGGACTGGTCAAGCCTCAGACCAATAAGGTTAAGGCAATTCAAAAATGGCCCCAACCGGTAAACAAAAAACAAGTTCAGGCCTTCCTGGGCATTATGGGGTATTACAGACGGTCTATGCCCAACTTTGCCACCCCTCTGACCGATCCAACGAAGGGTAGAGGGTCAGTCATGGTTAAATGGAATCCTGAAGCCCAGGAGGCGTTCCAGAAATTAAAGCAGGCCCCTTGTGTACTACCGGTGCTAGTGACCCCGGACTTCACAAAGGAGTTTGCGGTACAAACGGATGCCTCTGAGGTGGGACTAGGGGATGTACTATCCCAGAACAGAGATGGTGAGGAACACCGGTTGTATACCTGAGCTGGAAACTGAACAAGCACGAAAAAAACTATGCCATTGTCGAAAAGGAGTGTCTCGCTATTAAATCGGCCTTAGACTCCCTGAAGTATTACTTGTTGGGGAGATCATTTCAGCTGGTCACCGACCATGCTCCCCTAAAGTGGATGTGTGACAACAGAGAGAAAAATGGCTGCGTGACAAGGTGGTTCCTGGCTTTACAACCCTTTAAATTTACAGTAGAGCATAGGCCGGGCAAGCTCCAAAACAATGCAGATGCCCTCTCCCGCATGCACTGTATGTTTGGGACAATTGCTTAGCCGCTAGGGCTTGAGCAGAGGGGGAGGATATGTGACGGTATGCGAGGTGAGGTAATCGATAATCGGTATATTTCACCTCGCATTTGTTCTATTGTCAGAGACTGAACCGGAATCTGGGCCAGATTTTTCCAGCCTCAGTGGCAGGCTTGGTTCCGTTCCGGGTCTTCTGATCCACTTGAGTCCATGCTCAGGTGGACTTTAAATGACCAGGAAGAGAGCATAGCAGGGCTCTGGCCTGAGACTCAGAAGGGAATCTGAGAGAGAGGAGCCCTGTTTGGATTGAAAACGAAGGTTTGCTTTACCTCATGTGTTGTGGGTGAAGGGGACCAACCCCACACCGTATAGAGAGCAGTGTACTGTTTAGTTTATTGCCGGACGGCAAGAATTTGTTTTACTGTTTTGTTTATTTCTACGACTTTGCAAACCACCTGTAAATAAAGCTGGTAACCTGCCAGATTTTAAAGAAACTGCCTGTACGCTGACCTTCATTTCAAGAAAAGGTGATTGTTGGATAGCAACATGGTTTAATATCATACTTCTGGTATTTCACTTCCTGGTTGATACAGCCAGGTAGCCTCAGTTGGAATGAAACACGTCAAAGCTTTGTAATCAGAATAACAATGGCTTGGCTCAAGCCCACCTGCTGTGATATGTGCGATTACAAGCTTCCAAGAGAGCCACTGATGCCAAGATGTCTATGGAGATTTGACACAGGGCTAATAGAGATGATTCATGGACAAACGCTGCCCCTAGTGATCAATTTTTTTAAAGAATTTTAAAAAATTCTTTTTTTAAAGAAACTGCCTGTACACTGACCTTCATTTCAAGAAAAGGTGATCCCCCATGAGCTAATCTTCCCACAATATATATATCAAATACACTGCCTGTACTGACTGAATATAGAGTTTACGCTGTATATATAGGCTATGCTGAATGCAGAGTGTATATATATATATATATATCTCAAATACACTGCCACTAACTAACTTGCCTGCCTAATCTAGCTCAATCTCTCAATCTCTCTATCTCCGTCCACTATAACACACTTAATGAGTGCTGTGTAAGCAGCCTTATATAGTGTGGGGTGTGGACTTAGTCCCCCTGAGCCATGATTGACCAAAGGCACCCTGCCTTTGACCAATTATGGCTATCGCTGAGGAGCGTGCTGTGTTTGGCCAAAGCATGCAGGTCAGGTGTATGCTTTGGCCAGTCATCATACAGCAATGCACTGCGGTCTTGCAGTGCATTATGGGGCCCTCGAATTTGCTGCAAACTTCCCATAAAATTTGCTGTTCGGCGAACACCCAATGTTTGAGTCTAACTTACGTTCGACTCAAACTCGAAGCTCATCCCTATATGTCACCAAAAATTGGATATTATTTTGTGTTTTTGTGCCTTAAAATTTATTAACCACTTGCCGACCGGCTCACACTGATATACGTCAGCAAAGTGGCATGGGTGCGCAAAACAACATACCCGTACGTTGCTGCTTTATCCACGGCTAGCGAGCGCACGCCCGCCGTGTGCTGTGGGAGTGTGCCTGCAGGTCCTGCGGACTCAATGTCCACCAGTGGCCCGCGATCGTGGCACAATTAATTTGCCTGTTCTGCCAAGCAACATGACAGGGATCTACTGCGCCAAGTGATCAGGAGCAGTAATCTCTGTCATGTTCTAGTGAGCCCACCCCCCCCTACAGTTAGGACATGCTGAGGGAACACACTTAACCCCTTGTTCGTCCCCTAGTGTTTTATACCTTCCCTGCCAGTGACATTTACATTAATCAGTGCATTTTTATAGCACCGATCGCTGTAGAAATGCCAATGGTCCCCAAATAGTGTCAAAAGTGTCCGATCTGTCCACCATAATGTCGCAGTCATGATAAAAATCGCAGATTGCCGCCATTACTAATAAAAAAAAAATATTAATAAAAATGCCATAAATCTATCCCCTATTTTGTAGATGTGATAACTTTTGCGCAAACCAATCAATATATACTTAATGCGATTTTTTTTTTTTTTTTACCAAAAATATGTAGAAGAATACATATTGGCCTAAACTGTGGAAGAAATTTTGTTTTTTTATATATTTTTTGGGGATATTTATTATAGCAAAAAGTAAAAAATATTGCTTTTTTTTTCAAAATTATCACTCTTTTTTTGTTTATAGCACAAAAAATAAAAACTGCAGAGGTGATCAAATACCACCAAAAGAAAGCTCTATTTGTGGGAAAAAAAGGACGTCAATTTTGTTTGGGTACAACGTTGCACGACCGCGCAATTGTCAGTTAAAGCGACGCAGTGCGGTATCGCAAAAAAGGGCTTGGTCAGGAAGGGGGTAAATCCTTCCAGGGCTGAAGTGGTTCCAAGTTTTTTCCAAAAAATTTTTGGAGTTTAACCAGTTACTGTCCGGCCTACAGCAAGATGATGTTTGAGCGTGACTTTTGTTGATGACATCCTCCCGGATTGCAAATCGACAACAGCCGATGACTGATCAGTTTAATGGCTTGCTGCTGTTTTACAGCTTTGCACATGTATTTAAAGCGGAGTTCCACCCACTTTATAATCTTATTCTCATTCAGTTTTATATTGTCCATATTTTCAGCAATGGGCTCTTTAAATTATTTTTTTTGTTAGCTTACCATATTTATAAGCTTTTCCTTTTCTCTTCTGCCTTCTCCCACCCACGGATATTTGCGTCATATCCGGCGGGTCACTGTCTCCTGGGAACTATGTATCATTATTACCAGGAGTCAGTGTGGATCGCCGCCGATCATCATGGCGACACCGCCACCCATTGTGATGGCAACCTGAGAAGTTTGCGCTGTGAGCTGTGCATACTGTGCATGCATGAGAACAGGCGGTGCATCCTGTTTTTTCAGCAGCACCGTATCCAGAAGATTATTCTTGTGGGCTTCACATGCCCACAAGCAAGATGGGAACTGCCAACAAGGACCAATATAAGGTTATTGTTTATATAAAATATTAACTGTAGCAGCGCAATTTAGAAGAATAATGAATGACACATTAGTATAGTATGATGTGATTAGATGCATTTAAAAAAAAATGTCTATATGTCGTTGGAACTCCGCTTTAATAAAGGAAGACTATTTTGGATATCATCCTCAGTGCCGACCATCCCTTTCTTTATTCTGGTACGTTGGAGGTGGCAGCAACCTCAAGGTCTGAGCACCGGGCGGAGCTTTTATGTGGGAAGGTTGCAGCGCCTATACACCTGTTTTCCTACCATGTGACCAATCTCAGCAGATCACATGACAATTGTAAACAATGGAATGCTTCCTTTCATGCCATCCATTGTATATAATTGTGTTGCTAGCTGTGATTGGTAGACATGTGCACTGCCGAAAAATTCATTCGTTTTCGTTTCATTTTTTTTTTCCTTTTTGGGGTCATTCCTTATGATTGAAAATTTGAAATAATATTTATGGTTTTGCGCCAAACATATCTTTTGGGATCATGGCCAAAAAGTTCAACCTTGGTTTCATCAGACCATAACACATTTTCCCACATGCTTTTGGGAGACTTCAGATGTGTTTTTGGAAAATTTAGCCAGGCTTGGATGTTTTTCTTCTTGAGAAAAGGATTCTGTCTTGCCACTCTACCCCATAGCCCAGACATATGAAGAATACAGGAGATTGTTGTCACATGTGCCACACTGTCAGTACTTGCCAGATATTCCTGCAGCTCCTTTAATGTTGCTGTAGGCCTCTTGTCAGCCTTCATGATCAGTTTTCTTCTTGTCTTTTCATCAATTTTGGAGGGTAGTCCAGTTCTTGGTAATGTCACTGTTCATAGTTGCCAACATTGTAAAAAAAAATTCCGGGACACTTTTTTGGCTGTAGACGGAGTCACACTATAATTAGGGGGCGGGGCTTGCGTTTGTAGGCATGGCATAGGAAAAGAAAAAATGTGGCGCGCGAAGCGCACCGCCCCAAGGATGGGCGTGGTTTACGCGGAAAGGTGGGCGTGGCTAAAATGGGCATGGCTCAAAAGGGGCGTGGTTAGAGTCTGAGATGAATGAGGGATGGAGAGGGAAAGGGGGAAAGGGGGGTAGAGGGAGAGGGATGGAGGGACAGCAGACGCAGATCCTACACCACAATAGCAATGTGTATTCCAGAGTTTAACAATCAGCAGATAAAGATACTCCAAACACCTGATGTTAGCACTTCAATCATCCCGGCACCATGGTTGTTATGGTGTCAGGATGATTGAAGCGCATTTTTTCTATTATTACATTGTAATATAAAATTAAATCCTTCAACTCACCATAATGCAGAATCAGTGGGACCCCTGAGCGTGTCACCTGCCACTAGATGCTATCAGGTGCCCCCAGCAGAGTCCGTCCTTACATCAGGTGCCCCCCCCCCGCAGAGTCCGTCCTTAAATCAGGTGCCCCCAGCAGAGCGCCTCCTTAAATACGGTGTCCCCAGGACAGTACCTCTTGCATCAGGTGTCCCCAGGACAGTACCTCTTACATCAGGTGTCCCCAGGACAGTACCTCTTACATCAGGTGTCCCCAGGACAGTGCCTCTTACATCAGGTGTCCCCAGGACAGTACCTCTTACATCAGGTGCTCCCAGTACAGTGCCTCTTACATCAGGTGTCCCCAGTACAGTACCTCTTACATCAGGTGTCCCCAGTACAGTACCTCTTACATCAGGTGTCCCCAGCAGAGTGCCTCTTACGTCAGGTGTCCCCAGCGGAGTGCCTCTTACGTCAGGTGTCCCCAGCGGAGTGCCTCTTACGTCAGGTGTCCCCAGCGGAGTGCCTCTTATGTCAGGTGTCCCCAGCGGAGTATTGGCTGCAGATGGAGTGTTGGCTGCAGTCTAGCTACATCTCCTCAAGAGTGGTGGGTGGAGGCATGGTGACTTGGGGTGTTACAGACTGACTTGGGGAAGGGTGGAGGCATGGTGGTGATTTGGGGGTGCAGGCATGATGGTGACCTGGGGGGTGCAGGCATAGTGGTGACTAGGCCGGAGGGGGTGCAGGCATGGTGGTGACTAGGCTGGAGGGGGTGCAGGCATAGTGGTGACTAGGCCGGAGGGGGTGCAGGCATGGTGTTGACATGGGGGGGGCGGGTGCAGGCATGGTGGTGACATGGGGGGGCGGGTGCAGGCATGATGTTGACATGGGGAGGAGGGAGTGCAGGTATAGTGGTGACACGGGGGAGGGGGGAAGCAGGTATGGTGGTGACATGGAAGGAGGGGGGGAAGCAGGTATGGTGGTGAAATGGGGGGGGGGTGTGCAAGTATGGTGGTGACATGGGGGGAGGGGGGTGCAAGTTTGGCAGTGACATGGGGGGAGGGGGGAAGCAGGTATGGTGGTGACATGGGGGGAGGGGGTTGCAGGTATGGTGGTGACACGGGGGGAGAGGGGGGTGCAGGTATGGTGGTGACACGGGGGGGGGGGGGGGGGTTGCAGGTATGGTGGTGACACGGGGGGGAGGGGGTTGCAGGTATGGTGGTAACATGGGGGGAGGGGGTTGCAGGTATGGTGGTGACATGGGGGAGGGGGTTGCAGGTATGGTGGTGACACGGGGGAGGGGGGAATCAGGTATGGTGGTGACAGGGGGAGAGGGGGGTGCAGGTATGGTGGTGACATGGGGGGGAGGGGGGAATCAGGCATGGTGGTGACACAGGGGGGAAGCAGGTATGGTGGTGACACGGGGGAGAGGGGGGTGCAGGTATGGTGGTGACATGGGGGGAGGGGGTTGCAGGTATGGTGGTGACATGGAGGGAGGGGGTTGCAGGTATGGTGGTGACATGGGGAGAGGGGGGTGCAGGTATGGTGGTGACATGGGGGGAGGGGGTTGCAGGTATGGTGGTGACATGGGGGGAGGGGGTTGCAGGTATGGTGGTGACATGGAGGGAGGGGGTTGCAGGTATGGTGGTGACACGGGGGGAGAGGTGGGTGCAGGTATGGTGGCAACATGGGGGAAGGGGGGTGCAGGTATGGTGGTGACATGGGGGGAGGGGGTTGCAGGTATGGTGGTGACACGGGGGGGAATCAAGTATGGTGGTGACAGGGGGGAGAGGGGGGTGCAGGTATGGTGGTGACATGGGGGGACGGGGTGCAAGGGGGAGCCAAGACCTTCAATGCACTGTCCCCAGCCAGCGGAGCCCCAGTCCTTCCATCCGTGTGTCTGTGACTGTGTCCCTGCTCATCGCAAGGGGGGAGCCAGGACCATGATTGCACTGTACCCAGCCAGCGAGCCCTGCTCCTTCCATCAGTGGCGCTCTGGGACACTGTCACACATGGGGCAGAGCGGAGGGTTGGCGGTGGCGGCGACTGAACACTTCCTTGTGTTCAGTGGAGAGGGGTCGCCAATCCCTGTAGCCAATAGGCTTCAGTGTACAACAGAATTTTCTATTTGTACACTGAAGAGAGAAGCCGATTGGCTGCCCCTCTTCCCTGCACTGAACACAAGGGGGAAATACACTCGTCGAGGTGACGGCGGCCATTTTTGTGGAGCCGTTGCCGTTTTTTGACAAACCCAAAATCCCATAAAAACAATCGGGACAAGATTAAATCGGGATGAGGGTCCCAAAATCGGGCTTGCCCTGGGAAAATCGGGACTGTTGGCAACTATGACTGTTGTGACATATTTTCTCCACTTGATGATGACTATCTTTACTGTGTTCCATTGTATGTCCAATGCCTTGGAAATTCTTTTGTACCCTTCTCCTGACTGATCCCTTTTTAACAATGAGATCCCTCTGATGCTTTGGAAGCTCTTTGCGGGCCATGGCTTTTGCTGTAGATGCGACTAAGAAAATGTCAGGAAAGACCTACTAGAACAGCTGAACTTTATTTGGGGTTAATCGAAGGCACTTTAAATGATGACAGGTGTGTGCTGACTCGGACTCCTATTTGACATGTTTGAATGTGGTTGCTTAATTCTGAACACAGCTACATCCCCAGTTATAAGAGGGTGTTGTCAGGGCTGGGCTCAGCCCTTCCTTCTCTTAGCTGGCCACTCAGCTGTTGGCTAATTGCCAGCTCCTATCTTTCCACAGTTACTCAGCTGTTGATGATATCCTGCTCATCAGTCCTGCCTACTTAAGCCGTCCAGCCCAGAGGCTCTCTGCCTTCGCCTTGGTCACATCACAGAAACTATCGCCTGTGATCCTGGTTTAGACTTGCTTTGCTGACATCCCTTCTGGCTCCAGATCCTGCTTGCTGTTTCACTACATTGATCCCTGACTTCTGGCTTGGCTATGTTTTGACTACGTTTGTTCTTTTTACTTTTATTATTAAACACGTGTGATTTAACTGTACTTCTGTCTTGGTCTGATTTCATGGTTTCTGACAGGTGTGCACACTTATGCAACCACATTATTTTTTTTTTATCTTTACTTCCCACCACCTAAAAGATTTCCGTTTATTGTCCAACTGAGTTGTACAGTTTATAGGTCACATTAAAGGTGGAAAAAGTTCTGAAATGATTTATCTTTGTCTCATTTTTTTACATCACAGAAACTTGACATTTTAAGGGGTGTGTAGACTTTTTATATGCACTGTAGATAAACGAAAGGACAGGATCTCCAATGCAGTCATTTACTTCATACAAAACGTCAATAGATATAGCGACTTTACAGTTTCAAGCATTCCTGCTGTTCCTCAAGGTGTGTGTGTATATATAAAATGTGTGTGTGTGTATATATAATGTTTGGGGGTTTTAAGTAGTTTTCCAGCAAAAAAAAAAAAAAAAAGTTTTTTCCCACGAATTAAGGACACAGCGTGGGTCTGCTGAAGAGCAGCGCCTTTCTGTGCAAATTAGCAATTATGCATGTGTTCTCCATATATGTGAACCTAGTAGCCAGGAGAAAATAAAGAAAAAAACAATGCAGTCACCATAAGTAAGGACTAGCAAGCTGCAACATGTGACATTGTTTGTTTAGTGTGGATATGTTTAGCTCCTCATTTCCCATCATGCTCCTGGGCAGTACATAGGATCTCTAGCAATACCACATATCACCACAGAGAACACACTCCAGACCGTCAATAAGGAGATCCCTCCAAGTACGCCCCACTCTGCGCCGGAAGTGAGAGCTGGGGGTGTGACGTGTGACGTGTGACGTGTGACGTGTGACGTGTGACGTGTGACGCCTGATTTAGCGGGATATTCGTATAGGCCGGGGTGCAGCTGATCCGCGTCTAGTAAAGAGGACGACGGGAACGGGTCGGTGTGAAGGGGGAGGACACATCGGGAGTGACCGTGAGTGTGCTGCAATATTCCAGGACACAGTCCGCTTTTCCCCGTCATTCAGCGGACTCGCGTGTTGTGTCTGGGCGGTAGAGTCGGAGCACTATATGTGTGGTGACGGAAGGTGTTTCCCGCACATGCAGATAGGCTGCTGGTAGAGCTTCCAGAACGCAGACAGGTGAGCGGAGACAGCGGGCCGGCTATAGGTAACCAGTGGTGAGTGAGCGTCGGCCTGAGAGTAGGAGCGCCCCCTACAAGCTGGAGTGTGTATAGAGCTGTGTACATTGTGCTGCAATGGAGGATTGCAATCTGCAGCCTCTAAACCTGCTTGTTTAAACTCCATTAGCACTGTGGCCGGATGGTCAGTTCTAGGCTGATAGAGCAGAGTGCTGTTAGGGCTCCTGTACTCTCTGGATGGTTTGACAGGCAGTGAGGAGATATCACTGTCTGTTTAAACCGCCTACATTTTGCACCGCAGCTGCATGCAATGCATTTGGCAGTCTGTAGTTGCTCATTGCGATGCAAAGCGCCCTGACACGTGTACACCCCTGGCTGCTGTCTTTGTAGTTAAATGGGTAATGGGGGCGCGGTGTGAAGTTGGCAACCTATGTTTGTAAAACTTGAATAAAAGTATACGATTTGTTTGTGCCGCAAAAATGAGCGTTTGTGCTGGTTCCATTTCTGAGATATTAAACATTCAATTAAACGCAAGCCCCGCCCACTTTGCACCAAATGCTGCTGAATTTTAAACACAAATGCGCCATTTGTGTCACAAAAATGTTTGCCGCTTTGGTTGCGGAGATATTGTGCGTTATATTTGCTTAAACCCTGCCCACTTTGCACGCCATGTTGCTGAATTTTAAAAACAAATGCTCCATTCGTTTGTGCTGCATTTGTGCTTTTTTGTGCTGCAAAAATAAACCTCTGTGCCGCTTTGGTTTCGAGGGGATATTGAGTGGTATATGTTGTCAAACCACACTGACTTTACACCTCCTTATTAAATCTTACATACAACTAGATTTATTTGTTCGCGGTTTGTGCAGATTTGGTGGATATTGTACATGGTGTTTTACTTCAAATGCATAGTTTTGCCACCCCCACAGGGATCCCCCCCCACCCCCCCCCCTTCCGATTCTCTAGAGCTGACTGAAAGAACAGACAGAGGAGGAAATCTGGGGAGGGCACAGCTGGCTCTGGCTCTAGTGAAGCAGAGCCAGCTGTCAATCAGGCGGCAGGGTGGATCTCGACAGTATTGTCGGGATCTGTCCCGGCTGCAGCGCAGTTCTGCGCTGTCAGGATATAGTGGGCAATAGCCCGCCACATGCACATGAGTTTTTTTTGTCACAGGAGAACATACTATATGTCATCTTGTGAACAAAAAGAGAACTAAGGCCAAAAAAGGTTGGGCCATAGTTCTCTTTTAACAAAAGTTTAAACCAGGTGTTAACCAAGCAAAACAGCACTCCAGCAAATTCTCTTATATAAGTCACTTCTTTTTTTAATTGCTTTTTAAAAAAAAAAAAAAAAAATCATCTATGTCAGCAAAACATTCTTTTCCTGGCAGACTACGTGTAGGTTAACCCCGCCTCCTCTCCAATGCTATAGGACCCCACTCCCATAAATTTGAGCTCACCACTAGAGACTGTGTTCAGTAATTAGCAAACTCATGACCAAAGGGTGGGAACTCCGTCTGCCATGGAGTCCATCAGGCAAGGAAAATTACGGTAAGTATTTGATAATAAAGTAAATAAACAAAAACACCAAGCGCAATAATGTTCTAGCGTGACATATACAATCAAATGTATGTGAATGCACGTGCAATTAATTAAATAAAAATTGTTAGATTGACAATGATATCAAGCTGTTATCAATTATATAGTGGTCAGAATCCCCTAAAAATTAAAACCCATAACATAGATTGATGCGCTCTGATACAAAGTTCAATCAATGTGAGAAAATAATTTTTTGTGCTAAAAAAAAACCAGTGTGAAAAAAAATTGCTACCAAATCGCTAAAATATATAAAATCGCAAATATATGAAAAAATCGCAAATATTTAAAAACTGTTTTTCTCCAGTTATACAAATCCACTGGAAGTGGTGCGATATCTCCAAAGTAAACTAAGCAACAATTGTGTATAGATATACTAAAAATGCGTTTGCAAATAGTAATCAATCCAAATTAGTGCCAATAAATAAATTAGATATATTCCCTGTGATAAGTGTTAAATCCTCCATAATAAAAAAATAAATGATATGCTTATAAAGGTGCAATATATATACAATTGATGAGTATAAATAGATAGTGCCAATAGATTAAATATAGATGATTAAATTCATGAGATAGGATAAGTAACAGGCGACAGTTCAATCCTCAGTAATCTGGGATATCTGGATTCCTGCAGTACTTATTTGTTCACCCTCTGAGCTATTTCTTCCACAGCCACAATGAATGGTAATTTTCTCAGTATCAAGTGGTTTTATGTAAAATAAACAAAGAGAAAACATTGCGCAATATTGTTACAATAAAAGTTCACAGGCAAAACAGCACAGTGATACACTCACGTGTGCCTGACTTGTTTTAGGCATGCAGATAGGCAGATCTCAGCTGGCTTGTAAGGACAAGGCTTGCTACGCAAGCTGCTGCTGCTTGATACAATGTATTCAGCAGACTGTGTCCTAGGCTCCTCCCACGCGTTGCATCACTGACACGTGACTTTCTCAAGGCTAGTCATGTGTAGATTAGACGTGTAGTGCAGATTTCTGCGCTGAAGCCACCAGAAGAGGCTGTTTCTCTTCACTGAAGTTATGTGACTGGACTGATTGTCGTCCCCCGAATTCCATTGTTGAAGAAACCCTCTCTGAAAAGGGTGTAATCTCCCCAGAGACCACTGGACTATGGGGGTCGTAGAGACCATTGTGCCAAAAATCTTTAAGCATTGCAAGGCTTTTAGGTGTGAAGAGCTCTGAGCTCGTGAGATTTTTCTTTGAATGACTGGAATCTTTTCAACGGGTAGAGAGATGGAACTTTCTACTGTGTGGAACTAAGTACAGTATATCAGGTGCTGGACTGGTTCCAGATTGCTTTTTCCCCAGACGTGCTGGAAGAGAAGCAGACGCGCCCCCACCCGACCCGCCTGGGCAGGCCCAAACTCAAAATGGCTTAGCCGGCTTTCGTCCACTGGACACCTGGCTCTTAGTGGGCTTCTGGAAGGATGCCTGTCTTCTGCTCCAATTCCTTCTGATATCTCGTCCGGGCCTGTAAGAGCGTGCTTCCCTTGAACGCTCAGTACTATGTCTTCTGTGCTGAGGCCTTTTCTGATTGAACAGATGCCTAACCTGAGGCAGGAAGCCTGACCCACCTGTGGCCTGGGCTATGGCGCTATCCAGCTTGTCACCAAACAGTGAGGACCCTTCAAGGGGATCCTACACCAGGCCTGCTTGGATGCTGGGTCAGCGAGCCAGGGGCGCAACCACAAGGCCTGCTTGGCCATGACCGAGGACAGCATAGTCTGGGCCGACAGGCGGATAAGGTCGATTGAAGCCTCCCCCAGGAAGGCCACCGCCAGCTTCTGCACCAGGATTACAGAGCCCCTGGCCAGTTCTTCCGAGACTCCTTTGATCATGGAGTCTACATTCTCCATCCAGACCTCCATGGCCTTGGATATGCCCACAAGGACCAAGGCGTGTTTGCAAGCCATCCCGGCTGACCCGTAAATCCTTTTAACATCTTTATCTACTCTTTTCTCAAGCCCATCTTTGAAGGATACCGCATCTTCCACAGAAAGAGTGGCGCGTTTAGCTAGTCGCATCAGAGCTGCGTCTACGTGGGCAGCGTTTTCCAGATATTTCACTTCCTCAGCCTTGAAGGGGTATAACCCGGAGGTTCTACTTGACATAGAGGTCTTCTTATCTACCTTGCTCCATTCCTTGTCAATAATATCCTTTAATTCAGAAAGGAGTGGAAAATTGGAATGTTCTTTCTCCAGATGCTTAAAGAATTTCTTCTGTTTTGTCGGGGGAGTAGAAGAGCCTTCCCACTTAAGGGCCTCTTTGACCACTTTAATTAGTGGAGAAACGAGGGTGAAGTCGAAGCCTCCGACAAACTCATCTCCCTCCATCTCGCTGTGTGAGGAATCATAAGGCTGGAATGGGCCCGGATCCTCCTGGGCCTCATCAACCAGGGATCCAGATAATGTGGTGGACTGGTTCCACGTGTAAGATGTACCCCACTCTTTTGGGGGATTTTCACCACCCATTTGACCAGCGTCTCCATTTGCCGGCTTTCAGCATCTTTTTCCCGACCGCCTTGGCATAACAAGCGTCACATAAGGACTTGACTTCTGGGACCCGGGTCCCATAACCCCAGCAGGATCTGTGATCAAAACGGCTGTCGTGGCAGTGGGTGTGGTGGTTGGAGGAGGAATGGGGAAATTTCCTCCCCTGTTGGGTCCTGGACGGAGAGTCACGTCTGGACCTTGATGAAGAAGGTGTGTGTTGCGGCTTGGCAAGGTCCCTGTCATCTTGGACAGTAAGCCGATGGTCTGACCTGGAAGGGCTAAAAAGGAAAATGTGACGTTTAGGGAATCGGTCCATCTGCACGTGGGCCTGGCCCTCCCCTTCTCATGCCCCACATACCTAGAGCATGAGGGCTGGCCGCACCGAGGTGGTGATCTGTCCATGGCACCCTGGCGGATGAATACGAGGCGATCCTGCAGCTTTGTAGGAACACTCGCACGTCCTGGAACAAAGGAGTACAAATAGTGCAGCTTCCCCTTTTTTAAGAGGCATCTTAGCCCCCCTTCCCGCTTTTACCAAAGCTCCAGGCTTGAAGCTAACCATGATCTGGGAACGTGGGGCCTGAGGAGCTGCCGCAAGCTGCCTGTAGTAATCCTTAGAATGACAGGGCTCTCAGGGATTCAAACCTCCCCGCCGGAATGGCGTCACCACTGTGCCTGGACTGCGCCTGCACAGTGGCGACCTGCCGTAGAGCGCCTGCACGGCCGCCGGGTCCCCTGCCGCACCGCGCATGTGCAAAACCAAGCCTCGGCTTCGTCCGAGGATCACACATGCACAGTAGAGAGCTGGAGCCGCGACCTGGAAGAGAGCGCCATAGAAGCAAAAAGAGACAGCAAGGCACATGAGGGAAAAAGCAAACAGGGAGCTTTTACATACAAAAACTGCTGCCATGGAGAATCTTCAGACCTGCCAGCCGTTTCACCGAGCCTGGGCATAAAAAAATGTCCCCACCACAGGGCACAGGGGCCTGGAGCCACACACCCGCCCATGGCTGGGCCCTGGCCTATCTTGAAACTGCCCGGCATCATCTTCCACGATCAAATTTGGGCATCCGTAAACGTAAGTGCATTGACTTGTAGGTTCAATGAGGGGGACAAAAAAGGAACGCAGTCTCTAGTGGTGAGCTCAAATTTATGGGAGTGGGGTCCTATAGCAATGGAGAGGAGGTGGGGTTAACCCACACAAAGTCTGCCATGGAGTCTGTCAGGAAAAGAATGTTTACTGACACAGATGTGTTTCAAAAAAAGCAATTAAAAAAGAAGTGACTTGTATAAAATAATTTGCTGGAGTGCTTGATTTTGGCTTGGTTTTGCTTGGTTAACACCTGGTTTAACCTTTTTTGGCCTTAGTTTTCTTTGTTCACAAGATGACATATAGTATGTTCTCCTGTGAAAAAAAAAACAAACTTGTGCATATGGCGGACTATTGCCCACTATATCCTAATAGCGCAGAGCCGCGATGCAGCCGGGACAGATCCTGACAATACTGTCGAGATCCACTCTGCTGCCTGATTGACAGCTGGCTCTGCCTCACTAGAGCCAGAGCCAGCTGTGCCCGCCCCTCCCCAGATTTCCTCCTCCATCTGTTCTTCCAGTCAGCGCTAGAGAATCGGAAGTGGGGAGATCCCTGTGGGGGTGGCAAAACCTACGCATGTGAAGTAAAAAATCATATACAATATCCACCAAATCTGCACAAACCACGAACAAATAAATCTAGTTGTATGTAAGATTTATTAACGAGGTGTAAAGTCAGTGTGGTTTGACAACATATACCACTCAATATCTCCAAAACCAAAGCAGCACAAGCGTTTATTTTTGCGGCACAAACCAGCACAAACAAATGGCGCATTTGTTTTTAAAATTCAGCAAAATGGTTTGCAAAGTGGGCGGGGTTGCAGCAACTATAATGCACAATCTCTCCGCAGCCAAAGCGGCACAAACGAATGGCACATTTGTTTTTAAAATATAGCAACATGGGTGCATAGTGGTCGGGGTTTCAGAAAATATAACGCACAATGTCTTCGCAACCAAAGCGGCACAAACGTTTATTTTTGCAGCACAAACGCAGTACAAACAAATGGCGCGTTTGTGTTTAAAATTCAGCAACATGGGGTGCAAAGTGGGCGGGGCTTGCATTGAATTGAATGTTTAATACCTCCGAAATCGAACGGGAACAAATGCGGCACAAACTAATGGTATATTTTTATTCAGGTTTTACAAACATGGGGTGCCAACTTCACACAGCTGGGGGAGGGGTAATAAAAAATCAATCACTTGGTTTTACCACTCCCAACCATAACTGAGCCCCCCCCAAAAAATATGAAGCACTCTTGGTTATAGGGTTGCCACCTTATCCCTTTAAACCACTACACATATTACACAGGTTTTGTGGCGGATTAAGGTGGAAATTAAACGCAGTGCCTTATCTGCATTAAATTGGCCTCAGAACCTGTGTAATGTGTTCGGGTTTAAAGGGATAAGGTGGCAACCCTAGGTTCACACCATATTGAGTGCCTGACAGCCAGTTCATTTCAATGGGCTGCCAAAAAACAAATGTGGCTGCACCTATTCCTTTTTATATGTGCATAATAATACATTATATCAAATCCTTTCATAAAAACTTTCATATTAACAATGGGGCTTGGAGGCTCCTGCATCATGTCCGGTAACGGCAGCGCCACCAAATTGAAGTCACATGCCCGTGACGACACGCATTTGGGTGAGACCCAGCTTGTCGTCATGGTCAAGAGACTTCTTCAATTTGGTTGCCTGCAGCCATCCACTAGAATTTGCCCTATACTACACACGCCAGAATAGGTAGCGCAGGATAATATAATATATTCTTTAACCACTTCAGCCCCGGAAGGATTTACCCCCTTAATGACCAGGCCATTTATGCAATACGGCACTTGACGCTTTACCTGACAATTGCACAGTCATGCTGCCCTGTGCACACACAAAATTGATGTGCTTTTTTTCCCCACAAATATAGCTTTCTTTTGGTAGTATTCTCCTCTGCGGTTATTTTTTGCGCTATAAACAAAAGACTGACAATTTTGAAAAAAAACAAAACAATATTTTTTACTTTTTGCTATAATATCCAAAAAAAATAAATAAAAAAACAAATTTCTTCATCAGTTTAGGGCAGTATGTATTCTTCTACATATTTTTGGTAAAAAAAAATCACAATAAGCATACATTGATTGGTTTGCGCAAAAGTTATAGCATCTACAAATTAGGGGAAAGATTTATGGTATTTTTTTGTAATTTTTTTTTTTTTTTTTTCTTGTTACTAGTAATAGTGGCGATCAGCAATTTTTAGCGGGATTGCGGCGGACAAATCAGACACTTTGACACTTTTTTGGGACCAGTGACATTAAAGTGTTCAGAGCTAAAAATAGCCACTGATCATTGTATAAATGGCACTGGCAGGGAAGGGGTTAACACTAGGGGCGATCGAGGGGTTAGGTCTTCCCTAGGGAGGTGTTTGTAACTGTGGGTGGAGTGTACTGACTAGAGGAGGAGGAGAGAGATCGCTGTTCTTGATCACTAGGAACAGACAATCTTCCTACTCCCCTGTTAGAACAGGGATCTGTCAATGTAAACAAACAGATTCTGTCTCTCTGAGGAGTGATCGCGGGTGGCCAGCGGACATTGCGGCCGCCAGCCACACGCATGGCTCCGATGACGAGCTGCGGGAACCTGCTATAGCTGGTAAAGGGACCGACGTACAGCTACGGCGATTTGCTGATCCTACCTGCTGCAGTATAACTGCTTCGGCTGGTCGGCAATCGGTTAAACACGAGAACATGGAAAAAGTATGGCAGGCACGATTTTTAAAATCTCACTTGGCCAAACCACGTGGTACTATGCTTTTTAATCCACCTCATGGTCACAGTGATGTCAGTAATGCGTGAGTGTCCCTTTTTTGCACTATATTAGAGCCGCTTGCAAGCCAGACATACACAGCTGTTACTGCTGTTTCCAGGGGATACGTATGGCACTCTCGGTCATACTTTCCTTAAAGTGGATGTAAACCCGACATTTTTTTTTTATGTCATAATTTAGAGTATAAGATTTCCTATCATTTGAGCCCAGTCTTGCCACAAAGAGTTAATCCAGCTCTGAGCAATCCTCTTTTATTGTTCAGTGAGATAAATCGTGACAAACAGAGAAAAACGTTGTCAAATCCTCCCCCTTGCTGTGACAGACAGGTGATTTACATATCTCGTGCACTAGCCTAAGACATGCATTATTTTTTAATTCCCACCCCCACTCCTTTCTTCAGCAGCTCTGCAAGGATTGGCTGTTCCACACCTCAGCATGCTGAAGTCATGTGGTTACTTTCTGTTTTTTCACTGGATGTTAGAGTTTATAGCAGAAGTTCAGTGTAAGAAATACACAGGAGAAAATGCATATTGACAAGGGGAGTGTAGAGGTGGGTGGGGAGTCTGGCATCGCGACTCCACCCACCGAGCTCCAGACAACAGACCCACCCGCAGAATGTGCAGTTTTTCGGGTCTCATAACAGACAGAGGGGAGAGATTTGACAGGTAAAGATACATGCAGGAGGCATGTATATCCTTATAGATAACCCCTATGGCAGTAGTTTAGAAAGGATGACATTGGCTTTACATCCACTTTAATCTAAACATTTAGATCCTGAGGTCTCTCTTGACTGTGATTCTGCGGGATCCTTGCTGGTAATACCTGGGAGTGAGGGTTGGAAAATCTTTTATAACACCTGTCTAGCTGTTCAGCTACCATGTCCAATCACGGCTGATCACGATGTAAACAGGAAGAGCCGTTGATTTGGCTTTTCTTCACTTGTGTCTGACAGCGCAGCTCGCTCCCCCCCCAGTTGCCCGCCCAGGACCACCAGAGATGCCACCAGGGATAGCAACCACACTGGACCACCAGGTATGCCACCCTAGACCACCAAGCAGCTGCCAATCAGTGCCAAATCAAAATGCCTGCCAGTGATGCCTATCAGTTATATCTATCAGTGCCAGCCATCACTGCCCAGCAGTGCCATCTATCAGTGCCACCCATAAGTACCCATCAGTGCAGCCTATCAGTTCCATCGTCGGTGCCGCTTTATCAGTGCTCATCAATGCCCATCAGTGAAGGAGAAAACTTACTTATTTACAAAATTTTATAACAAAAACAAACTTTTTTTTTTTTTTTCCAAATTTTGTCTTTTTTTTTTTTTTTAAATTAAAAAAATTTTTTTTTTTGTTTAGCAAAAAATGCAAACCGCACAGGTGATAAAATACCACCAAAAGAAAGCTCTATTTGTGGCAACAAAATTATAAAAAAATGTAGTTTGGGTACAGTGTAGCATGACCGCACAATTGTCATTTAAAAAGTGACAGTGCTGAAACTTGGCCTGGGCAGGAAGGTGCGAAAGTGCCCTCTATTAGCCAGTCAGGCTAATTCCGGAAGTTTCTTCTAGAAGAAACAGATCTTATTCTAATTTGGCCCTAGAGGCCATGGTTTTCCCCGTTGCAGATTCTGCCTCCACTGAGTCTTCCTAAGAGACAAGACTTCTTATCTCAGGGTCCGGTGTCGCACCCACAGGTGGTTTCCTTGAACTTGACAGCCTGGTATCTGTCAGAGAACCCCTGGGCGCTTAGTATCTTTTCTTAAAGTAGTAAAGACTCTGGTAAATTGCAGATAACCAGTCACTAGAGACATTTATTCCAAGGTCTGGAAGAAATTTTAACTCATGATATTCCTTCAATTTTGGAATTTTTTCAAGAGGGTGTCGACAAAGGTCTTTCAGTTAGTACTTTAAAGGTACAGGTGGCAGCTATCAGTGTTTTTCTCCAATTCTCTTGGAAAATCTCACTGTAGCTAGGTTCTTTAAATGTAATTTCTAGGTACAGGCCAGTGGTGGTTAGAAGTTATCCATCCTGGGACCTGTCTCTGGTGCTTCAAACTCTGGTAGAATTCCCTTTTGAGCCCCTGGAGGATATTTCGGTTAAGTTACTTACCTTTTTAAAACCATTTTCTTTGTGGCAATTACCTCAGCTCATAGGGTAAGTGAGTTACAGGCCCTTTCAGTGAGGGAGTCTTTCCTCACAATTTTTTGAGGATCAGGTTGTTTTGAAAACTGATTCAGGATTTCTGCCTAAAGTGGCCAGTACATTCCACAGATCCCAGGACGTTGTACTGCCAACCTTTTGTAGCTCGCCAAAGGGCGACCAAGAAAGTTTATATATATATATATATATATATATATATATATATATATATATATATATATATATATATATATATATATATATATATATATATATATATATATATATATATATATATATATATATATATATATATATATATATATATATATATATATATATATATATTTATTTTTTTTTTTTTGACGTGAGAAGAATTCTTCTCGTCTACCTTTCAGGAGCACACAAGGGAAAGAGTGCATCTAAAGCCACCTTGACTAGATGGATAAAGCAAGCTATTTCTGAAACGTAAAAAATTATGGAAGTTCCTCCGCCTTTTGTCACTGCTCACTCAACAATTACCTTGTCTGCGTCTTGGGCTGAGAGGGCTGGAGCCTCAACTGAACAATTTGCAGAGCTGCCACATGGTCCAGTTTTTCGACCTTCATTAAACATTATCATGTATAAAAAAAAAAAAAAAAAAAACCCAAAGGGTTAACGCTGCGCTAGAAAACTAATTATTATAAATCAAAAAAATTGAAAGTGAAAATCCAAAATCAACAAAGCCGCCAGCATCAAAGAGTCAGATACAAAAACTACAATACATGTAATAAAGAAATGATGCAGCGCTATGATAGTACAAAATAGAATAAGTGATTATATAAATAATCCCACAAAGGAAAACTAAAGCAGTTACCAAAAATGAAAGAACATAAAATGAATTATATTTTTTACATAAGTTGATTCATGCTAAAATAGCAATAATAAAGAAATCATCATAAATAAGTGCCACAAAAAGATAATTGATCCACCAGAAAGAAAGCAAAAAATTTGTGATAAATAGTGAAATCCAACTAAAATAAAACACCAAATGACATCCAAGCACTATTTAACACCATAAATAATGAAACAATAAATGTATATAAAGTCCCATCAGAAGTGGTGCAAAAATTTAATTAAGAGTAAATATTCCATGAACATAGTAAAGATGCTAATCCAGAAAATGTGGTCTAAATGGGTCCAATCTCCCAAATGCTTAGCACACCCGAGTGAGTAATGAGGCTCCTTACCGACTCAGATGACCACGCAGGTGGTCTCACCAGGCACAAGGAATATTAAGGTCTCCCAAAAACCTATAGCGGCATCTGTAGTAATGGCTAGATCTGTGATACTCGGGAAATATAAACAAGAAATGCTCCCATAGTGTAATCGTTCAAAAAGCGGGATTTATTGTATAAAAGTCTGCACTTACAAGAAGATCCAGTCAGTAGAGCATATACGAAATGTGGATAAAAGATTTAAAATGTCCCGGCGTCTCCACAGGCTTCCCACTGTTCATTTGCTTCCCATCAGTCTCTGCAAGAAGAACGTAGTGATGTCAGCATCACAGGCCCCGCCCTACACGTTTCGTCATGATAGGACGTCGTCTGGGGGTTGGCCAAAGTGACACCGCCACTACGCTTAGGGTATAAATAGTACCGAGCCTTCATCTTAGATACTGGCCGCTACATGTAAAAGATAGGAAGCAACAATGGGCGCCACTATATTAGCAGCTAGCTGCCCAAACAAATAAGTATGGCTTAAGACAGGAAGCCCGATGTATAAAGAAGAAAGTGGGAAGGAGTATTACCGCCATCTAGTGGAAAAAAGTTATACTGAACTAATGGATGTCAATGTAACAAACAGGAAGACAAATGGAACGCCACATGATATACATAACATTCTCATAATTATATATAGATTAAATAGGGACAATAAAAAAAGGACAATAACATTGAATCAAAATAACTACTGAAAATTAATAAAATAAATCATAATAAAAATATTTAAAAAGTTATTAAAAGATGAATAAGAATTATTGAAAAAAGTTGTTGTTCCAATCAACGTTGAGGCCAAAGGGCACATAAATTTTCATATCGAAGATCCATCTTGTTTCAAGCCTGGAAATAGCTCTAACTTTAATGCCTCTCCAATGAAATTGAAGTTTGGCCAGAGCTACAAAGAGGATTCCTTTTTTGATTTTTTTTTTTTTCTTTATCGTGATATTTAGCATAATGTTTGGATAAATTGTGTTTGCTATAACCACGTCTAATATTGCCCATATGCCCATATGCTCAGACGCACGCTTAAAAGAATTTTTAATAAGTATTGGAGTTTCTTGAGAAACAATAAAATGCTTGGCCCTACCCTCCCTGACCGCCCAGTGGTTATATTCAGAGGTTCACCCTCTTTACGTCATAGGATTGCCCCAAATGTTGTAGCTCCTCCTAAGACTATCTCCTTTTTTCCATCTATGAATGTTTTTCATCCTTGTAGAAGGTGTGACATCTGTCAGATTAATGCGTTTAGAGGACGTAGATGTGAAAACTTCCAATCAACTCAAACTAATAAAGTTTACAGTATTGAGTCATTCATTACGTGCTCTACGTGTATATGATACAATGCCCATGCTCCAAGCAATACATTGGACGCACTAAACGGGCCCTTCATGTGCGTCTGTCTGAGCATGTGGGCAATATTAGACGTGGTTATAGCAAACACAATTTATCCAGACAATATGCTAAATATCACAATAAAAAAAAAATCAAAGGAACCCTCTTTGTAGCTCTGGCCAAACTTCAGTTTCATTGGAGAGGCATTAATAAAGTTAGAGCTATTTCCAGGCTTGAAACAAGATGGATCTTCGATATGAAAAGTTATGTGCCCTTTGGCCTCAACGTTGATTGGGACATTAATTATTTTATCAATAATTCTTAATTATTATTCATCTTTTAATATAAAAATGTATTTAAATATTTTTATTATGATTTATTTTATTTGATTCAATGTTATTGTCCTTTTGTTATCTTATTATCTAGATTGTTTGTTTGTTTTTGATTGTCCCTATTTAATTTTATATATAATTATGAGAATGTTATGTATATCATGTGGCGTTCCATTTGTCTTCCTGTTTGTTACATTTGCCATCCGTTAGTTCAGTATAACTTTTTGCCACTAGATAGCGGTAATACTCCTTCCCACTTTCTTCTTTATACATCTGGCTTCCTGTCTTAAGCCATACTTATTTGTTTGGGCAGCTAGCTGCTAATATGGCGGCGCCCATTCTTGCTTTGTATCTTTTACATGTAGCCGCCAGTATCTAAGATGGCGCCACGGTACTATTTATACCCTAAGCGTAGTGGCGGCCAACCCCCACATGACGTCCTATCGTGACGAAACGCGTAGGGCGGGGCCTGTGACGTTGACGTCACTACGTTTTTCTTGCAGAGACCGATGGGAAGCAAATGAACAGCGGGAAGCCTGTGGAGATGCCGGGACATTTTAAATCTTTTATCCACATTTCGTATATGCTCTACTGACTGGATCTTCTTGTAAGTGCAGACTTTTATACAATAAATCCCCCTTTTTGAACGATTACACTATGGGAGCATTTCTTGTTTATATTTCCCGAGTGTCACAGATTTAGCCATTACTACAGATGCCGCTATAGGTTTTTGGGAGACCTTAATATTCCCTGTTCCTGGTGAGACCACCTGGGTGGTCATCTGAGTCGGTAAGGAGCCTCATTACTCACTCGGGTGTGCTAAGCATTTGTGAGATTGGACCCATCTATACCACATTTTCTGGATTAGCATCTTTACTATTTTCATGGACTATTTACTCTTTTAATTACATTTTTGCACTGCTTGTGATGGGACTTTAACCCCTTCCCGCCGACCGTACGCAGATATGCGTACTCAGCTTTCCGGGGTTATACCGGGATGATGCCCGCAGCTGCAGGCATCATCCCGGTACCGTTGTTTACAGCGGGCGATCGGCTACCCGAGTATAACAACGATGCGGCTAAAAGCCGCTCGGCTGTTATACCGGAGGAGCGGGAGGGGACATCACCCTCCCGCCGCTCTTACCGGGCCTCCCGTGCGATCGGGAGGCCCGGTGTCCAATCGTGTGCTTTCGGCGGCTGGAGGCGGGCTGGAACGAAGCTGTGGGCGGCTTCGTTCCAGCCTTCTCATTGTAAACGCGGAAGCGACGTCATGACGACACTTCCCATTTACTCGGCTGCCAATTGCGCCGGTTTCAAAAAAATATACAGTATTCAGAATCGCCGTTTTCGGCGATCTGAATACTTTGAAGTGCAAAGGAGGGATCGGGGGTCTTTTAGACCCCTGATCCCTCCATAAAGAGTACCAGTCACCACCTATTACTGTCACAAGGGATGTTTACATTCCTTGTGACAGCAATAAAAGTAAAACACAATCTATAAAGTAAAAAAAATTAAAAAAAAATAAAAATTTTTAAAGTGCCCCTGTCCCCGCGAGCTCACGCAGCTAAGAAAACGCATACGGAAGTCGTGCCCGCATATGTAAATGGTGTTCAAATCACACATGTGAGGTATCGCCGCGATCGTCAGAGCGAGAGCAATAATTCTAGCCCTAGACCTCCTCTGTAACTCAAACCTGGTAACCGTAAAAAAATTTTAAAGCGTCGCCTATGGAAATTCATAGGTACCGTAGTTTGTCGCCATTCCACAAGTGCGTGCAATTATAAAGGGTGACATATTTGGTATCTATTTACTCGGCGTAACATCATCTTTCACATTATACAAAAAAATTGGGGTAACTTTACTGTTTGGATTTTTTAAAATTCATGAAAATGTCCCTTTTCCAAAAATTTGCGTTTAAAACACCGCTGCACAAATACCGTGTGATAAAAAATATTGCAACAATCGCCATTATATTCTCTAGATTCTCTGCTAAAAAAATATAATTTTCTAGCAAAAAATACGGATTTTAACTTGTAAACACCAAATTTCAAAAATAGGCTTAGTCATGAAAGGGTTATATACATTTATTGTTTCATTATTTATGGTGTTAAATAGTGCTTGGATGTCATTTGGTGTTTTATTTTAGTTGATTTCACTATTTATCACAAATTTTTTGCCTTCTTTCTGGTGGATCAATTATGTTTTTGTGGCACTTATTTATGATATGATGATTTCTTTATTATCGCTATTTTAGCACGAATCAACTGACTCAGGTTGAACTGGATGGACTGGTGTCTTTTCAACCTTACTAACTATGTAACTTGTGTAAAAAAAAAAAAAAAAAATAATAGAATTCATTTTTGGTAAGTGCTTTAGTTTTCCTTTTGTGGGATTATTTATATTATCACTTATTCTATCATAGCGCTGCATCATTTCTTTATTAAACATTATCACCTGGATCTCCTATCTGCTCAGGAGCAGGCGTTTGGTCGTAAGGTCCTTCAGGCAGTTGTCACTCCCTAGACTGGTAAGTTCTGGCTTATCCTCTCATGGCTGTCCTGGAAGACTCTCAGAAAAGGAGTTACCGGTAAATCTAACTCAGCTTTTTATATAGACTATAAACTGAAGGACTTATGAATAAATAGTTGTGGAACTAATCATCTGAGTTTCCATTATTTCTTATGGGGAAACTTTGCTTTGATATACAAGTGCTTTGGATTACAAGCATGTTTCCGGAACGAATTATGCTCGCAATCCAAGGTTTTACTGTACTTTGTTTTATTTCACACTAATATACCATGAGCAGTCAATGTAGAGGTCCCCAAATCAGTGTTGCCTGCAGGAGGGCCATATCACTAACTTTTTACAATGTTTTATAAGCTTGGATGTTTGTGCTGCCACCTGTGTGATTGAGGGCTTGTGTCTTTTGTTTGCATCAGAAGGGTTTTGCATTTCTATGGAAGTCTTAAAGTAATTGTAATTTTAAAAAACAAAAAAACAACATGTTATACTTGCCTGCTCTGTGCAAGTGTTTTGCACAGAGCAGCCCCGATCCTCTTCTTCTGGGGTGCCCCGGCCGTGCTCCTGGCCCCACGGAGAGCTGCTTTCCCTGGGGGCACCCGTGCAGGCGCACTCACGTGTCCCGCTGCTGTGTCCATTGACATAGAATGCATTAAGGTGAAAAAACTGGAGACTCTACAACCCCTTTTTTTTAAGGGAAGGCAAAACCCAAATGAAGGAGGTCACTTTTAGGTCAAATGCACCGGTCAATGAATTCTCAATGATCGACACAAGCCCATAGTCTGAGAGAGGCCCTAACTATGTGGCGTTAAGTTTTTAATAGGGCTGTGAAAATTAACGATGAATTCCTCGATTAATCGTTAATTTTTTTGATCGATTAAAATTTTTCGGACCGGTAGGCCGCTTGCCCTGGGGCCGCTTTGGGCCAAGCTGTGGCTGCAGCGCTCCGCTCCCTCCTCCTCCTCCACTATATGTCATACAGTCTGTGGGCATCTCCTGCTGTGTGTCTCTGAGCTGAGTGTGAAAACTTTGGCCACGCTGTGAGAAAATCCCCGCCCTCCTCCTAGATCAGCTTGTGCGATAGACGCAGTGTTCTGTCTATCACACGAGCTGATCTAGGAGGAGGGCGGGACTTTTCTCATAGCGCGGCCAAAGTTTTCACACTCGGCTCCGAGACACACAGTGGGAGATGCCCGCAGACTGTGTAATCCAGGCACTGACACTGACTACAGTGAGGCTGCGATTATGGGCACGGTGAGGCTGAGTGTGACGTCCTAGCCATGCCCCGCTATGTCCGGCTTCGACCGTTGCCATAACAACGGTGCTAAATCAGCTAAAAGTAGTTGGATCTGTATGTGTGTCATAATTGAAATTTAGTAGATTAATCGATTAAAAAAAAAAACGATTAATCGAACACGAAAATTTGAATCCATAACAGCCCTAGTTTTTAACATTTATTAAAATACTGCACATCTGAAGCGGCTATCTTTTCTGTTTACTCTGTATTTGTATAAATGTACAAGATATCAGTCGCACCAAGTGTAACCGATTCCAGCGCTCCAAGTATTTAAAAGTCACGCACTATAGCAGCTATTATAAGAGTATAAAATATTAACAAAAATATACATAGATAAACAAATCACAGCATTAACAGGGCTAGCTGAATATCCTAAAATATTCAGTGCAAAAAATAGCATTCAGTGGGCTAAAAACATTACACACATAAAGTGAGCGACCTCAAAGTCAATACAAAAGTCCTTAAATCAGTGTGCGGTGCCGTATCCCATCAGAAGTTTTAAACAAAAGATTGTTCTTTTCTTGAATACTGTCACCGATCCACTAGGGGTGCAAAGGATCAAAAAACTCATGGATCAGAGCGTTCCTCGGATCAGAGTCATGTTTTTCGGATCAGCAAAAAAAAAAAAAGACAAATTTTGTTACACCCACCAGAGTTTTAGATTTCAGTTATTTTCAACACAAAACAAAGCTTATATGCTTAATTACAGTATTTGTAAATCTGACGGACTGTTTAGATGTTAAATTTTAAAAGCGGCAGCAAACCTGCTGACCTTACATGGTTGCTAATGTGACAGAACACCTCTGATTTTCACATTTAACTAAATGTTAAATGTGAAAATCAGAGGTGTTCTGTCACATTAGCAACCATGTAAGGTCAGCAGGTTTGCTGCTGCTTTTAAAATTTAACATCTAAACAGTCCGTCGGATTTACAAATACTGTATAGCATATAAGCTCCATTTTGTGTTGAAAATACCTGTGAAATCTAAAACTCCAGTGGGTGTAACAAGATGTCTGCTTGCCCCCTTCTCACTCTACCATTACTGTGGAGTGTGGGGTGTAGCAAGATGGCGGTGACGAGACGTCACTGACGAGACAGCGGCCGCCGCGGGGGTGTGCCAAGATGGCCGCCGCTAGGCCGCGGCCTTGCCTATGGCTGAGGCAGCGGAGCGCTCCGCGGATCGGGTGGTGTGCCGATCCGTACAGGTTGACCCGTTCGGATCACGGATCGGTGACGATCCGTTGCACCCCTACGATCCACCATGTGAACACCCCTTTGTTACTGCACTCACCGCAATTAAAAATTAACCGGTTCAATACAGGGCATTTTCACCCCCTTCCTTCCCTGGCCAATTTTTAGTTTTCAGCGCTGTCGCACTTTAAACGACAATTGCACAGTCGTGCAACGTTGTACCCAAAAAAAATTGACGTCCTTTTTTCCCCACAAATTGAGCTTTCATTTGGTGGTATTTGATCGCCTCTGCGGTTTTTATTTTTTGCGCTATAAACAAAAGAAGAGCGACAATTTTGAAAAAAACACAATATTTTTTACTTTTTGCTATAATAAATATCCCAATTTTTTTTTTTTTTTTAAAAACAAATTTTTTACTCAGTTTCGGCCAATACGTATTCTTCTACATATTTTTGGTAAAAAAAAAATCACAATAAGCGTATATTGATTGGTTTGCGCAAAAGTTATAGCGTTTACAAAATACGGGATAGATTTATGGCATTTTAGAAAAAAAATATTTTATTTATTTTTTTAGCGGCGATCGCAATTTTTTTTTCATGACTGCGACATTATGTCGGACACTTTTGACACATTTTTGGGACCATTCACATTTATACAGCGATCAGTGCTATAAAATTGCATTGATTACTGTGTAAATGTGACAGGCAGTGAAGGGGTTAACCACTAGGGGGCAGGGAGGGGTTAATATGTTTCCTAGGGAATGCTTCTAACTGTAGGGGGAGGGGACGTACAAGGGGAGGAGACCGATCAGTGTTCCTCCATTCTAGGAACACAGATCGGTCTCCTCTCACCTGACAGGCTGTGGATCTGTGTGTTTACACACACAGATCCACGGTCCGGCCCGGTCAACGGGCAATCGCGTGTGCCCGGCGGACATCGCGGCCGCCGGGCACACGCACCGGGTCCCGAGCAACGCGGCAGGCGCGCGCGCCCCCTAGACGGCCGGGAATCCCAGGACGTCATATGACGTCCACCCAGGATGGGAGATCCCATCCCAGGACGTCATATGACTATGGCTGGGTAGGGAAGTGGTTAAATAAGCCTGGTATCTCCAAAAGAATATTGGTAAAACTGGACCCTCTCCTAAGGTTACCAAAGATCTTTCTTGGGACGACTCAGCTCAGCAGGTGCAACATAGAAAAACACAAGGTAATGCTCTGCATAGCGTAATACTCTAATTTTTTAGAAACACGAACCCCCGCATACAAAATGTGCTTACAAGATGAATCGATAAAAACAGCGTGTCAAATTTAGCCTGTACAATACAGCGTAACATCTTCTTGCCACTTCCTGGAATTCCTAGAATCAGTGACATTCCTAGAATCAATGAATCGATGGCAGAGCATTCCCTTGTGGTTTTTCTATGTTGCACCTGCTGAGCTGAGCCATCTCAGGAAAGATCTTTGGTAACCTTTAGAAGAGGGTCCAGTTTTATCAATATCCTTGTGGAGATACCGGCTTATCTAATTTTTAATTGCAGTGAGTACATTAACAAAGGGGTGTTCACGTGGTGGATCGGTGACGGTATTCAGGAAAAAGAACGTCTTTTGTTTTAAACTTCTGATGTGATACGGCACCGCACACTGATTAAAGGACTTTTGTGTGGACTTTGTCGCTCACTTTAAGTTGTATAAATGTCTATAGATTTTACTGACATTTAAGTTTTTAACATTATTTATTTAACATTTCCTTTCAGTTTCATTGAAGAAAAATGGCCATGCAAGCACAATATGAAGCATCTGCTGAAGAGGAAGCCTTTGGGCCTCAGCCCATATCCAGGCTTGAGGTAAAGTATGCACAGCGCCAAAGCTTTCTACAATCCAGTCTTGTTCATGGTGGTTGACGGACAACCCTGCAACTTTCTAAAATATGATTACTTCTGAGGGAATTAGAATGTTGCCCATGTGCTCAGTATACTCTTATAGCATATTCACATTAGTAGCACATACTCTTTCTGCATTTTGAATTGACAGTTAAAATATTTTGTCAGTTCTGGTTCGTTGAGAGAGGGCCTTCTATATTCATGTGTTAACATACGTTGTGTGTGTTTTTTGTTTGTTTTTGGGATTAGTAAATCCAATGCATCTGAAAACGTGTGCTTGTGTAACTCATATTGATGCTTTTGCTTACAAGCATGCGTGGTCTGAACTAGTTCATAAGCCCCTTTTTTCTTTTAAAGGCCCAACTCCAGCCAAAACATTTCTGTATGCCTTTTCCTATCCTGGTGACAACTGCTTCTTCTGCTGTGACGGGGGCAGCATGAGGCTGCCAGTTTGCTGAAGCCCAAAACCCCAGCACTAAATCCTCAAGCCGACCTAAATCCATAGAAAAAAAGTTATTCTTGAAATGCTGGAAATGCTAACTGATTTTTGTGTCCTCAACCAAACTGTCAAAGCATCAAATGGCTGGTGTCATAACTGATCACTTGTGCAGCACCATGGCAGATGCAGATCAAGCTGAAGCAGCTTCCTTGGCTGTAACGGTTAGGACGGTTTAATTCCGCTTTAAGGCTGTCAGCAGATTGGCCTCTACTAACTCAGAAGTGCCCAACAATGGAGAGCGACTGAGCATATACAGAGCAGGGTGAGAGTGTATTACTGAATTTTAAACAGTATAGACACTTATTTTTAATGTTTTACATAGCTATACTTGCAAATGGGGCCAGCCTCAGTGATCTCAGAAGTGATCTAGCAGGAGTTCCACTTTAGAAACAGCAATAATAACTGTATAGAAGTGTTTACTCTACCCGGGTCTATTCAAAAGTAAAGTGTTTTGATTAAAACTATATTTTATTTATTTTTATTTTTTCTAATTATAAAATTTTTAAAGCAGAACTTTACCCATAACAACTTGATAAAAAAAATAATGTTCTTTAGCATGCAGCATACATTGCACGTTAATGTGGACCTCCACCCAAAAGGGGAAGGTCCGCTTGTCTTTAACCAATGCTTGGCCAGACACTGATAGAAGCAATAAGACTGCTTTATACTGCTGATGAGAAAAGGAATTTCTTTATCGTACATCATAGGAGACAGAGCCTTAAGTATTTACTTAGGTGGTGGTTGGCAGGAGTGAAGATGTGCTTTGCGGAGCTCCAGGAGGGATCCATGCTGGATTTAAAAAGCCTCCACAACCGGATTCATCCCGCCACTGTGGCTCCAGGGTGGTACCCGGGCCTCGCATAGAAGAGTGAGGCTTTGCCTGTAACGCTCTTCTTTGAGGGCTGGGCCCTAGGAACCAGGACTCTTTTTGGTCTTGCTACATTACCTAAAGCTGTCCTGAGGGGTGCTATACATGGTCCAAAGGAGTGGAACCCCTATTAAAAGGGCCCCAGTCTTTGAAGGTTTAAACATGCTGCCCGCTGTGATGGGTGAAGTTTTGATCTGTCTGTTTACAGCAGTATCCTGCAGCGAGGAAAAGCTAAGAGGAAAGCATAGGAACTGCAAAGTCCACCTATGACTTTTCTTTCAATTATATTGTAAAATGCCTTAAAAACTCCTCTAGAGGGACTAATAGTGTATAGACCCTATTTAAATCTGTGCTAATACAGCGTGTGTCTCAGCAGCTGGAAGGGGAGGGGGTCTCCTTTCCCCCTAAATTGGGAAGCTGAGTGGATAGGGATACGTGTTATGTTTAAACAAGCATAAATCTGAATAGCTGATAAAAAGGCTATGTAAATCCCCTTCCCCACCCCCTCCCCTCTGAGGTGACTCTTGCTAAAGCACAGGAAAGGGCGTGGCACATAGACAATCAGGCTCACACTTGAAAAAGCTTAAAGCTGATACTCTGGGAAACAGACAGTGTCTATCAGAGCAGCTGAAGCAAGGCTGCCACAGGACAAAGAAGCGCTGGTGCACGTGAGGGGTTTACACAGGCATTTGCAGTACAGGAAAAAACTTATTGTTTAGCATTAGATCAATCTATGCTACCACTGTTTTTCCTACTATTGTTCAAATAAGTAGAACAGTTCTTGGAGTACCTTTTGCTTTTTGTACTTTGCACTATGGCTTCAAGGCTTTTTACTAAGGCACCAAAACCACCCCCAGGCACTGGGAACTCCAGACATGCTTCCACGTTGTCATCCTCTCCAGAGATCCCTGACATGGCAAGCCAGGGTGAGTCATTGGAAGCAATTGGTGGTGCAACTGCTTCTCACACTTCAGGCCCTGTATATGTGACTGAAGATGCATTTCCCCTGCCCTGCAGGTCTTAGAAGGAAGATTAGCAGCTTTAATCGCATCCTCGATTAAAGGGGATAAGAAGTGTGCTAGATCCCTCTCTCCCACTCCAAACCCCTTACCAGGGGAACAGTGGGGACAGGATGAGGTATTACCCTCAAACGATCAGGAAAAGCAAACCGATTACTCCTCTGTGGAGGAAACAACAGTTGACGTTTCAGCTTCACAATCTGAGGTACAAATCCTTACGGACATGGTTCGCTCCACTTTCATGCTACCCCTAACAGAGTCAGCTGAAAGTCTGGTTTCTTCTTTGGGTTCCTTGAAACCTTCACATCCAGTGCATGTGTTTCCAGTCCACACGTTACTAGAGAAGCTTATTTATACCGAATGGGATCATCCAGATAAGCATTTTCTCCCTCCAAAGAGATCCTTAGTTCTCTATCCTTGGGGGGAAAAAAAAAATTCACCAAAAAATGGAAAGTTACAGCAGTAGATGCTGCGATTTCCAGTGTGAATATAAAAGTTTAACTTGTCCAGTGGACAATGCACAAATGCTAAAGGATCCAACAGGTAAAAAGTTGGAATTCCTGTTAAAATCCTCTTTTTCCTTAGCAGGTACTGTTGCTCAGCCTGCAATTGCAGCTATAGGCATCTGTCAGTCCTATAAAGACCAGTTCACAGAGGCCCTTAACAAGCTCCCTGCACAACAGGCCAGTGAGTTGGCCGATTTACCAAAAGCATGTTTTTCCATAGATGCTATAAAGAATTCTATTCACTAGGCGTGAATAGCCTTGCACTTGTGCTAGTACACATGCGTAGGACCCTTTGGCTAAATGGTTGGTCTGCCGAAGCACCCTGCAGAAACCTACTGTCTAGTTTCCCATTTCATGGGGAGCGACTATTTAGCGATGATTTGGATAAATACATCCAGACAATTTCCAGTGGAAAAAGTACTCTTTTGCCAGTCAAAAGAAAGTATAAACGTCATTCATTTAAACTGACTTTCTCTCCTGCGCCAAGCGCATCCGCCTCTTGGCAGTGGCGATGGCTTCCACCGTCAGGTTCCAGAGGAAAATCGCAGGGTCAGGTCCAGGCCCAAAGGAAGACCTGGAGCCGCAAGACTACAAAGCAGAATACTAAGACCTCTTCATGAAGAGGCATCTCCCCTCACCAAGGTGGGGAGAAGACTTCTGCATTTCGCAGAAGTCTGGCAGAGGGAAACTCAGGACAGTTGGGCTCTCTCCACAGTGACTCTAGGATACAAATTAGAGTTTCGGGAGTTGCCACCATCTCACTTTCTGAGATCAAACGTTCCCAAGGATCCAGGGAAAAGACAATCCCTGTTTTAAGCATTAGACCGATTATTGACTCAAGGGGTAATCGTACAGATTCCCACAGAAGAACAAGGTTTAGGTTTCTATTCAAACCTGTTTTATGGTGCCAAAACCAAATGGAGATGTCAGACCCATTCTGGATGTAAAAAATCTAAATCGGTTCCTAAAAATTTGCTCAAAATATTTCCCGCTCACCAAAGGTTTCTGTGATTCGAAGTGGATCAACGGCACTTTCAGTTCGCGGCCTTACCGTTCGGGGTAGCCACAGCACCACGGGTATTCACAAAAATACTGGCCCCACCTCTAGCCAGGTTGAGGGCACAGGGCATAACAGTGTTGGCGTACCTAGATCAGCTCCATACAAGCAAGGTCAAAAGCAAATCCTTCAATTCGCCTTTGCATTAGGTTGTTGGGAAAGATGGTAGCTTCATTCGAAGCAGTCCTCTGTCCCCTATGTCCAGTTCCATTCAAAACTGTTGCGAAACAGAATCCTCTCTGCTTGGAACAAGATCATCCAAGCTTTGGACTTGCCAATGTGGCTGTCCCCAAGAGTGTCTCAAAGCCTCAGTTGGTTACAAAGCCAGAATTTGCTGAAGGGGAAATCCTTCAGACCAATAATCTGGAAAGTAGCAACGACAGATGCCAGCCTCTCACACTGGGGAGCGGTACTAGAGGAGATGACTGTCCAGGGACAGTGGTCAAAACTCGAAAGAGCCCTGCCCAGCAACATCCTAGAGATTTGGGCAGTGTATCTGGCTCTGAAAACCTGGACCTCCAGGTTAAAGAATTGTTCAGTCCGGATTCAATCCGACAATGCCACAGCTGTGGCCTATATTAATCACCAAGGGGGTATCAAGAGTCTCTCAGCTCAGAGAGAGGTGAACCATATCCTTACTTGGGCAGTTTTCATTTCGGGAGTAGAAAATTGGCAGGCGGACTATCTAAGTCGCCAGCAGTTATTCCCTTCACCCTGAAGTGTTTTGGGCTGTTTGCCAAAGATGAGGGACTCCAGACATAGATCTTCTAGTGTCCAGATTCAACATGAAGTTAGTCAACTTTGTGTCCAGAACAAGGGATCCACTCATACATGGAACAGATGCACTGGTAACTCAGTGGGATCAGTCTTCACTGATCTACGCTTTTCCCCCGCTTCAGTTGCTGCCTCGACTTCTTTGCAGGATCAAGCTGGAAAGAAAGCCGGTAATTCTGGTAGCAGCAGCATGGCCCAGAAGGTCGTGGTACGCAGAGATCGTAAAGATGGCAGTGGAGGGTCCTTTGCCTCTCCCACTAAGGCCAGACCTGTTAACGCAGGGGCCGATATTCCATCCTACTTTACGAACGCTAAATTTAATGGCTTGGCTATTAAAACCCACATTCTGAAGAAGCGTGGACTTTCCAGGTCTGTTATCTCAACTTTAATCAATGCAAGGAAACCAGTTTCCAGAGCTGTATATTATAGAGTTTGGAAAGCTTATGTTTCCTGGTGTGAATTCAAGGGTTGGCACCGTCACAGATATATTATAGGAAGAATCCTTGCCTTTCTACAATTGGGCGTAGAGATGAAGTTGGCCCTAAGTACTATTAAGGGCCAAGTCTCAGCCTTATCGGTTTTATTTCAAAGACCGCTTGCTACGCATTCTTTAGTCCGGGGTTTTATGTAAGGGGTGATGTGGATTAATCCGCCAGTTAAATCACCTTTTAACCTCTTGGGACTTGGAATTTAGTTTTGTCAGTGTTACAATCCTTCTGACTGATATTTTTGGTTACTATATCCTCAGCAAGGAGGGTTTCAGAATTGGCTGCGCTTTCTTGTAAAGAGCCATATTTGATTATTCATGAGGACAGAGTGGTGTTACGCCCTCGTTCAGGATTTTTGCTAAAAGTGGTTTCGGGCTTCCATTGTCCTGCCGTAGTTTTTCCCAAAACAATGTTCCAGGGAAGAAAAGTCACCTCATTGTCTTGATGTAGTGAGAGCAGTGAATTACTTAGTGGTAGTAATTAGTAGAGGCAGCAGTTCTATTAACCCTCTCCAACTCTTTATTTAGTACCCAGTCCTTTGTGCGAAGATTTCCTTTTTCTTTTAGCCAGAATGGTTGACAGCATTTGTAGGTATTCATTCACAGGATGCAGTTGTCAAATTGTGACAGCAGGTGTGATGTCTAGTTCCCCTCCCACTTTAACAGGGAGGGGGTATAGAAAGCAGAGAATGCAGGAACGTGTTCAACTCTAAAAATGTTCCAAAGGTGGACTTGCCAAAACCCAAAATGATCCCGTGCCACACACTGTGACACACTGTTCAGTGTTTATATGTTAATATATAAATATTCAAAAACCCAAAATTCATCAAAAACAGAAAGCCGCCATATAATTCCAATGTCAAATCAATAAATACAAAAGAAATGTGAAAAAAGTCCACATGTTGGGCTCCATCTATAATCCCCTTGAAAGTACTCCCTTATGCTGTAAACACCATGTGACATTTACCACCACCATTAGCAGCTCCCCTCACCTTTGACCTATCACCTTTTTAAGGGTAATCTTCGGATGCGGTCAGATCTCTCAATCATCTCCAGATCTGTTCTCACCATATATAACATTCATCAGTTCCACTGTTGGAAAATTGGAGATAAAACACACAGACCATCATAGTGCTTTCCATATAAAATGCCACGTTTGTTGAAATAAACTCGCTCACATTTAAAAGTGCACTGCTAGCTGGTGCAGGACAAACGGCGTATGCAGTGGATCAATCCACCATGTAGGGCATCACCATTGGAGGATGCAGCTTGTGGGTAGATGATTCCAAAGGTGAACTTAGCCTTAACCACTTCAGCCCCGGAAGATTTTACCACCTTCCTGACCAGAGCATTTTTTGTGATTCGGCACTGCGTTGCTTTTGCTGACAATTGCGCGGTCGTGCGACATAGTACCCAAACAATATCCAAGTCCTTTTTTTCCCCACAAATAGAGCTTTCTTTTGGTGGTATTTGATCACCTCTGTGGTTTTTATTTGTTGCGCTATAAACAAAAAAAGCGACAATTTTGGAAAAAAAAGCAATATTTTTTACTTTTTGCTATAATAAATATGCCCCAAAAATATATAAAAAAACATATTTTTCTCAGTTTAGGCCGATATGTATTCTTCTACATATTTTTGGTAAAAAAAAATAGCAATAAGCGTATATTGATTGGTTTGCTCAAAAGTTATAGCGTCTGCAAAATAGGGAAAGTTATAGCGTCTGCAAAATAGGGGATAGATTTATGGCATTTTTATTATTTTCTTTTATTATCTGCAATTTTTATCGTGACTGCGACATTATGGTGGACACATTGGACACTTTTGGGACCGTTGTCATTTATACAGCGATCAGTGCTATAAAAATGCACTGATTACTGTGTAAATGACACTGGCAGGGAAGGGGTTAAACACTAGGGGGCGATCAAGGGGTTAAGTGTGTCCTAGGGAGGTGTTCTAACTGTGAGGGGGATGAGCTTCCACTGACATGACAGCGATCACTGCTCCCGATGACAGGGAGCAGTAGATCCCTGTCATGTCACTAGGCAGAACGGGGAAATGCCTTGTTTACATAGGCATCTCCCCATTCTACCTCTCCACACCGCCATCGCGGGCCTCTGGCGAATATCGAGTTCCTGGGGGAAGGTTGTGCTAATACCACAGGTAAGCTACTTTTTTTTTTTTTTTTTTTTTTTTTAAACCCTTTGCTCAGCAGAATGTATTTTGGGGTGTAATTCTTGGTGTGTACATGCTATGTGTTTAAAAGCCTGAAGGTGCTACTTGCATGTTTGGCCTATGTATGTGGCCAGGTAGTGGAAAAGTCTCACATGGGATATCGCCATACTCGGGACAAGTAGCAGAATGTATTTTGGGGTGTCATTTTGGCTATGTACATGCTATATGTTAGATCTTCTAAATTGACAACTTTGTGAGGAAAAAATAGGTTTTCATTTTCTTTCCATATTTTCCAAAAACTTTTGGAAAGAAAAGACATGTTAAAAAGACGCATTATGCCTTATAGAATATACATTGGGTTGTTTTCTTTCCATAATGGGGTCGTTTTGTGGGTAATGCCATTGTCCTGGTGCTCCAGGGCCTTCAAAAATGTGATAGGTACTCAGGAAATGTGTAATTTATGCCTTTAGAACGTCTGATGGTGCTACATTTATGTTGGGCCTCTGTGGAAAAGTCTCACGTGGGGTATCGCCATACTCAGGATGAATAGCAGAATGTATTTTGGGGTGTAATTGCAATTATGCCTGTACCGTGTGTTAGAAATAAAAAAAAAAAAAAAAAAATTCACCATGCCTCTTACTAAATACCTCAGACTGTCTTCTTTCCAAAAAGGGGTCATTTGGGGGGTATTTGTACTGTCCTGACATTTTAGGGCCTCAAGAAATGAGGCCATCAGTGCATTAGGATTGATACATTTTCAATAATGCGTAGCATAGCTTGTAGACTCTAATGCCGCGTACACACGGTCGGACTTTTCGACCGGACTTGTCCGACGGACCAAATCCGGCGGACAATCCGATCGTGTGTGGGCTTCAGCGGACTTTTCCAGTCGGACTTTAGATTTGGAACATGCTTCAAATCTTTATGTCGTTACTCTGCCGGACCCAGAAATCCACTCGTCTGTATGCTAGTCCGACGGACAAAAACCCACGCTAGGGCAGCTATTGGCTACTGGCTATCAACTTCCTTATTTTAGTCCGGTGTACATCATCACGTACAAATCCGTCGGACTTTTGTGTGATCGTATGTAGGCAAGTCCGGTCGTTAAAGTCTGTCGAAAGTCTGTCGGACGGGCTGTCGGACTTTTGTAGCTGAAAAGTCAGACCGTGTGTACGCGGCATTACTTTCACACAAACCAATGATCATACACTTATCAGAATTTTTTTTTTACCAAAGACATGTAGCAGAATACATTTTGGCCTAAATTTTCGACAATTCTAATTTTTTTTTTTTTTTTGTTTCTTTTAAAACAATAGAAAATTTTGTTTTCAAAATATTCACTATTTTTTCACTTATATCACAAATAATAAAAAAAAAGTGGTGAATAAATACCACCAAAAGAAAGCTCTATTTGTGTGAACAAAATGATAAAAATTTCATTTGGGTACAGTGTAGCATTACTGAGTAATTGTCATTTAAAGTGTGAGAGCACTGGAATCTGAAAATTGGTCTGGGAAGGAAGGGGGTGAAAGCGCCCAGTATTGAGGCACCTAAAATACTAATCAAATATGTAAATTTATGAGAAACCTCAAATGACGCCTTTTTTTGCTGCCATGACATGTTCAGGCTATGGAGAACAATGGAAATGTCAAGCTTCCGCTCAATGCTGGCTTCCTGGATGACCATTATTCTCTAGAACTAGATTTTGCAGTCTTAAAGCTGAGTTCCAGCCTGGAAGAGAAAAAATTAAGTCAGCAGTTACAAATACTGCAGCTGCTGCCTTTTTTAATATAAAAACACTTACCTGTCCAGGGAGTTCACGATGTCAGCACCCGAAGCCGACCCGTACATCTGCTCCGGGTGCAGGCACCGGCATTCTTACTAAGGGGAACTGGAAGTGAAGCTTTGCGGCTTCACAACCTGTTTCCTACTGCACATGTGTGAGTCACGCTGCGCTTTCTGAATGGTCCCACTGTCTTTATTTTTTTGCAATATGGGACTGTGTCGCTTTAACTGAAAATTTGTGCGGTTGTGCGATGTTGTACCCAAACAAAATTTATGTCCATTTCCCCACAAATTAGCTTTCTTTTGGTCGTATTTGATCACCTCTGCAGTTTTTATTTTTTGTGCTATAAACTAAAAAAAGGGACAATTTTGAAAAAACACTATTTTGTACTTTTTGCTATAATATCCCAAATATTTAAAAAAAACTAATTTTTTTCCTCAGTTTAGGCCGATATGTATTATACATATTTTTGGTAAAAAAACACAAGCGTATATTGGTTTGCGCAAAAGTTATAGCGTCTACAAAATAGGGGATGAAATTTATGGCTTTTTTTTCCACACTATTTTGGGACCATTGATATACAGCGATCAGAGCTAAAAATAGCCATTGATTACAGTCTAAATGTCACTGGCAGAGAAGGGGTTAGCACTAAGGGGTGATCAAGGGGTTAACTGTGTTCCCTCAGTGTGTTCTAACTGTAGGGGGGATGGGACTGACTAGGGGAGGAGACCGATCGATGTTCATACATCGTATGTTCATACTATCTGTCTCCTCTCCCCTGGGAGAACAGGGATTTTTGTGTTTACACACACACAGATCCCGGTTCTCGCTCTCACGAACGATCGCGGGTGCCCGGCGATGTACAGCGATTTGCGCAGCCGCGCCAACCTGCCGCAGTATAACTGCAGTGGCTGGTCGGCTAGTGCTCTCTGGTAACGCAGAGTGTAAATACTACACAGCCCTGGCCCATCTGTAGCAAGGGAAATGTATACCGTATTTGTAAGTATCCGAGGTCTGCCATTATTTAAAACTAGGGCTGCAACTAACGATTATTTTCATAATCGATTAGTTGGCCGATTTTATTATTTCGATTAATCGGTTAATAACCTTAAAAAAAAAAGTGTGGTGTATAAATTAGTTAATATGTAAAGTTTTAAAGGCAATTTTATTCTTAAATACCTCTATGCAGTGGTAAATATAAATAACCAACTATATGGTTAGGGAGCAAATGATCTAATCCACTCTGAGAATGACAGAAGAGATATACTGTATATACTATTAAAGGGTGAGTCTGGTAAATATCAGACTCAGATCAAATTTTTTTTATAAAAAAAAAGCAAACAATGGCTTCCTTTTTATAAAAAAAAAAAAAAAAAAAAAATTTTAAGAACGTTCGTTCGATTTTCTAAACGTTAGTGGGGTCAAATCGACGTGTTCATTTTCAACCACAGTGACGGGAAAATTTTGGAACTAATAGAAAACTTCTTGGTCAAAGAAATTTTCAGTGTATGTGGTTTTCATTGAGAAATTACATTCATTTTAAAAACAATGTTAAAAACAAGTGAAAATTTCAAACCACATTCATTCAGCGAATTTACAAAGATTTTTTCATCTGAATATTCTCGTCTGAAAATTGATCCGTGTGGCCAGCATTGATCTGTTTCTGCAGTGCTTTTTGCTGTGCGTTTTGATATTTGCGCACGTGATTTTGCTGCGATTTGCGTTTTTTTGCTTTTTTTTGGCCAATTTGTTGTTGGGCAGATTAAAAAACACAAATTGCTGCAAAAACGCATTACATGCTTTTCTGCAGCTTCTCCATTGAAGTATATTGAACCAAAAAAGCAGTTTTGCGTTTAAAAAAGTCCCTGACCCTTTCCAAGTACGCAGCGGATGAAAAACATAGAACGTGAAAGTGAAAGAAAGTGAACGTGTCCCATAGGAAACCATGTAAATGAACTAGTGCGTTTCTGCAAAAAACACATAGATGTGAACCAGGTCTAAGACATTTCGTAACATAATGGGGTTAAACTAAAATTAGCCCTTTAATAGTCCAAAAAAAAGCATATAATCACTACTGTAAGGGGTTCATTTTTTTTACTGTAGAACTGTGACTGTAATATATTTACAGTAGCGATTATTTGCTTTTTTGTACTATAAAGGGCTCATTTTAGTTTCTTTTTTTAACCCCCCCATTATGTTACTGGCCGATTAATCAATTCATTTCATAATCGATTAGTTGTTTCAGCCCTATTTAAAACGGTAATGAAGGTGTTAGGATTTTGCTTTAAGCGTATCTGAACCCAGAAACAAAAATTTAATATATTGCAGCTTAGATGTATTGGCTCTGTTAAATTTTTTTTTTTTTTTATTATTATTTTAAGCATTTTTTCCCTTAGATTTACTTGTTGAAGTGTGTACCTCTACTAGGGTGATGATGCTCATTCACCATTCTGTACCAGGAAAACAGGAAAGGACCTTTAGAATCCACATGCAGAATACATAACCTTAAAGTATCTGCACTCTTAGTTCAGTTATGCCTATTTTGCTGCTTGCCTTACTGCTTTCCCTCTGCCAGTCTTTCTACTCACTTGTCCCCAAACCAGTGAGATATCATTCATGGAGCCACTTGTAAAAATGTGGGGGAGCCAAGTCTGTGCATGCACTGTGCATTGTACTCAGTCCTATGGAGGAGAGTTCATACTGCTGTAACTCATTGTATTTTGAACAACTATGAAGTGACATGGGCTACATAAATAGTTCTGTTTTTATATACGTGCCTCCTGCTACAGAGTTGTAATAACCATCTTGGCACAGAATTCTACAATATTTCATTTCTAATTTTGGTACTCTGACAAAATGGTGAGGGCCGTGACAAAATGGATATGTGACAGTTTTTTTTAATTGTTCTATATAGCCTGTTTATATCTTGGCATGAAATGTCTTAAAAATGGTGATGTATTGCCAGGAAGCAAGTTCTTTTGTTCTGTTGTGTGGCTTTATAAAACAGCCTGGACTGCTTCACCCAGCAAAATTCACTCACCATTTTTCACTATATTTTCATTGTCATTTGCCATTTTTTCCATAGGCAAGTTAGAATTTGGTGTTATGTACTTTTGGCTCTGTCTCAGCCATTGGAATTAGGAAGTTTCTTCACAGCCCTGTCTATCCACAACTTAAAGCATTTATTCCACTGAATTTCACATTAAAGAACAATGGCAGTAACTAAATTTTAATGTTTTTTTTTTCTATATTTTCTGTTAAGCAATGTGGCATCAATGCAAATGATGTGAAGAAACTGGAAGAAGCTGGTTTCCATACAGTAGAAGCCGTTGCTTATGCACCAAAGAAGGAACTTCTTAATATTAAAGGCATTAGTGAGGCCAAAGCTGACAAAATTCTAGTAAGTCAGACTCCATCATCCTACTTTTCTAGATGCTTTGTTGTTACAGGACATTAACCCTTAATTGGACAATATATAATAGATTGGATAGGGCAGCAATTGGTTTAAAAGGATGACCGATGCTAAAATCCCTGTTTTCCCATTCCCATATAATGTAACATGGCAGTAGTCTAGTGAAATTCTCAATATGCAGTATGTATTAGATGTTTTCAGCATCTCTCTGATGCAGCAGTGCTATGGCTGTAACTTCCTGGTCCTGCTACACACAGATACGACAAATATGTTCCCTACTTATAATTTTTAAGAGCTTTAGATTTTTTCTTTTCTGCAGCTTTTGATCTCCTTCAGTCACATAGCATGCTCATTCACTGCTGCTACAAATCTCAGATTTGGTTACATCATATCTATATTTTATATTGTGCAGTGTGACTCAACAACACTCTGTACCCAGCTCCACAATGTATTTAATTTGAGCATTAGAAAATCTGTACGTATGAAGCTGCCCTGTGTTGAGAGACAGAAACATCCTTTTGCAGTCTTAAGCTCTGTGCTCCACTATGAATTCCCTACACTTATGAGAGAAATGTTGATGCTGCCATTGCTGACCCCCTGAACATGGTAGGTGCCTGTCTGTGACCCACTGGTTTCAATACTGTCCTAGCCACTGACCTTGAACAGGTATGCAGATCAGGAAAGTCCTTATGTGCGTGTTTTGTTTCAGGTCAAAGTATTGAAGAAAAAAGGCCAGCCTGTTGGTCAGGCAACCACTATTTGTAAAAGTATGCTTAGGAATGCAGTCTCCCGGTTTTCTCTCACTACGGGTTAATTTTAAAGCGAGCCTGTTGGATGGAAGACCTTTCGCACAGCAATATCATTTAAGAAGTGTTCTGCTTGTGTTTTTCTATTGGGTGGAATGTTGAAACTGTGTGACCTTGAGGAGCTCCAAGTGGCACTGCTACCCAACACTTTTGGTATATTGGACCAATACATGTAGACCCCCTACATGACTACAAAACACTACAGAGTAGTGATGTGGGTTTTAGAGGAAGGAATGACTGTGATCATGCTGTCTAATAAACCCCCCTAAGTACCAGATAGCGGTGCCTGGAGATTTTCAAGAAAGTGAAGCACCTCATAGGGAAAAATAATTCTTCTGTTGCATAGTTTTGCTGTTTAAAGGTTTGCCATCCCCTGACAAGGTAACTTTAAAGCTAGTCTTATTGCTGATTAAACCAATTCAATACTGATTTAAAACTTCCTATAAAACATTTTTAGCATGTTGTAATTACAATTATGCTTTTTTTTTTTTTTCCCTGAAGGCAGAAGCTGCTAAACTTGTTCCTATGGGATTTACTACAGCAACAGAATTCCATCAGAGACGTTCTGAAATAATACAGATCACAACAGGCTCTAAGGAACTGGACAAGTTACTACAAGGTTCACACATTTTCCCCTTGAATGGAGTAATTTATATTACATAATTTTCTAGAAATAAGCATCTTGTGTTTATGTGGTGAAAATGGTGTTGTGTACTCATATATTTTATTTTTTTTAAACCAGGGGGTATTGAAACTGGGTCCATTACAGAGATGTTTGGGGAGTTCCGCACAGGAAAGACTCAGTTGTGCCACACGTTGGCAGTGACCTGTCAGGTAAGTGCACTCAAATCTGTATAACTGCTTTTTTTTTTTAAGTTTAACCAGTTGCCGACCGCCGATGTACGTCGGCACAATGGCACGGGCAGGCATAAGGGCTTACCTGTACGTCCCTGCCTGCCCTGATCGGACGCCCACCCCCCCTCGGGGCCTACGGCGGTCGGATTACCGTCCGGAGCGATCCGAGGTGAGGGGGAGGCCACTGATTCATGGCCACCCTCACACGATCGCTCCTGGCGAATGAGATTCTTCCTCTGCTGCTGTAATGTAAACAGCGGAAGAGGAAGTGATGTCATCGCTCCTCGTGAAGCCTTTTCGTTCCGGCTTCCGAGGAAAGAAGACATCAAGTAAGTTTGCACTAACACTACACTTGCAGTAGAACACTCTAGGCACACTTTTCACCCCCGCTCACCCCCCTGTACCCCCTGTCACAGTGACACCAATAGCAGTGTTTTTTTTTGTTTTTTTTTTCTGATTATTGCATTGGTGTAATTTTGTAACAGTTATAAGTGGTAGGCCCCTTTTAGGTCTAGCGTACCCCCCTAACCCCCCCAATAAAGTTTTAACCCCTTGATCACCCCCCGTCGCCAGTGTCACTAAGCGATCGTTTATCTGATCGCTGTATTAGTGTCACAGGTGATGCTAGTTAGGGAGGTAAGTATTTAGGTTCGCTGTCAGCGTTTTATAGCGTTGGGGACCCCCATATACTACCTAGTAAAGGTTTTAACCCCCTGATTGCCCCCTAGGTAACCCTTTCACCAGTGATCACTGTATAACTGTTACGGGTGACGCTGGTTAGTTTTTTATAATGTCAGGGCACCCGCCATTTATTACCTAATAAAGGTTTAACCCCCTAATCGCCCGGCGGGTAATATAAGTTAGGTTTTAGGGTCAGATAGGGTCTGCGTCGCCCCAGGCAGCGTCAGGTTAGTGCCAGTACCGCTAACCCCCATGCACCCCCCATGTACCCCCATGCACGCAGCATACACCTCCCTTAGTGGTATAGTATCTGAACGGATCAATATCTGATCCGATCCAATCAGATCTATACTAGTGTCCCCAGCAGTTTAGGTTTCACAAAAACGCAGCGTTAGTGGGATCAGCCCAGATACCTGCTAGCACCTGCCTCTCCGCCCAGCCCACCCACTTGCAGTATCGATCAATTACTGTTACTTACAAAATCACTAAACGCATTTTGCCTATGAGTCTCACTAGTGTACCACTAAATTTAGAGCTCAAAACGGCAAATTGAAGGTACACTAGTGTAGAGGCCTACATGTTTATGAGCATGACAGATAGTGAAGAGGAAGTCACTCATCTGTTAGGGGTGCTGAAATTAATCGCCGCAATGATGCATCACGATTCGGGTGTCCCCGATGCGGCATGCATGCGACTATCGAAATCGATTGCCGTGACGTCATTGCCCCGCCCCTCCCGGGAGAGCGCTCCGATCGTATCCCGTCGTGTACAATGCCCGCCTCTCTCCTCTCACTTCCAGCTCTTCTCACGTCAGCGGAGAATTCTCAGCCCCGCCCACTGACTCACTATCAAATCAGAAGAGAGGCGGGCGGGGCTGAGAATTCCCTGCTGACGTCAGGAGAGACGTGAGACTTGAGAGCAGAGAGGCGGGCCGGGCACGGGCAGTCACATCAGTGGTGCCTATGCTCAGGGCCACTGATAAGGGGGTACAGGCAGCCCATCCTCCTAGCCCACCCACATAGTTCACTAGGCTAGCACTCCGGAGCGATGTCAGGACTCAGGGAGGGACTAATGAGGGAACTTGAGATACCCATTGGCACCGCCTCCTCAGCCAATGGGTGCACAGGGAGGCCTGTCCATCACATTCTTCGTCCCTCGGTCTTCCTGACTTGGTGCAGGCACTGGATGGAGTGGCTTTCAATGGAGCTTCTGAGCAAACTTCATTTGCTGACTGAGGTGAGGAAGAGTTTTGTCCAAGTAGTCATAAAGGCAAACTGAGCAGCTGCTAGAAGTGATGGCATGCTTGGATGGATGCTGGGGAAAGCCCATGCAGTGATAGCTCAGTCTGGCAGAGAAGTGAGCAGAGGAAGTTTTCTTTTCTGAGATCGTCTGAGCTATCACTGCACTGGCATCCCTTCAGATGAGAACAATAAGCAGACAAGAAAAGTCAGAGGGGGATGATTCTTCTACAGGATTCCATATGGTTTAAGGAGCACCAGTGCACCCCCCCCCCCACTGACTGGCAGTGCCGCCAAACTGCCCCCATTAGGCACCAGGACCCCTATCTCCCCTCACTAATCACTTGAGCCTCCTATCTCTCCCGTCACTAAGCGCCAGGACCCCCCATCTCTCCCCACTAAGTGCCAGGACCCCCCAATCACCCCCCATCTCCCGCCACTAAGCGCCAGGACCCCCCATTTCCCCTAATTGAGCACTAGTGATTCCTTTTGTCCTCCTTGAAAAAAATTGAGATTTATTATAGCAAAAAATAAAAAAATATTGTGTTTTTTTTTTTTCAAAATTGTTGCATTTCCCCCTTCGTCTTTCAGGACAGCCACCATGAGAGATAGTCTCCTCCTCTTCCTCTAGGAAACACTGCGCCAGCCCATAAATTCTTACTTCCCCCTGCCAGACCTCAGTATTAGTGTTTCCCCCGGTGGGGAGACACTGTGCAAGGAACCGGGCCACTCAGTCAGGGTGACTGTGGCTGTTTGTTTTTTTTGGAGCCTGTAATGGGAGCAGGGGCTTCCTAGGTGCATGGGCGGGACTTACCCCTCGTTCTGTTGCCACCACTTCCTAGCCGAGCGCGGCTTCAGGCTGTGGGGGTTCCCTATCGCAGCTACAGGGCTGCAGCATGCAAGCGTCCGCCTCTCCTGTATACCATACAGACCGCTCTTTTTTTGGAACTAGGCGGGCCGGACGACGGGCGACGTCATTTCCGGCGGAAGGACGAATGCTTGCCTTTGACCCGCGGCTTCCGGTTCCGGGTCGCGGAGCTGATAGGGAAGCCAGGCACAGGCTGGAGACGAGTCCGGTACGCGCACAGGCAGCGTGGGACTCGGTAGTAGCAACCACCTGCAAGTCATGTCGGAAGCGGATGCTCAGCCAACGGACACTACCTCCAGCCTTCCTAAGGTAAGAGTGCCTTGGGGAAGAGTACTCTTTATCTAGGATTGTCCCTCCATGTATGGTTCCTATCATGGGGGGGCAGACACCCTGGGTGGTCAGGGGAGGGAGGCTCAGATCCCCACATTTTAAGGAGGGTCTAGTGCACTCCCAGGGTTGTATCCTTGTTTTTAAAAAAAAAAAAAAAATTACAAAATGTTTGTTTTTTTCTTTTTATGTATTTCAGAAAGCTACAGAGAAGTCTAAGTCTACGCATAGCTCTAAGAGGAAGTGTGGAAGCATGGACAAAGGTCTTGTGTAGGGAGTGCATAGACTCCCTTGTTAAAGAGAGGGACTCTGAACAGGAGTCAGGACTTGCAGCCTCAGTAAAGGAGCTCTCGTCCACCTTTTCTTAATTTAAAGCCTTATTTGAAAGGTTTCAGCCTCCCATTAGTCCAGCTCCCCAGGATACAACCCCGCCTCTTGCGCAGGGCTCTGCTCCTGCCCAACCTGCAACTTCAGCTAGGGCAGATGAAGCTCCAGGGCCTTCCGGAGTGGAACAAAGACAGCCAGACAGTTCCTCCTCCGATTCCCAGGATGGTTCAGAGGGGGAGGACCAGGACGGGGAGTCCAGCAAATCCTCCAGATATAAATTATCCCTGGAAGAGGTAGAGGACCTCTTAGGGGCTATCTATACAACCCTCGGTATTCAGGAGGACAAGAAACCCCTGACCCTTCATGACCAAATGTACAGGGGCTTGGGGGAACAAAGGAGAAAAGTTTTTTCCAGTTCACGAAGTACTGGTTGAAACTATTAAAAAGGAGTGGCAAGATCCCGAAAGGAAACCCTTTTTTTCCTAGATCCTTAAAAAGGAGATTTCCGTTCTCGGATGATCCTGCATCTATCTGGAATAAAAATCCCAAGTTAGATGCTGCTTTCTCCCAGGTTTCCAGACACACAGACCTGGCATTTGAGGACAGGGGGGCCCTGGTGGATGTCATGGATAAGAGAATAGACTCTCTCCTCAAAAAGACTTGGGATTCAACAATTGGTAACTTAAAACCTGAGTTGGCCGTTACAGTAGTGGCTCGCAATCTGGAGCACTGGCTCTTGAAGATCCAAGAGCATATTGAAGCTGGAACGGCAAAAGAGACCATTCTATCTTCTTTTCCTACGATTCTGCGAGGTATCGCCTACATAGCTGATGCCTCGGCAGAATCAGTTCGTATGTCGGCCAGATCAGCGGCTCTGGCCAATTCGGCCAGGAGAGCTCTCTGGCTAAAAACTTGGCCGGGCGATAGCGCCTCTAAAGTCAAGTTGTGCGGGATACCGTTGACGGGAGACCTTCTCTTCGGCCCAGGGTTAGAGACCGTCTTGGACCGCACAGCAGACAGAAAGAAATCCTTTCCAGTCAAGCGGAAAACCCCTACACAAACAAAGAAGGGGTTTCGTCCGCAAAAACGTAAAGAAACCCCAAAGCCAGAAGGGCGAAAGAAATTTTGGGGTCAAAAAGGCAAGGGCAGGGGAGGGGCGATTTTTCGCCCTCCTGAACAGCCCCGTAAAAGCCAATGACTCCCCAACCACGGTGGGGGGAAGACTGGGGGCCTTCCTCCCACAGTGGGAGGCAATATCCCCCAATCGCTTTATCCTAGGGGTTATAAGAAGGGGGTACCGTATCGAATTCACAAACCCTCCTCCACGGAGATTTCTTGTCACGCACCTACCCAGGTGTACGACAAAAGCCGAGGCTCTGTTGGAAGCACTAAGAGATCTGGTAGATCAAAATGTGGTTCTCAGAGTTCCAAGGGCCGAGGAGGGCGAGGGTTTCTATTCACACGTTTTCGTAGTGAGGAAACCCACAGGGAAGTTCAGACTAATTTTGAATTTAAAGCCCCTGAACAGGTCAGTGACATACAGAAAATTCCGTATGGAGTCAATTTTCACAGTCAGAGCCCTGTTGCCCCACAACTGCTTTATGGTATCGCTGGACCTAAGAGACGCGTATCTACACGTTCCTATAATAGAAGCCTCACAGAGGTTTCTTCGGCTAGCAGTAGACGTAGGTGGAACAATGGTACATCTACAATTTCAGGCGCTGCCTTTCGAGCTATCCTCCTCACCCCGCATTTTTACCAAAGTCTTGGCGGAGGTGATGGCCTTTCTTCGGCTCCAGGGAATATCGGTGATAGCATATCTGGACAACCTGCCCCTATTTGCAGCGTGTCCACTGCAGTTAGTCAGAGATCTAGAACTAACAAAAAGGGTTCTTACAGGTCTAGGGTGGCTAATGAACTTGGAGAAATCCAGTTTGATTCCCTCTCAGCGCATCACGTACTTAGGCTATCTGTTGGACTCAACGCTACTGAGAGTGTTTCTTCCAGCAGAAAAAGTACAAAAACTGGACAGGGCAGTGGCTGTTCTCCAGTGCAGCAGTCAGGTCTCCATAAGAGTTCTGATGTTGGCCCTGGGACTATTAACAGCTACCCTCCCAGCAGTGCAATGGGCAGGTCTGCACTTTCGCCCCTTACAGTCCTTTGTCCTAAGGGTGTGGGATCACAGTCAAAAAGATCTGGACACCTTGGTACAGGTTCCGCCCCAAGTAAAGAGATCCCTCTGGTGGTGGAGGAAGGTCTCAAACTTGTCGCAGGGTCGTCTGTGGTTCATCCCAGTTTCTCAGGTGGTAACCACAGACGCAAGCGGCAAAGGTTGGGGGTGCATCTGGGTTCCCTTTTAGCACAAGGCACCTGGGAGGGCGACGAACTAAGAAGGTCGTCCAATTGGAAGGAGCTGAGGGCAATCGGGCTAGCACTCAGGTTCTTCAAAAAGGAGCTACAGGGCCACCATGTTCAGGTGCGGTCGGACAACTCGTCCGCCGTGGCCTATGTAAACAAACAGGGCGGCACGAGAAGCGGAGTCCTGTTGGCCTTAGCATCAGACATTCTGAACTGGGCCGAGACTCACACTCTCTCACACTCAGCAGTCTTCCTGAGAGGAGAAAATGTGATAGCAGACTTCCTCAGCTGAACCAAACTGAGAGAGGGAGATTGGATCCTCAACCAGGAGGTTTTCAATCTCATTTCAGAAAAATGGGGTCCTCCAGAAGTAGATCTGTTCGCGTCAAGAAACAACGCAAAATCCCCTTGGTTTTTTCTCCCTAAACAAAGGGGAGGGAGCGCGAGGGGTCGACGCATTGATCCAGAACTGGCATTTCAGAATCTGCTATGCCTTCCCGCCCCCGGCGTTATTACCGGCAGTTCTCAGGAAGTTCCAGATGGAAGACACGTCCCTGATTCTAGTAGCACCACATTGGCCAAAGAGGGCTTGGTTCTCAGTATTCAAGCAGCTAGCAGTCGAACCTCCCTTATTCCTGCCACCTCGAGAGGATCTCCTCTCACAGGGTCCAGTCCTCTGTCCACAGGTACACCAATGGCAGTTAACGGCCTGGCTACTGAGGAGGGTATGCTAAGAGCTAGGGGTTTTTCTGAAAAATTAATCTCCACCCTCCTCAACAGCAGGAAGAAGGAAACACGCCAGATCTATAAAAAGGTCTGGGTACGTTTCAATGAATGGTGTGCAGAAGGCGCCTTTTCGGTACACAGTCCCACTGCTGCGGTTGGAGTTCCTTCAGTGCGGGGCAGATAGGGGTTTATCCATAAGTACCCTTAAAGGTCAGGTGTCAGCACTCAGTGCTTATTTAGAAAAGCAGCTGGCCACCAACCCATGGGTGGTCAGATTCTTTAAGGCTCTGTCTAGACAGAGACCGGTTCAAGGCCCCCCCTTTCCCAAGTGGGACCTATCTTTAGTTTTACAGGGCCTGACGGGAACCCCCTTTGAACCTTTAGAAGGATGTCTACTAAAGGATCTTACGTTAAAAACAGTTTTTTTGGTAGCAGTGACAACTGCCAGGAGAGTCCGTGAGATTGAGGCCTTATCTGTTAGACCTCCTTTTTGCGTTTATTTTTCCAGATCGGATCATCTTCAAGACTGATCCAGCATTTTTGCCTAAGGTTGCTTCTGGTTTTCACAGAAGTCAGGAGGTAGTTCTACCCTCATTTTGTCCCAACCCCTCGGGGGAAAGGGAATTAAAATTTCATTCCTTGGATGTAAGGAGATGTATCCTTCAGTACCTAGAGCTGACCAGGATGTTTAGAAAGTCAGACTCTTTATTTGTTTTGTTTTCTGGGGCCAGAAAAGGATGCAAAGCGTCTCGACGCACTATTGCCAGATGGCTCAGAGTAACCATTGGCCAGGCCTATTCATTAGCAGGGAAAGAAATCCCAATGGGTATAAGGGCACACTCTACCAGAGCTATGGCAGCTTCTCAGGCAGAAAAGACTGGAGCAACGCCAGAGCAAATATGCAGGGCTGCAACATGGTCCAGCTATTCCACTTTCGTAAAGCACTACAGAGTGGACCTGGTGTCAGCTAGTGAGCAAGCCTTTGGGCGAAAGGTGTTGCAAGCTGTAGTCCCACCCTAACTGGTAAGTGCTCGTTCATCCTCCTCATGGTGGCTGTCCTGAAGGACGAAGGGGGAAAATTAAAGTTACGTACCGGTAACGTCTTTTCCAGTAGTCTTTCAGGACAGCCCTAGTTACCCACCCGAAATTTGGCGGTGTCTTATAAAAGACCAGAACGCAGCATGATAATGATATGGGATAGTATGTTATTAATGTGTTCTTGTGTCTCCCCAGCTGACCGGAGGTAATCTCGGAATATACTGAGGTCTGGCAGGGGGAAGTAAGAATTTATGGGCTGGCGCAGTGTTTCCTAGAGGAAGAGGAGGAGACTATCTCTCATGGTGGCTGTCCTGAAAGACTACTGGAAAAGACGTTACCGGTACGTAACTTTAATTTTTTTTGTTTATAGCGCAAAAAATAAAAACCGCAGAGATGATCAAATACCACCAAAAGAAAGTTCTATTTGTGGGGGCAAAAAGGACGTCAATTTTATTTGGGTACAACGTCGCATGACTGCGCAATTGTCCGTTAAAGTAACAGTGCCGAATTGCAAAAAATGGCCTAGTCATTGAGCAGCCAAATCTTCCGGGGCTGAAGTGGTTAAGGGAATGAGGTTATTTTTAATTCGAAGTTCCAGTAAATTTTTTTGTTAAGTCGGTAGCTACAAAAAATTCTTCTTTTAATAAAGACACTCACCTGTCCCACAATCCAGCGACATGGCCACCCGAACCCTTCTTTCTCTCCCCCGCCTGTCCACGGCGCTGGCAATACTACTGTGGGCATGGGGTGCACATGTCTCACTGCGCTGTCCTGAATGGCCGGGCAATCTTTTGGGACCTGTGATGTGTCTAAGAAGATTGCAGGGTGGAAGGGCCGCCTAGGCGTCCCAAATAGAAGTGCGAGCTCGTCGGTAATCGTGATGCATCGTGGAATCGAATCCAATCATTGGCCAGATAATCGTAATCTAATCGTGTGACCAGTGAAGATGCGCACCTCTATCATCTGTCAGATTCAGGCTCAGAATACGAACCTGTAGACAGCAGCAGCTTCATGACAGATTGCTCTGACGACGGAGTTGTGGTCCCTTTTCAAGGTCAGGCGTACCAGACCCCAATCTGATACCCACGCTCACCTGACCTAAATCCAATCGAACACCTCTGGGACATTTATGCTTTGGTTCATCCGAAGCTGCCAAATTGCACCTCAGTCTGTACAGGAGCTCAGTGATGCCCTGGTCCAGATCTGGGAGGAAATACCCCAGGACACTATCCTTTGGTTAATTAGGAGCATGCCCTGACATTGTCAGGCATGAATACAAGAATGTAAGGGCCATACAAACTACTGAGTACTAGGGATGAGCCAGATGTTCGCCGAACAGCAAACATTATGCGGTGTTCGCAGCAAATTCGAAAGCCGCAGAACACCGTTAAGTCTATGGGACATTAACATGAAAACCAAAAGTGCTGATTCTAAAGGCTTATATGCAATTTATTGCCATAAAGTGTTTGGGGACCTGGGTCCTGCCCCAGGGGACATGTATCAGTGCAAAAAAAAAGTTATAAAAACGGCAGTTTTTTTTCGTGAGCAGTGATTTTAATAATGCTTAAAGTGAAACAATAAAAATGAAATATTCCTTTAAATATCGTGCCTGGGGGTGTCTATAGTATGCCTGTAAAGTGGCCCGTTTTTCTCGTGTTTAGAACAGTACCACAGCAAAAGGACATTTCTATAGGAAAAAAAGTAATTTAAAAAAAAAAAAAAGGGGGGGGCAGCACAGTGGTGTAGTGGGTAGTAAGAAGGGTCTCTGGTTCGAATCTCAACCACGACACTACCTGCCTGGAGTTTGCATGTTCTCCCTGTGCCTGCGTGGGTTCCCTCCGGGTACTCCAGTTTCCTCCCACACTCCAAAGACATGCTGGTAGGTTAATTGGCTTCTGTCCAAAATTGGCCCTAGTATAAGAATGTGAGTTGGGGACCTTGGATTGTGGGCACAATATGGGTACCCTAAATAAAAATAGGGATAATTGTAGACACGCACCCACACTCACTCAGGTTGAACTGGATGGACTGGTGTCTTTATTCAACCTTACTAACTATTTAAAACTGATCTCGGCTGTAATGAATTTTCTGGTTCCCCCCCCCCCAGTCCATTACCAGGCCCTTTGGGTCTGGTATGAATATTAAGGGGAACCCCAAACCAATTTTTTTTTTTTTAATTGCGTGGGGGTCCCCCCAAAATCCATACCAAGCCCTTCAAGTCTGGTATGGATTTTAAGGGGAACGCTGCACCAGAATAAAAAATGGCGTAGGGGTTCCCCCCAAAATCCATACCAGACCCTTATCCGAGCACACATCCTGGTAGGCTGCAAGAAAACGGGGAGTGAGGTGCCCCCCTCCTGAACCGTACCAGGCCACATGCCCTCAACATGTGGAGGGTTCTTCGGAGTAGCCCCCCAAAGCACCTTGTCCCCATGTTGATGGTGACAAGCGCCTCATCCCCACAACCCTTGCCCGGTGGTTGTAGGGGTCTGTGGGTGGGGGGCTTATCCAGATTCTGGAAGCACCCATTAACAAGGGGACCCCCAGATCCCAGCCACCCCCCTAATTGGTAACAGGTACCCCTACCATTTCACAAAAATAAGTGTCAACAACAGTAAGCCAGGAGACACTTTGAGACAAGTCCTTTTATTAAGATAAAATAATTAAAATGTCCCACAATGTAAATCCATCTCGTGCCTCCCGACGAACCGGAAAAAAAAAATAAAGCCGCTACAGCTCTGCCTCCATGGGAGGCTCCCGCCGAGTGACACTTCTTCTCGGTGACAGCTGTTATATAGCTGAGGGCAGGGCCACCCAGTGACGTAAATGGGTGACTCCGCCCCCCCTCTGATGCCACGTGATGTCAGAGGAAGGCGGGGTGGCTAATTTACATCACTTTGACTTTTGGGGTGTCTTTGAATTCAGCCCTGCAGGTTGATAATTTTAATTTCCATCAAACGATGTGGCATCCTTTCGCTCCGAACACCTTACCCAGTCCATATCAGTATATATATCCAGCATGATATTTTTCCCCATTGAGATCCGATGTGTTTTCAAAGTGTTCCTTTGCTCTAAAAAATTATTGTATTTTAATTATGTTACAGTTTTGTGTTGTACACGCCTCTTATTTTTCAGCTCCCAATTGACAGAGGTGGTGGTGAAGGGAAAGCCATGTACATAGACACAGAGGGCACTTTTCGACCGGAAAGGCTGCTTGCTGTTGCTGAAAGGTACTATATGCTTTAGTGTTTTTTTTGTTTTGTTTTTTTTTTTTTTTTTTTTTCAGGTACTAAAGTATATGTAAATAGGAACTCTTAGTAATTAAGATAAGAGATGTAATGTAGTGGCTAAGTGGTTAGCACTAGGGTCGTTGGTTTGAATCCCAACTAATTGGCCCTAGTACATGTATGTGAGTTTGGGACCTTTACAGTGTAAGCTCCTTGAGGGCAGGGACTAATGTAAATTATAATATATGTAAAGTACTGATTAAATTGGCAACGCTATAGAAGTACCTATAATACATTTTTAAAAATGTAAAAAAATTGTGTATTTAAAGTAAGAAAAAATAACCGAAGATTCTAATACAGTGGGTATAGAAAAGAATCTAGCAGCCTGAAATGAAGAATTATTTTTTTTTTTTTTTATCCGGCTGTATTTACTAGTTATAACATCCAAGTGAAAAATATAACGCCAACATGTCAGTGTTTTCAGTTTTTTTACTTTTTTTTTTTTTTCCTGTGCTGCAAAAAGGATCACCCCCTCCGCCAGACATGTCTTTTGGTGTTGAGGCCAAATAATTACATTTTAGTCTCCTCTGACCGCAACACCTTTTTTCCATGTGGCCTCAGAATCTTCAAGGTGCGTTTTTTAAGGTGGTCAGATGAGACTAAAATTGAATTGCCAGCCAAATAACATTCCTACAGTAAAGCATGGAGGTGGTAATATCATTTTATGGGGGTGTTTTTCTGCAGCAGAGACTGGAGCACTTGTCAGGATAGAAGAGAAATGGATTGGGCAAAATACTATCAAATTCTTGAGGAAAATCTGTTGCCCTCTGCCAGAAAATTGTCAATGGGGAGAAGGTGTACCTTCCACCATGACAATGAGCCCAAAGAACACCTCAAAAATGACCACACAGTGGTTGAAGGAGAAGGTGAATGTCCTTGCATTGCCTAGTCAGAGCCCAGACTGAAACCTCATTTGAAAATCTGTGGAATGACTTGAAGACTGCAGTCCACAAATGGTCACCGTCAAATTTAAGTGAACTTGAGCAGTTCTGCAAAGAGTGAGCGAATATTGCAAAGTCTATATGTGCAGTTAGTAGAGACCTATCCCAACAGATTAAAAGTCTGTAATTGAAGGAGTTTTAAACCCTCAAGGTTTTTCAGCTTAATACATTCTTTGCATTAAGCTGAAAAACCTTTTGTAGTGCAGCAGCCCCCCAGAACCCCCCTTTTACTTGCCTGAACCCGATTGTTCCAGCGATTAGGACGAGCATAACAAGTACCAGCTGCTGTCTCTGGTCCTAATTGGCTTGATTGATAGCAGCAGGAGCATTGGTAAATGTGGCATGTTTAACCACTTCAATACCAGACACTTTCGTCCCTTCCCGCCCAAGCCGATTTTTAGCTTTCAGCACGGTTGCACTTTTTTTTATCATATCATTTTGTTCCCACAAATAGAGCTTTCTTTTGGTGGTATTTGATCACTGCTAGTGTATTTTATTTTTTGCGTAACAAATAAAAAGACAAAAAAATTAGAGAAAAAAGTTGACATGGCGGCGCTGACGGACGCTGGTGGGTGGTGCTGCTGGGCATCACTGAGACCTCTGGCAGGCATTCATAGTGGGCACTGATGAGCATCTTTTAGGGCACTATGTGGCATCCTTGGTGGCCATGGGGGACATACCTGCTCATCAATGCGGTGGGCGCTCTGGTGATCCATTGTGGGCATCCGCAGGTGGGCTGCACTGATAAACAATCAGCCCAGACCCCCCATCAGTCGAGCCGCCGTTCGGCTCTCGCGAGTGAGGAAAAGCTGATAAACGGCTCTTTCTGTTTACGCTGTGATCAGCCATGATTGGACACGGCTGATCACTTGGTAAAGCTCCTCCGTCAAAGGCTGTTTACCGAGATCGGTGTAGCTGTGTGTTAGACTGACACGCTGCACCACCGATCGCTGCGCGCGCCGGCAGTTATCCTCCTGGCCGTCATTTTGCTATAGGCTGGGCGGGAAGTGGTTAAAAAAAGAACCTTTACAACCCCTTTAAAGCAAAATGTGGTCCTACAAAATACTGACCTAAGGAGGGTAACCCTTTTTCCAACTCCGTGATTGAATTAAAAAATAGAATAAAAATTCTGATGTGTTGGTGTTATCTTTCACTTGGATGTTGCACTGAGTAAATACAGCTGGATAAAACAAACTGTCTGCCTTCACTCCAGGTAGCAAAGCCACAAAATATATGATTTTAAAGAGAGAGGGGTGATTCTTTTCTATACCCACTATAAGTCCCTATGTAAGCTAATGGAAGGATTGCAAAATCTGTAGCAACAGCAAATCTGATTTTTCCCATTATAGGACATCTGTGAACTGTAATCTGCTAACTATGGGTTTTAACTTTAGATTGTAAGCTCTCACGAGCAGGGCCCTCTTAACTTTTTTTTTTTTTTTTTTTGATTACATTGTATTGGAACTATACAGTCTCCTGCTTTAAATAGCTGGTTCAATTACACTGACAAGTTTATTATTAACTTTTTTGTGTGTGCGTATATGTACCTTTTTTTATAATCATCAGTCCTCTGCTCCGATACATGAGTTGGAAAATCTTAATTTGGATTTGCGTAACGCTTGGTTAGTACTCTCCATCTTGTCCTCCTTATCTGGAATCTCTAAATTGTTGACCATGTATTGTTTATGGGCTTTTATTACACTGGGCAGTAGGCCCCTGAATGGCTGCGCTGCCAGCTTGCCAGATATATAGGTTTTTTAAATGAAATGGCTCATTTCACACTAGCCTACTCAATGTTATGCATTCAACAAGGGCTGTACTGTTGAAGATGACACAAAGTGACAGCAGTGTACTGGAAATGACATGGCGTGAAATCTCCCCAAAAGGGATGGCCTGACAGACTATCCAAAACTAAATGTTTTGGTTGAAGTTGGACAGGCAAAGCTTTGGCATTTTCTGATGGTCAAAAAAGAAAACTGTCTCAAGGTAAAAAAAAATAGCACTTTATAAAATACTTCTATAGGGATTTGGTGTTATGCGAGGTGTTATGCGAGCTCAACAGACCTCCTCCTTTCTAAAAGTAAAGATAAAAAGATCTTCCTGATGGTGCAGAAACTTCCCCAATCAGTATTAGCCAGTGAGACTGCTCATTATTGTGATGAGCCAGTAGAAATATGTGGAGTGGGATTTGCTTCAAGCTATCACAAACAAGATTTCTCAGCACACCTGCCAGCCTGCAAATCAACCAAATTGTTTTTAAAGTAAACTGTTAAAGACTGGGTCAGTTTTTTGTTTGCACACATTTGCAAATATTCATAAGCTGCCATGCCCATGGCCATGGGGTATATGCTGCGCTCCTAACTTTCAATTCCCAGAGCCTCCATAGTAGGAGCAGATATAAGAATGGATAGATTAAGGCAGTGGTTCCCAACTCCTGTCCTCAGGACCCACTAACAGGCCAGATTTTAAGTATTACCTTGGGGAGATGCAGACTAGAAAACTGCAATCACTGAGCAGCACAGTATATCACCTGTGATTTATTTCAGTTTTCTTGCAAACCTGGCCTGTTGGTGGATTCTGGGGACAGGAGTTGAGAACCACTGGATTAAGGGGTGGGATTTGCTCCAAGCTTTGTCTGTCTGGCATTCAGCTAAGAAAGGAAGATATGGGAGGCTGCTGCAAGTGTATATAGGCACCCTTTTTCTTGTGAATAAGTAAGTGGGGAATGCTTTAATCCCCTGTCGTTTTTTTTTGCCAAGTGTCCCTTTTTTTTTTAGACATGCTTTCACCTGCTGCATTCTACAAACAAAAGGGTAAGAGGAAGTCTCTCCAAAGTGAGAGAAATCCCCCTCTTAGGGCCCTTTCAGACCTACTGTGGCATGTGGTGCCCTCTGGAATCTTTCAGATTGCTTTTCAGAGAACATTTGACAGCCGGTGAAGAGGCATTTTAAGTGGTTCTAAAGACTGGGTGTTAATTTAATGCATTCTCTGCATTAACCACTTGAGGACCAGGCCTATTTTTTAATAGAAAACTACTTAGAATCCCCAAATATATATGTGTGTGTATATATATATATATATATATATATATATATATATATATATATATATATATATATATATATATATATATATATATATATATATATATATTAATTTTACAATTTTTTTTTCAGACACCCTAGAGAATAAAATGATGGTTGTTGCAATACTTTGTCACACATTTTCCCCAGTGGTCTTATGAACGCAATTTTTTTGGGGGGGGGCGCGCACGGGGGGACACTTTTAAATTGAATAAGAAAACAGTAAAGTTATGCCAATTTTTTTTTTTTTTTTATTGTGAAAGATAATGTTACGCCGAGTAAATTGATTCCCAACATGTCATGCTTCAAAATTGCACCCGCTCGTGGAATGACGTCAAGCATTTTAACCCTTAATATCCATAGGCGATGTTTAAAAATTTCTGCATGTTACCAGTTTTGAGTTAGAGGAGGCGTTTTGCTAGAATTATTGCTCTAACAATCGCGGCGAAACCTCACGTGTGGTTTGAACACCGTTTACATATGCAGGTGTGACTTGCGTATGTGTTCGCTTCTGCAGATTATTTCACTGTCCCTTTAAAAAAAAGTTTTTTGGATCACTTTTATTCCTATTACAAGGAATGTAAACATCCCTTGTAATAGGAAAAAAAGCATGACAGGACCTCTAATGTGAGATCTGGGGTCAAAAAGACAAGGCTGTCTGGCTGCAGTCTTCTTTCCCCTTTCTTCCTTTTCCCACAGGGAAATTGGCTCCTGCTGCTGTCAATCAAATGGTGTGAGGAAGGGATCAGGGGGTGGGGCTGAGTCAAGCTGCCTGTGTCAATGGTTGCACATGTGCCCCCATAGCATGCGGCTTGGTATGGGAGCACACAGAAGACGAGGAGCCTGGAGCACCATCGAGGGACCCCAGAAGAGGAGGTTCGGGCTGCTCTATGCAAAATCATTGGACAGAGCAAGTGAGTATGACATGTTCCTCAACCAGAATATTCCAAAGTGGCAGGATCGCTGGGTCTCTGGTGTACATGATGGATGCGCTGATGGTGCCGTGGGATTAGTAAAATCTCCTCTCCGCTTTCCAGTCCTTTGGCTGCTCCTTGGCCACTGTGTATGATAGGAGCTGAAGAATTACTGGTCATTATGGTGGCCCTTGGTATGCTGGTGTGGTTGGGGGCAGATGCTCCCTGGCTGCTGCCTCCTTCGGGTGGACCTACTGTCTCAGGGGCTGGTCTTCCACCCTGCTTTACAGTCACTGGCTTTGGTGGCATGGCTATTGACAGCCAGGTTCTGGAGGACGGGGTTGTCTTGCTCGATGATCCTGACTATTACTCGTAAGTCTACCTTCTGGAAGATTTATCGTCTCACCTGGAGGGCTTTATATAGTTTGAAAAGCCTTGGAGTTTCATCCTTGTGCTTTCTCGGTAGCTCAGGTGGTGGCCTTCCCTTGAATTTGGTGTTGTCGGCACTTCAGAAGTCTCCCTTTTAGAGCATTTGGGATATTCCCTTGCTTACGCTCTCACAAAAATGTTGCCTTTCTAGTCGCTATCACTTCAGCGCGGCTGGTGTCGGGATTGGCGTTGTCCCGTAAGCCGCCTTATCTGATATTACACAAGGACAAGGTGCTGTTTCAACCTTTTCTTTCTGCATGAGGTGGTGTCAGATTTTCACCTGAATGAATCTTTTCTTTTGTGTCCTCCGCTGTTGCACCCTAAGAAGGTGGCTCTGCATTCCTTAGACCAAATGGGGAGAAAAAAAGGGAGAGAAGGGAATCGCCAGTTAAGTGTAGTGTGGCAAGTATGAATTTTAAGAACAATGGATATAAAAGCACTCATAAAGGTAAGTTAAAAGCATGCTCACCTGGTAGGGTCTGTGTCTGTTCCTAGTCTGTCCTGCAGGGCTGTTGGCATTGGTTCCGACTGCTACAGATGGTTGTGCTGAGGAGCCTGGGAGAGCCCAGGGAGTCTGCACTGACCAGCGTGGAACGCACAGCGGAAATGATGTCACCGGATGGATTGGACAGACCAGATGAGAGGAAGGCTACGCGCTGGGAGCATGTAGCTCCTTCTACATGCCTAAGGGAACGTTGCTACAGGAGGCTATTTATAGTATACTCATGCAAATGATCCCGATGCCTAGTTCGATACCTCACTGTGATCGGTGCGGCGGCGGGGGATGTTATAATCGCCGATCTCCTTGTGTGGCTTTCAATAAAGCGGCTGACAGCAGCTTCACCTCCTCTCCTCCATGGCTTTCAGCTGCTCTATTGAAAGCCACACAAGGAGATTGGTGATTATAACTTCCCTGCCGCTGCACCGATCACCCCAACTGAACTCTGTATCCTCCAGCTCCCCTGTGTCCTCCTCCTGTGGGTCCTCTGGTCCCCTGCACCCCCCCCCCCGTCCCCCATCACATTGCTATAATCTTTTTATATGGACTATAAACTGAAGGACTTATGAATAAATGGTTGTGGAACAAATCATGTCAGTTGCCATTTCTTATGGGGAAATTCGCTTTGGTATAAAAGTGCTTTGGATTACAAGCATGTTTTTGGAATGAATTATGCTCGCAATCCAAGGTTTTACTGTACCTGGTGATTTTTTTTCCATGAAAGTCTTTGTTCAGGAATGTGAAGTGACAATTACCTCTCCCCTAGAGGTGCCTGGCAACTGCATATATCTTCACCTGTTTTAGAGTTTCAGGACAATTTATGCTTTTAATTTTTTTTTTTTACATCTGATAATATCAAGTGTTATGCCCCCTGTGACTGTTGGTCACTGTGATTGGGATGGTGGTGGTGGGGGAGCAGTGCTGTACTTAAATGTAAATATTAGACTTTACATGAATTCTCTGGAATCCTTTCAGTGAAAATATTTGGTAGGTACACGTGGGAACCTAAAGGTTCTTGTTTTATTCATGTAACCATTTTACAAACATTTGCAAAATTACTTTAAACATGCCTTGCTTATGTGGAGGTAGATTTCTGCAAACCTGGGCTTTTATAGTTATTGGCTTCCCCAGCATGGTAGGACAGCTTTAACCAAACACACAGCTAGTCAGGTGTGTGTGGTGGTGTTTGTTTTTTTTTTTCCTGATTCCTTTTATTTAACAAAGTTGCATTTTCAAACGTGCATAAAAAGGTCACTTGAATTGACAGATCTATAGAAATCAGTGGTAATGCAATATGATCTGCACAGCATCTATTAGAAGGTTCAGTAAAGGAGGGTGGGATAAAGCGCTGGCAGGGGCCAATAGTGAGAAGTAAACGATGATAATAATAGTAAGAGTCCAGTTAGTATTTGGAAGCTTAGTCCATTTTCTTCTGGATCCAGACCTGTTAAAGATTCTGGTGAGAGTTGAAAGCGGCAAACAGCTCAGGAGAACAAAAGAGACTCTATGGTAATGAGAGAAAGGAAGATAGAGCAGCGCCGCTCAAAGTGTAATTTATTAAAAAAAGCTTTAATTTGCTTTAAAAATACACTCGCACTCACATTTGAGCAGCGGTAATCAGGCATTGGTTTTGGTTGTTCTGTCAGCTGTCCTTGATGTTCCCTCGGTTCCAGCTGGGCGGCAGTGATGGATCAGTCCCCGGCCGCTCCAGTGGCGTCCGTAGCTCTGAGGCTGGAGGATATCACAGCAGGCACGTCAACAGGAATCGTCAGACGCTTGAACGGGGGGCATGGCTTGAGCGCTCACGTTCGGAATATGCATGCTCCTTCATCAGGCATGTGATTTGGCTATCATCGGCACTGTTTATGTAGAGGAAGGGGCGGCGCCAGGAACTGTAAGGTGCAGCAGACCAGCGCTAGTTCCAAAGCATGGATCGTGCACAAATCGGTTTAGCCATACAACAGGGTGCTTGTGTTTGGCAAGAGATGTTAAAGGAGTCCATACATATATGTACACGACACAGGACTAAGGATGAGTAAATGAACTGAGATACATAGTTCCATAGTAGGTGAGGTTGAAAAAAGACAGTCCAAGTCCAACCTATGAAGATGAGATCATTATTAGTATTTTTTTTATAAGATATATAATATAAAATGAAATAAAAGTTATTGAAATAAAAATGAAAATCGAATTAAAGTAAACTATAGTGATGAAATCAAATAAAATACAGAAAAAATATAAATAGATCGAATGGAATGAGTTAAAATGAAATAGAGTGAAGTAATATGAGTAGCCTTATAATTTTTTTTTTTTTTTTTTTTTTGTGTGTGTTTAGAGCAGTGTTTCTCAACTCCAGTCCTCAAGGCGCCCCAACAGGTCATGTTTTCAGGATTTCCCTCAGATGAAACAGCTGTGGTATTTACTAAGGCAGTGAAACTGATCAAATCACCTGTGCAAAATAATGGAAATCCTGAAAACATGACCTGTTGGGGCGCCTTGAGGACTGGAGTTGAGAAACACTGGTTTAGAGGATAAACATGAGTAGGAGGTTCATTAGTTATATACTTACAAATGTGCGTTGACAATCTCATTGACCACAAAATTCCTGGCGCCGCCCCTTTCCCTCCCCTTTCTCCACATAAGCTGTGCCGATGATGGCCGAATCACATGCCTGATCTAGCACGCATGCTCCGAGCGCTCAAGCCACGCCCCCTGTTCTCAAGCATCTGACGATTCCTGTTGACGTGCCTGCGGTGATATCCTCCAGCCTTGGAGCTACGGACAGCACCAGAGCGGCTGGGGACTGATCCATCACTGCCGCCCAGCTGGAACCGAGGGAACATCCAGGACAGCTGACAGACCAACCATAACAATGCCTCATTAACACTGCTCAAATGTGAGTGTATTTTTAAAGCAAATTAAAACTTTTTTAACTAATTTATTACGCTTAGAGCGGCGCTGCTCTCCCTTTCAATGAGAAGGTTCTCCTTTTTAATTAACTTTCAGCTCGACCTCTAGTTATCACAGAATTAGTAGTCTGATCTGGCTTAGGCATGTAAGTTTTTCGTAAGCATGGAATATCATATATGCTTTTATTTAGACCCCTTTCACACAGAGGCTCTTTTACAGGCACTATAGCACTAAAAATAGCGCCTCTCCTGTCACTCCAATGTGAAAGCCCGAGGGACAGGCAGGACATCAAAAAAAGACCTGCAAGCAGCTTCTTTGAGGCGCTTTAAGAGCGGTGTATACACCGCTCCTAAAGCGCCCCGCGGTGCTTTTAACCCTTTTTTTGGCCACTCACGTGGGTTAAAAGTGCCTTGCTAGCGGCTGAAAAGCGCCGATAAAAATAGTGGCACTTTACCGCCGAAGCCCGGGCGTTGTGAGTGTGAAGGGGCTCTAAAGGGAAATTGCACCCTTTTTGGCCTGTGATATAATATTTTTTTTTTTTTATCCTAATAGGTATGGGTTGTCTGGCAGTGATGTTCTTGACAATGTGGCTTATGCTCGGGCGTTTAACACAGACCATCAAACTCAGCTTTTATATCAGGCGTCTGCCATGATGGCAGAATCCAGGTAAAATTAACCATTGTTTATATTAATGCAATGTATAGGACATTGTGCAAATTTACAAAACTATACATGTGGCTTGTAAAAGTTTGAACTTTATGTATTGCTCATTTTTTCTAATAGTGGCTCTACTTTCACCAGTTTATGAAGCTGGTCTTATCCATTTCTCCACTTATTTTTGCAAAATTTCAACAAAGCTGAACAGAAGCAATCAACTCTTAATTTCCAGGTTCCCCATGTTCTAAAACATGACATTTTCCTGGGTGATTTTTTCACCATAGAAAACCTGGTTTCATCTGTTTAAATACATTGAAAGATGAAATTTTCTCAAGGTGGCATAATTGCTTTCCATTTTGCCAGCTACATGTTGGCAATGCTGCTTTTGATATCAGAATATATAGGGCGAGTCAAACCATGCAACCATCTTATGGGAAATTTAAGAAGCAGTTTTCTGATCCTTGTACCTGGGCCCCCTGTAATGGAGTGTTTTCTTAACCTTTTTATCAAGAAATGACTAAAGCAAATTCTTTTGCATGTTAAGTTTGAGAAAGTGGTAAATTTCTCAGGTATCCACCAAGCCTTGTCTGTCTAGAGCTCTGGGGTAAAATATGGGTTACCAAATACATGTATTTTGCAGTTTTCCCCTAACATTTGTAGAGCCACCTCCAAAAGTGCAGTTCCAAGAGAATAGATCTATTTTGTCCCTGCCTGTTTTAATAGAGGACTCTGCTTCTGTCACAATCTATCAATTTTGTTAAAGAAAGGTAGTTTATGAAATATTAAGAAATCCACTCCTATTTCGGTGTACAACCAGCTATGGTTTTCTAATTGGACAGAAAATCCATATATTGCTTGTAACTGTGAAAACTACACTGCACAATTAGGCAAGTGGGTATTTTTGACCAAATCATCATTTTTATGCATATTGTCCCAACTCCCAAGCTCTTTAAACTTGAATGCTTATTGGATTTAAGCATATCAGGTGATGTGTATTTGTGTAATGAGGGAGGGTGTGGCCTAAAAAGATCAACACCCTTTATCAAGGTATGCATAATTATTAAGCAGCTTCTTTTCCTCAGGCAAAATGGGCCAAAAAAGATTTAACTGACTGGTCAAAAATTGTAAAAAGGCTTTCAGAGGGATGCAACACTCTTGAAATTGCTAATTGCTTTTGGGGTTGAAGATGAACTCAAAATCAACTCCCAAACCTACTGCCAGTTTTCAGAAGAAACTTTCCTCAAGCAGTAGTACAGGAAAAAGTCTTCATCTTTCAAGAAGACCATAATATTTGGCAGGACAATCCTCCATCACATGCATTCAAGTACTCCACTGCGTGGCTAGCCAGTAAAGACCTTAAAGATGAAAGAATGACATGGCCCCCTTTCTCACTTGACCTAAACCCTATTGAGAACTAATGGGCACTTCTTAAACGGGAGATTTATGGTGAAAGGAATACAGTACACCTCTCTGAAAGTTGATCGTCAAACTGACAGACTCCATTAATTGAAGGCTTATGACTGTTATTGAAAAGAAGGGTGGCTATATTTGTCACTGTTGTATTATTTATTATTATTATTGTGTATATATTTTTTTTTTCGCACTTTAACAGATGACAAACAAGTGAGATGGGAAAAATTCTAGTCTTTCATTTAGTTGCATAATTCTGTAAACTAAAAGTTGTCCAATAATTGTGCACACACCGATATTCTCCTAATGAGATTAATCCTCAAAAATATAATTTGACTAATGTACACACAATGTATACAGCAAGCCCAGAGAAATGTTATTTCTTGCTCCTGTGATTGGCCCACTGCTTATTCATATTGTTTCATTTTACAACACTGGAACTGATCGTGTTATTCAAGCGTTCAGATCCTCCCACGTAGTACCCGAGGAGGAAATGACTGACTTGTTAAATTGCATTTAACCTGGAATAGATTGGAGTTTGACTTAGAAAAATATCTTCCATTTTTATTGCCTTGCCCAGAGCTCAGTGAAATGTTGGCATGCATCATTACTTTTTTAAATTCAGCTAGAACTGTTTGTGTCAGGCATCCACATGCCAGCCCACACTCCAATGTGTGACTAACTGCCTAATAAGGTACCCTTATTCAGGATTTATATAGTGCCAACAGTTTACGCAGCGCTTTACAACTTGAGGGTAGACAGTACAAATACAGTAGGAATCAGAGGGCCCTGCTCCTTGGAGCTTACAATCTGAGAGAAGGTCAAGAGATACAAGGGGTAATAACTGTGGGGGATGTGCTGATGGGATGTGCCAGATAGGCTTCTCTGAAGAGATGAGTTTTCAGGGATCATCTGAAAGTGGATAAAGTAGGAGAAAATCGGACAGATTGGGGTAGAGCATTCCAGAGGATGGGAGAGGCTCTGGAGAAGTCCTGAAAGCGAGCATGTGATGAGGTGACAAGGGAGTTTGAAGGCAGGAGATCTTAGGAGGAGCCAAGGGAACAATTAGGTTGGTATTTTGAGACTAGGTTAGTGATTGTAGCTGGGGGCCAGGTTGTGGATGGCTTTGTAAATTATAGTTGGCCAACAAATTAAATTCAAGATACTGAGTTGCAGCCAATGAAGGGATTGGCGGAGGGGTATAGCAGACGCTGAACGGTTTGTGAGGTGGATGAGGCTGGCAGCAGCGTTCATGATGGACTGAAGTGGGGATAGCCTATTTAGAGATAAGCCAATGAGGAGGGAGTTGCAGTAGTCGAGACAGGAGATGACCAGGGAGTGGTTTAGAAGCTTTGTGGTGACATTGGTTAGGAAGGGGCGTATCTTAGAGCTGTTGCGGAGGTTGAGGCAGCAAATTTTGGATAGCGATAGGATGTGGGGCCGAAAGGTTAGTTCAGAGTCCAGGATTACACCTAGGTCATTGGCATGGGGGGACAAATTGATAGTTGAGCCGTTGATATTGACAGAGAAATCAGGGGAAGTGGTACCTGAGGGAGGAAATATGAGCTCGGTTTTGGATAGGTTGAGTTTAAGGAAGTGATGTGATATCCAGGCTCATATGTCTGCTAGTAAGTTGGTGATGCGTGAGGAGACAGATGGAGAGAGCTGGGGGGTGGAGAGATAGATTTTGGTGTAATCAACGTAGAGATGATATTGAAGGCCATGGGAGGCAATCAACTGACCCAGGGAGGTGGTGTAGATTGAGAAAAGGAGAGGTCCAAGAACAGAACCTTGGGGGACCCCAACGGAGAAAGGAAGAGGAGAGGAGGAAGTAGAGTTATGACACTGAAGGAGTGGTGGGATGGGTAGGATGAGAACCAGCGGAGATTACAGTCACGGAGACCAAAGGAGTGGAGTTTATTGAGGAGGAGGGGGGCGGTCAACTGTGTCAAAGGCAGCAGAGAGATTCAGGCGTAGTAGTACAGAATAGTGTCTGCTGGTTTTAGCCGTTAATAGGTCATTTGAGAGTTTGAGAGCAGTTTCTGTGGAGTGTTGAGTGCGAAATCCGGACTAAAGGAGATCAAGAAGTTTGTTCATGGTCAGATGGTCGCTCAGTCGGTTGTAGACCAGTCTTTCAAGAAGTTTGGAAGGCAAGTAAGGAGATGGGACGTAGGTTGTTAAGATTGGTGGGATCCAGTGAGGGCTTTTTAAGTACGGGGGGGACTAACGCATGTTTTAGAGAGTTTGGGAAGATGCCACAAGAGAGGGAGAGGTTGGAAATGTCAGTTAGTCTAGCATCGAGTCAGAGGGTGAGCGTAGCATTTGCATGTGATGAGTGTTGGATAAAAGTTTAGCAACCTCATTCAACCCTGCTAGTATCTGTGGACATGAGGTGCTGTGTGGGGGAGGTTTCTGCGCGTTGGAGATCTCCTTATGAATTGTATCATCCTTGGCGTGGATGAGACTTTTGTCCCAGTTCACATGCCTCCATAACAAAGTGAAAGAAACCTCAGACAAGGCATAGGGGAGGGAATTGTGTGGACTGAGGCGCTTTGTAGTGCCTGCTGTTAGGACTATCTTGTAATTATAGATGGAGTGGGGGAAGTTATGTACTAATCTGGTCAAAACTTCACCGAATCATAAGCCAGTACTGATCCACTCCAGGAGTTCCAGACAGGACCAGGGTTTTCGCCAGGTGCTTTCCTGAAAGGCCAGCAACAAAACTTTGTAGGACTCTTTCAGGACATGTGTACTTCCTTCCCTTTACTTAAATTAACTCCTGCTGTGGAGGTGTAGACAAGTGGGTAAAGCATGTTCTCAGATTGTGGTTTTTGTCTGTCCTCCTTTTTCATTATAAAGATTTGTTACCAAAGAAATGCACTGTCCAGGCTATGAATTTGCTTGGTTCAGTGCCCAAATGTTTGGATTGAGGTCCTCTGGTGTGGCTGGTCCCTGGTGAACTAATGGCTTAAAACAGTTTTTGCACATAAAATCTCAGCCTACGTCATTGAAAGGTAAATCGACAGTCACAACCATGCTAATTTATAGAATACTTTAATCAACATAGTGTGGTTGTGGTATTTTTCTTTTTTATACGACGTGGACTTGTGTCTTTTTTCAACCTCACCTACTATGTGAATGCTTCCGAACAGGGAATGTGATATCCTTGTGTATTACTCCCTCTCCCTTTTTTTTGTTATAAGCTGAGGGCAGCTTCACATTCTGCCGCTGTGCTTTTGCTAAAGCGCAGCTAACCTGCCTTTTTCATGCGAGTTAGCTGTGCTTTCCTATAGGCTTCTACGAGGACTTTCTTTTTTGGTGTAGTTTCAGAAAGCGCACAAACTCCTGCGTGCTGCATCTTTGGTGCGCTTTTTGAAATTATACCAAAGCCGCAGGACAGTTAGCTGTCCTTTTCTTTGGCACCAGGGCCACACCAGTGCAGTTCAAAGCATCCCTCAATGTTTGTTTGTTTTTTTAATATTGTCTTATTTATTTCTCTAGGTATGCACTTCTCATCGTGGACAGTGCTACTGCTTTATATAGGACAGATTATTCAGGAAGAGGGGAACTTTCAGCAAGACAGATGCATTTGGCTCGTTTTTTGAGAATGCTACTAAGACTTGCTGATGAGGTTTGTACTCTAATTTGAGATTTTAAGCACGGCAGACATCTTGAATGTGCAGTAAGTGCTGTGATTCAGCAGCAGTTATTCAAAGAATAAACTGATGGGGGGAAAAAACACCTTCTAGTCCTCATAAATCACAAATAACTCAATGAAAATATTAGATGTTTTGATTTTGGTGAGTGTCTATGGTTTCAAATGGGGATGCACGGATACTGGTATGGGTGCTGATACCAGGGATTTGAGCGAGTATCTGTACTTGCCCAAATGCTACCGAAACCGATACTTTGCGGCACTATTTGTATCAATGCAAAACAATGGGCTCAAATTGTACTGCAGAGAATGGCATGCGTTTTGAGCAGGAACATGGTGCCATTCCTGTCCGAATTGCATGTAATTTCCCCCACTGCTCGTGTGTATAGAAGCGCCATCTAGTGGGCAGTTTATAACTCACAAAATTCAGCAGAGGAAGCGCTATTCCAGTAAGTAGGTAAAGAGCGCTGTTCCAGTAAATAGGTAGAGACAGATTAGAAGTTCAAAACGGCAATCCTTTATTGGAAAACGCAACAGATTGATGACATTAGATAAATGGATCACAAGCCCATTCAGGGAGATGGCAGAGTGCCAGTGAGGCACTGAGACTTGCGGGTTCCATAGTTGAAGTTGAAGTGATGAGCCCTTACTGGAGATGTCATTTCTGGGTGTGCCATAGATCCAGCATCCATTGGGCTCACCGCCCGCCCCAGGAGCTGCAGGCTTAGAAGCAGCCGTTCATTCCACCAGGCTTAGCAGTCCTCTATGGAACCCGTAAGTCTCAGTGCCTCACTGGCACACTACCAGCTCCCTGCATGGGCTTGTGATCCATTTACCTAATGTCGTCGGTCTGTTCAGTTTTCCAATAAATATATGGAACAATAGGATTTTTGTGGGATTATGGCGGTGCCAAGGAGTGAAAAGGACAATTAGAAAACGTATACATTTTATTTACAAGGATTAAAATCTGAATCCATAGAAAGATTTTACACATCACTTCATTGGTCATAAGTTTCCATTGTGTAGGTGGTCATGGAGTGATGTCTGATCCCGACAAGTTTTGCTAAGATTAGCTTCTTCAGATCACTACTAGTCAAGACTAGAATAAAGATAGTCACATATATCCTCAATTATCGATACAACATTCTATACAAAATCCATTTATATGTATTTTAGCTAAATATTCACTCTGTCCAACTCATTACAAGCTTACCCAGCAGACCATAAGGGAGGTCACCACCACACGGGGCACCGTGTGGCCACAGGACACGGAAAGACCAGGCTACGATGAAAATAATAAATATATGAACTATCAATATCAAGAGACAAATATCTGGACATACCAATTAGTATGTCCAATTAAGGGCCAAACCTGGCCTTTAATATTTACTCTAAGTGTAGCATTAAACGAAAACAAAATGAGGGCGCCTATTCTTAATGCGACCGCAACCAGCAAATAACTTTTAGTGGCTAAAAACAAAGGAGATATATGCTGCTATGACTATCACTATCAATCTGCAAATTCGTATACCTGTGAATACATACGCATAAACCTACAGCTCTCTATATCTATATTTCTTGCCTGCTGGCACTTATTAAAATGGTACTACACCAAGAGCTTGCTTGGTGCTGCTCTCATCTAACTCTTCTGCAAAACCATTGCACAGAGCAGGTAAGTATGACCTGTTGTGTAAAAGTTAAACTTCTTACTTTGGTGTGCTGGCTTTGTAAATTGAGCCGTTTGTATGATCAAAGTAGAAAACTTCTACAATTACTAAAATACTGCACAAAAGGGAAGTAGTGAGGATGAGGATTATTACGGTGCCAAAACTATTCAGTCAATAATATATAATATACATAAACAGTTATTCAAATAGGAATTAAAAGAAAAGGAGCACATCTAGTTTACAATTGGCCAGAGTGGTATAAATTAATTCCTATTTGAATATCTGTTTATGTATATTATATTTGTTTTTTGATACTATGTAATAAAATTTATATTTTTAATAACTTTTGACTGAATCGTTTTGGCACCGTAATAATCCCCATCCTTTCTACTTCCCTTTTTTAATTATTGGGATGAGGTGCCTTCTCTAACTTGGACATATCTGACAATTTTTTTTCTAAAATATTGTACACGTGCTAGCCTAAAACTTCTGAACTGGTGTATAAATATTGTTATGGACAATATTTTCTAAAGTCCCCATTTGCCGTGGGGTGTCTTTTGTTTTTTTGTTTTTTTTTTTGTCGTTTTCTCTCCCCCCACTACTCATGAGCACTAGTGGTTGCAGTTTTTGTTCTTCCAGCTTGACTAGGTTAGAAAACCCTCTATCCAGTATTTTGAACACAAACAAGCCTATTTAATATAGTAAGTGCACCAACTCCTAGACAATAATCCAATCAGTAATCTGACTTCAACAAGCTGTACTCCTATTGGTGGTTTATGATAATCTATAGTACAGTGTTACTTAAACTGCATTGATTTTTTTTTTTTTTTAATAGAAACTGGTTATACTAGCCTGCTCTGTGCAATGGTTTTGTACAATCCTCCTTCTAGGGGCCTCCTGCGGATGCTCCTGACACCTACTCCTCCCCCCCTACTGAGTGCCCCTATCACAAAGAGCGTGGCTTGGCCCTGCTCCCTCCTCACTGACTGTAGTTGACAGTAGCAGGAGCCAATGGCTCCTGCTGCTGTCTCGCTAAGCCTATAAGGAGAGCGAGAGCTGCTGCTCTCATGCACAGCTCTGGAACAGGCTCAGGTACGTAGAGATACAATGCATGAAAGTAAAGAAAAAAATCTTTTTACTTTTTTTAGAACCACTTTAAAGATTCATTCCTAACATTTGCTCTCCCCTATGTTGTTGACAAATGCATACACTAAATTATTCCTTAGGATCCTATACTTTTGGAGTGAGGAAACTCTTTGCTAGACGTTGGATACATGATGAGCAACTGACTCTGGGGATGTGGATAAAAATAGTAAATGCAGATGTGATGTATAAAATGACTTATGAAGCTAGGGGGGCTCCCAAGAAGTTTAGGAAGGTATGGCTCCGGTGGGTGGACTCTGAGAATACACTGGATGAGGAGGGGTCCTAGACCATTAGATAGGTATGACCTGTTGCTATTACCAACTCATGGCAAAAGGAGCACAGTTGGCCTGCTCCTTTCACTACAGACAGGCTAGGCCTTCTTGTATCTTAGTAAACAACACTGAATATTGACATCCCGGGGGGGGGTGGAGTTTCTTTGCTTGTTTGTTATTTTTTTGACTGGTTTTTAGGGGGGAAAAAAGAGGAAAGCACATATATACTGAAATATACAGTAGGGTAGGCTCGGTGACCCGAATGGCACACTTAGGTTACAGAGATATTTGCAATACTAATGCTGTATTTACGGAGATATAAATGTTGATGTAACCCCTATCTGATGTACTGTATGATTATTCTTTATGTGCACAATAAAAAATCTTGTTTTAAGAAAAGATTCATTCCTTCCCTACAATAAAACCTGTCATAGGAAAATAGATCTGCTTTCTGCTGTGTATCTTTATAAATTTAAGATTGTAGGGATAATCCAGACTATATTAACAAAATTAGGGAAAACATAGTCTCCATTGAGTAAGATTTTCTAAAGGAGTTGAGAATCTTCAGTCAAAATGTAAATCAGCCCAAGTTTTTTAGGTCTTGGCATATATTTCTAAACCTCAGAGCCGTATGGCCACAACATGAATCCACCTATCAACTATGGTGGGCATCGGAGACCTAAGTGTGGAATTTCAAGGGAGATGGTGTGGTTACAGTTTATTCTCTACTGATCTGTGCAATGTTGAATTGCACATAAAACTTTAGCCATCTGCATATAGTACTAGACATTAAAGCTGATCTTCAGTCATTTTTTTCAACTTTCCATCTATTAAATCTTCTGCCCTTGTTTTAACATTGGATAGTAAAACTTTTTTTCTGCCAGTAAATACCTTATACAGCCCACTTCCTGTTTCTTGTTATTAGCCTAGGCTTATGACATCATGCACAGCTCTCTCTCTCGCTGTCTTATTTGAGAGTTTGCCAGGAAGGGAGGGGGGGGATGAGTCATAAGAGGGCCAATGAAAGCTGCAGAGCTGTGTGTGTAAATCCAGGAAGTGAACAGGCAGCAGCTTCAGCTGCCCAGTTAAAATGACTGCAGCCAGACTTGGGGGAGGGAGATTTCTGCAGAATATTACAGAATCGGTGTGTGTGTATATGTATGTATATATATATATGTGTGTGTGTATATGTATGTATGTGTGTGTGTATATATATATATATATATATATATATATATATATATATATATATATATATATATATATATATATATATAATGCAAAGTGGTTTTATTGCACATTATGTGAGCAGACTGCAGTTCCTCTTTAATTCCGTAACACATGTTTTTCTCTCAGTTTGGAGTAGCTGTTGTGATTACAAACCAGGTTGTAGCACAGGTGGATGGAGCTGCCATGTTTGCTGCCGATCCTAAAAAGCCCATTGGAGGAAATATTATTGCACATGCATCTACTACGAGGTATGACATAAGCAAAGGTTGCAATTTTTTTTTCTTTATAGCTATGATATTCCTAGTGTTGCGCACAATAAATATAACTTCTTGTGTGTTTTTGTTTTTAAATTTTTTATTTTTTACAGACTTTACTTACGGAAGGGTAGAGGAGAAACCAGAATCTGTAAGATCTATGACTCTCCGTGTCTGCCTGAGGCTGAGGCAATGTTTGCAATCAATGCAGATGGAGTGGGTGATGCCAAGGACTGAATGTTCACAAATACTATATACATGCAACACGACTTGCTCATCTTGCATAAAGAATGTACAGAGGATGGGGATACCAAGATAACTGCCATTGAAGGAAATATACATTGTACAGTTAATGTCCCTAAAACCAAGTGTGTTATATTTCAACTGACATTTTAAGTTTTTTTGTGGATCTTTGATCTTGCTCACAGAACAAAGTACATGCACAAAATACAATTTACTGTACATTTATGGTTTTCACATCACTTGCATTACTTGGACTTATTTTTCTTGATCTTCTCTTTCAATTAACTTTGTCTACAATAAACAAAAAATGGAGTAATGGAGTTAAAATCTAAATACCATTGAAAATAATGATCTGTTGCCCATAGTGACTAGCGAGGATAGTGTACATGATACTTTATTTGCACAAATAGTTAAATTTTTAGGGCAAGCTATTAAATCCACAAGTGATACAAAGAAATGGCGAAGTATGTGCAATACTCAAATGGTTTATTTAAAGTACTCTGTGGCCACAATCGCCTAAAACAGTTTAACAAACGCCTTAAGAGATCAGCGCCTCCAAGTATCAGTCTCCCAGGTTTATACTCTATATTCAAGTGCTGGCAAAAATAGAGAACATTTCACTCCAAAATGTAATGTAATATAGCATGCAGATACCGCCACACACTGTAATCAACTCCAGTGTAAGGTGAATGAACAACTGGCTTCAGCTCGCATCCCATTCCATTGGTCACATCCCTCTTAGATGTTTCACCCACATTGGGCTTAATCGTATGATCTGAGCTGAAGCCAGTATTTTATTCACCTTTTACATTGAAGTTGAATACAGTGCGCAGCGATTTCTGCATGCTATATCACCTAAAATCGTTCTAATTTATAATGTAAACTAAAAAAAAAAAATTAACTCTGTTGCGAGCAACAACCTGTTTCGGCAACAGAATCTAAATATGTACATCAGAATTTTCAGGTGACATCCCTCTTATAAGATGTTGTAAAAAAAGTTTTTTCTTTTGTTTTAGATTTGATGTGTATATATATATATATTGATAAAATAAACGGAATAATAATTTCATACTTTTGCATTGATCATTGTTATATATTTTTTTTCTATTTAAAGAGGAACAGAACAGTTAGCTGTGACAGTTATGTGGGCTCTCAGGTGAACTTTCAACCCCTAAATGGCTGGTGTCATAGCTGATCACATCTGCAGCACCATGGTAACTACATATCGAAATGGTTACTAAGATTCTGTCTTCAGCTTCTAAGGCCCCATTAACACTATATTTGCAGAGGAAACTTGTCCAATGCAATCCCAACATATTCAAGGTAATTTTCCTGATGTTCTTTTCAGTTCTCACCGCTATACAGAAGTGGTATGCACTGAGGAAAAGTAGCAGTGTGTTGCCAACGCAGTACACATCAATGCATAAAGTTTGAATTAAATATAATTTTGTGACATTTCAATAAAGATACGAAAAAGTAAACCTTAATCGCTTGCCGACCGGCTCACGCCGATATACGTCAGCAGAAAGGCACGTACAGGCATATTAACGTACCTGTATGTTGCCCTTTAAGAAGCAGCTTGCGCGCGCGCCCACCGTGATCTCCGTGAGTGTGATCGCGGGCTCTATGTCCGTGGGGATACCTGCAATCGTCTCACGGAGAGGAAGAACTGGGAAATACTGATGTAAACAAGCATTTCCCCGTTCTGCCTAGTGAGGGGACACTGATCACCGCTCCCTGTAATTGGGAGCGGTGATCAGTGTCGTGTCACACACACAGCTCATCCCCCCCACAGTTAGAATCATTCTCTAGGACACACTTAACCCCTACATCACCCCCTAGTGGTTAACCCCTTCACTACCAGTCACTCTTACACAGTAATCAATGCATTTTTAATCGCACTGATCGCTGTATAAATGTGAATGGTCCCAAAATAGCGCCAAAAGTGTCCGATCTGTCCCACATAATGTCACAGTCACGATAAAAAACGCTAATCGCAGCCATTACTAGTAAAAAAAAAAAAAAATTAATAAAAATGCCATAAAACTATCCCCTATTTTGTAGACTCTATAACTTTTGTGCAAACCAATCAATCGCTTATTGCGATTATTATTATTTATTTATTTTTTTTTACCAAAAATATGTAGAAGAATACGTATCGGCCTAAACTGAAGAAAAAAAAAAAAATTTTATATATTTTTTGGGGATATTATAGCAAAAAATAATGCGTTTTTTTTCAAAATTATCGCTATTTTTTGTTTATAGTGCAAAAAATAAAAATTGCAGAGGTCATCAATACCAGCAAAAGAAAGCTTTGTGGGGGAAAAAAGGATGTCAATTTTGTTTTGGAGCCACGTCGCACGACCGCGCAATTGTCAGTTAAAGCGACGCAGTGCCCAATCGCAAAAAGTGCTCTGGTCTTTTGCCAGCCAAATGGTCCAGGGCTGAAGTGGTTAAACTACACATTGCATCGGTCTTCACAGCCCATAATCAGCAGCTGCACTGTAATGCATGCTGCTTGTGTGAATAGACGCTAAATGATAGGAGGGTTTAGTTCCACTTTAACAGTTAAAAATAAAAAAAGGTACATTGGTATAACCACTAGGTGGTACCATAAATTATCAACTTGATAGAAAGTGATTTCTGATCTTGATGCAATTGTGTATAGCTGCAAATTTACTGTAGGGTGCATGTCAGTGTAACAGTTTTTTTCTATTTGGGCAAAAGTTAACAGGAAACCTCCTTCTGAAACCAGCATTTTTAACAGTTGATGAATGTTATGAATTTAAGTAAAATGCACCTGTACTTTTGTAAGCGCATTCCAACTAACCTTATGAATTGTTAGAAGGGTCTATGCAGGTCCTGCAAGATCTGGTACAGCCTTTAAAGCAGTGGTTCTCAACCTTCCTTAGTGCCGTGACCCCTTGATAACATTTCCCAAGTTGTGGGGACCCCAACAGTAAAATTATTTTCGTAGCGTGGGTTGTCACTACCCAAGGCAAGACAAGTAATTTGCGCCCCTAACCCACGGACATTTAGCGCTCCCTGAGTCCTTTCCACTTGTACAGTATTAAAACCCCTTAGGTACATTTTAGGATGTAACACTTTCTCTTTTGTTCTACTTTCTTTCCCTTTTTATCTGTCTCTATCCTAAATTTCTTGTTTCTCCCCCTCCCCCCCGATCCGTCTTTCTTGTTCTTACTCTTATTCTTTCTCTCCCTTTTTTTTTTTTCTTTGTTCTTCCCCCTCTTTTCCTCTCCCTTCCATGTATTTTTTTTCCCCCTCTTACTCCTTGGTGGGGGTGGGGGAATGGTATGAGTGACAATGCTGGGGGGAGTTCTGATCAGTCATCTTAGGTGCTCTTGATCGAGGTCATCTACTGATCTGAACTGTAGTGGGGACTTTTAATGGCAACAATAATCACAAGTAGTGTTACTCACTGTCTCTGGCTTCTCTGTGGCTTCAACTTGTGTGGTGTCTCATAGTAGTGACACCTATGCCAAAATCGAGAGATGGGGTCTCCTCCAGCCCCTCCCACTTAACCTTCCTCACCAGTCAGCTGACCTCTAGCATTCTGCCCACCAGCCATGCCGTGAACTGAATGGGCGGCTGTGAAGAGGCTGACTGGGCAGCCGCGGGCTCAAGGATCAGCCCTGCTGGGCAGCCGCAAAAAGACTGGGAGAGCGGTGCGGACTTCAGGAACAGCCCAGGATTCGGTGACCCCTGGCAAATCATCATTCGACCCCTGAGGGGGTCCCGACCCCCAGGTTGGGAACCACTGCTTTAAAGCTTCCGTATTGCCAATAAGTCATGTTGTAGGTACACACCGCTGTTGCAAATTCTAATTTCAGTAACTAAAGCAGGGGGATGGATTTTGTGAACTTGACCTGGCCTAAAACTTTTCTAAGCCTAGGTTCACATTGCAGTGATTTGACATGTCAAATCCCATGCTGACTTTGCTTCACTGCACTGATACCCAAAAGTAGTTTTTCTGTACTGCTTTTGGCGACTTCGGGGTGCGATTTGTATAGACATCTGTTCAGCAACCCGCATAGATGTCTCTGAAATAGCCGCTGAAGTCGGGACTGACATGCGGCAATATGAGATGTATGTATGTGTGTGTATATGTATGTAATATAGATATAGATATAGATTGTGTGTGTGTGTGTGTGTGTATATGTATGTGTTTATATTTTTTGGGGCATTTTTCAGAGAATATGGATAGCCCAGACTTTTCTTACACTCGTGGTTGGTGTTTGGCTGAAGCCATTTATTAATCAACCGTTTACTCTTTTTAAATCATGACAACAAACTACCCAAATGACCCTGATCAAAAGTTTATATGCCCCTGTGATTTTGGCCTGATAACATACACGCAAGTTGACACAATTGGTTTTGAATGGCTATTAAAGGTAACCATCCTCACCTGTGATCTGTTTACTTGTAATTAGTGTGTGTATAAAAGGTCAGTGAGTTTCTGGACTCCTGACAGACCCTTGCATCTTTCATCCAGTGCTGCACTGACGTTTCTGGATTCTGAGTCCTGAGGAAAGCAAAAGAATTGTCAAAAGATCTGCAGGAAAAGGTAGTTGAACTGTTTTTAAAACAGGACAGGTATATAAAAAGATATTCAAGGAATTGAGAATGCCAATCAGCAGTGCTCAAACTCTAATCAAGAAGTGGAAAATGAGGGGTTCTGTTGAAACCAAACCACGGTCAGGTAGACAAACTAAGATTTCAGCCACAACTGCCAGAAAAATTGTTCGGGATGCAAAGAAAAACCCACAAATAACTTCAGGTGAAATACAGGACTCTGAAAACGTGGTGTGGCTGTTCCAAGATGCACAATAAGGAGGCACTTGAAGAAAAATGGGCTGCATGGTCAAGTCGCCAGAAGAAAGCCATTACTACGCAAATGCCACAAAGTATCTGACATGGAAATTTTATAGATGGGCAACTCCTATCCTCATATTGATTAGTGGTTCCAAATTAACTACTGCAGTAGGGAACGGACACAAAAGGTACGCTCCGCATCTTTCCAAATAACTGTTCCCTACTGCAGTAGTTATTAATAATTTGGAACCACTAATCGTTGCCTATCTATAAATTTTCATGTCAGATGGCGAGCTTTGCCTAGGAGGGGATTTACAGGTGACTCCAAGAATCCGAAACAAGGAGCTTGAGACGATCCGGGAATTTCTGATAATCAGCTGGCTGAGGTAAGCCTTTTGCTTACATTTGAGTTATCAGACTTCCTTGATTGGTAAGGCATTTTCGGGACAAAGGGTACCTACTTTACTTCCCTTAATTGAACTGTATTGATCAGTGGTTATGTTGTCACTGTCTACTGTCCATCGGAGTGTTATAGATAATAAAGGGAAGAATAGTGCTGTTCACAGGTATATGTAGTACACATCTGCTAGATAAAGTAGTAGAGGCAAGAGGGTATAGGCACAAGTAGAGAAGAGAGAGACTGACCAGTCGTCATGGGCATTAAATTAAGTAAGGGAATGAAGGGTAAGAGACCCTCAAATGCCCAGCGCAAGTGGAGCGCTATAAAATATATGAACCGTAAGTGCGGTTCTGCCTATACTGAGCCCCTAGCTAAGTGGTTAGAGTGGACAGGGATCCACAATGGGTAACTGGATTACCAAAGTCCACAGGGACTAAGAATCATGCAGAGTAAACAGCTAGAGAAACAGCCATCTATGTGAGCAGGATGGATCAAGGGTGACAATTAACACTAGACAGACATTTTGATGTTAAGTTGTGGGATGCATTTGGGGTCAGGCACTACAACTAGAGTAAAAACATAGAAATGAGTTAAAACAGAATACTTTTATATGTTGTCAGAGAGAGAAGATGGGATGAGCACTATGGCTGCCCGTCTAATCATAGAAGCTAGAGCAGTGGTCATCGACCATGTCCTCAGGGCCCACTAATAGGCCAGGATTTATGTATTACTTTGGGGAGATGCAGACTAGAATACTTCAATCACTGAGCAGCAAATTATATCACCTGTGATGTATTTCAGTTATCTTGCAAACCTGGCCTGTTAGTGGGCCCTGAGGACAGGGTTGATGACCACTGAGCTAGAGTATGTGAAGTAGGGGATTACAATACATAGGATGTAAAGGATATAAGAACAAAATAAGGAAAGCAGAATTTAAAGCAGGGAAATATTAAAGACTTTAAAGAAAGTGAGAGAATGATATGCATGTGTTGTGTACAAATGGGGGGGGAAAATGTAAGCGATTTTAGAGAGATTCGTGTATGTGTGTGAATGCTGGAACCTTTAGTTCTATCTCTTGTGTGTGTCATGTAGGCAGATGTGATCCCCCTCCTTCGCGCTCTCATGAAAAAATGTAGCTAGAATTGAGAGATCAGTGATAAGCTGGAAGGACACCATGCCAATTTCTGTTTTTTTTTTTAGACAAAACATTTGTAACAACGTGCCGGGTTAATTTAATGATAAACAATGTGATCACAATTATTTTTTTTAATCTGTTTTCCAATCAGGGTAAAATGAAGGTTACATTTAACCGTGTATTACACAAATTGAATAGCCACACACCCTGTCAGGATAGATGCCACCTACAGCCAGTTTTATAGTTTTTGATCTGGCTGAGAGCTTTCTGTTCTGTCATATACAGAATGTTGGTCCTTTTTGTTTTTATTTATTTTTATTTTTTAAATCCAAAGCAGAATGTGTGGATTGTGAAATGATGTGCCCATTTCCCTTATAAGTGCAGTGATATAAGCAGAAGAATACTTATGTTTTGACATCAGGAAAATAATGTTGGATGGAAAGGACTTGTTTTATCTAGCTAAAACTAGAGCAAGCAGTGAGAAATTTATAACATTGCCAGGAAAAGTTGTCTTTTTGAAACATGGAACTGGAGTTCTTACACAAACAGCATGATGGTAAAACAATTGTAATATATTTATGCAAGCTGGACCCAATAATGAAGGGTTTCACCTAGGGCTGCAACTAACGATTATTTTCATAATCGATTAGTTGGCCGATTATTATTTCGATTAATCGGTTAATAAAAAAAAGTGTGGTGTATAATTTAGTTAATATGTAAAGTTTAAAAAAAAGGCAATTCATTCTTAAATATCTCTATTCAGTAGTAAATGTAAATAACCAACTATATGGTTAGGGAGCAAAATCTCTAATTCACTCTGAGAATAACAGACAGAAGAGATATACTGTATATACTATTAGAGGAGATATACTGTGTATATATACTATTAGAGGAGAGATAGTGTATATACAGTATATATCCTCTAACAGTATATTAAAGGGTGAATCTGGTAAATATCATCAGACTCAGATCAAATTTTTTTTATTTAAAAAACAAACAAAATCTTCCTTCAAAAAAAATGTCATTTTAAGAACGTTCGTTCAATTTTCTAATCGTTAGTGGGGTCAAATCTACGTTCATTTTAAACCACAGTGATGGGAAAATTTGGAAATAATAGAAAACTTCTTGGTCAAAGGAATTTTCAGACAGTGTACTGTATATACTCGAGTATAAGTTGAGTTTTTCAGCACATTTTTTTTGTGCTGAAAGTACCCCCCTCGACTTATACTCGAGTCAAGCACTTTTCTGCAGCAAAAAATGTCATTTTCCGAACTGACTTTGGGGCCCCGTATCTCAGGGCCACTTGGTGCTAGGAACCCCAAATTTGGTGTGCAAACCCAGTGGAACTGGTACCATAACATATCCAAGCTGGGGTTCCTAGCACCAAGTGGCTCCGAGATACGGGGCCCCAAAGTAGGTTCGGAAAATGTCATTCTCTGCTGCAGAAAAGTGCTTGACATTTTTGGGGCCCTGTATCTTGGGGCCACTTGGAGCTAGAAACCCCAGCTTTGGATATTTTATGGTGCTACTTCCACTGGGTTTGCACACCAAATTTGGGGTCCCTAGCACTAAGTGGCCCCGAGATACGGGGCCCCAAAGTCGATCAACTGTGTCCATCTGCATCACCCAGTCATTTCGGGACCCTTTGGGTTCAGAGACCCCAAATTTTGGCTGCAGCTAGGGGGCATCTAGAAACCCTTAACTACCAAGTTTGAAGTTCGAGGGACCTATGGCTGCAAATGGGCACAGTGAGGCTGCAAATGGGCATTGTTGACCCTCTTTTCCACTTACAGTAGCTGTGCATTTCTCACCCTCGTCTTATACTCGGGTCAATAAGTTTTTCCCATTTATTTTTGTGGTAAATTAGGGCCTTGACTTATACTCGGATCGACTTATACTCAAGTATATACGGTATGTGGTTTTCGTTCAGAAGTTACATTCATTTTAAAAACAAGTGAAAATTTCATGAAATTAAAAATTCTTTAATTCAGCGGATGTACAAAGATTTTTCGTATGAATATTCTTGTCTGAAAATTGATCCATGTGACCAGCATAAAGCTCGGTACATACCTATGCAATTTGCTTTTGATCATCCGTTTCTGCAGTGCTTTTTGCTGTGCATTTGATTTTTTGCGCACATGATTTTGCATTTTTTTTTTTAGACAATTTGTTGTTGGGCAGATTAAAAAACACAAATTGCTGCAAAAACGCATTACATGTTTTTCTGCAGCTTCTCCATTGAAGTATATTGAACCAAAAAAGCACCATTTTGTGTTAAAAAAAAAAAAGTCCCTGACCCTTTCCAAATATGCAGCGGCTGAAAAAAGCATAGTTACAGTAGCGATTATTTGCTCTTTTTGTATTATAAAGGGCTCATTTTAGTTTTTTTAACACTGTTATGTTACTGGCCGATTAATCAATTATGAAAATAGTAATCGATTAGTTGTCGATTAATCGATTAGTTGTTTCAGCCCTAGTTTCACCCCGATATATCAGAGCTGTAGCTTTATTCAAAGGTGCTATTAGACATTATTTTGGTCAAATATTTAATTTTTAATAGTCCCACATTCGGTGCAGCAAATGTACAGCTAACTAAATGTTTGTCTAATGAAAGGTTCAAAACGTGAATTTGTTTATGTACAAATCTAATGAAAAATGTGTACATTTTGAATCCAGCCACCTTATTGCCTCTATTGGAGGGGGCTGGAGACCAAGGAAAACCACATGTATTAACCACTTCAGCCCTGGAAGATTTCGCTGCGCAATGAAAAGAACACTTTTTGCGATACGACACCGCGTCACTTTAACTGACAATTGCGCAGTCGTGTGATGTTCTACCCAAACAAAATTGTCGTGTTTTTTTTTTTTTTTTTTTTTTTTTCCCCACAAATAGAGCTTTCTTTTGGTGGTATTTGATCATCTCTGTGGTTTTTATTTTTTGCACTATAAACAAAAAAAGGCATACATTTTTAAAAAAACACAATAATTTGTACTTTTTGCTTTTTACTGTACTTTTTTTTTTTCTCAGTTTAGGCCGATATGTATTCGACATATTTTTGGTAATAAAAATTGCAATAAACGTATATTGATTGGTTTGCGCAAAAGTTATAGCGTCTACAAAATAGGGGATAGATTTATTGCATATTTATTGTATTTTTTTTTACTAGTAATGGCGGCGATCTGCGATATTTTTTTACTTTTTTATTTGTTTTTCATGACTGCGACATTACGGCGGACACTGACACATTTTTGGGACGATTGACAATTATACAGCGATCAGTGCTATAAAAATGCACTGATTACTAATTACAAATGTCACTGGCAGAGGAGTTGACACTAGGGGGCGATCAAGGGGTTAACTGTGTTCCCTGACTGTGTGTTCTAACTGTAGGGGGAGGGGACTGACTATAGGAGATGACAGATCGTGGTTCCTAGCTATTAGGAACTCCCAAACTGCATCTCCTCTCAGAACAGGGATTTGTGTATTTACACACACGCGTCCCCTGTTCTGCCTCTCGTGCCCGCGAGCGCTTGCTGCGATCATCGCGACCGCCAGTCACGAGCATTGGCATCCCTGCAGTGCAGCGGGTGCATGCCTGCTATCCCTCTTAAAGGAGCCAACGTATAGCTACGATGGCTCGCAGGATCGTGTAGACCTGCTGCAGTATAATCACGGCTGGTCGGGAAGTGGTTAAATTGATGATGTAGGAATCGGCTGCTGTGAGCCCAGTGCAGGACACACTCCCTGAAGACCTAGATATTAAATTTTTTGTAGATTTGATCCCGGTTTTATACTGATGATGGCAATACCCATACTGAGTATGCAGTTTATCATCCAGAAGAATACTCTGTATTCAGTCATTGGATCCTTTTTCCCCTGCTCAAGAAGCAGAGCTCCATGTTTTAACAAAGCCTGTGAGCTATAAAAAGAGTATATATTCATATAGATAGAGAATTGGAGAGCTTTTGGTTCCATTTGAAGGGCCAGAAGTTTGTTTTTACCTCAGCAGGTAAACCAATCAAGCATGCTAAGTTAATTTGGCTGTTTTCAGCCTTCCATGTTCTTGCTGAGGTAGCCATACTAACATTTAAAAATTCACACATGGAAGCAGACCAGGTGACTAAGAATGCTGCATTTACAACCCCGGACACTTGCTGGGTCTGTGCAACTCAGATTCCACCTATGGACACCAGAACGAGAACAGGTGGTCCACAGGGGGCAACTTCTTATGAAACAGGATTTTGGAAAAATTTGATCTTTTATGTCTGCCAGTCACTCTCTTCCCTCCAGCTTGACAGATGACCGTGTCATCAGTCACGAGCAGTTATGGCTGCCTTCGTTAATGAGCATGGGATAGAGCCAGGGTTCTCAAGTTTTTTTTAATAACGTACCACTTTTTGTTTTACCTGTTACTAAAAGCTGAACATCCCTTCCAGAGATTACAAAAAGATATATCCAGATGCCCAAGTCAGGATCTTGAGAGTATGCATTTTGTCTGTATGGACATGTTTTCTGGATGTCCAGTGGCAAATGCTACTGTGAAGGCCACAGTAAAAAGTGTTATCAGAAGTAGTTTGTGAGTACAGAGTGCAGAATCTACAGAAAGTAACAGAGGAAATAATTTTTATAGGAGAGTCCTTACTAGAAGTTTTGAGGTTTTATTTTTACACTCCCTACTGTCTACAATGTAGCGGAAAAAGTAGAGTAAAACTAGAAAACTTTTGCCTGAATGTTTTCTTATTTTATTAAGTCCCTAAGGGGATGTTGGACTCTCTCCCTATGAGATTTGGTTTAGGAGTGTTACTCACTTGCTTTTTTTTTGTCTCAGCAGCTGAAGTCCTTTTGGATCTCACAGAGAATGTTGCTGATCTTTTAAGGTTTTTCACAAACTCATTTATGTATTTTCTCCCCAATTCCATATCCTAAAAGTTTGGAAGGATCTAAAACTAAAGCCAGGTGATTTGTAGATTAAGAGACCTTTATATATAAGGAAATGTTTGGAGACTTAATACTGCATGCATTTCATGTACAGTTGTGCAAAACTTGAAGGAAAAGTCACCTGGATCCACACCAGACACTGCAAAAATCACTAAATTAAAGAAATCTTTGTTTGATTTGTTTCCCTTTTGGAATCAGTCTAGGGTGCTATTTATTAAAATTCTTTAATTGTAAGGGATATATATATATATATATATATAGAGAGAGAGATAGATATCTAATTTTTTTTAAATGTGCAACAGCACAGAGACAAGCCTCATACCTTCTGGCACAAAGTCATTTGGAATGTAGAGACCAAAATTGAACTTTTTGGCCACAACCATAAATGCTACATTTGGAGAGGAGTCAACAAGGCTCTTGAGGAAAGGTACACCATTCCTACTGTGAAACACTGAGGTGGATCGCTGATGTTTTGGGGATGTGTGAGCTACAAAGGCACAGGAAACGTGGTCAAAATTGAGGGTAAATTAAATGCAGTATGTTATCAAAAAGTACTGGAGGAACATTTACATTCGTCAGCCAGGAAGGTGCGCATGGGACGTACTTGGACATTCCAACATGACAATTATCCAAAACATAGCGCCAAGTCGACCTGTCATTGGCTATAGCAGGATAAAGTTGAAGGCTCTGGAGTGGCCATCTCGGTCTCCTGACCTCAATATCATTGAGCCACTCTGGGGAGATCTCAAACGTGGAGTTGATGCAAGACAGCCAGACAGCCCAAGAATTTACAGGAACTGGAGGCTTTTTGCCAAGAGGAATGGGCAGCTTTACCATCTGAGAAGACCAAGAGCCTCATCCACAAATACCACAAAAGACTTCAAGCTGTCATTGATGTTAAAGGGGGCAATACACGGTATTAAGAACTGGGGTATGTAAACTTTTGATCAGGGTCATTTGGCTAGTTTCTGTTGTCATTATGGTTTAAAAAGAGTAAACCGTTGATTGATAATAAATGGCTTCAGCCAAACACTAACCATAAGTGAAAAAAGTTTGTTATCATTCATTATCTAAAAAAAAAAATGGCCAAGAAATCCTAAATTCTGCCAGGGTATGTAAATTTATGAACACAACTGTGTGTGTGTGTGTGTGTGTGTGTGTGTATGTATATGTGTGTGTGTGTATATATATATATATATATATATATATATATATATATATATATATATATATATATATATATATATGTGTGTGTGTATGTATGTATGTATGTATATATATATATATATATATATATATATATATATATATATATATATATATATATATATATATATATATATATATATATATATATATATATATATAAATATAAATTTTTTTTTTTTTAAGTAAAACCAGATTTTAGTTTGTAAAAAGTTGCAGTTCAAGATGTTAATAGTATACTCACCAACCAAACTAAACTTTATTTCTTCTCCATTGATGGAAACTGCATTTCATATTCATAACCAAATTGTACACCGGACACACAAATTAGAGATCATCCCCTAGACCAGGGATATGCAATTAGCGGACCTCCCATCATGCCTCTGCCTCTGGGTGTCATGCTTGTGGCTGTCAGTCTTGCTATGCCTCATGGGACTTGTAGTTCTGCAACAGCTGGAGGTCCACTAATTGCATATCTCTGCCCTAGACCATAATTCTTCCCATCGCTATCCTTTTCAATTTTAGCTTTGTGTCATCTAGGAGATTTGAATGCCTTTCCCAAGTCTGCTGTTTCAAGTATATTGATAATCTCACTAAAACAGTCATGCAGCAACTGTGTCTCTGAAGAGGCATCTCGTAAGCACAGGGCCTTATTTCATCTGTCATGTCAAGGGATTTCTGTCCCCTGACATAGCTGGACCTGCAGTGCATTTTCTTGATTCAGCTATGGCAATCAATATTCTGGTCTCTAATCCTACTTCCTGAGTGAATATGCTACAGGCAGTATGTGGGTGGGAAATCTGTCCTGTGTGTTTCTTTGTCTAGTGTGGTGCTTGGTGTCACTGAGGCTGGTATTGCTGTCATTTGCAATTTAGCTGCCACTGTATTCTGTAAGCTTCTCTCTCCCTGGGCTTTGGGTGGGAACTGACAGGGTTGGAGCATTGTGGGCATGTGCTCCAAACCCTTTCATACCTGTGTGAAGTGTGAGCCACCGTTCCACTCTGCTTCTGAAATGTGTGACCAGCACCCTTGGTCATTTCTTAATTTGGGACCACAGTGCCAAAACCCTCACCCAGGGATAAAGACTAATCTCCAGCAATGGCCATTTTTATGCAGCCTGGTTTAGTCTTTTCAAGTAGGGCTCAAAGTTTACTCACCCTCCCTAAATCCGAATTGAATCTTCTGTAGAATAGACCTCTGACTCAGAAGTCTGAGTCTCTGTACCCATTCAGTGAGAGAGATATATTCAGGGAGACTTTCAGTCACTTGTCAGGGTATCAAAACAAATGGAAGCAGTTTCTTCCTTATTGAGACAGTTTATAACACTGAAGTTGGAAGATGCACCTGCACCTGTTACCAGCAATCCCTTTTATAGAAAATGTTATTTACAAGGATTGGAAGCACCCAGATGGGCCTTTCCTCTTAGGAAACATTTCTCTGTCCTTTTTTAGTTGTAGTGTTTAAATGGTCTATTCAAACTGCAGTGGACCCACCTATCCGAGGCCTTAACAGGGCTACTACCATTGCAGTGAAAGACCCTATGAATTAGAAACTAGAATCACTTTTCTGCTCCATTTGCTGGTTGGTTCATTACCACTTTCTTACTGGGCACTTAAACCTACCTCCTGTCCAGAGCAATTTTCAGCGCTGTCGCATTTTGAATGACAAGTGCGCGGTCGTACAACACTGTACCCAAATTAAATTTTTATCATTTTTTTTCCCACAAATAGAGCTTTCTTTTGGCGGTATTTGATCACCTCGGCGGTTTTTATTTTTTGTTTTTTTTTTGGTTTTTTTTTTTTAAATTATATTTTATATTTTGTTATAAAATTTTGAAAGCAGGTAATTTTTCTCCTTTGATGTATGCTGATGAGGCTGCACTGATGGACACTTATAGGCGGCACTGAGAGGTGGGCATAGATAGGTGGCAATGGCAGGTGCCACTGGCAGGGTGTACTGATTGTCACAGAGGAGGAGGCAGATGTACCTCCTTCCTCTTCGGGACCGATGTCCCTTGAACGTAAGCCGGTGATCGGCTTTTTTTTCTCCTCACACTGTCAGCGTGAGGAGGAAAAAAAAAACGATTAGCGAGCTTTTGTTTACACACGTGATCAGCTGTCATTGGCTGACAGCCGATTACATGGAAAGGGGCCGGGATCGGCCCCTTACTCGGATCGGTGATCACCCGAGTCTCAGTGATTCTGTGATCACAGTGTGCGCAAAGCGGTGGACGGCCTCCTGGAAATTCAGGTGCGCGCTGTAGCCGTCATTCGGCTATAGCGCGGACGTCAAGTGGTTAATGTGGCCTGTTTTGGACTTGTTATCAATTTACTATATTCTCACTGACCTAAATCCCTGTGAAGAAAGATGGAGGCCATGGTAGCTGATCACTGACTGAGTGCAGATCAAATGGTCCTGGCACTTTATTTTGTGTGACTTTAACTTTTGGTGCTTGGTGTTCTGCATCAGTCCGTTGTCTTTCCAGTTCCATAAAACTCTGCGTATTGCTAGATGAAATCCTAAAGAATTTCACAGGCCCATAAAAGCAGGACTTGGTAAGTGTAATCCTTTTTTGTTTCCTGCTGCCAAACATGCCTGTTTTTCTCCAGACAGCCATGGCCTCTACACCACCAGACCTTTCTTCCCCCTTTATCAAACAATTCAGGGGCGCTTGGCCCAGAAAGTTATCAGACTTCTTTAAATCATCATGACTGGGTTATATGCAGCTAGCTTCAGGTGATTGGATACTGACAGACTGCAGGGGCATCTCGTATATGTCTACTCCCAGCTAGTCTCAGATTAGTTTCTTTGCATGATGGACCTCCTGTCTCTACTGAGGGAAGACTTCTATTGAGGCTCTTGCTCTCTCTGGATTTCTTAATTTGGCTGAACCATAGCCACTGGTTCTTTTGATTAGTGGACTCCTCTGTACCCACATCTTACTTGGTGGGAAATTGTGGGGCTTACCTTTTTAATTTTGTATGGCTTTACAGGTTCAGAGCCTAGGTTTTGAAGACCCCTGTGGAGATATGCCCATTGTGAAGTGCAAAGCAAAAAAGGGGTTAAGTTGCGAGTACAAGGCAGAATGACAACTGGGTGCTTTCCCATCTTGAATGGATATCATATGACATCCTGTTAGAAAATGGCATGATCTGTCACCAGCTGTGTCCACAGGACACACCTGATGACTGGTCAGTGTACTGGCTCACTGCCGGTACCATGTGACCAATCATTGCAGGTCACATGACGGTTGTACACAATGGATAGCTTCCTTTCATGCCATCCATTGTGTACAATTTTGTTGCTAGCTGTGGTTGGTCACTTTGTTCACATGGTACACACAGGGCCAATCAAAGCCCATCTGTATAGAGTGGGTGACTGGGGACAAAGAAGGCAAATTTAATAAATACTTTCTTCAGCTCTGTGTATACAAAGGCGCATGGGGGTGGCGTTGACACTGCTCCAAATTAACCACAATGGCTCAAAGGGGATTTGGTCCAAAAATATTTAGACAGAAGAAAGGTGGATAAAGCACCTGGACCAGATGACATCCACCCACGGATCCTAAAAGAATTGAGCTCTGTCATTTCAAGGCCATTGTTTCTAATTTTTAGGGACTCGTTAATGACTGGAATGGTACCATTGGATTTCCGCAGGGCCAATGTGGTGTCCATATTTAAAAAGGGATCAAAGTCTTTACCAAGTAACTATAACAAATCATTAGGAAGACCTAATATGGAATATGCAGTTCAGTTTTTGGCGCCAGTTCTCAAAAATGTATCGGGGAACTGGAGAAAGTGCAGAGAAGGGCAACCAAACTGATGAGGCATGGAGGAGCTCAGCTATGAGGAAAGATAAAGACTGGAGGAACTGAATCGATTTCTTCTTGAGAAGAGGAGATTAAGGGAGGATATGATCAACCTGTACAAATATATAAGTGGTCCATATCGGGAACTTGGTGTTGAGTTATTCATTTTAAGGTCATCACAGAGGACATGTCTAGAGGAAAAAAGATTTTATCTCCAAATACGTAAAGGTTTCTTCACATTTAAGTAAGAGCTGTGAAAATGGAATAAACTCCCTTCAGGGGTGGTTCTGGCAAGCTCAGTCGATTTGCTTTAAAAAAGGCCTGGATTCTTTCCTAAATGTGCTCAATATAACTAGATACTAACATTGTATAGGTAAAATTGATCCAGGGAAAATCCGATTGCCTCTCGGATCAGGAAGGAATTTTTTTCCCCTGCTGTAGCAAATTGGAGCATGCTTTGCTGGGTTTTTTTTTGCCTTCCTCTGGAAGAACTGTGGGTGTAAGTTTGTGTAGATGGGATTGTATTTTTTTTTTTTTTTTTTTTACGTGACTATGTATCATGTGACTACCTTTGAATAATCACAACAAAACAAACAATGAATCCATTTAATTCAGTATGCTTATACCAATGTAATTCACTTCTATAAGCAATCGTGTGTAAAAAAAAAAAAAAAAAAAAAAAAAAAATATCCTGATTGCTGAAGTGTAGTACAATGTTAATATGGAAACATTATTTTGCTCTGCTCAGTGTGTTTTTTTAAAAAAAAAGGAAAATTGTGAAATAAATTAATAATGAAAAACTTTATAACTTTTTTTTTCCTACTGTCACCAGTCAGTGTCCCTGATCACCACCACACCAGTTATATTATGATGCTGTACTGCACTGTTGACCATATGTAAAAAAAGACAAAAAAATAAAATTTCAAAAAACCTGCCATGCCTTTTTTTGCTAAATACTTTGGACTGCCTACTTTCCAAAAAGGGGTCATTTGGGGGTATTTGTACTGCCCTGACATTTTAGGGCCTCAAGAAATTAAATAGGCCGTCAGTACATCAGGATTGATCAATTTTCAGATATACAGTGTCTTGAAAAAGTATTCACCCCCTTGGCTTTTTACCTATTTTCTTACATTACAGCCTTTAGTTCAATGTTTTTTAATCTGAATTATATGTGATGGATCAGAACACAATGGTCTAAGTTGGTGAAGTAAAATTAGAAAAATATATACATAAAACAATTTTTCAGAAATAAAAATAATAAAATAATTTGCATGTGCATATGTATTCAGCTCCTTTGTTATGAAGCCCATAAAAAGCTCTGGCGTAACCAATTACCTTCAGAAGTCACATAATTAGTGAAATGATGTCCACCTGTGTGCAATCTAAGTGTCACATGATCTGTCATTACATATACACACCTTTTTGAAAGGCCCCAGAAGCTGCAACACCTAAGCAAGAGGCACGACTAACCAAACATGAAGACCAAGGAACTCTCCAAACAAGTAAGGGACAATGTTGTTGAGAGGTACAAGTCAGGGTTAGGTTATAAAAAAAAAATATCCAAATCTTTGATCCCTAGGAGCACCATCAAATCTATCATAACAAAATGGAAATTACATGGCACAACAGCAAACCTGCCAAGAGACGGCCGCACACCAAAACTCAAGGACTGGGCAAGGAGGGCATTAATCAGAGAGGCAACACAAGAGACCTAAGGTATCCCTGGAGGAGCTGCAGAGTTCCACAGCAGAGACGCTTCATAGAGTTGGGCTTTAGGGCAGTGTGGCCAGAAGAAAGCCATTTACTTTCAGCAAAAAACAAAATGCCACATTTTGAGTTTGTGTGAAACTCCCAAAATGTATGGAGGAAGGTGCTCTGGTCTGATGAGACTAAAATTGAACTTTTTAGCCATCAAAGAAAACGCTATGTCTGGCGCAACCCCAACACATCACATCATCCAAAGAACACCATCCCCACAGTGAAACATGGTGGTGGCAGCATTGTGCTGTGGGGATGTTTTTCAGCAGTCGGGACTGGGAAACTGGTCAAAGTTGAGGGAAAGATGGATGGTGCTAAATACAGGGATATTCTTGAGCAAAACCTGTACCACTCTGTGTGTGATTTGAGGCTAGGACCGAGGTTCACCTTCCAGCAGGACAATGACCCCCAAACACACTGCTAAAGCAACACTTGAGTGGTTTAAGGTTTTAAAGTTTTAAGCATGTAAATGTGTTAGAATGGCCTAGTCAAAGTCCAGACCTCAATCCAATAGAAAATCTGTGGTCACAATTAAAGATTACTGTTCACAAGCGCAAACCATCCAACTTGAAGGAGCTGGAGCAGTTTTGCAAGGAGGAATGGGCAAAAATCCCAGTGGTGTGGCAAGCTCCTAGAGACTTATCCAAAGCGACTTGGAGCTGTGATAGCCGCAAAAGGTGGCTCTACAAAGTATTGACTTTAGGGGGGTGAATAGTTATGCACATTGACTTTTTCTGTTATTTTGTCCTATTTGTTGTTTGCTTCACAATAAAAAAAACATCTTCAAAGATGTGGGCATGTTCTGTAAATGAAATGATGCAAATCCTCAAACAATCCATGTTAATTCCAGGTTGTGAGGCAACAAAACACAAAAAATGCCAAGGGGGGTGAATACTTTTGCAAGACACTGTATATATTGTAGTTTGTGGACTTTTCTACAGACTAAATAATATACACTGATTTGGGTTAATTTCACCAAAGAAATGTAGCAGAATACATTTTGGGCTAAATTTATGAAGAACAAATATGTATTTGCAGTCTAATTTCGTTTAGCAAAAATATTAAACCCAGTGGTGAAAAAATACCACCAAAAGAAAGTTCTAGTTCTGTGAACAAAATGATAAACAAGTGCCTTGTTTACTCTCATCTTTGGGGTGTGGTATCTGCTATGCACATTTCTGGTGGCACAGAGTGTTTCAGGATATTCAAGGTTAAAGCATAAGTTCACCTTTTAAAAAAATAAATAAATGCACATCTTTTCTTTTTGCAGGTAAAAAACGTGTGTGTGTGTTTTTTATTTTTTTTATTTTTACTTGGAGCCTGTTAAAGCATCGCCCCTACCATCAGTAGGATTCCTGCAGACTTGTCAGTGTATTTGTCTGCTAGTACCTTGTACGGGCAGGCAGATACACACTGACCGGAAGAGACAATGAAATACCAGAGCGCACAACAGTGCCATTATAGTTCATTGAGAACTACAAGCTGACAGCTGCTGACGGTACTTGTTTCCATTCACAGAGCTCTGTGAATGAATGACTTGGGCGGAACCCCGCATAGCTGTGGCTTGCTGTCACTAGAGGCAGCGGAGCGTGCGGCTGCTGCAGGAGTAACATGTTCCCAAAGGTAACCTTATCCTTTTAATGGTTTGGCATGTCATTGTCATGCCAGAGGGAACCTGGTGTGGTGCATTGTGCCCACACACTTCACTGAGTGGTGCACTATTGTGCCTGCATGAACAGAAATGCATCTGTGCATGTGTTGCCTTATTCGTGGATAGATTACTGCGATTGTGCATACTGCCTCCGAAATCTTAAATTGGGACACTGGCAAGTCAATATCTCCTGGCTCTCTTGCACATTCTTGGCATTTTACACTTGCATATCCTGCATTACAACGGCCGACAGATGTTTGCAGTGAGGCATTCCCTCCTGCGCCATTGCTGCAGAGGTCATGAGCACTGCATCTTGCACCTTTTTTCTTCTTAGCATGACAGATAAAAAATGCAAAGATAGGCAGTGAGATGGACTTGCGAGCTTAGGGTCAACTGTTCCTTTGGGGCTTGTAGTACATCTAGCCTTAGTTACCCATGCCTCTGCTGGTTTCCCCCATTCTGATATCCTCCCCCTTTTTTTTTTATTTTTTTTTATTACAAACAATTTTATTGAAAGATCATGAACATGCATGTAGTATATCAGACAAAGTCGTTCATTTTATATAAAAGTTAGCAGCTATCAGACATGGGGAGATATTGAAGTTGAGTTAAAGAGAATCAACAAACATAGAATACTTTCAGTATATAGCAGCCTTAGGAGCTTATACATCATATGTAGATATATCTAAGGTATATTACAGGGTCATAACAGAGGGGTATCCCAATGTTTCCATTTCTTATAAATATGCATGGTATCAAATAGTGTGGTGAATGCGCTCAGAAAGTTTAATTGCTTCCATTCTAGCTCGTACCTGTGACCAGGAAAGAGCTGAGGTATGCCAATTTAGTGCTATGACCCAGTGGATGGCCACGAAAAGCGTATGGATCAGTGTTTCGCATGGAGCAGGAACATCAGGTATAGAAGTGAAGCATAGGCACATTTGTATGGTGAGGTTGATTAAGCGACCTGCAATAGTGGATGTGTTTGTAGCTGCTTGCTGCCAAATGGTTTTAAGGAATTGACAGCTCCAAAAGATATGGGTCAATGAACCCAAATCAGGGCAGCCGTGGAAAAACTGCAGAGATACCGTGGGGTATATAGAATGGAGTTTTGTGGGCGTCATATACCACCTGGTGTGAAGTTTGACAGATGTCTCATGGATTGAATGCAACCTTGTGTTCTTGAACATGTTTGTCAGCATCTCTTCCCATTCGGGGGACTCAAAAGTGTGACTTATCTCTCTCCCCAGCTAAGCATTGGTTTATTTTTTTTCCTCTAGAGCAAACTCATTGAGAAAGCTATAGATTTTAGATATAACCCCTTTGTCTCTGGAAGAGCATGCACATACGTGTTCATATTGGGTGCTATGTGTTTGGGATTCTAAGTTGCCCTTGCTAAGGTAAAAGTGCTTAATTTGCGTTTATCGGAATTGCTCAGGGGGGGTAAATTGTGCTCTAGTTGGAGTTGAGGGAAAGTTTAAAAGTGAGAGCCTGCTTTGAAAGATTGAAATATTGTTACCCCAGCTGTGCACCATTGGAGGAAGCGATTTCTGTTTTTGAAGGCTTGGGGGAAGATATCCTCCCCTTCTTCTGGTCATTTAGATGGCCCATTGGCCACACCAGCCTCATCCTTTTTTTTTCCTAAAGAGGAATTTTCTGCCACAATGTCTGAGCTCATGGGCAAAGTTTTTCAGGCCTTGCTGAGGTCCTAGACAGCACGGGTCACAGCTGTGACATCCCCTCCTGAATAGGTCTTTAACCACTTGCTGACCACCCTATAGCAGTTTCACTGCTACAGGGTGGCAGCTGTGGACCAGATCACGTATATATATGTGATTTGGCATTTCTGACCTGTAGGGGGCACGTGCTGTTGATGCTAGGATTTATTCACAGCCGATCTCCGGGCGCTCAATGTCCTCCAGCACCCGCCGATCATTGGTAAAGACCGTAAAATGGCAATCTGCCTATATAAACAAGCTGTTCTGATGGCGGGGATGGATTCTGTGTTCCTGCTTTTACTTCCCGTAGCAAAAAAATAGCACACAGTGTACACCAAAATACTGGCTAGGCACAAATTTACCCCTTTGATTGCCCTAGATGTTTAACCACTTCAATACCAGGCATTTATACACCTTCCTGCCCAAGCCAATTTTCAGCTTTTAGCGCTGTCGCAATTTGAATGACAATTGTGCGGTCATGCAACACTGTACCCAAACAAATTTTTTATCATTTTGTTCCCACAAATAGACCTTTGATAGGTGGGCATGGATGGGCACTGAGAGGTGGCACTGATGGACACTGATGGGTGGCATTTATGGGTAGCATTGCTGGGCATCATTTGTCTGTACTGATCCATAATGTTACTAGTCAGTGCCCATTTGTGGGCACTGATTGGCATGTATTGGGCATTTTTTTTATATGTGGATGGCCATGGGGTACATACCTGGTCATTCACATGCTTGGGGCTTCCCTGGTGGTCCTGGTGTCCTCCCTGGTGGTCCAGTGTGGGCATCCATGGGGGGCTGCGCTGATAAACAATCAGCGCAGACCCCCCTGTCAGGGGAGCCGCCGATCGGCTCTCCTCTACTCGCCTCTGTCAGACGCAAGTGAGGAAAAGCCGATCAATGGCTCTTCAATGGCTCTTCCTGTTTACATTGTGGTCAGCCGTGATTGGACACGGCTGATCACGTCATCGGTGTAGCGGTGTGTCAGACTGACTCGCCGCGATTTACATAAAATCAGTTTGGGTACAGCATCTCATGCCCGTGCAATTGACAGTTTAAATTAGAGCAGTGCCATATTCAGAAAGTGGTCTGATCATTTGGCGGGGGGGGGGGGGGGGGGGGTGTAAATCTTCCAGAGGTCAAGTGGTTAACTTTGCCCTTGAGCCAGACACCGTGCTAGAAAAGGTGTCAGCTGAGGAAGACTCCTCGCTTTCTGAGGCATTGGGTCAGGAGGATAAGTCTGCTTGCAGACATTTCTCAATTAAGACTATTGCTACGCTTATTGAAGCTGTACGTTCTTGTTTTGTGTTGGAGCAGCCTGAGTGCTTGCTCAAAAGTATCCAGTATGGAGTCTCTAAAATTTTGCCAATGGCTCTCGCTGCTATCAATCTACCCAGGGTGGAGGGAGATAGCGATGAGGGCCGCTGCTCTCATGCACATTGCTAGTTCGGATCGGGCTCAGGTAAGTATAAGGGTGGGCTAAGTGGGATTTTGTGGCATAGAAGGTTTTTCAAAAAAACCTTAAAGCTTTAGAACCACTTTAAAGTGGTTGTAAACCTAGTTGCACCACTTTTACCTACAGGTAAACCTATAATAAGGCTTACCTGTAGGTACTGGAAGTATCTCCTAAACCTGTACGGTTTAGGAGATATTTACCATATACGCTTGCGCCAACATCATCGGTGCATGCGCTCTGAAGAAAGGGCACGATTGTGCCATTTTTAAAGTGCCCATGCCATGACTGGCGGCTCCCGCGCGGGAGTGATGTCACGCGACCAGTCAGAGTTGGAGTCCACGGCCCCAGAAGGAAGAGGGGTGAAGATCGATGCGGCCACACATCGTGGGCTTTGCAGGTAAGTGCAACATAATAGGCTAGTATGCTTTTACTTTGCAGGGGAAAAAAAAGAGGAAGTAAAACCCATCAGGGTTTACTTCCTCTTTAAGCTTGTGCTGTATGGAGCCTGGCCTCGGCTGGAGACTTCCCCCTTTTCTTTTTTCTTTCTTTCCGCCTTGTCTTCTCCTCCCCTCTAAATCTTTTGCCCAACACAATCCTGCTGAGGAAAGTTTTTTCCTGTGGTGAATTGGGATGTTTCCTACGACAGCATGACTCTCATGGAGGACAATCTTGTGTTCAAAGACCTGGTAGTTATAAGGTTAGAGATCCTCCTTTTAAAACAAAAAAAAAATCTTATTACAAAGTGTGGTCAAACAGTTTATTCCTTGCTGTTTATTGCACTGCTAAAAAGGAGAGTTTTGAGTGGCAGAAAAAGACGCTCTGAAAACTAGCGCTTCCACTCATAAAGATTAAATATCCTGCGGCAAATGTATAATGCCGCGTACACACGGTCGGACTTTTCGTCTACAAAAGTCCAACGGACGCTGACGGACTAAAGCTGGCTGGTAATCCGATCGTGTGTGGGCTTCTCCGGACTTTCAACTGACTTTTTCAGCCTCAAATCCGACGGACTTTAGATTTGAAACATGCTTCAAATCTTTCCGACGGACTCGAGTCCGGTCGAAAAATCCGCTCGTCTGTATGCTAGTCTGACGGACAAAAACCCACGCTAGGGCAGCTATTGGCTACTGGCTATCAACTTCCTTATTTTAGTCCGGTGTACGTCATCACGTAAGAATTCGACGGACTTTTGTGTGATCGTGTGTAGGCAAGTCTGTTCGTTAGAAAGTCCGCCGCAAGTCCGTCGAAAGTCCGTCGAAAGTCTGTCGGACAGGCTGTCGGACTTTTGTAGCTGAAAAGTCCGACCGTGTGTACGCGGCATAACAGTCCCTGCACAGAGTGATCTTTCGCTTTTACTAAAGCAGGATATGTTCTGCTACACTGTATCATCCTCAGCACTAGCCTGAGATCAATGATCTTTTATTTATATTTAGCGCACCCCCTTAAGGGCTCCATGTGATTTGGGATCCCCCACCCTGCACAGCCAGGCACACTGAATTTCCACAGTCGCTTCAGAGTCAGGAAACAATCCAATACTTTGTTTTTTTTTTGTTTGTTTTTTGAGGGAAAATAACTTGGATTGGGATTGAAAAAATGATGGGATGCCCACTTGACTTCAAACACTTCTATATACACTCACTTCCTCCAGCACACTTGTGGCACACTGTTAAAGGAGGGAACCCGAGGCCCCTTTAGTGTGTAGCAAAAAAGGTCAGTGCCCAGCTTAATCACTTCTGGGGCTACAGATTCCAGCACCACCTCTTCAGGCACTGGCAGCCCACCTGGCTACTGCTCCACAGTCCTCCCATACTGACACTCGCTTACTCCACAGTCCTCTTAGACTGATCACTCACCAGCCCAGGATATCTCCTGGATGTGCTGACCAGCTCCCGCTGTCCTCTCGTGCCTCCAGGAAGGGGTTCCTCTGCTTGTTGTGGAGGATCCTTCCAGCACCCAAGCCCCAGGTCTGAGGTCACCCCCCCCAGGCTAGGGGACACCCTCAAGGGCCACTGACGGCCTCCTCAACACTCCATCTTCTACCCATGACATGCCACCTCCTAAATACTCATGGGTCCTACTCCAAGCAGCTCTGCCTAGACTCCATCCTCTACTTCTGCAAGGTTCCAGAAAGCAGGAGGATTTTCCTGAGATGCTGCTTGCGAAGTCATCAAGCCTCCCTGAGTCACTCAGCCCTGACCCAGATTTAACCCAGGCCTTGCTCTCAGCCAAGCCAAATTTACCTACATTACAGCTTACTCTACAAAAAAACCTACCTACATCTAGCACACTAGAGGGTGCTACACATAAAAGTGAGTTTCCAGAGTTGCACGTTCAATGTACAGTATGTTTTGCCATCTGCCAGGATGGAGAGGGCAGGGCAATGAAATAAGCGACTGAAAATTTAAGCATTCTTTAGAGCACTGCATATCAATGTACTGAGGATGATGTCATGCTTAGGGTTATTTTGGCATAACTCAGTAAAGGTGGACTCTAATACTGAACACCAGGTAGATGTGAAGATGCAAATTAAGGCATCTCTGTCTTAATACATTATTAAATGTGTCCTGTTTACTCATCAATTGAAGGACACAAGAAGTCATATACTGCCAGGTTATGCTGCTACCTACTGGAGAATTGAACACTGGCAAACCAACTGTAGGCCAGCCCGGGATAACTTCTCCTATTCTCAAAATACTTCAGTTGCTTGTTAGTGTCCTGGGGTTATGGGCACTGCTGAGAAAAGCCTAAACTTTTTGCTAGCTAATGTTTTTCTTCAGTTAGAATTCCTGCACATTGCTGCTAATCTGGTGTCTATATGAAGTTATCCAGATTCGTAGGGCTGTAACTAATGATTATTTTCATAGTCGATTAGTATGGCTGATTTATTGTGTCGATTAATTGGATAAAAAACTTATAAGTGTAGTGTATAATAAATATTATTATACAAAATTTCTAATCCACTCTTAGAATAGAGATATACAGTATATACTATTAGCGGTTGAATCTGGTACATATCAGACTCAGAGATCAAAATTTTTATTTAAAGAAAAAAAAAAAAAGACCTAAGATGCCGTTTTGCAGATTTTCAGACAGGACTGTATTCTTAGGTTATGCATGACAGACTTCCTTGTCATAGGCAGGTAGCTTGATACAAGCTACCTGCACCTGCTGTCATTAACATATTTAGTAGCAGCAGCATGCTTTTTGTATCACCTGTCATGATGTAAAAAAAATTAGCCCTTTATAGTACAACAAAACACTCTCTCACACACACACACACACACACTCTCACACTCTCGATGGGGAAAAAATATCATGCTGGATATCTATACTGAAATGGACTGGGTAATGTGTTAGGCACAAAAGGATGCCACATCGTTTGATGGAAGTGAAAATGATCAACATACAGAGGGCTGAATTCAAAGAAACACCAAAAATCAAAGTTAAAAAATGATGGAGCGGGCTAGTCTATTTTGCTGAAATTTCATTGCAGCAACTCAGAATGGTACTCGGTAGTTTGTATGGCCCCCACGTGCTTCTATATATGCCTGACAACATGGGGGCAAGCTCCTAATGAGATGACAGATGGTATCCTGGGGTATTTCCTCCCAGGTCATCACTGAGCTTCTAAACAGACTGAGGTGCAACCTGGCAACGTGCGGTTAGACTGAAACATAATGTCCCAGAGGTGTTCTATTGAATTTAGGTCAGGCGAGCGTGGGGGTCATACAATAGTATCAATTTCTTCATCCTCCAGGAGCTGGATGCATACTCTCACCACATGAGGTTGGGCATTTTCAGGAGGAACCCAGGACCCACTGCACCAGCATAGGATCTGGCAATGGGTCCAAGGATTTCATCCTGATACATACTGGCAGTCAGGGAGCCATTGTCTAGCCTGTAGAGGTCTGTACATCCGTCCATGGAGATGCCTCCCCAGATCATCACAGACCCACCACCAAACCGGTCATGCTGAATGATGTTACAGGCAGCATAGCATTCACCACGGCTTCTCCAGACCTTTTCATGTCTGTCACATGTGCTCAGGGTGAACCTGCTCTCATTTGTGAAAAGCACAGAGCACCAGTGGTGGACCTGCCATTTCTGGGGTTCAATGGCAAATGCTAATCGAGCTCCACGGTGCCGGGAAGCGAGCACAGGGCCCACTAGAGGACATCAGGCCACCCTCATGAAGTCTGTTTCTGATTAGTCAGAGACATTCACATCAGTGGCCTGCTGGAGGTCATTTTGTAGAGTTCTGGCAGTGCTCATCCTGTTCCTCTTTGCACAAAGGAGCAGATACCGGTCCTGCTGATGGGTTAAGGACATTATACGGCCCTGGACAGCTCTCCTAGAGTAACTACTTGTCTCGTATGCAAAAAAAATCATAAATATGACAATGCATAAACATAAGTTAAACTGTAAAGTGCAATATCAATATAAAAGCCAAATGTGATGGCAAAAACAGTGCAAATATATAAAGGTCATGTGTGATTGAAACTTGATAAAAGAGATCCCATGTGGACATATAAGCGTGGATCACGCTTATCGCGTGATACCCGTCACCACAATAAGATTAAAAGGCTTACCAGAAAGCCTGCAAACACCCTTTTTCAGAGGGGTCATACAGCGCTTATTTGGATCAGAGATTGGATTGGATCACATAAGAGATGTCTGGGCTTTTCCCACCAGAGATCTTGCATGAGGAGAAATAGCACCAGAAACTGGTTTTAATATGGAAAGCTCCTGCACGGAGGCAATGGGGGATATTTACTATAATGAGCACTCAGAGTCTGGTGCAGCTGTGAATAGTAGCCAATCAGCTTCTACCTTCTGCTGGTTCAACTTGACCATAAAAACTGGATTACTACACGGATCTGTTGGCAAAAGATGTGCTTAGTGATCACGTATAATGCATTAACCGCTTGCAGACCATCCGCCGCAGTTGTACTGTGGCAGAGTGGCACAGGCAGGCGAATCGCCGTCATGTTATGTCGGGTGCGCTCCCCCCCCGGCCGCGACCATCGGATTTGATCTGGAACCAATCAATCCCCAGCCCCAGGCCAATGATATCTGGCCTGGACCTGGTGATCGGTCCTGACAAATGAGATCCTTCCCCTGTCTTGTAACTGTAAACACTGACAGGGGAAGTGATGTCATATCTTCTCGTGTCGGTCTTTTCTGTTCCAGACCGAGGAGAGAATACATCTCAGAGTGAGTTGCACAACACTACACTGACACCAGATCATGTAGGCACACAATTCACCCCCGATCACCCCCCCCCCCCCAGTTAACCCTTCACCACCTGTCACTATGTCACCCAGTGCAGCGTTCAGATTTTTTTTTTTTGATCGCTGTACTGGTGTCATTAGTGGCACTAATCAGTGTTAGGGTAATTAGTCTTAGGCCCAGATAGGTCTAGGGAACCCCCCTAACACCCCCTAATAAAGGTTTAACGCCTTGATTACCCCCTTTTACCTGTGATCACTGTATAAGTGTCACGGGTGACGCAGTTTAGGTAGATTTTTTTTTATAGCGTCAGAGCACCTGCCGTATTTTACCCAATAAAGGTTTAACTCCCTGATCACCCGGCGGGTGATCAAAGTTAGGTTTTAGCGTCAGATAGGGTCTGCGTCGCCCCAGGCAGCATCAGATCAGTGCCAGTATCGCTAACACCCACGCACGCACCATACGCCTCCCTTAGTAGTATAATGTCTGAATAGATCGAAATATATGATCTGATCAGATCTATACTAGCATCCCCAACAGTTTAGGGTTCCCAAAAACACAGTGTTAGCAGGATCAGCCCAGATACCTGCTAGCACCTGCGTTTAGCCCCTCTGCCCAGCCCAACCCACCCAAGTGCAGTATCAATCGATCACTGTCACTTATAAAACACATAACTGCAGCATTCGCAGAGTCAGGCCTGATCCCTGTGAACGCTAACAGTTTTTTGGTAGAGCTTGAATCAGTAGCTGACAGTCATGTGCTTTTTTACCTGTAAGTCTCACTACTGTACCAGGAAATTTAGAGACCAAAATGTCAAATCGAATGTACAGTAGTGAAGAGGCCTACACATTTCTGAGCATGACAGATAGTGAAGAGGCAGTCACTCATTTGTCAGATTCAGGCTCAGGATATGAACCTGTAGACAGCAGCGGCACCCTGACAGATAGCTTCCTCTGCTGTCTTTGAGGTGCAAGAACCACAGGTCCCTCGTATGGAGCAGAGAGCCAGTACTAGCACCGCTTATCCTTCTGGTGAACTGGCAAGCACCAGCAGCCTAGTACATCCTGGTCATACATCCAGCACTGCAGTAACACTTGGTGACGTGGAGAGTCCCATAAGTGCAGTTCAAGCTGGCGAAGTGGCAAGCACAAGTAGTGTCCAGCTGCCACCAAGAAGAAAACAAAGACAGGCCCGTTGAGCCCATAGTGCCCTTCCTGCTGCATTCGCCAATCCTAATTGGGATCCCACCACTTCTGCAGCACCCCTACTTCCCCCATTCACTAACCAACCCAGAATTCAGGTGGAAACAGTTGATTTTACGTCACTTGATTTTTATTTGCTGTTTTTCACCGAAGATCTCTATAGATTTATTGTGGACCAAAGCAATGTATATGCTGGTCAATTCATCGTCGCTAATCCCCAGCTGACCCTTGCTAGAGATTGGAGACCTATTATGGTCTCCGAATTTAAGACCTTCCTGGGACTATCCCTCCTCATGGGGGTAACTAAAAAGAGTGAGTTGCTGTCATATTGGTCCACTGACCCAATTCACCATACGCCCGTGTTCTCTGCCTCCATAACCAGGACACGATACGAGCAGATCTTGCGATTCATGCATTTCAACGATAATGAATTCTGCCGTCCTCGGGGTGACCCTGAATTTGATCGGCTCTACAAAATTCAGCCCCTCGTAAACCACTTCAACCAATGTTTTGCAGCCTTCTTTACTCCCCATCAAGTTGTCTGCGTTGATGAGTCCCTGATTAAGTTTTCTGGCCGCTTGTCATTCAAACGGTATCTTCCCAGCAAGCGTGCCAGATACGGGGTCAGATGTATAAGCTCTGTGACAGGGCCACAGGCTATACATATAGTTTTATGGTTTACGAGGGAAGAGATAGTTACGTAGAGCCGGAGAACTGCCCTGACTACATAGGGAGCGGTAAGACTGTAGGACTTGGTGTCACCCTTATTTGGAAAGGGGTACCACTTGTATGTGGACAATTATTACACAAGCGTGCCACTTTTTAGTCACTTGTTTGATCATCAAATTGGCGCATGTGGCACCGTGCGATCTAATCGCCGGGGCTTACCCCAGTGGCTTCTAGATTCCCGTCTTAGGCTGGGGGAGAGAGCCTGTTTGAGATGTAATAATTTGCTCGCTGTGAAGTGGAGGGATAATAAGAATGTTGTCAAGTATCAGGTGTGACCAGAGCCGTGTAGATGGCAACAGAGGAACAAACGCAGGTAAGGTGAAAATATATGATTTATTTAAGGTAAGTGAATAAATACAACCACCTAATAAATACAACCACCTCCAATATACTACAATGTGCAACCAACCAACCACCAATAGAAACCCACAAATAGCAACAGACAAATATATACAATTAAAGGGGAATACCAGAATCATAAACAGGGCTAGGCCAGGGCCATCAACGGGAGGTCAGCAGCTGGGGAAAAGGAAGGCAAACAGCACAGGGAGAGGATGGATGGATCACAGGAGGGATGGGTCAGGTACAAGGCTCAGAGTACAGGGTTCAGGTAACAGACAGGAACAGGATCAGGTACGGGTACAGATACAGAGCTTCATAGTTTCAGGATCAGGGTGCAAGGAAAGATACCAAGGCAAGGCATCAGTGTGTCTGCCGGGTACTTATACACGCCTTTTGCAATCACTAAGGTGACGCCTAATTGCAGGAGATGATGTCGGTCCCACACTGCCAGGAACCACCTGCTGGTGGATACTAGTACTGCGGCTCAAGGATCACATAATACCACCAACAGGGGAAGGCTCCCCAGGCAGTTCCAGACTGCCAGGGGACACCTGCTGGTGGACCACAGTACTGCACGCCAACTGTCAGACAGTATAATCAGTGGGTGGAACCTTTCCTGACAGTACCCCCCCTCAAAGGAGCGGCAGTGGCACTTCAGGCTGGGCAGCAAACAGTGGCACATCAGGCTGGGCAGCAGACAGAGGCTCATTAGGCTGGGCAGCGGACAGGAACACATCAGGCTGGGCAGCAGACAGAGGCTCATCAGACTGGGCAGCAGACAGGAACTTATCAGGCTGGGCAACAGACAGAGGCTTATCAGGCTGGGCAGCAGACAGGAACACATCAGGCTGGGCAGCGGACAGGAACACAGCAGGCTGGGCAGCAGACAGAGGCACATCAGGCTGGGCAGCGGATAGGAACACATCAGGCTGGGCAGCAGGCGGAACACATCAGGCTGGGCAGCAGACAAAGGCTCGTCAGGCTGGGCAGCAGACAGAGGCACATCAGGCTGGGCAGCAGACAGAGGCTCATAAGGCTGGGCAGCAGACAATGAGACATCAGGCTGCAAGGCAGGCACCGAGACATCAGACTGGAAGGCAGGCACCGAGACATCAGGCTGGAAGGTAGACACCGAGACATCAGACTGGAAGGCAGGCACCGAGACATTAGACTGGAAAGCAGTCACATCAGACTGGGAAGCGGGCACATCAGACTGGAAAGCGGGCACATCAGACTGGAAGGCAGGCACCGAGACATCAGGCTGAAAGGTAAGCACCGAGACATCAGGCTGGAAGGCAGGCATCGAGACAGGCTGGAAAGCGGGCACATCAAACTGGAAAGCAGGCACATCGGACTGGAAAGCAGGCGCATCGGATTGGAAAGCGGGCACATCGGACTGGAAGGCAGGCACATCAGACTGGAAGGCAGGCACATCAGACTGGAAGGCAGGCACATCAGACTGGGAAGTAGGGACATCGGCACATCAGACTGGGAATCGGGGACATCAGACTGGTAGGCAGGCACATCAGACTGGAAAGCAGGCATATCAGACTGGAAAGCAGGCATATCAGACTGGAAGGCAGGCATATCAGACTGGAAGGCAGGCACATCAGACTGGAAAACTGGCAGCACAACTTCAGGCTGGAATATGGACACAAGGTCATCAGACCGGTCAGCGGGTACTGAAACATCAGATTGGGTAGTAGGTACTGGGGCGTCAGACTGGGTAGCAGGCACTGGGACGTCAGACTGGGTAGCAGGCACTGGGACGTCAGGCTGGAGTGGATTAGCTGGTGCTGAGGCAGGTTGGGTTACTGGCAGGATCAAATGGGTAGGAAAGAACTTCTGTCTCTTTTTAGGTTTAGCTACTGGAGTCCTATAGGTAACTGCAGGACTGTAGGTAGGGAATGAAGCAGACTGGAGAGAAGGGTTGGAATAAGGCGGGGAAGAGGTAACAGTAGCTGGGGGAAGTTCTTGAGGGATTGCAGGCAGCCGAGAAGAGGCAGGTGGGTTAAAGGCAGGATAGGTGCAGGGAGTAGAAACTGGGTATTGATATTTGGTGGGAAGCAGGGTGTACTGAGCTGCGACTGAGGTTGCCATGGGTGAAGGGGAAAAAGACATTTGGCCTGGCAGGTGTCTGATGGCAGAGGTTGTTAGTTGGGGGTTGGCTGGGGCTGACTGCAGCATATCAGACCATGCTTAGAGTATTGGTTGCACAAACTGTAGTTTACATTCTGCTTGTCTGACCAGGGACTGAACAGACTCAACGCACTCTGTTATCATTTGTTGTGAGCAGGCTGAATGGTGTTCACAAAAGTATGTGGGATCATCCTCCAAAAGCCATACCAGGGATACAACTTGATTAACATTAAAAGGTGGAGAAAAGTAATCATGGCCTTTGGGAATACTGGGCAGGGACAGCTCTGTACATATGTGAATAAAAGGCTGCACATCCCCAAACAGCAAACAACCGTGATCCACCAGAGAGTGAACTAAACGCATGATTTCAAACAACTGTTCACTTGTCCACTCCTTAAGTGTGTTGCGGAGATATTCACCACTCTCAGACACCAGCAGAGCGTAGTAACTAATAACATCTAAATTCATTTCACCTGAAGTAAACAGAACCGAGATGGTTCCTCTGTGCAGCCACTTCTGGTCAGGAATGGCCTTGGTATACCGTCAAGTATCAAGTGTGACCAGAGCCGTGTGGACGGCAACAGAGGAACAAACGCAGGTAAGGTGAAAATATATGATTTATTTAAGGTAAGTGAATAAATACAACCACCTAATAAATACAACCACCTCCAATATACTACAATGTGCAACCAACCAACCACCAATAGAAACCCACAAATAGTAACAGACAAATATATACAGTGGAAATGGAAAGTATTCAGACCCCCTTAAATTTTTCACTCTTTGTTATATTGCAGCCATTTGCTAAAAAAGAAAAACTGAAATATCACATGGTCCTAAGTATTCAGACCATGTGCTCAGTATTTAGTAGAAGCACCCTTTTGATCTAATACAGCCATGAGTCTTTTTGGGAAAGATGCAACAAGTTTTTAACACCTGGATTTGGGGATCATCTGCCATTCCTCCTTGCAGATCCTCTCCAGTTCTGTCAGGTTGGATGGTAAACGTTGGTGGACAGCCATTTTTAGGTTTCTCCAGAGATGCTCAATTGGGTTTAAGTCAGGGCTCTGGCTGGGCCATTCAAGAACAGTCATGGAGTTGTTGTGAAGCCACTCCTTCGTTATTTTAGCTCTGTGCTTAGGGTCATTGTCTTGTTGGGAAGGTAAACCTTCGGCCCAGTCTGAGGTCCTGAGCACTCTGGAGAAGGTTTTCGTCCAGGATATCCCTGTACTTGACCGCATTCATCTTTCCCTCAATTGGAACCAGTCGTCCTGTCCCTGCAGCTGAAAAACACCCCCACAGCATGATGCTGCCACCACCATGCTTCACTGTTGGGACTGTATTGGACAGGTGATGAGCAGTGCCTGGTTTTCTCCACACATACCGCTTAAAATTAAGGCCAAAAAGTTCTATCTTGGTCTCATCAGACCAGAGAATCTTATTTCTCACCATCTTGGTGTCCTTCAGGTGTTTTTTAGCAAACTCCATGTGGACTGCTTTCATGTGTCTTGCACTGAGGAGAGGCTTCCGTTGGGCCACTCTGCCATAAAGCCCCGACTGGTGGAGGGCTGCAGTGATGGTTGATTTTCTACACTTTTCTCCCATCTCCCGACTGCGTCTCTGGAGCTCAGCTACAGCGATCTTTCGGTTCTTCTTTACCTCTTTCACCAAGGCTTTTCTCCCCCGATAGCTCAGTTTGGCCAGACGGTGAGCTCTAGGAGGGGTTCTGGTCATCCCAAACGTCTTCCATTTAAGGATTATGGAGGTCACTGTGCTCTTAGGAACCTTAGGTGCAGCATACATTTTTTTGTAACCTTGGCCAGATCTGTGCCTTGCCACAATTCTGTTTCTGAACTCTTCAGGCAGTTCCTTTGACCTCACGATTCTCATTTGCTCTGACATGCACCGTGAGCTGTAAGGTCTTATATAGACAGGTGTGTGGCTTTCCAATCAGTATAATCAAACACAGCTGGACTCAAAGGTGTACAACCATCTCAAGGATGATCAGAAGAAATGGACAACACCTGAGTTAAATATATGAGTGTCACAGCAAAGGGTCTGAATACTTAGGACCATGTGATATTTCAGTTTTTCTTTTTTAATAAATCTGCAAAAATGTCAACAATTCTGTGTTTTTCTGTCAATATGGGGTGCTGTGTGTACATTAATGAGGAAAAAAATGAACTTAAATGATTTTAGCAAATGGCTGCAATATAACAAAGAGTGAAAAATGTAAGGGGTCTGAATACTTTCCATCCCCACTGTACAAGTAAAGGAGAATACCAGAATCATAAACAGGGCCAGGCCAGGGTCGTCAACGGGAGGTCAGCAGCTGGGGAAAACAGCACAGGGAGAGGATGGATGGATCACAGGAGGGACGGGTCAGGTACAAGGCTCAGAGTACAGGGTTCATTAACAGACAGGAACAGGATCAGGTACGGGTACAGGTACAGATACAGATACAGAGCTTCACAGGTTCAGGATCAGGGTGCAAGGAAAGATACCAAGGCAAGGCATCAGTGTGTCTGCCGGGTACTTATACACACCTTCTGCAATCACTCAGGTGAAGCCTAATTGCAGGAGATGATGACGGTCCCACACTGCCAGGAACCACCCGCTGGTGGACGCCAGTACTGCGGCCCAAGGATCACATAATACCACCAACAGGGGAAGGCTCCCCAGGCAGTTCCAGACTGCCAAGGGACACCTGCTGGTGGACCACAGTACTGCACACCAAATGTCAGACAGTATCATCAGCGGGTGGAACCTTTCCTGACAAATGTTTTCATTCTGTCCTCCCTTCACGCAGACATGACAGTCCAAATTCCTACGGCGACTGGTTTTGTGGAGAAACCCCTCTGTGTCCACGAATATAACCTTAATATGGGAGGGGTGGACCTCAACGACCAGTTGTTGGCGCCGTACCTAATTGCCCATAAGGCCAGACGCTGGTACAAAAAAGTGTCTGTTTATTTCATTTGGCTTTGCTGAATGCTTTTGTGCTATACAAAGCTTCAGGACGAACTGGATGCTTCCTTAAATTCCAGGAAGTAATCAGAGCCCTTCTGTTTCCAGACGGTGCTTTGGCCCAACTTCCCAATCCAAATGCAGTAAGCCGGCTGCATGAGAGGCATTTTCCGCATGTCCTCTCTGGTACCCCTACCCAAAAGACATCCCCAAAGAAGATGTTGTGTCTGTAGAAAGCACGGATTTAGGTGTGACACCCGCTTTTATTGTCCCTCCTGTCCTGACCAACCTGGTCTTTGCATTGGTGACTGTTTCGAACGCTAACACACACTAGTTGAGTATTAGCGTAGGGCACAGCACCACACAGTCATAGGCACACGTACACAGGGTCTCAAAAGATGTGATGGCCATCACATTTTGAGAGACCCTAATCTGCAACATTCAGTTTATAGTTTTTTTACAGTTATAAGGCTGGGTTCACACTGCTGCGGTGCGGGAACGCAGCGAATTTACTGCAGGTTCCCGCATCGCACCAACTCGCACGGCAGTTCACACTGCCATATGCGAACTGCTGGGGAGTGTCATACAATGTTAATGACACCCCCAGTTCAGCCCGCATATCGCAATGCGAACTGACAATTCGGACATTTTCGGATCGCATAGGTGTGAACACCCATGCGATCCGATTTTGGTCCGAACAAAAAAAAGGGTCCTGTGCGAGTTTGGACCGAATGCGGTGCGATATCAGCCATACTATCTGTATCATGTGATGTGAACAGCAGTGCGCTGCGAATCACATGCGATGTCTGCCACCGCAGCAGTGTGAACCCAGCCTAAAAGTGGAAAAAAAAAACACACACACAAAAAATAAAAAAGCCAAAAATAGTTGTGGTTGTATTTTTCTTCTCTCTCTCTCTATTGTTCTCTCTCTTATGTTTGCTCTCTACTGTCTGCTCTACTGTTCGCTCACTATTGTTCTATATCTATCGTTCTCTCTCTGTTTTATTTTTACTATGTTTTATTGTATTTGTGTTGCAGGTATAGTATGTTACATTGTAATGTTTGTTTTATTGTTAACCATCATTTGCTTAGCAGGTACGCCATTCAACTGCAGCACGGGTTTATTTATCCTGCGTTTGCTCCCACGATACATACAGTGGGGAGAACAAGTATTTGATACACTGCCAATTTTGCGGGTTTTCCTATTTACAAAGCATGTAGAGGTCTGTAATTTGTATCATAGGTACTCTTCAACCGTGAGAGACGGAATCTAAAACAAAAATCCTGAAAATCACATTGTCTGATTTTTAAATAATTAATTAGCATTTTATTGCATGACATAAGTATTTGATGCATCAGAAAAGTAGAACTTAATATTTGGTACAGAAACCTTTGTTTGCAATTACAGAGATCATACGTTTCCTGTAGTTCTTGACCAGGTTTGCACACACTGCAGCAGGGATTTTGGCTCACTCCTCCATACAGACCTTCTCCAGATCCTTCAGGTTTCGGGGCTGTTGCTGGGCAATACGGACTTTAAGCTCCCTCCAAAGATTTTCTATTGGGTTCAGGTCTGGAGACTGGCTAGGCCACTCCAGGACCTTTTGATTCTTCTTACGGAGCCACTCCTTAGTTGCCCTGGCTGTGTGTTTTTCGGGTCGTTATCTTGCTGGAAGAGCCAGGCACGACCCATCTTTAATGCTCCTACTGAGGGAAGGAGGTTGGCCAAGATCTCGCGATACATGGCCCCATCCATCCTCCCCTCAATACGGTGCAATCGTCCTGTCCCCTTTGCGGAAAAGCAGCCCCAAAGAATGATGTTTCCACCTCCATGCTTCACGGTTGGGATGGTGTTCTTGGGGTTGTACTCATCCTTCTTCTTCCTCCAAACACGGGGAGTGGAGTTTAGACCAAAAAGCTTTATTTTTGTTTCATCAGACCACTTGACCTTCTCCCATTCCTCCTCTGGGTCATCCAGATGGTCATTGGCAAACTTCAGAGGGGCCTGGGCATGCACTGGCTTGAGCAGGGGGACCTTGCGTGTGCTGCAGGATTTTAATCCATGACGGCGTAGTGTGTTACTAATAGTTTTCTTTGAGACTGTGGTCCCAGCTCTCTTTAGGTTATTGACCAGGTCCTGCTGTGTATTTTTGGGCTGATGCCTTACCTTCCTCATGATCATTGATGCCCCACGAGGTGAGATCTTGCATGGAGCCCCAGACCGAGGGAGATTAACCGTCATCTTGAACTTCTTCTATTTTCTAATTATTGCGCCAACAGTTGTTGCCTTCTCACTAAGCTGCTTGCCTATTGTCCTGTAGCCCATCCCAGCCTTGTGCAGGTCTACAATTTTATCCTTGATATCCTTACACGACTCTCTGGTCTTGGCCATTGTGGAGAGGTTGGAGTCTGATTGAGTATGTGGACAGGTGTCAAGTACAGGTAACGAGTTCAAACAGGTGCAGTTAATACAGGTAATGAGTGGAGAACAGGAGGGCTTCTTAAAGAAAAAATAACAGGTCTGTGAGAGCTGGAATTCTTACTGGTTGGTAGGTGATCAAATACTTAAGTCATGCAATAAAATGCAAATTAATTATTTAAAAATCATACAATGTGATTTTCTGGATTTTTGTTTTAGATTCCGTCTCTCACAGTTGAAGAGTACCTATGATAAAAATTACAGACCTCTACATGCTTTGTAACTAGGAAAATCTGCAAAATCGGCAGTGTATAAAATACTTGTTCTCCCCGCCGTGACTCCAGCGCTGTTGGAGGTGATTTCACCACCACAGTTAAAAAAAAGAGCATATATGCCGAAGCATGGGGGCAGGGGTGGAGGAGCGATTGGCTCCTAACATTAGTGGGGGATGCCCCCCTATGCCGAAGCATGGGGGCAGGGGTGGAGGAGCGATTTGCTCCTAACATTAGTGGGGGATGCCCCCATGCTCTGGCATATATTTTTTAGGTACAGATTGAGTTAAAAATGTTTTATTTTTACTATGTTTTATTGTATTTGCTTTGCAGGTATGGTAAGTCTTAGGCCCCTTTCACACTGGGGCGGTGGGGGCGTCGGCGGTACAACAGCACTATTTTTAGCGCTGCTGTACCGTCGTTCTTGTAGCTGTATTCGGCCGCTAGCGGTGCGGTTTTAACCACCGCTGGCGGCCGAAAAAGGGTTAAAATCTCTCATACAGCGCGGCTATAGCCGCGGTATTGCCGCGGTATAGCCGCGCTGTCCCATTGATATCAATGGGCAGGAGCGGTTTAGGAGCGGTGAATACACCGCTCCAAAAAAGTGGTTTGCAGGACTTTTTTCACCGCCCTGCCTGCGCACCGCTTCAGTGTGAAAGCCCTCGGGCTTTCACACTGAACAAACAGCGGAGGCTGTTTAGGGGCGGTTTGCAGGCAGTATTTTTAGCGCAATACCGCCTGCAAACCGCCCCAGTGTGAAAGGGGTCTTACTGTTATACTGTAATGTTACTTTGTTTTATTGTTAACCATCATTTGCTTAGCAGGTACGCCATTCAGCTGCAGCACTGATTTACCTATCTTGACAGCAACAGCGTTTTCTCCCACGATACGTAAATCAGCGTCTCCAGCGCTGTAGGAGGTGATTTCAGAAAATGGTGCATGTATGCCCATCATTAGAAGTGGGTGGATGAAGGGCGGTATTCTATTGGTGGGTATACCCACCGATCAGTCTCTTTTTTTTGTTCAGCCCACAGGTTGCATGTAAAAAAAAAACATTACAATATATGTCCAACAAGGACCAGCAACGTACTGGTATGTTGCTGGACTTTGAGTGGTTATACCAGAATGATGCCTGCAGGTTTAGGTATCATCTTGGTATCATTCTTTTCAGCCAGCGGTCGGCTTTCATGTAAAAGCAATCCTAGCAGCTAATTAGCCTCTAGACTTCTTTTATAAGCAGTGGGAAGGAGCGTACCCCCCCTCCCTCCGTCTTCCATGGTTTTCTCGGGCTCTCCTGTCCCAACAGGGAACCCGAGAATGCAGCCAGTGGTTCCGCCAGCTGACCATAGAGCTGATCAGAGACCAGAACAGCTCCAATCATCTCTATGGTCTAAGAAACCGGAAGCTACGAGCATTTTGTGACCTTGGTTTCGCCATATATAAACAGCGCCATTGGGAAATTGGCAAAGCATTTTATCACACCGATCTTGGTGTGGTTAGATACTTTGAGGGCAGAGGAGAGATCTAGGGTCTAATAGACCCCAGTTTTTTCAAAAAAGAGTAACTGTCACTACCTATTGCTATCATAGGGGATATTTACATTCCCTGAGATAACAATAAAAATGATTAAAAAAAATGAAAGGAACAGTTTAAAAATATAATAAAGAAGCAAAATAATTAATTAAAAAAAAAAGCACCCCTGTCCCCCTGTGCTCATGCGCAAAGGCGAACGCAATCGTCGGCCTGGTGTTATATGTAAACAGCAATTGCACAATGCATGCGAGGTATCACCGCAAAGGTCAGATCGAGGGCAGTAATTTTAGCAGTAGACCTCCTCTGTAAATCTAAAATGGTAACCAGTAAAGGCTTTTAAAGGCTTTTAAAAATGTATGTAGTTTGTCGCCGCTGCACGTTTGTGCGCAATTTTAAAGCATGTTGTGTTTGGTATCCATGTACTTTTTTATATCATCAAACATTTGGGCAATATAGTGTGTTTTAGTGCCTTAAAATTAAAAAAAGTGTGTTTTTTCCAAAAAAATTGCGTTTGAAAAATCGCTGCGCAAATACTGTGTGAAAAAAAAATTGCAACACTCACCATTTTAATCTGTAGGGCCTTTGCTTTAAAAAAAATATAATGTTTGGGGGTTAATTTTGTTGCAAAAAAAATATATATGTTCATGTGAACAAAAAGTGTCAGAAAGGGCTTTGTCTTCAAGTGGTTAGAAGAGTGGGTGATGTGTGACTTCTAAATGCTTCTAAATGTTGTGCATACAATGCCAGGACAGATTAACCCCCCTCCCCCCCAAATGACCCCTTTTTGGAAAGTAGACACCCCAAGCTATTTGCTGATAGGCATGTTGAGTCCATGGAATATTTAATATTTTGTCACAAGTTTCAGGAAAATTACACTTTTTTTTACACAAAGTTGTCACTAAATGATATTTTGTTCAAACATGGCATGAGTTTATGTGGAATTACACCCCAAAATACATTCTGCTGCTTCTCCTGTGTATGGGGATACCACATGTTTGGGACTTTTTTGGAGCCTAGCCGCGTACAGGACCTCAAAATTCAATCACCTCCTTCAGGATTTCTAAAGGCGTAAAATTGTAATTTTACTCCTCACTACCTTTCACAGTTACGGAGGCCCTGAAATGTCCAGATATCATAAAACCCCCCCAAATTACCCCATTTTGGAAAGTAGACATGGTATTTGCTAAGAGGAATGATGAGTATTTTACAGATCTCAATTATTTTTGAAAATGATGAAAGAAAAGAAAAATGTATTTTTTTTTTCTTTTTTCAATTTTCAAAACTTTGTGACAAAAAGCGAGATCTGCAAAATACTCAACATGCCTCTCAGTAGATAGCTTGGGGTGTCTACTTTCCAAAATGGGGTCATTTGGGGGGGGGGAGTATGCTATCTGGGCATTTAGTGGCCTCTGAAACTGTGATAGGCAGTGAGGAGTGAAATCAAAAATGTACGCCCTAAGAAAGCCTGAAGGCGGTGATTGGTTTTCGGGGTCCTGTACGCGGTTAGACTGCCAAAAAGTTCCACACATGTGGTATCCCCATACTCAGGAGAAGCAGCAGAATGTATTTTTGGGTGTAATTCCACATATAACCATGCCATGTTTGAACAATATATCATTTAGTGACAATGTTGTGTAAAAAAAATAAAATGTTATTTTCCCGCAACTTGTGGCAAAATATAAAATATTCCATGGACTCAACATGCCTATCAGCAAATAGCTTGGGGTGTCTACTTTCCAAAATGGGGTCATTTGGGAGGGGGGGGGGGTTGTGCTATCTTGGCATTTTATGGCCTTCAAAACTGTGATAGGTAGTGAGGAGTGAAATAAAACAAAATTTCGCCCAAATGCTGCGTACACACGAGAGAAATTTCCGACAGAAAGAGTCTGATGGGAGCTTTTCATCGTATATTCCGACCGTGTGTATGCCCCATTGGACTCTTTCTGTCGAAAATTCAGACGGACTTAGATAGAGAACATGTTCTATATTTTTCCCACGGATCAAATTACTATCGGGAAAACCGCTCGTCTGTATGCTGTTCCGACGCACCAAAAACAATGCGTGCTCTGAAGCAAGCTATTGGCTACTGGCTATTGAACTTCCATTTTCTAGTCCCGTCGTACGTGTTGTACATCACCACGTTCTGGACGGTCGGAATTTGGTGTGACCGTGTGTGTGCAAGACAGCTTGAGCGGAATTCCGTCGGAACTCCGTCGTAAAAACCTTCAGAGTTTATTCCGACGGCAAAACCAGTCGTGTGTACAGGGCATTAGAAAGCCTGAAGGCGGTGCTTAGTTTTTGGGGTCCTGTACACGGCTAGGTTCCAAAAAAGTCTCGTACATGTGGTATCCCCATACTCAGGAGAAGCAGCAGAATTTTGGGGTGTAATTCCACATATAACCATGGCATGTGACAGCTTTGTGTAATTTTTTTTTTCTCATTATTCAATCACTTGTGACTAGGGATGAGCCGAACACCCCCCTGTTCGGTTCGCACCAGAACATGCGAACAGGAAAAAAGTTCGCTCGAACACGCGAACACCGTTAAAGTCTATGGGACACGAACATGAATAATCAAAAGTGCTAATTTTAAAGGCTTATATGCAAGTTATTGTCATAAAAAGTGTTTGGGGACCCGGGTCCTGCCCCAGGGGACATGGATCAATGCAAAAAAAAGTTTTAAAAACGGCCGTTTTTTCAGGAGCAGTGATTTTAATAATGCTTAAAGTCAAACAATAAAAGTGTAATATCCCTTTAAATTTCATACCTGGGGGGTGTCTATAGTATGCCTGTAAAGGGGCGCATGTTTCCCGTGCTTAGAACAGTCTGACAGCAAAATGACATTTCGAAGGAATAAAAACCCATTTAAAACTACCCGCGGCTATTGCATTGCTGACAATACACATAGAAGTTCATTGATAAAAACGGCATGGGAATTCCCCATAGGGAAACCCCGAACCAAAATTTAAAAAAAAATGACGTGGGAGTCCCCCTAAATTCCATACCAGGCCCTTCAGGCCTGGTATGGATATTAAGGGGAACCCCGGCCAAAATGTAAAAAAAAAATGACGTGGGGTTCCCCCTAAATTCCATAACAGACCCTTCAGGTCTGGTATGGATTTTAAGGGGAACCCCGCGCCAAAAAAAAAACGGCATGGGGTCCCCCCAAAAATCCATACCAGACCCTTATCCGAGCACGCAACCTGGCAGGCCGCAGGAAAAGAGGGGCGGACGAGAGTGCAGCCCCACCCCTCCTGAACCGTACCAGGCCACATGCCCTCAACATTGGGAGGGTGCTTTGGGGTAGCCCCCCAAAACACCTTGTCCCCATGTTGATGAGGACAAGGGCCTCATCCCCACAACCCTGGCCGGTGGTTGTGGGGGTCTGCGGGCGGGGGGCTTATCGGAATCTGGAAGCCCCCTTTAACAAGGGGACCCCCAGATCCCGGCCCCCCCCGTGTGAAATGGTAAGGGGGTACTTACCCCTACCATTTCACTAAAAAACTGTCAAAAATGTTAAGAATGACAAGAGACAGTTTTTGACAATTCCTTTATTTAAATGCTTCTTCTTTCTTCTATCTTCCTTCATCTTCTTCTTCTTCTGGTTCTTCTGGCTCTTCTGGTTCTTCCTCCGGCGTTCTCGTCCAGCATCTCCTCCGCGGCGTCTTCTATCTTCTTTTCCTTGGGCCGCTCCGCACCCATGGCATGGGGGGAGGCTCCCGCTTTTCTTCCTTCTTCTCTTCTTCTCTTCTTCATTTTCTTCTCCGGGCCGCTCCGCATCCATGCTTGCATGGAGGGAGGCTCCCGCTGTGTGATGGCGTCTCCTCGTCTGACGGTTCTTAAATAACGGGGGGCGGGGCCACCCGGTGACCCCGCCCCCTCTGACGCACGGGACATGACGGGACTTCCCTGTGGCATTCCCCGTGATGTCACAGGGAAGTCCCGTCAAGTCACCGTGTGTCAGAGGGGGGCGGGGTCACTGGGTGACCCCCCCCTTATTTAAGAACCGTCAGACGAGGAGACGCCGTCACACAGCGGGAGCCTCCCTCCATGCCAGCATGGGTGCGGAGCGGCCCGGAGAAGAAAATGAAGAAGAGAAGAAGAGAAGAAGGAAGAAGAGAAGAGGATGAAGAAGAAGATGAAGAGAAGAGCGGGAGCCTCCCCCCATGCCATGGGTGCGGAGCGGCCCGAGGAGAAGAAGATAGCAGACGCCGCGGAGGAGATGCTGGACGAGAACGCTGGAGGAAGAACCAGAAGAGCCAGAAGAACCAGAAGAAGATGAAGGAAGATAGAAGAAAGAAGAAGCATTTAAATAAAGGAATTGTCAAAAACTGTCTCTTGTCATTTTTAACATTTTTGACAGTTTTTTAGTGAAATGGTAGGGGTAAGTACCCCCTTACCATTTCACACAGGGGGGGGGCGGGATCTGGGGGACCCCTTGTTAAAGGGGGCTTCCAGATTCAGATAAGCCCCCCACCCGTAGACCCCCACAACCACCGGCCAGGGTTGTGGGGATGAGGCCCTTGTCCTCATCAACATGGGGACAAGGTGTTTTGGGGGGCTACCCCAAAGCACCCTCCCAATGTTGAGGGCATGTGGCCTGGTACGGTTCAGGAGGGGGGGTGCACTCTCGTCCCCCCCTCTTTTCCTGCGGCCTGCCAGGTTGCGTGCTCGGATAAGGGTCTGGTATGGATTTTTGGGGGGACCCCACGCCGTTTTTTTTTTTAGCACGGGGTTCCCCTTAAAATCCATACCAGACCTGAAGGGTCTGGTATGGAATTTAGGGGGAACCCCACGTCATTTTTTTTTTTTTTATTTTGGCCGGGGTTCCCCTTAATATCCATACCAGACCTGAAGGGCCTGGTATGGAATTTAGGGGGACTCCCACGCCATTTTTTTTTAAAAATTTTGGTTCAGGGTTTCCCTGTGGGGAATTCCCATGCCATTTTTATCAATGAACTTCTATGTGTATTGTTGGCAATGCAATAGCCGCGGGTAGTTTTAAATGGGTTTTTTCCTTCGAAATGTCGTTTTGCTGTCAGACTGTTCTAAACACGGGAAACATGCGCCCCTTTACAGGCATACTATAGACACCCCCCAGGTACGAAATTTAAAGGGATATTACACTTTTATTGTTTGACTTTAAGCATTATTAAAATCACTGCTCCTGAAAAAACTGCCGTTTTTAAAACTTTTTTGGGCATTGATCCATGTCCCCTGGGGCAGGACCCGGGTCCCCAAACACTTTTTATGACAATAACTTGCATATAAGCCTTTAAAATTAGCACTTTTGATTATTCATGTTCGTGTCCCATAGACTTTAACGGTGTTCGCGTGTTCGAGCGAACTTTTTTCCTGTACACATGTTCTGGTGCGAACCGAACAGGGGGGCGTTCGGCTCATCCCTAGTAGTCATAAACTAAAAGCTGTGTAAATTCCAGAAAATGTACCCTAGTTTGTAGACGTTATAATTTTTGTGCAAACCAATAAATATACGCTTATTGACATTTATTTTACCAAAGACATGTGGCTGAATACATTTTGGCCTAAATATATGACTAAAATTGAGTTTATTATTTTTTTTTATAACAAAAAGTAGAAAATATCATTTTTTTTCAAAATTTTCGGTCTGTTTCCGTTTATATCGCAAAAAATAAAAATCGCAGAGGTAATCAAATAGCTCTATTTGTGGGGAAAAAAGGGTGCAAATTTCATTTAGGTACAACATTGCATGACCGCACAATTACCAGTTAAAGCAGAGCAGTGCCAAATTGTAAAAAGTCCTCCGGTCATTGAGCTGCCAAATCCTCCGGGGCTGAAGTGGTTAAAAACCAACAACACAATTCACGATGCAGGGATGAAACATATTCAAAGATGTCCTCCCTGTCTCCTCATGGCTGCACAACACAAATTTCAAATGAAGCGAAAATATCTCCATACCGGTACGGCAAATCGTGCACTGGCTTTCGTGGGTGCGCCGCCGGCGTGCACTGCATTTGTCCAGCGGGGGAGCCAATCAGCGGGTCTGGCAGACTCAATGTCCACTGGCTGCCTGTGATCGTTCCCCACAGAGACAGAATGGAGATCTGCCTTAGTAAATAAGGCAGATCTCCGTTCTGTCAGGAGATGGCACTGACTGTCTTCCTGCTAAGATGGATTTGTGTGTTTCCCCAGTCACACAGTCCCCCATACAGTTAGAAAACACAAACAGGGAACACATTTAATCCCTTGATCGTCCCTGATGTTAACCCCTTCCCTGTGTCATTAGCACAATGTCAGTGCATATTTTTAGCACCGATCACTGTAATAATGTCACTGGTTCCTAAAAAAAAGTGTCAAAAATGTCAGTTAGGTGTCCGATCTGTCCGCTGGCAATGTCGCAGTCCAGCTAAAAATCACTGATCGCCGCCATTACTAGCAAAAAATAAATAAAAATGACATAAATCTTTGCGCAAACCAATCAATATACGCTTATTGGGATTTTTTTAATAAATATAATAAAAATATAATATTTAATAAAATATGTAGAAGAATACATATTGGCCTAAACTGATTTTTTATATACAGTTGTGCTCATAAGTTTACATACCCTGGCAAAATTTATGATTTCTTGGCCATTTTTCAGAGAATATGAATGATAACACAACAACATTTCTTTCACTCATGGTTAGTGTTTGGCTGAATCCATTTATTATCAATCAACTGTGTTTACTCTTTTTAAATCAAAATCACAACAGAAACTACCCAAATGACCCTGATCAAAAGTTTACATACCCTGGTGATTTTGGCCTGATAACATGCACACAAATTGACACAAAGCGGTTTGAATGGCTATTAAAGGTAACCATCCTCACCTGTGATCTCTTTGCTTGTAATTAGTGTGTGTGTATAAAGGGTCAATGAGTTTCTGTACTCCTGACAGACCCTTGCATCTTTCATCCAGTGCTGCACTGATGTTTCTGGATTCTGAGTCATGGGGAAAGCAAAAGAATTGTCAAAGGATCTGCGGGAAAAGGTAGTTGAACTGTATAAAACAGGAAAGGGATATAAAAAGATATCCAAGGAAATGAGAATGCCAATCAGCAGTGTTCAAACTAATCAAGAAGTGGAAAATTAGGTTTCTGTTTCTGTTGAAACCAAACCACGGTCAGGTAGACCAAATAAAATGTCAGCCACAACTGCCAGGTTAAATTGCTAGGGATGCAAAGAAAAACCCACAAATAACTTCAGGTGAAATACAGGACTCTCTGAAAACATGTGGTGTGGCTGTTTCAAGATGCACAATAAGGAGGCGCTTGAAGAAAGATGGTCTGCATCGAATCGCCAGATGAAAGCTATTATTACGCAAATGCCACAAAGTATCCCGCTATAACAATGCACCAAACAGCACAAAGACAAGCCTCAAAACTTCTGGCATAAAGTCATTTGGAGTGATAAGATCAAAATTTAGCTTTTTGGCCACAACCATAAACGCTACATTTGGAGAAGAGTCAACAAGGCCTATGATGAAAGGTACACCATTCCTACTATGAAACACGGAGGTGGGTCGCTGATGTTTTGGGGATGTGTGAGCTACAAAGGCACAGGAAATTTAGTCAAAATTGATGGCAAGATGAATGCATAATGTTATCAAAAAATACTGGAGGAACATTTGCATTCATCACCCAGGAAGCTGCGCATGGGACATACTTGGACATTCCAACATGACAATGATCCAAAACACAAGGCCAAGTCGACCTGTCATTGGCTACAGCAGAATAAAGTGAAGGTTCTGGAATGGCCATCTCAGTCTCCTGACCTCAATATCATTGAGCCACTCTGGGGAGATCTCAAACGTGCAGTTCATGCAAGACAGCCCAAGAATTTACAGGAATTGGAGGCTTTTTGCCAAGAGGAATGGGCAGCTTTACCATCTGAGAAGATAAAGAGCCTCATCCACAAATACCACAAAAGACTTCAAGCTGTCATTGATGTTAAAGGGGGCAATACAAGGCATTAAGAACTGGGGTATGTAAACTTTTGATCAGGGCCATTTGGGTAGTTCCTGTTGTCATTATGATTTAAAAAGAGTAAACACAGTTGATTGATAATGGCTTCAGCCAACCACTAACCATGAGTGAAAGAAAAGTTTTTGTGTTATTCATATTCTCTGAAAAATGGCCAGGAAATCATAAATTCTGCCAGGTTATGTAAACTTATGAGCACAACTGTATATATTTTTTGGATGTGTATTATAGCAGAAAGTAAAAAGTATTGTTTATTTTTCAAAACTGGTGGTTTTGTTTTGTTTTTAGCGCAAAAAAAAACAAGAATGCAGAGGTGATCGAATACCACCAAAAGAAAGTTTTATTTGTGGGGAAAAAAAGGACGTCAATATTGTTTGGGTACAACGTCGCACGACTGCGCAATTGTTAGTTAAAGTAACGCAGTGCTGTATCGCAAAAAATGGCCTGGTCATTAAGGGGATAAATCCTTCCTGGGCTGAAGTGGTTAACCACTTGCCGACCGCCTAGCGCAGATATACTGCGGCAGAATGGCACAGGCAGGCAAAATCACATACCCGGTACGTGATTTGCCTACCGCGGGCGGGGGGCGCAACGCGCCCCCCGGTGCCCGAGGCGGTCGGCATCGTTAGGGGAGCGATCCGTGCTGAGGGGGAGGCCACACATTCGTGGCCACCCCCTCGCGATCGCTCCCAATGAATGACGATCTTCCTCTGCCTCTGTAATGTAAACAGCGGCAGAGGAAGTGATGTCATCTCTCCTTGTGTCGGTCTTTTCATTCCGGCGCCGAGGAGAGAAGGCATCCAAGTAAGTGCACCAACACTACACTAACAGTAGAACATTCTAGACACACATTTCACCCCCCAGTCACCCTCGATCACCCCCGATCATCCCCCTGCCCCCCTGTCACAGTGACACCAATAGCAGTTTTTTTTTCTTTCTGATTATTGCATTGGTGTCATTTTGTGACAGTTATAAGTGGTAGGGCAGTTAGTGTTAGGCCCCTTTAGGTCTAGGGTACCCCCTAACCCCCCCAATAAAGTTTTAACCCCTTGATCACCCCTCGTCGCCAGTGTCACTAAGCGATCATTTTTCTGATCGCTGTATTAGTGTCACAGGTGACTCTAGTTAGGGAGGTAAGTATTTAGGTTCACCGTCAGCATTTTATAGCATCAGGGACCCCCATATACTACCTAATAAAAGGTTTTAACCCCCTGATTGCCCCCTAGTTAAACCTTTCACCAGTGATCACCGTATAACTGTTACGGGTGACGCTGGTTAGTTTATTTTTTATAGTGTCAGGGCACCCGCCGTTTATTACCTAATAAAGGTTTAACCCCCTGATCACCCGGCGGGTGATACAAGTTAGGTTTTAGGGTCAGATAGGGTCTGCGTCGTCCCAGGCAGCGTCAGATTAGTGCCAGTACCGCTAACACCTACGCACGCAGCATACACCTCCATTAGTGGTATAGTATATGAACGGATCAATATCTGATCAGATCTATACTAGCGTCCCCAGCAGTTTAGGGTTTCCAAAAACGCAGTGTTAGCGGGATCAGCCCAGATACCTGCTAGGACCTGCGTTTTGCCCCTCTGCCCGGCCCAGCCCAGCCCGCCCAAGTGCAGTATCGATTGATCACTGTCACTTACAAAACACTAAACACATAACTGCAGCGTTCGCAGAGTCAGGCCTGATCCCTGCGATCGCTAACAGTTTTTTTGGTAGCGTTTGAATCAGTCGCTAACAGGAGCTTTTTTACCTGTGAGTCTCACTACTGTACCACTAAATTTAGAGCCCAAAATGGCAAATTGAAGGTACAGTAGTGAAGAGGCCTACACGTTTCTGAGCATGACAGATAGTAAAGAGGAAGTCACTCATCTGTCAGATTCAGGCTCAGAATACGATCCTGTAGACGAAAGCGGCTCCATGACAGATAGCTCTAACGACGGAGTTGTGGTCCCTGCCAAGGTCAGGCGCACCCGACCCCAATCTTCTTCTGCTGTTGTTGAGGTGCAGGAACCGCAGGTCCCTCGTATGGAGCAGAGCAGTACTAGCGCCGCTTTTCCTTCTGGTGAACTGGCAAGCACCAGCGGCCTAGTACACCCTGGTCGTAGTCAAACCAGCACTGCAGTAACACTCTGTGACGTGGCGAGTCCCATAAGTGCAGTTCAAGCTGGTGAGGTGGCAAGCACAAGTAGTGTCCCGCTGCCACCAAGAAGAAGACAAACACAGGCCCATTGTGCCCATGGTGCCCTTCCTGCTGCATTCGCCAATCTTAATTGGGAGCCCACCACTTCTGCAGCACCCATACTTCCCCCATTCACATCCCCAACCAAATGCAGTCGGCTGCATGAGAGCCATTTTCTTTATGTCCTCCCGAGTACCCCTACCCAATGAACCCCCCAAAAAAGATTTTGTGTCTGCAGCAAGCGCGGATATAGGCGTGACACCCACTATTATTGTCCATCCTGTCCTGACAATCCTGGTCTTTGCATTGGTGAATGTTTTGAACGCTGCCATACGCTAGTTGAGTATTAGCGTAGGCTACAGCATTGCACAGGCTAGGCACACTTTCACAGGGTCTTTTGAGAGACCCGAACCTGGAACCGGTTACAGTTATAAAAGTTACAGTTACAAAAAAAAGTGTAAAAAAAAAAAAGTAAAAAAAAAAAATATATATATATAAAATAAAAAAATAAAAATAGTTGTCATTTTATTGTTCTCTCCATTCTCTCTCTATTGTTCTGCTCTTTTTTTACTGTATTCTATTCTGCAATGTTTTATTGTTATTATGTTTTATCATGTTTGCTTTTCAGGTATGCAATTTTTTATACTTTACTGTTTACTGTATTTTATTGTTAACCATTTTTTTGTTTTCAGGTACGCCATTCAGCTGCAGCGCAGATTTATCTATCTTGACAGTAACAGCGTTTGCTCCCACGATACATAAAGCCGTGACTCCAGCACTGTCGGAGGTGATTTTATCACCACAGTTTAAAAAAAAGAGCATATATGCCGAAGCATGGGGGCAGCAGGGGCGGAGGAGCGATTTGCTCCTAACTTTTGGGGCGGATGCCCCCATGCTTCGGCATATATAAATGGTGCATGTATGCCCATCGTTAGAAGTTGGTGGATGAAGGGAGGTATTCTAATGGTGGGCATACCCACCGATCAATCTCTTTTTTTCGTTCAGCCCACAGGCTGCATAAAAAAAAGATTACAATATATGCCCAACAAGGACCAGCAACGTATTGGTATGTTGTTGAACTTTGAGTGGTTAAACCAGAATGATGCCTGCAGGTTTAGGTATCATCTTGGTATCATTCCTTTCAGCCAGCGGTCGGCTTTCATGTAAAAGCAATCCTAGCAGCTAATTAGCCTCTAGACTGCTTTTACAAGCATTGGGAGGGAATGCCCCACCCACCGTCTTCCATGTTTTTCTCTGGCTCTCCTGTCCCAACAGGGAACCAGAGAATGCAGCCGGTGATTCGGCCAGCTGACCATAGAGCTGATCAGAGACCAGAACAGCTCCAATCATCTCTATGGCCTAAGAAACCGGAAGCTACGAGCATTTCATGACTTAGATTTTGCCGGATGTAAACAGCGCCATTGGGAAATTGGGAAAGCATTTTATCACACTGATCTTGGTGTGGTCAGATGCTTTGAGAGCAGAGAAGAGATCTAGGGTCTAATAGACCCCATTTTTTTCAAAAAAGAGTACTTGTCACTACCTATTGCTATCATAGGGGATATTTACATTCCCTGACATAAATGATAAAAAAAATGAAAGGAACAGTTTAAAAAGCAAAAAAAATCATAAAGAAAAAAAAAAAAAGCACCCTTGTCCCTCCCTGCTCTCGCGCAAAGGCGAACGCAAGCGTTGGTCTGGCGTCAAATGTAAACAGCAATTGCACCATGCATGTGAGGTATCAACGCGAAGGTCAGATCGAGGGCAGTAATTTCAGCAGTAGACTTCCTCTGTAAATCTAAAGTGGTAACTTGTAAAGGCTTTTAAAGGATTTTAAAAATGTATGTAGTTTATCGCCACTGCAGGTTTGTGCGGTGCACAAAGCATGTTGTGTTTGGTATCCATGTACTCAACCTAAGATCATCTTTTTTATGTCATCAAACATTTGGGCAATATAGTGTGTTTTAGTGCATTAAAATAAAAAAAAAAATGCATTTGAAAAATTGCTGCGCAAATACTGTGTGAAAAAAAAAAATGAAACATCCACCATTTTAATCTGTAGGGCATTTGCTTTAAAAAAATATACAATGTTTAGGGGTTCAAAGTCATTTTCTTGCAAAAAAAATTATTTTTTCATGTAAACAAATAGTGTCAGAAAGGGCTTTGTCGTTAAGTGGTTAGAAGAGTGGGTGATGCGTGACATAAGCTTCTAAATGTTGTGCATAAAATGCCAGGACAGTTCAAAACCCCACAAATGACCCCATTTTGGAAAGTAGACACCCCAAGATATTTGCTGAGAGGCATGTTGAGTCCATGGAATGTTTTATATTGTGACACCAAAAGACAATTTTTTTTTTTTATTTGCACAAAGTTGTCACTAAATGATATATTGCTCAAACATGCCATGGGCATATGTGAAATTACACCCCAAAATACATTCTGTTGCTTCTCCTGAGTACGGGGATACCACATGTGTGAGGCTTTTTGGGAGCCTAGCCGTGTACGGGACCCCGAAAACCAAGCACCGCCTTCAGGGTTTCTAAGGGTGTAAATTTTTGATTTCACTCCTCACTGCCTATCACAGTTTCGGAGGCCATGGAATGCCCAGATGGCACAAACCCCCCCACAAATGACCCCATTTTGGAAAGTAGACACCCCAAGCTATTTGCTGAAAGGTATGCTGAGTATTTTGCAGACCTCACTTTTTGTCACAAAGTTTTGAAAATTGAAAAAAGAAAAAAAATACATTTTTCTTTTCTTTCTTCATTTTCAAAAACAAATGAGAGCTTCAAAATACTCACCACATCTCTCAGCAAATAGCTTGGGGTGTCTACTTTCCAAAATGGGGTCATTTGGGGGGGTTTGTGTCATCTTGGCATTTTATGGCCTTGGAAACTGTGATAGGTAGTGAGGAGTGAAATCAAAAATTTACGCCCTTAGAAATCCTGAAGGCGGTGATTGGTTTTCGGGGCCCCGAACGCAGCTAGGCTCCCGAAAAGTCCCACACATGTGGTATCCCCATACTCAGGAGAAGCAGCAGCATGTATTTTGGGGTGTAATTCCACATATGCCCATGGCATGTTTGAGCAATATATCATTTAGTGACAACTTTGTGCAAAAAAAAAAAAAGAATTTGTCATGTTCCCGCAACTTGTGGCAAAATATAAAATATTCCATGGACTCAACATGCCTCTCAGCAAATAGCTTGGGGTGTCTACTTTCCAAAATGGGGTCATTTGGGGGGGAGGGGTTTGAACTGTCCTGGCATTTTATGGCCTTCAAAACTGTGATAGGTAGTGAGGAGTGAAATCAAAAATTTACGCCCTTAGAAATCCTGAAGGCGGTGCTTGGTTTTCGGGGCTCCCAAAAAGTCCCACACATGTGAATCCCAATACTCAGGAGAATCAGCAGAATGTTTTCTGAAGTGCAATTCCACATATGCACATGGCCTGTGTGAGCAATATATCATTTAGTGACAACTTTCTGTAAATTTTTTTTTTTTTGTCATTATTCAATCACTTGGGACAAAAAAAAATAATATTCAATGGGCTCAACATGACTCTCAGCAATTTCCTTGGGTGTCTACTTTCCAAAATGGGGTCATTTGAGGGGGGGGGGGGGGGGTGTACTGCCCTGCCATTTTAACACCTCAAGAAATGAGATAGGCAGTCATAAACTAGAAGCTGTGTAAATTCCAGAAAATGTACCCTAGTTTGTAGACGCTATAACTTTTGTGCAAACCAATAAATATATGCTACCACAGACATGTGGCTGAATACATTTTGGACTAAATGTATGACTAAAATTGAGTTTATTGGATTTTTTTTTATAACAAAAAGTAGAAAATATCATTTTTTTTCAAAATTTTCTTTTTCCGTTTATAGCGCAAAAAATAAAAACCGCCGAGGTGATCAAATACCATCAAAAGAAAGCTCTATTTGTGGAAACAAAAAGACGCAAATTTTGTTTGGGTACAGCATTGCATGACCGCGCAATTAGCAGTTAAAGCGACGCAGTGCCAAACTGTCCACTCTACCAGTGAGCTTACCTCTGCTACCTCACTCCCAGTAACTAGGGATGAGCCAAACACCCCCCGGTTCGGTTCGCAGCAGAACATGCAAACAGGCAAAAAATTTGTTCGAACACCGTTAAAGTCTACGGGACACGAATATGAATAATCAAAAGTGCTAATTTTAAAGGCTTATATGCATGGTATTGTCATAAAAAGTGTTTGGGGACCTGCGTCCTGCCCCAGGGGACATGTATCAATGCAAAAAAAAGTTTCAAAAATGGCCGTTTTTTCAGGAGCAGTGATTTTAATAATGCTTAAAGTGAAACAATAAAAGTGAAATATTCCTTTAACCACTTGCTTACTAGGCACTTAAACCCCCCTCCTATCCAGACCAATTTTCAGCTTTCAGTGCTCTCACACTTTGAATGACAATTACTCAGTCATTCAACACTGTACCCAAATGATTTTTTTGTCCTTTTTTTCATACAAATAGAGCTTTATTTTGGTGGTATTTGATCACCTCTGGGTTTTTTATTTTTTGCGCTATAAATGAAAAAAGACCGAAAATTTTGAAAAAAAACACATTTTTCCTAATTTCTGTGATAAAATTTTGCAAATTTGTAATTTTTCTTAATAAATTTTGGCCACAATTTATACTGCTACATATCTTTGGTAAAAAATAACCAAAAATTTGTGGAAATTATTTGGTCTGTGTGAAAGTTTTAGAGTCTACAAGCTATGGTGCAAATCATAAAAAAATTATCTGATGTACTGAGGCCTATCTCATTTCCTGAAACCCTAACAAGCCAGGGAAGTACAAATGCCCCCCAAATAACCCCTTTTTGGAAAGTAGACATTTCAATGTATTTAGTTAGAGGCATGGTGAGTTATTTGAAGTTGTATTTTTTTCCCACAATTCTTTGCAAAATTGAGATTTTTTTTTTCCCCCACAAAATTGTCATTGTAATAGCTTATTTCTCTCACATGGCATGTGTATACCACAAATGACACCCCAAAATACATTCTGCTACTCCTCCTGAGTATTACGATACCACATGTGTGGGACTTTTTCACTGCCTGGCCACATACAGAGGCCCAACATGCATGGAGCACCATCAGGTGTTCTAGGACCATAAATTATACATCACATTTCTCAACCACCTATTACACTTTTGAAGGCCCTGGAGCACCAGGACAATGGAAACACCAACAAAATGACCCCATTTTGGAAAGCTAACACCCCAACGTATAATCTATGAGGCATAATGAGTCTTTTGAATGGTTTATTTTTTTCCAGAAGTTTTTGGAAAATGTGGAAAAAAATGAAAACGCATTTTTTTTTACACAAAGTTGTCGGTTTATAAGATATTTCCAACACATAGCATTTAGATAGCAAAAATGACACCCCAAAATACATTCTGCTACTCCTCCTGAGTATTACGATACCACATGTGTGGGACTTTTTCACTGCCTGGCCACATACAGAGGCCCAACATGCATGGAGCACCATCAGGTGTTCTAGGAGCATAAATTACACATCACATTTCTCAACCACCTATTACACTTTTGAAGGCCCTGGAGCACCAGGACAATGGAAACACCCACAAAATGACCCCATTTTGGAAAGCTAACACCCAAACACATAATCTATGAGGCATAATGAGTCTTTTGAATGGTTTATTTTTTTCCAGAAGTTTTGGGAAAATGTGGAAAAAAATGAAAACGCATTTTTTTTTACACAAAGTTGTCCGTTTATAAGATATTTCTAACACATAGCATTTAGATAGAAAAAATGACACCCCAAAATACATTCTGCTACTCCTCCTGAGTATTACGATACCACATGTGTGGGACTTTTTCACTGCCTGGCCACATACAGAGGCCCAACATGCATGGAGCACCATCAGGTGTTCTAGGACCATAAATTATACATCACATTTCTCAACCACCTATTACACTTTTGAAGGCCCTGGAGCACCAGGACAATGGAAACACCAACAAAATGACCCCATTTTGGAAAGCTAACACCCCAACGTATAATCTATGAGGCATAATGAGTCTTTTGAATGGTTTATTTTTTCCAGAAGTTTTTGGAAAATGTGGAAAAAAATGAAAACGCATTTTTTTTTACACAAAGTTGTCGGTTTATAAGATATTTCCAACACATAGCATTTAGATAGCAAAAATGACACCCCAAAATACATTCTGCTACTCCTCCTGAGTATTACGATACCACATGTGTGGGACTTTTTCACTGCCTGGCCACATACAGAGGCCCAACATGCATGGAGCACCATCAGGTGTTCTAGGAGCATAAATTACACATCACATTTCTCAACCACCTATTACACTTTTGAAGGCCCTGGAGCACCAGGACAATGGAAACACCCACAAAATGACCCCATTTTGGAAAGCTAACACCCCAATGTATAATCTATGAGGCATAATGAGTCTTTTGAATGGTTTATTTTTTTCCAGAAGTTTTTGGAAAATGTGGAAAAAAATGAAAACGCATTTTTTTTTACACAAAGTTGTCCGTTTATAAGATATTTCCAACACATAGCATTTAGATAGCAAAAATGACACCCCAAAATACATTCTGCTACTCCTCCTGAGTATTATGATACCACATGTGTGGGACTTTTTCACTGCCTGGCCACATACAGAGGCCCAACATGCATGGAGCACCATCAGGTGTTCTAGGAGCATAAATTACACAGCACATTTCTCAACCACCTATTACATTTTTGAAGGCCCTGGAGCACCGGGACAATAGAAACACCCACAAAATGACCCCATTTTGGAAAGCTAACACCCTAACGTATAATCTATGAGGCATAATGAGTCTTTTGAACGGTTCATTTTTTTCCAGAAGTTTTTGAAAAATGTGGAAAAAAAATGAAAACGCATTTTTTTTACACAAAGTTGTCCGTTTATAAGATATTTCCAACACATAGCATTTGGATAGCAAAAATGACACCCCAAAATACATTCTGCTACTCCTCCTGAGTATGGCGATACCACATGTGTGAGACTTCTACACAGCCTGGCCACATACAGAGATCCAACATGCAAGGAACACCGTCAGGTGTTCCAGGGACACATAGCATGCACATACCAAGAATTACACCCCAAAATACATTATGCTGAGCAAAGCGTAAACAAAAAAGATTACCTGTGGTTGTAGTAGCGCAGTTGTACACAGGAGGATAGCACTGGTTCAGGCAGCAGCGGCGAACACAATTGTCCAGGCAGCAGGCAGGGTTACTGTCCATATAAAGTCCAGGGTCAGTGCAGGCAGAGATATTGTCCACAGTGCCAAAAATATTGGTCCTGGTAGTAGGCAGGTCCATGTGGTGTGGTCAGTGCAACAGGCAGAGGCATGACGGCAGTAAGTCCTACAGGCAGAAGTAGGGCCTCGTTCAGGACAGAATGGGGACAGGGGTAGAGGCTTCTCCCACCCAAATCTCTTTGAAGCCTCCGAGTCTCCAGACCCTAATCTAGGATTGAGAAAACAAAAAAAATAGTTTTCTTCATCCGGAAAAACAATTTTGGAGCCCCTCACATATGTGAGACCCCTGTGTTGAATCCCACTAGTCCAGTATCAGGGTACAAGATCAGTCCAAGAGGCAGGCAAATATCATGGTCAAACAGTCCAAGGTCAGTTCCAGATCAGGCAGAGGTATGTACAGAATCGTTGGGCAGAAGCATGGTCGAATAACAGTCCAGGGTCAGTTCCAGATCAGGCAGAGGTATGTGCAGAATCGTTAGGCAGAAGCATGGTCAACTAACAGTCCAGGGTCAGTTCCAGATCAGGCAGAGGTATGTACAGAATCGTTAGGCAGAAGCGTGGTCAAATAACAAGCCAGGGTCAGTTACAGAGGAGGCAGTGGCATAAGGGGTGTGAGGGTAAATTGCAGGAACGGAGGCTTACGTTTACCATACTTCACTAATAATTTAGTGAAGTATGGTAACGACGAAAACATTCACCTACACAGAGGCCTGGTTCAGAAGGACATTGTGCACAATAATAAGATGTGTCTCTTCTGAATCCAGCTCTGGTACACACCTTACATTTTTTTTGCTGTCGTTGGCCTGTTGGTTTGGGAGGGATCTTATCTGGAAAGTGGCGTTCGGAGAGTTGACTTAGAACATCAGATCGGATATTTTCTGGGGGGCCGTTCGGGAATGTAAGGGCAGTGAAAACTTCCTCCTGGTAGCCAAGGAAGCGTTTGGGGTTTTGGGTGGAGTTACGATAAATGACATAAGAATTGTAGATGGCCAAATGAAAAAAATAAATTGCGACTTTCTTATACCAATGGTATGTCCGTCTTGTAGGAAGGTACGGTTCCAGCATCTGGTCATTCAAGTCGACTCCCCCCATAAACAAATTATAGTCAAAGATGCATTTAGGTTTCTGTATGGGGCCATTTCTTCTGGGGATTTCCATGAAGGTATCATCGTGGATTGAAGACAACATGTACACATCTCTTTTGTCTCTCCACTTCACTGCCAAAATCTCATTGTTTCGTAGACTCGCCGTTTCTCCTTTTCTCAATTTTTTATTGACCAGACTTTGAGGAAAGCCCTTCCGGTACTTTTTAGTGGTACCACATGCAGGCGTCTTCTTCCGATGCAGGTTGTGGAACAGGGGCAGAGATGTGTAGAAGTTATCTACGTACAGGTGGTAGCCTTTCTCCAGTAGGGGGTATGTGAGGTCCCAAACAATTTTCCCGCTTGATCCCAAGTAGTCTGGGCAATTAGGGGGTTGCAGCTGGGTGTCCTTCCCTTCGTACACTTTGAAGGCATACAAGTAACCTGTGACTCGGTCACATAATTTGCATACCTTCACCCCATAGCGGGCCCTTTTACTGGGAATATATTGCTTTATTTTAAGCCTGCCACTAAACTTAACAAGGGACTCATCCACACATATGTTTTTGTCCGGGGTAAACAGCAGGGGGAATAGTGCAGAAAAATAATTTAAAAGTGGCCGAATTTTGAAAAGTCTATCATAGTTTGGGTCATTTCGGGGAGGACACTGGGTATTATCGTTGAAATGAAGAAACCTCAATATCATGAGGTATCTGTTTCTGGGCATTACCTTGGAGTATACTGGCATGTGTTGGAGGGGGTGGGTTGACCAATAGGACAGCAAAGTGTTTTTTCGTGAGTCCCATGTTAAATGTGAGCCCTAAAAAAACCTTCAACTCCTCCACCGTTAGGTCTCTCCATTCGTAGGGACGGGCATAGTAGGACGTTGGATTATTCGCAATGAATTGCTGTGCATAAAGGTTGCACTGGGCCACAATACTTGACAGCATGTCCTCGGTAAAAAATAAATTGAAAAAATCTATTGGGGAAAAATTCTCTGTGTTCACCTGGACTCCTGGCTGGGCAGTGAAAGGGGGAATGTTGGCTTCTCCTGAATTAGGAGGAAGCCACAAGGGGTTCTGCAGGGCATAGGGAAGGCTTGCATGGGTCCTTGGCCTTTCTTGCCGAGGCACTGCGGTGCTGGTGGATGGCACTGCGGTGCTGGTGGATGGGACTGCGGTGCTGGTGGATGGGACTGCCATGCTGGTGGATGGGACTGCCGTGCTGATGGATGGGACTGCCATGCTGGTGGATGGGACTGCCATGCTGGTGGATGGGACTGCGGTGCTGGTAGATGCCACTGCCTCCCCACCAGAACGCCTTCGTTTGGCGGGCCGAATCTCTTCCTCCTCTGAGTCACTCAGTGTTCCACTACTGAGAACTGGCTCATAATTTATGTCCGACTCGGAATCGGAGTCGGAAAGGGAATCTGAAAAAGAGAGCTCCCCGTTGCTGTTGTCGGCCTGGGACAGTATTTGGTACGCCTCTTCGGCGGAAAAGCTTCTTTTGGCCATGGTTGCTAAGCCTGCACTGATGGGCACTGATGAGGCGGCACTGATGAGCACAGATGGGCACTGAGGTGGCACAGAGGGGCACTGATGAGGTGGAACAGATGTGCACTGATGAGGTGGAACAGATGTGCACTAATGAGGTGGAACAGATGTGCAGATGTGCACTGTTGAGGTGGCACAGGTGGGCACTGATGAGGTGGCACAGGTGGGCACTGATGAGGTGGCACAGGTGGGCACTGATGAGGCGGCACAGATGGGCACTGATGAGGCGGCACAGGTGGGCACTGATGAGGTGGAACAGATGTGCACTAATGAGGTGGAACCGATGTGCAGATGTGCACTGATGAGATGGCACAGGTGGGCACTGATGAGGTGGCACAGGTGGGCACTGATGAGGCGGCACAGGTGGGCACTGATGAGGCGGCACAGGTGGGCACTGATGAGGTGGAACAGATGTGCACTGAGATTGCACAGATGTGCACTGATGAGGTGGCACAGCTGGGCACTGATGGGACGGCACAGATGGGGCGGCACAGATGGAGCGGCACAGATGGGGCGGCACAGATGGAGTGGCACAGATGGGGCGGCACAGATGGAGCAGCACAGATGGGCACTGATGAGGCGGCACAGATGTGCACTGCTTGCACAGATGTGCACTGAGGCAGCACAGATGTGCACTGAGGCAGCACAGATGGGCACTGATTGGCACAGGTGGGCACTGATGAGGTGGCACAGGTGGGCACTGATGAGGTGGCACAGGTGGGCACTGATTGTGCAGATGTGCAGCTGGACACTGATCACCGCTGGGCAGACAGGTGGGCACCGATTGGCACAGGTGGGCACCGATTGGCACAGGTGGGCACCGATTGGCACTGTACTGATGGTGCACTGTACTGATGGGGCACTGTAATGATGGGGCACTGTAATGATGGGCACTGTAATGATGGGCACTGTGGGCACTTGATACACAGTAAATCACACAGGAACACTCACAGAACGCTGACAGATCTCTCTCTCCTCACACACTGTCTCTGTGTGAGGAGAGAGAGCCGGCAATGAGAGATGATCTCAATTGTTTACATTTCAGATCATCTCTCATTGGAGGCAGCGATCGGCCGTTTACAGCGATCTGTGATTGGCTGTGTCCAAGGGACACGGCCAACACAGAATTTCCCCGTTGCGTGCTCGTGAGCGCGCACGGGGAGCGAGGAAACGGGAGGCCGTCATATGACGGCCTCCCGGGAATTGACATCCGCGCTGAAGCCGTCATTCGGCTACGGCCGGATGTCAGGAGGTTAAATTTCATACCTGGGGGGTATCTATAGTATGCCTGTAAAGTAGCGCATGTTTCCCGTGTGGTCAGTTTATAAGATCTTTCTAACTCAAAACATGTATATAGCTAAAATGACACCCCAAAACACATTCTGCTACTCCTCCTGAGTATGACGATACCACATGTGTGAGTGTTTTACACAGCCTGGCCACATACAGAGGCCTAACATGCAGGGAGCACCGTCAGGCGTTCTTGGAGCATAAATTACACCTCTAACGACCTATTACACTTTTGAAGGCCCTGGAGCACCAGGACAATGGAATTACCCACAAAATGACCCCATTTTGGAAAACAAACACCCCAACGTATATTCTGTGAGGCATTATGAGTCTTTTGAACGGTTAATTTTTTTACACAAGTCTTCAGAAAACGTAGAAAGAAAATGAAAATCTTTTTTTTTTTTCACACAAAGTTGTCAATTTATAAGATATTTCTAACACATAACATGTATATAGCAAAAATTACACCCCAAAACACATTCTGCTACTCATCCTGAGTATGGCAATACCATGTGTGAGACTTTTACACAGCCAATCCACATACAGAGGCCCAACATTGAAGTAGTACCTTCAGGCGTTCTAGGAGCATAAATTACACATCTCATTTTACTCCTACCTATTACACTTTTGAAGGTCCTTGAGCACCAGGAGTGGAATTACCCACAAAATGACCTCATTTTGGAAAGCAAACACCCCAACATATATTCTATGAGGCATGGGCTGCAGATAGGTACTCGGGTACTCTGATGGGCTGGAGACAGGTACTTGGTTACTCTGATGGGCTGGTGACAGGTACTCGGTTACTCTGATGGGCTGGTGACAGGTACTCGGGTACTCAGATGGGCTGTGAGAGGTACTCAGGTACTTGGGTACTCAGATGGGCTGTGACAGGTACTCGGGTACTCAGATGAACTGTGACAGGTACTCGGGTACTCAGATGGACTGTGACAGGTACTCGGGTACTCAGATGGACTGTGATAGGTACTCGGGTACTCAGATGAACTGTGACAGGTACCCAGGTACTAAGATGGACTGTGACAGGTACTCGGGTATTCAGATGAACTGTGACAGGTACTCGGGTACTCAGATATACTGTGACAGGTACTCGGGTACTCTGATGGACTGTGACAGGTACTCGGGTACTCAGATGAACTGTGACAGGTACTCGGGTACTCAGATGGACTGTGACAGGTACTCAGGTATTCATGATGAACTGTGACAGGTACTCAGATGAACTGTGACAGGTACTCGGGTACTCAGATGGACTGTGACAGGTACTTAGGTACTCGGGTACTCAGATGGGCTGTGACAGGTACTCAGATGGACTGTGACAGGTACTCGGGTACTCAGATGAACTGTGACAGGTACTCGGGTACTCAGATGGGCTGTGACAGGTACTCGGGTACTCAGATGGGCTGTGACAGGTACTCGGGCACTCAGATGGGCTGTGACAGGTATTCACGTACTCAGGTACTCAGATGGGCTGTGACAGGTACTTTGATGGGTGGTGACAGGTACTTTGATGGGTGACAACAGGTACTTTGATGGCTGGTGACAGGTACTTTGGCTGATGACAGGTCCTCTTTATTGGGGGCGCAATCAGTGTGTGTTGGTGTACACTGTGAGTGCTAACGAGATGTTACCGCAATCTCCTTCTCACACGTGATTGGTGTGTGATGAGGAGAGCCCATTAACACGGTTTGTTGACATTCTGTGACCGGCTGTGATTGGACACAGCTAGTCACGCGGTAAACAGCCAATTTCATTGGCTCTTTACTGCGATTGGGGTTGGGCTGTGTCAGGGTGACAAGCCTCTTCCCCGATCGCCGCTCTGTGCGCACCCTAGGAGCGTGCACGAGCGCCGTGCACATGGGCAGTACATGTGACCGGCTGTGATTGGACACAGCCGGTCACGTGGTAAAGAGCCATCTGTTATTGGCTCTTTACACGGATCTGGAATGGGCTATGTCCGAGGGACACACCGTATCCCCGGTCGCTGTGCTGCGGGCCCCCGCAGGAGCGGCAAGAAACCGAGGATATCATATGGCGCTCACCCAGGATGGGAGATCCCATCTGCGAACGTCATGTGACTATAGCCCGGTATTGAAGTGGTTTATAATGGCTAAAGTGAAACAATAAAAGTGAAATATTCCTTTAAATTTCGTACCTGGGGGTGTCTATAGTATGCCTGTAAAGTAGCACGTTTCCCGTGTTTAGAACAGTCCAAGAGCAAAATGACATTTCTAAAGGGAAAAAAAGTCATTTAAAAGTACTCATATTGAAAAAGTACGCTATATGAATTGTCGGTCAATACACATAAAAGTCATTGAAAAAAACGGCATGGGATTCACCCACAGTCCATTACCAGGCCCATAGGGTCTGGTATGAATATTAAGGGGAACCCCGAACCAAAATGTAAAAAAAAAAATTGCGTGGGGGTCCCCCCAAATTCTATACCAGGCCCTTCAGGGCCCTTATAGATTTTAAGGGGAACCCCGTGCCAAAATTAAAAAAAAAATAGCGTGGGAGTCCCCCAACAATCCATACCAGACCCTTATCCGAGCATGCAACTTGGCAGGCCACATGAAAAGAGGGGGGGACGAGAGAGCGCCCCCCCTCCTGAACCGTACCAGGCCACATGCCATCAACATGGGGAGGATGTCCCCATGTTGATGGGGACAAGGGCCTCATCCCTACAACCCTTGCCCGGTGGTTGTGGGGGTCTGCGGGCGGGGGCTTATCAGAATCTGGAAGCCACTTTAACAAGGGGACCCCCAGATCCCAGCCCCCCCGTGTGAATTGATAATGGAGTACAAATGTACCCCTACCATTTCACAAAAAAAGTGTCAAAAATGTTAAAAAAGACCAAAGCCGGTTTTTGACAATTCCTTTATTAATGTCTTCTTCTTTCCCCGTTTCTTCTTCCATCTTCTTCTGGTCTTCCTTCGGTTTTCAACTTGGCAGGCCACATGAAAAGAGGGGGGGACGAGAGAGCGCCCCCCCTCCTGAACCGTACCAGGCCACATGCCATCAACATGGGGAGGATGTCCCCATGTTGATGGGGACAAGGGCCTCATCCCTACAACCCTTGCCCAGTGGTTGTGGGGGTCTGCGGGCGGGGGGCTTATCAGAATCTGGAAGCCCCTTTAACAAGGGGACCCCCAGATCCCAGCCCCCCCGTGTGAATTGATAATGGAGTACAAATATACCCCTACCATTTCACAAAAAAAGTGTCAAAAATGTTAAAAAAGACCAAAGCCGGTTTTTGACAATTCCTTTATTAATGTCTTCTTCTTTCCCCGCTTCTTCTTCCATCTTCTCCTGGTCTTCCTTCGGTTTTTGTCTTCTTCCTCTATTTTGTTCTTCCCTCACTTCTTTCTCTATCTTCCTCTGCTTCATCCTCCGGTCTTCTCCTCCGCATCTTTCTCCGGTCTTCTCCTCCGGCATCTTCCTCTGGCTTCTTCTTCCCCGCTTCGTCCTCCAGACGATCTGCCTCAATGGGAGTCTTCCGCTGTGTGACGTTTCTGTTCTTGTGACCCCGCTCCCTCTGATGCCCCATGCCGTTTTTTTCAATTACTTTTATGTGTATTGCAGAGACCCGACAATTCATTAATCGCCGCAAGTACTTTTAAATTAAAAGTACTCGCGGCTATATGAATTGTTGGTCCCGGCAATACACATAAAAGTCATTGAAAAAAACAGCATGGGATTCACCCACAGTCCATTACCAGGCCCATAGGGTCTGGTATGAATATTAAGGGGAACCCCGAACCAAAATGTAAAAAAAAAAATTGCGTGGGGGTCCCCCCAAATTCTATACCAGGCCCTTCAGGGCCCTTATAGATCTTAAGGGGAACCCCGTGCCAAAATTTAAAAAAAAAATAGCGTGGGAGTCCCCCAACAATCCATACCAGACCCTTATCCGAGCATGCAACTTGGCAGGCCACATGAAAAGAGGGGGGGACGAGAGAGCGCCCCCCCTCCTGAACCGTACCAGGCCACATGCCATCAACATGGGGAGGATGTCCCCATGTTGATGGGGACAAGGGCCTCATCCCTACAACCCTTGCCCGGTGGTTGTGGGGGTCTGCGGGCGGGGGCTTATCAGAATCTGGAAGCCCCTTTAACAAGGGGACCTGCAGATCCCAGTCCCCCCGTGTGAATTGATAATGGAGTACAAATGTACCCCTACCATTTCACAAAAAAAGTGTCAAAAATGTTAAAAAAGACCAAAGCCGGTTTTTGATAATTCCTTTATTAATGTCTTCTTCTTTGCCCGCTTCTTCTTCCATCTTCTCCTGGTCTTCCTTCGGTTTTCGTCTTCTTCCTCTATTTTGTTCTTCCCTCGCTTCTTTCTCTATCTTCCTCTGCTTCATCCTCCGGTCTTCTCCTCCGCATCTTTCTCCGGTCTTCTCCTCCGGCATCTTCCTCTGGCTTCTTCTTCCCCGCTTCGTCCTCCGGACGATCTGCCTCAATGGGAGTCTTCCGCTGTGTGACGTTTCTGTTCTTGTGACCCCGCTCCCTCTGATGCCCCATGCCGTTTTTTTCAATTACTTTTATGTGTATTGCAGAGACCCGACAATTCATTAATCGCCGCAAGTACTTTTAAATTAAAAGTACTCGCGGCTATATGAATTGTTGGTCCCGGCAATACACATAAAAGTCATTGAAAAAAACGGCATGGGATTCACCCACAGTCCATTACCAGGCCCATAGGGTCTGGTATGAATATTAAGGGGAACCCCGAACCAAAATGTAAAAAAAAAAATTGCGTGGGGGTCCCCCCAAATTCTATACCAGGCCCTTCAGGGCCCTTATAGATTTTAAGGGGAACCCCGTGCCAAAATTAAAAAAAAAAAATAGCGTGGGAGTCCCCCAACAATCCATACCAGACCCTTATCCGAGCATGCAACTTGGCAGGCCACATGAAAAGAGGGGGGGACGAGAGAGCGCCCCCCCTCCTGAACCGTACCAGGCCACATGCCATCAACATGGGGAGGATGTCCCCATGTTGATGGGGACAAGGGCCTCATCCCTACAACCCTTGCCCGGTGGTTGTGGGGGTCTGCGGGCGGGGGCTTATCAGAATCTGGAAGCCCCTTTAACAAGGGGACCTGCAGATCCCAGCCCCCCCGTGTGAATTGATAATGGAGTACAAATGTACCCCTACCATTTCACAAAAAAAGTGTCAAAAATGTTAAAAAAGACCAAAGCCGGTTTTTGATAATTCCTTTATTAATGTCTTCTTCTTTCCCCGCTTCTTCTTCCATCTTCTTCTGGTCTTCCTTCGGTTTTCAACTTGGCAGGCCACATGAAAAGAGGGGGGGACGAGAGAGCGCCCCCCCTCCTGAACCGTACCAGGTCACATGCCATCAACATGGGGAGGATGTCCCCATGTTGATGGGGACAAGGGCCTCATCCCTACAACCCTTGCCCGGTGGTTGTGGGGGTCTGCGGGCAGGGGGCTTATCAGAATCTGGAAGCCCCTTTAACAAGGGGACCCCCAGATCCCAGCCCCCCCGTGTGAATTGATAATGGAGTACAAATGTACCCCTACCATTTCACAAAAAAAGTGTCAAAAATATTAAAAAAGACCAAAGCCGGTTTTTGACAATTCCTTTATTAATGTCTTCTTCTTTCCCCACTTCTTCTTCCATCTTCTCCTGGTCTTCCTTCGGTTCTCGTCTTCTTCCTCTATTTTGTTCTTCCCCCGCTTCTTTCTCTATCTTCCTCTGCTTCATCCTCCGGTCTTCTCCTCCGCATCTTTCTCCGGTCTTCTCCTCCGGCATCTTCCTCTGGCTTCTTCTTCCCCGCTTCGTCCTCCGGACGATCTGCCTCAATGGGAGTCTTCCGCTGTGTGACGTTTCTGTTCTTGTGACCCGGCTCCCTCTGATGCCCCATGCCGTTTTTTTCAATTACTTTTATGTGTATTGCAGAGACCCGACAATTCATTAATCGCCGCAAGTACTTTTAAATTAAAAGTACTCGCGGCTATATGAATTGTTGGTCCCGGCAATACACATAAAAGTCATTGAAAAAAAACGGCATGGGATTCCCCCGCAGTCCATTACCAGGCCCTTTGGGTCTGGTATGAATATTAAGGGGAACCCCGAACCAAAATTTAAAAAGAAAAAATGCATGGGGGTCCCCCCAAATTCCATATCAGGCCCTTCAGATCTGGTATGAATATTAAGGGGAACCCCGCGCCAAAATCTAAAAAAAAAAAAATGGTGTGGGGGTCCCCCTAAAAATCCATACCAGACCCTTATCCGAGCATGCACCCTGGCAGGGGGACGAGAGAGCGCCCCCCCTCCTGAACCGTACCAGGCCACATGCCCTCAACATGGGCCTCATCCCCACAACCCTTGCCCGATGGTTGTGGGGGTCTATGGGCAAGGGTTTATGGGAATCTGGAAGCCCCCTTTAACAAGGGGACGCCCAGATCCCGCCCCCCGTGTGAATTGATAATGGGGTAGAATTGTACCCCTACCATTTCACAAAAATAGTGTCAAAAATGTTAAAAAAGACAATAGCCGGTTTTTGACAATTCCTTTATTAATGTATCCTTCTTTCCCCGCTTCTTCTTCCATCTTCTTCTGATCTTCCTTCGGTTTTCTTCTTCTTCCTCCATCTTGTTCTTCCCCCGTTTCTTCCTCTATCTTCCTCTGCTTCTTCCTCCGGCATCTTCCTCTGGTCTTCTCGTCCGGCATCTTCCTCCGGCTTCTTCTCTGCTTCGACCTACGGACGATCCGCCTCAATGGGAGGCTCCCGCTGTGTGACGCTTCTGTTCTTGTGACAGCTCTTATATAACTGAGGGCAGGGCCACCCAGTGACCCCGCCCCCCTCTGATGCACAGGGACATCCCTATGGCTTCCCCCATGGTGTCAGAGGGGGGCGGGGTCACCCGTTTACGTAACGGGTGACCCTGCCCCCCTCTGACACCACACGGGGAAAGCCATAGGGAAATCCTTGTGCGTCAGAGGGGGCGGGGTCACCGGGTGGTTTTTAGAGGTTTAGGGGGACCCCCACTCCATTTTTTTAAACATTTTGGTGCGGGGTTCCCCTTAATATCCATACCAGACCTGAAGGGCTTGGTATGGAATTTGGGGGGACCCCCACACATTTTTTTTTAATTTTGGTTCGGGGTTCCCTTTAAAGTGGAGGGCCACCCTAAAAAAAAATTGCATGAAAAATCCTAAAAAAATAAAACAAAAAAACAAAAAAAAAAGTTTTAAAACTTACCTAAACCCTTGTTGCTAGGCAGTCTTCGTAATCTGCCTCTTCCTATTCCGCGTCATGTCCTGCTCCTCGGTGAGCGGCCCCGTTGCCTTCTGGGAACTGTGTGTGTTCCCAGAAAACCACGGGGCCATTCACAGAGCGTTGCGCCGCTTGCGCATCCGCAGTAGGAAACTGGCAGTGAAGCCGCAAGGCTCCACTGCCTGTTTCCCTTACTTAGGATGGCGGTGCCAGGACCCGAGAGTGAGGGACGGGTCAGCCTCGGGCGGCCGACATCACGGGCACCCAGGACAGGCAAGTCTACTTATTTAAAGTCAGCAGCTACAGTGTTTGTAGCTGCTGACTTTAAAAAAAAATTTCGCTGGCCGGAATCCCGCTTTAATAAATATTCATACCAGACCCAAAGGGCCTGGTAATGTACTGTGGGGGAACCCCATGTCATTTTTTTCAATGACTTTTATGTGTATTGCAGAGACCCGACATTTCATTAATAGCCGCGAGTACTTTTAAATTACTTTTTTTTCCTTTAGAAGTGTCATTTTTCTCTCGGACTTGTAAACACGGGAAACATGTGCCACTTTACAGGCATACTATGGACACCCCCAGGTATGAAATTTAAAGGAATATTTCACTTCTATTGTTTCACTTTAAGCATTATTAAAATCACTGCTCCCGAAAAAACAACAGTTTTTAAAACTTTTTTTTGCATTGATACATGTCCCCTGGGGCAGGACCCAGGTCCCTAAACACTTTTTATGACAATAACTTGCATATTAACCTTTAAAATTAGCACTTTTGATTTTTTGATAGATAGACATTTGATAGACTTCTAAAGGGTGTTCCGCGGCTTTTGAATTTGCCGCGAACATCCCAAATTGTTTGCTATTCGGCAAACGGGCAAACAGCCAATGTTCGAGTCGAACATAAAGCCCATCCCTAGCAGTAACAGAATGGGGTCCCACTGAGCATAGACCTCATGTGTGCTCCTCGTAACCCTTCTTGTTGTGTACCAAGTGACCAGGTATTAGACCTCTGTAACGCTAATCTGCTCCCAAGACGGACAGAGACAGACAGCTAGGGAGTGAGCCGAATGCCAATCCCCCTACCTAAGAACCTGTCACCGATTCAGGTACCACACCATTGACTGGTTGCTGGTCTTCCTTCTGGTTACACATAGCAACATCTTTGCAAGTTAACCTTTTGTTGTAGTGATGCCTCACAGACCCCCAATGTGCTTGTCCAAACCCAGGTTCCTAAAAGTGATATTACAGGACCCCACATGCACCCCTTGAAAAACTACAGACCAGGCTTTGAGCAGAGTAGACAACTTTACTGAACATTAGGCAGAACATGTACAAAATGCAGCAACGTCCTTACTAAACTTAACTGTGGCTGTACAGGTGTAACATCTTTGTGAAAAGATCAAACTGGCAATAGCTCGAACAAAGGAGTTCATGTCCTAAGAGCATCAGCATTCCAATGAGCTTCTTAGTGTTGGAAGAGCAACAGCATGTAATGTAGAGTTGCTTTTGTAAACTGACTGTGTACTGAGTGCATTATACCTTTCTATTCAGAAGGTGGCACTGCAGTGTTATAGTGTGTATTCTCTGTGGTAATGTAGTCACAGGATGTACCTTCTGTATCTAAGCATGTTCTTGTATGCTCCTTGTTCCTGTTCATGTTTCAATACTCTGCACAACAGGTTACGGCCCAGCACTTTCAGCAGGCACCCAGGCATCCAGGCACTGGAAAGAATTATACAGTGAGTCAGTGAGTACTGAATGCAAGCTGCTGAAAATGGCAAATGTGATTCAGATGTGAAGTTTGCAATTGCAAAGCTGAACAATGCAAATGACCAGCTGTGGAAGTTTAAACTGGAAGTGTTTTGCAGCAAGAATGACTTGTGGCAAGTGCTAAATACAGACAGCCCCACAGACAGAGAGATGGAGGACTGGGACAAGATGGATAGACAAGCAAAAGTGATTATAAGCTTACTAGTCAAAGATGATCAGCTTATCCACATAAGAACAGAGAAAATGGCCAAAGGTGTGTGGACTTCACTACAGAAATTGCATGAGCGTTCAAGTCTAAACAGAAAGATGAGACTAGAAGAAGGCCAGCAAATGTGTGGCCACGTGAAAGCTATGCTAGAAATCATAGAGCAGCTGCGTGCCTTTGGAAAGGGCATCAAAGATAACTGTCATAAACCAGATGTGACCAGGACTGTGTGACTGTGACAGAGTGAAACAGACATAAATAAAAGGTGAAAGTAAGTAAGTTTATTAAAGTAAATGCATATAAAATGTGAACACACCACCAATACAAAGTGAACAAACCAAACAACCAAACGGTGATAATAAACCAACCAGCATATATAGCAAAAGGGAGTACCAGAATCGTAGTCAAACCAGGCCAGGGTCATAAACAAGAGATCAGCAGATCAGGAGTAAACAGACAGGGAACAAGATGGAAGGGATCAGGCTGCAGGGCAAGGATCCAGGGATACAGGAACAGATACAAACAGATTCAGGATACAGGAATCGGGGTTCAGGATAACAGATAAACAGGCTGCAGGTCAGGGCACAAGGACAATACCAGGGCAAGGTGTGTGTGCACTTGCCAGGTATTTATACTCATCTCAATCAGACTCAGGTGATGCCTGATTGCAGGAGATGATGTCGGCCCCACACTGCCAGGAACCACCCGCAGGTGGACGCCATTACTGCGGCCCAAAGATCACATAATACTACCAACAGGGGAAAGCTCCCCTGTCAGTTCCAGACTGCCAGGTGACACCTGCTGGGTGACCACATTACTGCACGCCAAATATCAGGCAGTGTCAATAGCGGATGGAACCTTCCCTGACAGTCCCCCCCTCAAAGGAGCGGCCTCCGGACGCTCCAACTAGCATCAAGCTGGGCAGCGGGCAGAGTGACACTAAGCTGGGTATGAAGACAGTCTAAAGTATCAAACCAGGCGACGGCCAGCTCAATCTGGGCAGCCGGCGTAGACATAACAAGCTCAGCAGCAGGCACAGGCACATCAAGCTGGGCAGCAGGCAAGGGCACATCAGGCTGAGTAGCAGACCAGGGAAAATCAGGCTGGATAGCAGACCAGGGCAAATCAGGCTGGGCAGCAGACAAGGACACATCAGGCTGGGCAGCAGACAGACAAATCAGGCTGGGCTGCAGACAGGGACACATCAGGCTGGGCTGCAGACAGGGACACATCAGGCTGGGCTGCAGGCACTGGCACATCATGCTGGGCAGCAGGCTCCGGGTCATCGAGCTGGGCAGCAGGCTCCGGGTCATCGAGCTGGGAAGCAGGTTCTGGGTCATCGGGCTGGAAATCGACTCCGTGTCATCGAGCTGTGACTGGAAAGCTGGGCAGCAGGCTCCAGGTCATCGAGCTGGGCAGCAGGCTCCGTGTCATCGAGCTGGGCGGCAGACTCTGGGGCATCGGGCTGGGCGGCAGGCTCCGGGTCATCAGGCTAGGCGGCAGGCTCCTGGTCATCGAGCTGGGCAGCAGGCTCCGGGTCGTCAAAGCTGGGCGGCAGGCTCTGGGTCGTCGAGCTGGACAGCAGGCACTGGGACATCAGGCCGAGCAGCGAGCACTGTAACAGGCTGAGACACATGCACTGAAACTTCAGGCTGAGGCTGGGACACCGGATCTTCAGGCTGGAACACCGGATCTTCAAGCAGGGACAGAGGCACCGGAACTTCAAGTGGGGAAACAAGCACCGGAACTTCAAGCGGGGACACAGGCACCGGAACTTCAAGCGGGGACACAGGCACCGGAACTTCAAGCGGGCACTCAGGCACCGGAACTTCAAGCGGGCACTCAGGCACCGGAACTTGACATCAGACTGGAAGGCAGGCACCGAGACATCAGGCTGGAACACTGGCTCTGGTTCTTCAGGCTGGAATGCTGGCTCTGGCTCTTCAGACTGGAATGCTGGCTCTGGCTCTTCAGACTGGAATGCTGGCTCTGGCTCTTCAGACTGGAACACTGGCTCTTCAGACTGGAACGCTGGCTCTGGCTCTTCAGGCTGGAACGCTGGCTCTGGCTCTTCAGGCTGGAACGCTGGCACCTCGGGCTGGAATGCTGGCACCTCGGGCTGGAACTCTGGCACCTCGGGCTGGAACTCTGGCACCCCGGGCTGGAACTCTGGCACTTCGGACTGGAGCTTTAGCACCAGAACTTCCAGCTGGGACAGATTGGTGGGTGTAGAGGCAGGTTGGGTTAATGGCAGGATCGTTTTGGTTGGGAAAAACTTTAGTTTTTTCTTCGGCTTAGCCACTGAAGCTGTGTATGTGACTGCAGGACTGTAGGTAAGGGGTGCAGCAGACTGGAAAGGAAGATTGGGAAATGGCAGAGAAGAGGTAACAGTAGCTGAGGAAAGTTTTTGTGGGTTTGTAGGCAGCTGAGAAGAGGCAGGTGGGTTAAATGCAGGATAGGTACAGGGAGCAGAGACCGGATATGAGTATTTGGTTGGGAGCAGCGTATACTGGGCTGCAACTGAGGTTGACATGGGTGATGGGGAAACATACATTTGGGTAGGCTGGCATCTGATGGCAGGGTGGTTTGTTTGGCTGGGGCTGATTGCACCATGTCAGACCATGCCGAAAATATAGGTTGTACAAACTGTAGTTTTAAATCTCCCCGTCTTACAAAAGACTGAGCAGACACAATGCACTCAGCAATAACCTGTGGGGAACAGGCTGAGTAGTGCTCACAAAAATTGGCAGGATCATCTTCAAAAAGCCTAGGGATACAATCTGATTCACATTAAAAGGAGGAGGGAAATCATCATGGCCCTCTGGAATACAGGGCAGGGCCAGCTCAGTACAGATCTTGATCAAAGGCTGCACCTCCCCAAACAATATATAACCCTGATCGACCAGGGAGTGAGCCAAATGGATAGTTGCAAACATCTGGTCACTAGACCATCCTTTCAAAGCCTGGCGGCAATAATCACCACTTTCAGATGCCAGCAGAGAAAAATTAATAACCTCATCATCATTCATGTTTGCAAACAAACTGAATAAAAATGGTTCCCCTGTGCAGCCACTTCTGGTCAGGGATGGCCCTGGTATTCTGTCATAGGCCAGATGTGACCAGAACTGTGTGACTGCGACAGAGTGAACCAGACATAAATAGGTGAAAGTAAGTAAGTTTATTAAAGTAAATGCATATAAATGTGAACACACCACTAATACAAACCAAACAACCAAACAGTGATAATAAACCAACCAGCATATATAGTAAAAGGGAGTACCAGAATCGTAGTCAAGCCAGGCCAGGGTCATAAACAGGAGATCAGCAGATGGGGGGCCAGGAGTAAATAGACAGGGAGCAAGATGGAAGGGATCAGGCTGCAGGGCAAGGATCCAGGGATACAAGCACAGATGCAAACAGGTTCAGGATACATGAATCAGGGTTCAGGTTCAGGATCAGGATAACAGATAAACAGGCTGCAGGTCAGGGCACAAGCACAATACCAGGGCAAGGTGTGTGTGCACTTGCCGGGTATTTATACTCATCTCAATCAGACTCAGGTGATGCCTGATTGCAGGAGATGATGTCGGCCCCACACTGCCAGGAACCTGGTGGACACCAGTACTGCGGCCCAAAGATCACATAATACTACCAACAGGGGAAAGCTCCCCTGGCAGTTCCAGACTGCCAGGAGACACCTGCTGGTGGACCACAGTACTGCACGCCAAATATCAGGCAGTGTCATCAGCGGATGGAACCTTCCCTGACAATAACCATATTGTTGCTCTGCTCCTCTGCAGCTTTCCAGAGACATATTCTGCTCTTTTATTAATGCTTTACAAACCAGACCCGAGCAGGAGCTGACACTGGAATATGTCAAAGGCAAATTAATTGATGAATATGACAGAAGGAAAGAAAATGCGCATCATGATGATAAAGCTCTTAAGATGTGCAAAGGCAGAAAGCACAACAAAGAAAGCAGAGCCTGTTTTCGCTGTAAAAGGACCAGTCACTTAAAAAAAGGACTGTTCTATCTGGAAAGCCAAGCAGCTAAAACTATCCACAAAAAGAAAGAGTCAAAGCAATCACAAAGGAAACTGAAGACACATCATGGCACCTTTAAAGTGACACAGAGCGGCAAGCCACGCGGCTGGTGCATAGACTCAGGTGGGACGAGCCACATGACTAGCGACGAGACCTTCTTCACAAACATTGATTACAGTGCAAAAGACCAAATTTTCCTAGCAAACGGGAAAAGCATCACTTCAGAAGGTAGAGGCCAGGGCTTCCTGAACTGCATTACACCACAGGGTAAACAGAGTATCCTTGTAAAGAAAGTGCTGTATGTTCCAGAGCTAGAAGACAGCCTTCTATCAGTGAAAAGTCTTGCAAACAACGGTCTCACAGTTAAGTTCCAGGGTGATGAATGCATAATTCAAAATAATAAGCGATTTCTTGCAAAAGGAAAACTGGATGATCACCTATACAGGCTCATCACAACAGACCAGCAAGCCAATATAGTCTCTAATGACCTACACAGCAAATATATTTACTTATGGCACAGGCGGCTGGGGCACAGAGGTCCAGAAGCTATAATGGACATTATAAAGAGAGACTTATCAGAAGATTTAACAATAGTGCCTTGCAAAGTGTTCATAGAATGCAAGTGCTGTATTGAAGCAAAAGCCACACGTGGTCCCCTTCCACAGGCATCTCAAAGAAAAAACACCCAACCTCTGCAGCTCTTACACAGTGATGTATGCGGTCCAATTAAAACTCCCACATCAGGCGGGAACAGATATCTACTGAATTCATTGATGATTATTCCAGGTACACAACTACTTATCTGATGAAACACAAGAATGAAACATCAGAGAAACTTCAAGAGTTTGTTGCAATATCTAGCAACGATTTTCAATGGAAACCGGGAATAATACGCACCGACAATGGAGGAGAATATGTAAGCAAAGAAATGGCCTCATACCTGTACAGACAAGGAATAGTACACCAGACAACTGCACCATACACTCCTGAACAAAACGGTGTAGCAGAAAGAAAAAAATCGCACTCTTATAGATATGGCTAGATGCATGTTGTCGGATGCCAACCTACCTCACAAGTACTGGGCAGAAGCAGTCATGACAGCAACCTACCTACAGAACAGACTACCCTCAAGAGCCATTGAAATACTCCATTCGAAATGTGGCATGGAACAAAGCCTAACATAGGGCACATCAGAGTGTTTGGATGTAAAGCATATGCTATATTCCAAGTGAAAAGCGATCCAAGCTGGAGAACAGAGCCATAGAGGGCATTCTAGTGGGCTACAGCGAGCAAACAAAGGGTTACAGAATCCTACACCCAGAGACTGACAAAGTGACAATAAGCCATAGTGTTTATTTTGATGAGAGACCATCACCAGAAACACTGATCCCTGAAAGATGTGAAGTGAATATGCCCAACAAAACAGTAGAAAAGGTCAACCAACGCGAACCTGTGCAGGAGTCAGAACAAGAGGTGGAACTCACAATACCTAAATCAAGTCCACCAAATCCTGCTGAACTGCCTGAAAGCAGAAGATCCACTCGGACTACAAAGGGGATACCACACTGTAAGCTGTCATACACTGTCAAAACATACTTGAACCAACATCCTGGGAAGACATAGAAAAACTGCCAAAATCTGAAGCCAATAAATGGAGAAAGGCAGCATAAGAAGAATTAGTCACTTCAAGAAAAAAAAACCTGGACACTCCCAGAGCTCCCTCCTAACCGCAAAACTATAAGAAGTAGGTGGACTTTCAAAGTAAAGTCAGACGCAAAAGGGAATATCCACAAATACAAAGCCAGACTAGTTGCCAAGGGTTACTCCCAGAAATTCAATAAAAATTACGATGAAACATTTGCTCCCGTTGTAAAACACCATTAGAGCACGTCTTAGCATTGCAGCCGGGAAGGGCATGCAAGTGAAACACCTAGACGTTAAAACTGCTTTCCTATATGGAGACATTAAGGAAGCATGGAGCAACCATCAGGGTTTGAGCAAGGAGGCAACCTTGTGTGTAAACTTCAGAAGATCGTCTACAGTCTTAAGCAATCCACAAGGATGAGGAATGAGAACGTGAACAAAGTACTTACCAGAGAGGGATTCTCAAGAGGGACTCCAGCAATCAAGAAGACAGATGTATATACATCCTTATCTATGTTAATGACATTATAATTTGTTTTGAACAAGAAGGGGATTACAATCAGCTAGTATAGTTCACAAGATGAAAGAAAATTTTGAAATCAAAGAGCTAGGGAACATTAGCTACTATTTGGCAATCCAAATAGAGAGAGAAGAAGATGGAAGTTATCTTCTCAACTAATCTCAAAAAATGTCCGAAATCTTGGAATAATTCCATATGCAAGATGCAAAAGAAGTGAAAACTCCTATGGAAACAGGCTACCTAAAGAGCAATGAAGCAGAAAACTTGCTACCCAACAATGATATGTATCGCAGAGCAAATCGGTAAGCTGCTATATGTTGCCACTGTGACAAGACCAGACACAGCAGTGGGCATTCTTGCAATACATTATGCCCTGCCAATCAGTAGTTTTTCTGTAAGAGCTACACCACACCCTGGAAAGGCACAGGCAGATTGTGACGCAATATACAAGTAAAGGCGCAAAGAACTGGACCAGTCAATATCACCCAATATTTAAATAATGTGCTGTGTAAGCATTATATATGTACATAGTTACATAGTTACATAGTTACATAGTAGGTGAGGTTAAAAAAAGAAACAAGTCCATCAAGACCAACCTATGTGTGTGATTATGTGTCAGTATTACATTATATATCCCTGTATGTTGCGGTCATTCAGGTGCTTATCTAATAGTTTCTTGAAGCTATCAATGCTCCCCGCTGAGACCACCGCCTGTGGAAGGGAATTCCACATCCTTGCCGCTCTTACAGTAAAGAACCCTCTACGTAGTTTAAGGTTAAACCTCTTTTCTTCTAATTTTAATGAGTGGCCACGAGTCTTGTTTAACTCTCTTCTGCGAAAAAGTTTTATCCCTATTGTGGGGTCACCAGTACAGTATTTGTAAATTTAAATCATATCCCCTCTCAAGCGTCTCTTCTCCAGAGAGAATAAGTTCAGTGCTCGCAACCTTTCCTCATAACTAAGATCCTCCAGACCCTTTATTAGCATTGTTGCCCTTCTTTGTACTCGCTCCATTTCCAGTACATCCTTCCTGAGGACTGGTGCCCAGAACTGGACAGCATACTCCAGGTGCGGCCGGACCAGAGCCTTGTAGAGTGGGAGAATTATCGTTTTATCTCTGGAGTTGATCCCCTTTTAATGCATGCCAATATTCTGTTTGCTTTGTTAGCAGCAGCTTGGCATTGCATGCCATTGCTGAGCCTACCATCTACTAGGATGCCCAGGTCCTTTTCCATCCTAGATTCCCCCAGAGGTTCTCCCCCCAGTGTATAGATTGCATTCATATTTTTGCCACCCAAATGCATTATTTTACATTTTTCTACATTGAACGTTCATTTGCCATGTAGTCGCCCACCCCATTAATTTGTTCAGGTCTTTTTGCAAGGTTTCCACATCCTGCTGAGAAGTTATTGCCCTGCTTAGCTTAGTATCGTCTGCAAATACAGAGATTGAACTGTTTATCCCATCCTCCAGATCGTTTATGAACAAATTAAATAGAATTGGTCCCAGCACAGAACCCTGGGGAACCCCACTACCCACCCCTGACCATTCTGAGTACTCCCCATTTATCACCACCCTCAGAAATCGCCCTTGTAGCCAGTTTTCAATCCATGTACTCACCCTATGGTCCATGCCAACGGACCTAATTTTGTACAGTAAACGTTTATGGGGAACTGTGTCAAATGCTTTTGCAAAATCCAGATACACCACGTCTACGGGCCTTCCTTTATCTAGATGGCAACTCACCTCTTCATAGAAGGTTAATAGATTGGTTTGGCAAGAACGATTCTTCATGGATCCATGCTGATTACTGCTAATGATACCGTTCTTATTACTAAAATCTTGTATATAGTCCCTTATCATCCCCTCCAAGAGTTTACATACTATTGATGTTAGGCTAACTGGTCTGTAATTCCCAGGGATGTATTTTGGGCCCTTTTTAAATATTGGTGCTACATTGGCTTTTCTCCAATCAGCTGGTACCATTCCAGTCAGTAGACTATCTGTAAAAATTAGGAACAACTAAGTACACTCGGATGCAAGCCATCTGGTCCCGGTGATTTATTAATGTTAAGTTTCTCAAGTCTAATTTTAATTCTGTCCTCTGTTAACCATGGAGGTGCTTCCTGTGTTGTGTCATGAGGATAAACACTGCAGTTTTGGTTACTGAAGCCCCCCGATTCACTCGTGAAGACTGAGGAGAAGAATAAATTCAATACCTTCGCCATCTCCCCATCCTTTGTAACCAGATGTCCTTCCTCATTCTTTATGGGGCCAATATGGTCTGTCAATATGGTCTGTCCTCCCTTTTTTACTGTTTACATACTTAAAGGATTTCTTGGGATTTTTTTTGCTCTCCTCCGCTATGTGTCTTTCATGTTCTATCTTAGCTGTCCTAATTGCACCCTTACATTTCTTGTTGCATTCTTTATAAAGTCTGAATGCTGAGGATGATCCCTCAACCTTGTATTTTTTTGAAGGCTTAGCTTCATCCCTTTGGAGCTCGACCCATAAGGATTCCACCTCCTCCCTAGCTCCCTCAGTGATGTCATCTCTCACATTCACTTGTACATTATTCTTGATATATAGGCATACCCCTCCCCCTTTTTTACCCTCTCTATCCTTGCGGTATAGGGTATACCCTTGAATGTTTGCCAGCCAATCATGAGAGCTGTTGAACCAGGTCTCCGAAATTCCCACAAAATCCAAATCCTCCTCGTACAACAGTATCTCTAGTTCACCCATATTGTCCCCCATGCTCCTGGCATTGGTGAACATGCCACATAGTTTAGACCGGTCGCATATTGTCCTCGTATTAGATGTTTCGAGATTGCAACTAGGACTTGCTACTATACTCACCTTGTGTTTTTGTGCTACTAATGCCCCCAATACTACCCTCTGGAATATCTTCCTCGCTGGCTATCTCTGCCTCTGGACCCTCCCCCCCATCGCCTAGTTTAAAAACCCCTCTAACTTTTTGGCCACCTTCATTCCCAGCAGATCTGCACCCTCCTCATTTAGGTGCAGTCCGTCCCTTCTATAGTACCGGTTACCGACTGAGAAGTCGGCCCAGTCCTCCAGGAACCCAAACCCCTCCTTACTACACCAGCTCTTCAGCCACTTGTTTACTTCCCTAATCTCCCTCTGCCTATCTGGTGTGGCTCGATGTACCGGTAGTATTCCTGAGAATACTACCTTGGAGGTCCTTTTCCTCAATTTAGCTCCTAAGACCCGAAAATTGTTCTTTAGGACACTCCATCTGCCTCTGACTTTGTCATTGGTGCCAACGTGCACCATGACAGCCGGGTCTTCCCCAGCCCCTCCCAGTAATCTGTCCACAAGATCCATGATGTGCCGAACAATGTGCTGTACGATAGAACTGTTTTGATAACAAAAAGTCCACAGTCTTATAGTTATTATAACAAAGTCCACAGACCATGTGAGATGATGATAAAAAGAGAAAGGAGGGTTTCCACGCTGCCATCAGGGTGGAAAAGAAACCATGTTCCGGATGCACTGCAGATGTAGGACAATTTTAATGTGAAATTAAAATACACAGGCAACTCACATTAGATGGAGTCAAGTAAGCTTATTTCCCAACATAGGGAAATCATCATTGTGGCCAGTCTCTTCCTGCTGTATAGGCGCTCAGTTACTCGCTCTGTGACACCACTGGGTGGTCGTGAGCCTGCTGCAGTGGTGGATACCTCAGAATGAGGCTTGGGGCGCAGATGGTAACCAGGCAAGGAGAGATGACGTCACTGGAAAGCGGCGCGTTTCCTGAGCATACAGGCTGTAAATGACGTCACTCGCAGCCTGTACGCTCAGGAAACACGTTGCTTAAACTCAGTCTTAAAAAAGTGGTATCTGGACAACCCTAATTCTTTGTAACATTTAAACGATGATAGTGTTCCCTTATTTTTATATTTTTTTAAAAGCTCTTATGATTTATAGTTTTTTTTAACTTCGGTCGTGAGCCACATAGGTTTTATTTATTGCCTTTTAAACTTCTTGCCCATGGGAATATACTTTGCAGTGAATTCACACAGTCTTTTTAAAGAATTCCCATTTCTGTTCTGTTTTCATCTATGCCAATATTCCTTCCCAGTCTAATGCCCCATACACACGGTCGGATTTTCCGACGGAAAATGTGCGATCGGAGCTTGTTGTTGGAAATTCCGACCGTGTGTGGGCTCCATCGGACTTTTTCCATCGGATTTTCTGATACACAAAGTTTGAGAGCAGGCTATAAAATTTTCTGACAACGAAATCCGATCGCGTCAATTCCGACCGTGTGCGGACAGTTCTATGCTCAGAAGAAATTCTGAGACGGAACTGCTCGGTCTGGTAAACTTAGCATTCGGAATGGATATAGCACTTTCATCAGGCTGCAATGTTTTAAATAGTTTAATGCAGCGCACTCTCTTCTTCTTTATAATGCGAGAAGAATGAAGTAGTTTTGCTGCTGATATTCACATAGAGTTCTCACAAACTTCGTTCTTTATTATTTAGCATGATTTCCTCACTATATTTTGATTTGTCACATCTGACAAAAAATATTATATATATATATATATATATATATATATATATATATATATATATATATATATTTTTTTGGTTTGTATATTTTTCAAGCCTGATTTTTTTTGTTTTGTTTTTTTTGTTTTTACTCTAGAATGTTTTGGGGTTTTTTTTGTGTGTCAAGTTACCACAACACCATTATTATCTTGTATTATTTAATCTCAAGGAGATTGTTTGGTGTTGGTGTCTCTTGTTAATTTCACATTGTATTTTTGAAATGTACCTGCCTCCTCACAAACAAACTGTCCTTTTTGAAGGAAAACACACATAGGCAAGTATAATTGAAACAAAAATTCCTTTATCAAGGGCTCAGAACCAAACAAAGAGGGAGGCAACGCTGGATAAACATCAGAAATTGGCGAAGCCTTTGACCCCCAGGGCACACATCAATTATTTTACTGCAAAATTGGTGGCCTGAGGAGTCCTTATCTAAGGGAGTGCAGTCTGGTCCAGAAGTCCAAGAGAATCACGAACAGCTGCAGATGACATGTATGTCCCCAGGCTGTGGTCATACAAGAGCCTGCATCTTTGGCTAGACTAGACTGAACCCAGGCCATCACTCTCTGGTCTTCCTTACACACTTCCTTCCTGGCTGTGGCTCTGGTGGTGGAGTTGTGGCAGGAGGAGGAGTAGGACCTGGAGGAGGGGGAGGAGGAGGACCTGTAGGAGGAGGACAAATGAGCTGACAAATGTGGGTTTCACATGTGAGTTGGCCCCTCAACCTTAGAGCTTCTAAAATTACAAACTCACATAAAAGGCATTGGCCCTCCTCCATTTGCATCATTTTGCATGCAGTTAGCTCAGCAAAATCCTCTTCCACACTGTGGGGTGTTCTGAGGTCCTCAGTAGCCTCCAAAATAGGCCAATTGCAGCCTCCTCCAGGTTACTCCTCTTCCTGCCACTTGTTCTTTGAAGGCTGAGGGGAAGGACCTGGGTATTGGGCAGCCTGCTTGGCCCGGCCACCTCCTGGCTGAGACTTTCCTGTGTATGAAAAAGGGACATGATTTTAGTTTTTGGTTCATCAATCACAATCAGAAATTAGTACTCCAAACTAATATCTATTTAACATCATTGATTGGACAACCAGAAATATTTAGAAGAATGCTATACCTGGCTCAAGCTGGGCTCCTCCACATGTTGCTGCCTGGAAGGCCCAGGTTGGACGTCAGAAGCCTCAGCTGAGGGGGAAGGAAGTGTGGAAGGAAGACTGGAGAGTGCTGGCCTGGGTTCAGTCTGACCTGACAGAAAATGCAGTCTGTCATAGTACCAGAGCCTGGGGACATAAATGTCATCTGCAGTTGAAGATCTCTGGGAATCCAGGAACTTCTTGCGCTCCCTTAGATAAGTGCTCCTCATGCCACCAATTAGGATCTTCAAACAGGGGATGTCTGCCGTGGGGATCTCCGGCTTCACAAATTGCATCAACTTATCCAGCGCTGCCTTCCTCTTTGTTTGGTTCTTATAATCAGGGTGGTTTACCTGCCACAGACAGGGCAGCTCCCTGAACATATCTATGAAGATTGGCATAAAGTCATAATCATTGACCAGATCCATTTTCTCTGCAAGACACAACACAAGACAAACCCTAATGTCATCCTAAAGTCTTCTAAACTTGTCCAAATACAGGCCTCAATCTAGAAGCAGTATAGGCCCAATTTGAAATCTTACCTTCATTATCACGATCGGCACCTCCGATACTCCTTCCTCCGCTCACAGATCGTACGTAGTATGCACGCGTGTTACGCTTTATATACACTGCGCATGCGTGAAACTCCGCCCGCCCCTGACGTTCTTACTAGTCTATTCCCCGCCCCTTCTTGTTCGGCGCAGTGGGGGAAGAGCACATGGCGGAGACACAGCAGGTGCGTGCTAATTACAGCAACGAGGAGGAGGAGGAGGAAAGCCCAGAGCCAGAAACGTCCCGAACCCGGAGGAGACGATTTAAGGCCTCAAATATGTCCTTTGGGGAGATGTTGGAGATGGTCGACATCCTGAAGAGGACCGACTATGACGGAATTATGGATTATACCCCAACCCCAATGTTAGAAAGGCCAAGATCATGGCGAAAGAGATCAAGAGTCTGCACCGGAATTTCGGGGTACGACGATCGAAAGATCAACTTAGGAAGCGGTGGTCGGACCTCAAATTAAGGGAGCACGATCAGTATAGAAGGATCAGGAGAGTGCTGCAAAAAAGTAAGTAGTTGTCTTGTGTTACTATTCTTTATTATTCTTACGTTCGTGCTGCTCCATGTGCTTTTCTTTACTGTTGTACAGTTTAAAATGGTAACTTTAATGTTCATAGGCCCATTGTTCGTTCGGCATTGAAAACACCATGCTTTGGCCATATGCATTTGAATACATTTTTGCTAGCCTACGTCTCTTAAAATAATTTGGGTGTGTAGATGGGTTTGTAACTAGAATGAAATGTAAACTAGATTCTGTGTAAGGAGAGGACACTCAGCAGCTGTTTACACATCTTGACACTGGAGCACTAGTGTGGGACACCAGAACACCCTTTTTATTAGGGGGCCCACACAGGTGCTCCAGTGTATACTATAGGGGTGACTCCATCTGTGAAGCTTGTACAAAACAGGTAAGTATTCAAGCTTGACAAAGGTAAAAAATATTTCTTCATCTTGGAACTCTGCCAAAATAGACAATTGTACCCCACTTCCAAGCAATGTTTCATATTCCTATTTCTGCCATCAAATATCTGTTTGCTAAGTATACCTATTTTTTTTTTACATAGGGGCTAAAAGACTTGGAGGACACCACTCTTCCGAGGAGACAACAGACCCCCCCACCTCATGAGGAAGGGGAAATCCACCAAAGCCAACAGGAGGAGGAAGGAGATGTAATTGAAATAGTCAACACATCAGGTGAGTGTCTGTGACCACAGGCTCAGGTAAGAGATCGATGCCGGCATATTTATAATACATGGTGTATTTTTTTAATATATTTTTAGGTGATCCTGATGTTGTGGATCCAGGTCATTTCACCAGTGAGAGTGCCCAGATCCTGATCGGGGAGATCATGGGGTGTAATAGGGACTTGGAAAACATCCAGAAAAACATCAATGATGTTCAAAACAAAATGAAGAACATCATTGATGTTTTAGGGAAAGTTTAAAACACCTCCAAATACCAGACTTTTTTCATGTTTTTTTGATTGAAACATTTTTTGCACCTTCTTTGACATATTCTTGAAAAGCCAAATTTTGAAGATGCACACAGTGTGTCAACATGTGCTATCTGCCATCATATGAGATCAATGGACGCGTTTTGGGGGTGCAACCCCTTCCTCAATAACAAAGTAGCTGAGAGGAAGTGGTTGCACCCCCAGAACGTCCCTTGATCCCCCATGATGGCAGCTAGCACATGTTGACATTCTGCAATTTGTGTGCATCTTCAACATTTGGCTTTTCCAGGGGTCACTTCACCCCATCTGAATGCAATATCAAACACAGTTTATAAATACTCATGTCTGATATTGCCTTCAATTGCTACAAAAGTTGAACTTTGTAAGTTCCAGATTTGTGTATTTCTTGTTGTTTTTAAACATGCCTGTTTTACCTTAAATGGACATTTTGACTTTTATTAATGTGACCCAAAAAATTGTTATACAACAAACATGTTGGTTTGTTTTAAAAACCTTTTAAAATGCACATGTGATTCTGCTTGTATTAAAAAGATTGATAATCAAGAATGTGTGGATTCTTCTCCAAAACTTTTGTTGTGGTAAAATTGGTGTTTTCTGTGGGGGTTATTTCCTAACGGCAAATCCACTTTGCACTACAAGTGCAGTTTCAGTGCAGTCTTAAGTGCACTTGTAGTGCAAAGTGTATTTGCCTTTAGTAAATAACACCCAACAGTGCTTTCTAATGTTACACAATCACGCCATTTTCAGGACTACACACATTTCAGTCAGGGTCAGCTAAAAGAAACACAAGCAGTAATAAATGTCAGCAAATATTAGGTAACTAATTTTTTTATTTAAAAAAAGGCTCAGACATTATCTGGCATATTACATAGTTACATAGTTAGTCCAGTTCAACCTGAGTGAGCACCCTCAATTCTTCCTATCTCCGCACATATCTATATATATATCTATATATCTATATATCTATAGATATATATTATCTATATATCTATATATTTATGGTCGGAGCCCTATGTCCGATATGGACATAGATAACACTTATAGTAAAGATAAGACTTACCATCGGAAATAGACCTGAAAGTGTGGACTTACCATATGAAATAGACCTGAAAGTGTGCCTTGGTCTAATGGCCGGTATGCCAAAATAAGGGGGCATACCCTGGTTTAAGAAATGATTATTCTGTAAGAGAAATGAATGAAATGAGTAGTTGAGAAATGCTGTGAAATGGGGATGGGAGGGTGGGTATCGCGCACAGGAAACCGACAAGCACCACAGGTGAGCGGGCTGCTTAAATACCCCCCGGGCTCCTCCCATAAATTCAGGCCACCATACTGGCCTTCCTACTTATGGTCGGAGCCCTATGTCCGATATGGACATAGATAACACTTATAGTAAAGATAAGACTTACCATCGGAAATAGACCTGAAAGTGTGGACTTACCATATGAAATAGACCTGAAAGTGTGCCTTGGTCTAATGGCCGGTATGCCAAAATAAGGGGGCAAAAACATTCAGGTAGGGTTATAATTTTATTGGTTTTCAGTTATTTATTGAGCCAGTTTGGAGAATGCCTGTGCCATCTCTGTTTGTGGATTGGGGATGTACCGGGCGAAGCAGGCTGATTTCCACCTGCCTAACCTTTTGATGATGTGATCTGGCACCCCGTGGCGGGATGCCGCGGAGGCTGCTCCGATGCGGAAAGAGTGTCCGGAATACTGACTAGGGTTAAGGTGGAGATTGCGGAGAAGTATTCTTATGTGGCTCACAAACTGAGAGGCATTTAAGGGTTTGACTGGGAATGGTAGAAGGGGACTGCTGTCTGGTTGTTCAGGCAGGAGAGATAGGAGTCGGTTGAGTACAGCGACTGGACACCAGCTGTTGTTGGTTCTGTAGAGGTGGATGTTCACTCCCGAGCCAGTTTGCTGGGTTTTAGAGACCTCGAGGTGCAGGATAAAGTGGTCTTGGTGTCGAAGCAAGTGTCGTCTGCATAGTACTAGGTCTGTGGGTTTGTTAGTGGTGAATTCGCCAGGCCGCAAGAACCCGTAGTAAGCTAAATATATGGCTGCTTGTAGGACCGTGCTGGGGAGCAGACCGAATGGCGAAGTAGCCAGTATGTTTGACATGTCCCTAAAGATGGGCCCCGTAATGGGCAAACGCTTAGTGCTGATGACTGGTTGTTGTTTCTGTATTCCCCTTAGGATGGCTCGTATAGCGTGGGATGAGAACAGTGACGACTTCGTCGGGTCTTCAAGCGCCATGAAATGTTGAATGCCGGCTAGGTATAACCGGATGGTGTTGTAGGATAAGGCCAGCTGCGTGTGGCAGTGTGCCGTGAAGGCCAGTACCTGTTTGATATCTGTTGGTTCTTTGCGGCAGGGCGTGAGGAATTTGTTGAAAGCCTTCCAAGCTGTCTGGTAGGCTTTGAGTGTGTTGCGGGAGAGGGAATTATTTATGAGTTGCGTAGCTCCGTGTAGATGTTGCACTAATCCAGGGTCAGTTGTGACCAGACGGGGATAGGGGCCGACATTGGGTCGGCATCGGGAACCTGTTTGAAAAAGGAGGGATAATTGAAACGTGATAGTGCGTCAGCTGCTGAGTTGTATCTGCCGGGTATAAATTCACAGTGTATGTTGAACTGATGTTGTAAAGACAGTTGAACCAACCTGCGCAGGAAGGACATGACTGCTAGGGACTTGGACCTGCCTCTGTTGATGATGTCTGCCGTGGCCTGGTTGTCGGTGGTGAAGACTACGGTTTGTCCTGTCCAGTGGTGGCCCCAGAGTTGTGCGGCTGCCACTATGGGATAAAGCTCAAACAGGGCAGATGTTTGGAAAAAGCCAGGTATCAATAGTATCTGTTGAGGCCAGGGTCCTGAAAACCAATGATGGCCAAAAATTGCCGCGAAACCTGTGGAGGCTGCAGCGTCAGTCACTACCTGGGGTGAATGGATCGAAACCATAGGTATGAATAGAGATATGCCATTCCAGGCGGACAAGAATTCCTCCCACATTGATAGGTCCGCTATAGCTGCGGAGTCTAATTTCAAAATCTGATCAGGGTCTTGAGTTTCTGACAGAAATCCAAGTAGGCGTGATACGAATGTGCGGCCTTGTGGGATAATTCGCATAGCGAAGTTGAGCATACCTAGGAGAGACTGCAACTGTTTTTTGGTACAGCCGTTGGTGTGTGTAAACTCGTAAATAACTGCCCTAATGCGTGTTAATTTGTCGGGAGGGAGACTGGCCTGCATTGCGCAGGTATCCAAGCTGACCCCGAGAAAGGTGATGATGTTTGCTGGACCGTCGACTTTGTGCTCGGCGATAGGAACGTTGAGGTTTCCAAAAATTACTCTCAGTTTGTCGAGATCTCCTGGGGGCTTGTTGGGCGGTTCTATCAGTAGGAAGTCATCCAGGTAATGGATGACTTCATGGCATTGGCCCTTGTGTAATAGTATCCAAACGAGGGACTGTGCGAACGTGTCGAAGAGCCACGGGCTACTCTTCGAACCGAAGGTGAGTTTCGTAGCAAAATAATACGCTTCCTTCCATTTGATGCCATGCCAGCACCACAGGGATGGGTGGATGGGCAGGAGCTTGAAGGCATCCGAGATGTCGGCTTTGGAGAGCCAGGCACCTGTGCCTGCTTTGATGATCGCTTGTATTGCCATGTCCACTGAGGAGTATTTTAGGGAAAACTCTTCGGAGGGAATCAGGGAATTGAGACTGGGTATGTGCGAAGAATGAGGCGCAGACAAGTCGTACACCAAACGCAATTTATTAGAGAATTTGCCCTTGACAAGCCCAATAGGGCTGACTCTCCATGTGCTGAAAGGGGGGCAAGTGAAAGGGCCTATTACATAGTCTCGATCTACCTCTGCCTGTAAGAGCTGATCTATGGCCTGTTCGTCGATGGCTGCCGAACGAAGATTGGCGCATTCGTGAGTACTGTGGGGCAGTGCAATGAGGCCGGTGTGAAAGCCTATTGTGAAGCCTTGGATAAGGTAGGTGGCCAGGGAAGGGGTGGGGTGTGAAGTGAGATACAGTCCTAGCCATAAGATGTTGATTCGGCTTAGTCATGCCCTCTTGTTTTGCTTGACTTCACACAAATTCCTAGGGTGTGCTCTTTGGCATAAAGTGCAGATGTGAAGTAGGCGGCATTGGCTGAAGTTGCAGGACCCGTAGTTGTAGTTATTACAGATGGCTGCCCCTCCCACGGTTCGGACTGGGCGTCCGAGTTTGTCCACCTGAGGCGATGGTTCAGGGGGTGACTGGCCCTGTACTGTACCTGAGGTAGAGGGGAACTCGAAGGGCCGTCTGATCGCCGTATTGGAGCACCAGGTGGCAGTGTGGGTGGAAGACTGGCAAATTGCACACAGAGGTGAGCGTAAGCCGGCAAAGTGGCGGCAGAAGAGCTCTGTGTCCATGAGACTCCAATCTGTCGCGATCTGGAATTGTGCGAATCTGGCGGCGGCCTTGGCTGAGAAGGAACGATGATAATCGTAGAAAGCGAAACCTCCATACTTGTGGCCCAAGTCTACCACAGTATGGAGGTATAAGTCCAGCTCTTCCCGCCTGCTGGGGGTGGCTGAGCATAGGACATCTCTGAGCATGCCAAAGGCCAGGGTAAATTCGGGGACTGATAGCTTGCGGTTCAGCCTGGGGTCTTTGGCTTTAATGACCACCGATATGTCGCCCCAGGAGTAGGCTTTATTTTCTGCTAAATCATGCACGGAGATAAGGAGAGAGGCCAGGTTGACGTCCTTGCCGTCCAAAATGTCCTTCCTGATACTGGTTGGGACCAGGTGGGAGGGGTAGACAATGACGCTTGAGCCTGAGGTACCTGTAGGAAGAGGTGTCAAGGTCTGAGTTGCCGTTGGGTCGGGGACTGCTGTGGCCGGTCGGGCCTCCAGAAGTGCCACCCTGGCTTGGACGTCTGCAACTGAGGTGGATAGAGATGATACCATTGTGTGTAACTGCGAGATGGCCGATGATATGGACTGGAGAGATGCCTGTTGGGTACTGGCTCCTGCTGCTGGTGGGGGGAAGAGGAGTTTGAAGAGCTCGCCTTTCCTCGCTGTGGCGGGGAAGGGGACACCTCTGCGTCTGAGCTCTGCCGTCAGTCTGGGGATAGTCCATCCCCTGAGGGATTGCACGCTGCCGCTTTCTGAGACCGGAGTAGGTGATAGAGGGGCCGTGAAGTCTTCACTGCCGGCCTGGGACATGGTTGCTCTGGTGAGGATCTCTCGAGCTTTATCTCCTGGTTGACTGTAACCTATTGGGGGTGAGATGGATTTCAAGTTTTTCTTTGATCCGCTGCGTCATACTTACCCGACTTGTTCTCCCTCTTTTTTTTTTTTTTTTTTTTTTTTTTTTACCTGGGGGGATATCGTCCAACCTGGTGCAGGGTGGACCTACTGAACTTTGACTGACCTGAGGAAGATGAAAGGTGACAATTCGTGAAGGGATTGCTAAGTAACTTGAAGCAATGATTTGTATGGTGCTTGCAATTTGTGACAATGAAATGGTTCGAAATGTTTGCCTTGATTGTGAAATGAATGAACTGCATGACAGAGGTGCGGCCTGGTCGTGTCACGATTTGTTCGACCGTGGACCGGGCTCTGGAGCATGTACTGAAATGAGGCAACTAAAATACTGGTGCTCCTGGGTCGAATCGGTGCTTGTTTGCTGCATCTGGATTCGAATAGGAGTGCGGTATTGAATAAATGAGAGAAATGATTGTTTTGACCGAGGCTCGTATTGGTTGTGCCGTGTTAGCGACTGGCAACCAACCGAGCTCTGGTGTGGGTATGAAATGTGATCGAAACCTGTGATGCATGCCGTGCCGAATCGGTGCGCCTTGGATGCGACTGGTTTCGAAACGGTGATGCGTTGTGAGAGTACAATGGTAGAAATTGCGTGACAGAGATATGGGTCAATCCCCGGTGTCTGCGATTCAGCTATGATCCGGATTTCTGGAGCATGTATTAGAAATGTGGCCAATCCTGGGGCACGCCGAGACAAATCGGTGCATTTTCATGCGACTGAATTCCTGTCGGAACGTGATACGTGGGAATGAAATGATAACCATGACAGAGGTACAAATGACTGATAAGGTAACTCTGGAGCATGTATAGAAATGAGGCCGATCCTGGGGCACGCCGAGATGAATCGGTGCATTTTATGCGACTAATTCATGTCGGAACGTGATACATGGAAATGAAATGATAACCATGACAGAGGTACAATTGACAGATAAACGTAACTCTGGAGCATGTATAGAAATGAGGCCAATCCTGGGGCACGCCGAGACGAATCGGTGCATTTTTTATGCGACTGAATTCATGTCGGGACGTGATACATGGGAATGAAATGATAACCATGACAGAGGTACAATTGACAGATAAACGTAACTCTGGAGCATGTATAGAAATGAGGCCAATCCTGGGGCACGCCGAGACGAATCGGTGCATTTTTTATGCGACTGAATTCATGTCGGGACGTGATACATGGGAATGAAATGATAACCATGACAGAGGTACAAAATGACTGATAAAACGTAACTCTGGAGCATGTATAGAAATGAGGCCAATCCTGGGGCACGCCGAGACGAATCGGTGCATTTTTATGCGACTGAATTCATGTCGGAACGTGATACATGGAAATGAAATGATAACCATGGCAGAGGTACAATTGGCTGACAATAACGTAACTCTGGAGCATGTATAGAAATGAGGCCGTAATAACTGGGGCACACCGGGACGAATCGGCGCATCTTTGGTGCGATTGGATTCGAATCGGAGCGCGGTAGGTGACTGAAATGAGAAATGATTTGAAATGTCAGAAATGAGTTTTCAGAAATAAGAAATGATTTGAAATGTCCGAAATGATTTTTTAGAAATGTTTTTCCAGAAATGAGAAATGATTTGAAATGTCCGAAATGAGTTTTTTTTTTTTTTTTTTAAATGTTTTAGAAATGAGAAATGATTGGTACCGAACTAACTTGATTTGATAACTTTACAAGCTGCGACTGGCTATGGCTGTCTACTAATACCGACATGCTAGAAATGATGCGACGTCAGCGTCGCTGTGCTATCGAATTGTAACATATCGAAAGTACGAGCGATATACATTGCAGTTTATGCGATGCGGGTGAAACGAAATTTGAACTCACGGTTTAGTGATATGATATGAAAAACGAAAAGTCCGACGGGACCTTACCTGCGACAGCCAAGCCAGACGCGTGGTACAACTATAAACGAAAACGCGGATTTCGAAAGCTTAGAGTACGGAGTATCGAATACGGGAACTGCGAGGCAAGAACTTGCGGACGCTGGTATCGAATAGTCGGCTTAGTGACGTATATCGCGCACAGGAAACCGACAAGCACCACAGGTGAGCGGGCTGCTTAAATACCCCCCGGGCTCCTCCCATAAATTCAGGCCACCATACTGGCCTTCCTACATATATATATATAGATATATCTATATATATATATATATATATATATGGTACCCATGTAGCGCCATCAATCTATGCAGCTCTCCACACACCCCCACACCCCCAAGGGGTCTGCAATCCAAGGTCCCCAACTCACACCCATACACCAGGGCCAATAAACCTAACAGCATGTCTTTGGAGTATGGGAGGAAACCGGAGTACCCGGAGTAAACCCACACAGGCACAGGGAGAACATGCAAACTCCAGGCAGGTAGTGTCCTGGTTGGGATTCGAACCAGTGACCCTATTGCTGCGAGGCGAGAGTGCTAACCACTACACCACTGTGCTGCCCGAATTGATGGCCCCCCCTACCAGCAAAGTATTCAAGGTATCTTAGACAGACCTCGCGGGCACTTAGGGGGGCAAGCCAGGACAGCCAGCCTCAAGTCCCACCGGCAAAGTGGGAGGCCACAGTCTGCCATTCCTGTGGCGTGGAAGGAAACTGTGGAGTCCAACCAGAAAAATAAATTAATAATTTTGCACATAAACATGGAAAGCAGATTAGACACAAACATTATTGGTCAACATCAGTATAAAACATTTATTTTAGGGACTATTTAAACACAAAGGTATAAGGTCCACCTATCAGATCCCCCCCCCCCCATGGGTCATTTTATAAATTTTATGGGCGGAGGGAGATGTTTTGGCCAGGTAACCCTCTCCACGTCATTGAGAGGTGAATGCCTAAATAATGTGTATTACTTTGGCCAGCCCCTCCTTACTTTACACTATTGGCAGCCCACTGGGCAGGTAAGAAGTGTCATAATACAAAGATATAAATACACACTGTACACATTTGAGCACGTTTAAAACTTTAAACATTACCATTCGAAAGTATTCAGGCAGGCCCTTGCACTACATGCTTTGGGGAATTCATCCATAAATCTGACCACTAAAGAGGTGGGTATAGTGTGTATGGGTTTGGCAAAGTCAGCAGATAGAGGATTGAGGATAGATAGAGGATTGGTATCAGCTGAGTTAGCAGTTGGGGGGAGGGAAGGTTCAAAAAGATTTTGGGAGACCAAAAAAAGCCTCTGGCACTCTGTCTGAATTTAAAGCACACATCACAATTTTACACATTTTAGGTGGTGTTTATGGTAAAGCACTACAATGGAGCTGACAAAATACATTGTTAAGTGACTACATGAGGTGAATATAGGGCCAGGATAGCATGCTGGGGAGGTAAGTGAAGGCAAATATGTATGAAGGACAAAAAAATAACATAAAAATCCAGCATGCATGAGGACAAAGGGGACATTCACAGCATATTACAATCATGGTAATTAGGGAATGAGGAAAGAAATACAATATATTATCAATCTATACAAAAAAATGTGATGTTAAAGGATAAAAATCTTACCTTAATATACTCCTTCTGCAGAACCTGGATGATGGCAGAACAGGTCTCTGGGATAATGATCCCCAGAGCCTGGGGGGAGATGCCTGTCGAGAACTTGAGGTCCTGCAGGCTTCTCCCCATCGCCAAGTACCGCAGGGTGGCGGCTAGCCTCTGCTCCAGAGTGTTGACTTGCCTCATGCAGGTATCCTGCCTGCTGATATAGGGGGTCAGCAAAGCCAAGAAACGGTGAAATATGGGGTCCGTCATCCGGAGAAAGTTCCTGAAATCATCAGGATTATTCTCACGGATCTCACGGAGCAAAGGCATATGACAGAAATGGTCACGCTGGAGCAACCAATTCTTGGTCCATGAACTCCTCCCTTCCCTGTTCATGGACTGAACTTGTGTCAAAGTAAGGACCCTAACACCAAGCCCCCGCACAGCACGAACTCTACGAGGAGTACGTATACGCAACATGGCTAGAAAACGGTCGTCTGCTCAGAACGCAGTAACAGAACGCACTGAAGAACAGCAAGGCCTGTGAAGAGCGACCTGAAAATCAGTAACAAACGAACACGAACACAATGACAAGTCAATTGTACTCGCTGCACGCACTGAAGACCAGATACAAACCCACAAGCACAAACTGAACAGCAGAAAACGATCTGAAAACCACGAGTCTGAAAAAGCGTGAATCGTCTCTCAGCAAACTTTTACTAACACCAGATTAGCAAAAGGAGCCCAACGGGTGCCGCGCTTGGTTCTGAACTGCCCTTTTATAGTCTCGTCGTACGTGGTGTACGTGACCGCGTTCTTGGCGATCGGAAATTCCGACAACTTTGTGCGACCGTGTGTATGCAAAACAAGTTTGAGCCAACATCTGTCGGAAAAAATCCATGGATTTTGTTGTCGGAATGTCCGATCAATGTCCGATCGTGTGTACGGGGCATTAGTGTTCGAGAGCAGACCTCATCCTTGGAAAATTTTCTCTTAGAGGTTGTGTTTGTAGATTTCCAGTATGAGCTTGTTCCTTACAGTTAACATTAAATTAAATCATGTTATAGTCACTGCTACCCAGATGTTCTTTTATATGAACATTAGTAATAAGCTCTGCAGGGTTTGAGATTACCAGGTCCAGCAGGGCATCATTCTTAGTCAGGGCCTCTATGAACTGTACCATAAAATTGTCTTGTAATAGCTTTATAAATATTTGCCCTTTAACTGTTCCTGCAGTGCCATTACTTAATTCAGTTTCCGGGTAGTTAAAATCCTCCATTATTATCACTGTCCCAGCCCTTGCAGTAGGGTTGCCACCTGTTCCGGGATTCACCCGGACAGTTCGGGTTTTGAATTATGTGTCCTGTTTATATTCCACCTGAAAACCAGACACATTATTCAGACCGGACTGCGGTTTCCTAAGAAAGCTGGAGGGAGGATCGGGTGTTCTCCTCCCTTCAGCCTACAGGTGGCGATCAATAGCCGGCACTGCAGCATGGACTGCTAAGGAATGAAGACAGTCTATCCTTCTTCCTCTCTCTCCCCTTGTGATCAGCAAGTACAAGGGGACAACTCTGATGTAAGGCGTTACTCTGATGGGGACACCTGATTAAGGTGGTACTGTGATGGGGACCCCTGATTAAGGAGGCACTGTGATGGGGAACCCAGAATAAGGGGGCACTGTGATGGGGAACCCAGAATAAGGAGGCACTCTGATGGGGACAGCAGAAAAAGGAGGCACTTTTATGGGGACACGAGAATAAGGAGGCACTCTGATGGGGACATGAGAATAAGGAGGCACTCTGATGGGGACACGAGATTAAAGAGGCACTCTGATGGGGACACCAAATGTAAGGAGGCACTCTGATGCTGACACCAAATGTAAGGAGGCACTCTGATGCTGACACCAAATGTAAGGAGGCACTCTGATAGGTGTTGGTTGAGTATTAATATGATGCGCTGGAAGCTTCTTGAATACAGCAAACAACTTTACTTGCATGGAGGATAGTGAAACATATCTTAACAGCATGGAAACACGAACACAACAGAACACTGAGGAAAGTGCTTCCTCTCATTGCATCATACAATAGATTTACATGCATTACATTATAACACTACAGTGCCACCTGCTGCATAGATAGGTATAATGCATATACAGTATAGTCACAGTACATAAGCAACTTGCTGTTGTTCTTCCAACACCCCTTCTCAATAGCATGTGCTTCGTCATTACATTCAGCATCTTCTGTATATAGCGATGACGTTCCTGGGACAAAGGCTTATTAATTGCACCAGCAGTCATCTCCTCTGACAGACAGTACTGAATGTCAATAACACCTTGCTCCTGATTATCCCTCTGTAGGTGATACTTGACGTTGAGTGTTTTATCTTAGGATTGACCCGTTCTGATTGCGTAAGCTTTATACATCCCTGGTTGTTTTAAAAAATGGGAATTGGTTTTGACATATCTACCCCATTGTCTACAAAAAGTTGACGAATCCATATTGCTTCCTGACATGTGTGTGCTGCTGCAATGTACTCTGCTTCAGTTGAAGATAGAGCGACAGTTACCTGCTTTCGACTAGACCATCTTATGGTTCCTTCCCCATACTGGAAGATGAATCCACTTGGGGGTTTGCGGCCTATGGAGCCCCTGGCCCAATCAGCATCCACATACCCGACCAGTTTTGGATTTGATGTTGCTGGTAACCATAACTTCATCTGAATTGTTCCTTTGAGATACTGCATCACTCTTTTTACTGCTTTCCAGTCACACTGACAGGGAGTTGAGACTTTCCTGCATAGTATGCCAACAGCTGCTGCCATGTCTGGTCTTGTCACAGTGGCAACATATAGCAGCTTACCGATTTGCTCTGCGATACATATCATTGTTGGGTAGCAAGTTTTCTGCTTCATTGCTCTTTTGGTTCCATAGGAGTTTTCACTTGCTTTGCATCTTGCATATTGAATTGTTCCAAGATTTAATTGCAGTTTTAACGTCTAGGTGTTTCACTTGCATGCCCGGCTGCAACACGAAGAAGCGATCTGATGGTGGAATGTTTTACAACGGGAGCGAATGTTTCATCATAATCTTCACCGAACTTCTGGGAGTAACCCTTGACAATTAGTCTGCATTTGTATTTGTGGATATTCCCTTCAGCGTGTGGCATTACTTTGAAAGTCCACTTAATTCCTATAGTTATGGGAGGGAGCTCTGTGAGTGTCCAGGTCTTATTTTTCTGAATTGACTTTAATTCTTCTTCTGCTGCCTTTCACCATTTATTGGCTTCAGATTTTGGCAGGTTTTATGTCTTCCCAGGATGTTGGTTTAGGTATGCTGTGTGTTTTGACAGTGTATGACAGCTTGCTGGGTGGTATCCCCTTTTTAGTCCGAGTGGATCTTCTGACTTCAGGCAGTTCAGCAGGATCTGATGGGAAACTGGATTTAGGCACTGTGAGTTCCACCTCTTGTTCTGACTCCTGCACAGGTTCACTTTGGTGGACCCTTTTTTTTGGTTTGCTGGGCATATTCACTTCACAGCTTTCAGGGATCAGGGTTTCTGGTGATGGGCTCTCATCAAAATAAACACTATGGCTTATTGTCACTTTGTCAGTCTTTGGGTTTAGGATTCTGTAACCCTTAGTTTGCTCACTGTAGCCTACTAGAGTTGAGTGTTTGATCCTAGGATTGACCCGTTCTGATTGCGTAAGCTTTATACATCCCTGGTTGTTTTAAAAAATGGGAATTGGTTTTGACATATCTACCCCATTGTCTACAAAAAGTTGACGAATCCATATTGCTTCCTGACATGTGTGTGCTGCTGCAATGTACTCTGCTTCAGTTGAAGATAGAGCGACAGTTACCTGCTTTCGACTAGACCATCTTATGGTTCCTTCCCCATACTGGAAGATGAATCCACTTGGGGGTTTGCGGCCTATGGAGCCCCTGGCCCAATCAGCATCCACATACCCGACCAGTTTTGGATTTGATGTTGCTGGTAACCATAACTTCATCTGAATTGTTCCTTTGAGATACTGCATCACTCTTTTTACTGCTTTCCAGTCACACTGACAGGGAGTTGAGACTTTCCTGCATAGTATGCCAACAGCTGCTGCCATGTCTGGTCTTGTCACAGTGGCAACATATAGCAGCTTACCGATTTGCTCTGCGATACATATCATTGTTGGGTAGCAAGTTTTCTGCTTCATTGCTCTTTTGGTTCCATAGGAGTTTTCACTTGCTTTGCATCTTGCATATTGAATTGTTCCAAGATTTAATTGCAGTTTTAACGTCTAGGTGTTTCACTTGCATGCCCGGCTGCAACACGAAGAAGCGATCTGATGGTGGAATGTTTTACAACGGGAGCGAATGTTTCATCATAATCTTCACCGAACTTCTGGGAGTAACCCTTGACAATTAGTCTGCATTTGTATTTGTGGATATTCCCTTCAGCGTGTGGCATTACTTTGAAAGTCCACTTAATTCCTATAGTTATGGGAGGGAGCTCTGTGAGTGTCCAGGTCTTATTTTTCTGAATTGACTTTAATTCTTCTTCTGCTGCCTTTCACCATTTATTGGCTTCAGATTTTGGCAGGTTTTATGTCTTCCCAGGATGTTGGTTTAGGTATGCTGTGTGTTTTGACAGTGTATGACAGCTTGCTGGGTGGTATCCCCTTTTTAGTCCGAGTGGATCTTCTGACTTCAGGCAGATCAGCAGGATCTGATGGGAAACTGGATTTAGGCACTGTGAGTTCCACCTCTTGTTCTGACTCCTGCACAGGTTCACTTTGGTGGACCCTTTTTTTTGGTTTGCTGGGCATATTCACTTCACAGCTTTCAGGGATCAGGGTTTCTGGTGATGGGCTCTCATCAAAATAAACACTATGGCTTATTGTCACTTTGTCAGTCTTTGGGTTTAGGATTCTGTAACCCTTAGTTTGCTCACTGTAGCCTACTAGAATTCCCTCTCTTTCTCTGTTCTCCAGCTTGGATCGCTTTTCACTTGGATAATAGGCATATGCTTTGCATCCAAACACTCTGATGTGCCCTATGCTAGGCTTTGATCCATGCCATATTTTGAATGGAGTACTTTTAACGGCTCCTGAGGTTAGTCTGTTTTGTAGGTAGGTTGCATGCATGACTGCTTCTCACCAGTACTTGTGAGGTAGGTTGGCATCCGACAACATGCACCTGGCCATTTCTATAAGAGTGTGATTATTCGTTTCTGCTACACTGTTTGTTCAGGAGTGTATGGTGTGGTTGTCTGGTGTGCTATTCCTTGTCTCTACAGGTATGAGGCCACTTCTTTGCTTATGTATTTTCCCCCATTCTCGGTGCGTATTATTCCTGGCTTCTGTTCAAATTTTTTGCTAGACATGGCAACAAACTCTTGAAGTTTCGCTGATGTTTGATTCTTGTATTTCATCAGATAAGCAGTTGTGTACCTGGAATAATCATCAATGAAAGTCAGTAGATATCTGTTCCCACCTGACGTGGGAGTTTTCATTGGACCGCATAGGTCACTGTGTATGAGCTGCAGGGGTTGGGTGGTTTTTCTTCGAGATGCCTGTGGAAGGGGAGCACATGTGGCTTTTGCTTCAATACAGCACTTGAACTTCAGGAGCACTTTGCAAGGCGCTATTGTTAAATCTTCTGATAACCTTTCTTTATAATGTCCTTTATAGCTTCTGGACCTCTGTGCCCCAGCCGCCTGTGCCATAAGTGAATACATTTGATGTGTAGGTCAGGTCATTAGAGGCTATATTGGCTTGCTGGTTTGTGGTGATGAGCCTGTATATGTGATCATCCAGTTTTCCTTTTGCGAAGAATCGTTTATGTAGCTTCTAAACAGGACTGCTAGTAAATTTAGTTGTGCTAGGTGGTAACTAGCCTGGCTAATTTGTAGTCTTTGATCAAATGGGTTTTCTCCTAAGCTTGGGTTTAACTGTGATTTCTCTCTTTTGTCAATAGGTGCAAACAAAGGGAGTGCCAAATTTCAACACAGGATGGATCTGTGGAAATTTAATAGGTAGGGCAGTGCCACGTCCTAAATCTAAGTATAATTAACAAAAAAGGAAGTGGAAAAAATGGACTTTATAGGCACCAATCATAAAATTAAATATAAATATTTTATTATACACATAGTACACAAACCAAAAACACGAACATATTAAAACAATGCAATTAAAGTGCAAAAGACTAGCTAGATCTCTCTCAAGGGGGGCATAGACTCCAGAGAGGCATACCCTTAAAACAGGGACATATCCCTCTAATCAAAATAAAGGACATCAAACTAAAAAAGCTCTACATGTTTCGCAATTAAATGCTTCTTCAGGAGCTCGTTTGAATGGTCTGTAGAGAAAAAGAGAGAGAGAGAAAAAACACAAAAGCAAAAAATACATACAATTAATATTGACTTAGAACCTTTTGATAGTACGTCTCAATCAGTAGCAGGGAGTACCACAAAGAAACCAGCGGGTGGACTTCACATAGGACATGCAAAGGGTGACAAAAGCTCACATGTGGGGACGTGCCTGGTAGCAGAACCATAAGAAATGTAAAAAGACAAAACGGTATGAGGCAGCAGAGAAACAAAAGGGTTGTAATCTCAACTGCCAAAAATGAGGGAAAAATAATATGTGTAACCATACCAATCTTCAAATGGGGTAAAGTAAGTAGTATCACTCCATGCATGGGGGGAAAAAGAAAAGGGGGAGGGGGTAATGATGGTAGAATGTAAGCATATAGAAATGAGCCTACCTTAGAGGAAACAATAAAATATTGCCTCTATATGACTGGAAGGTGTACTTTACAGATATAGGCTTTTAGATGGTGAGACTGTGCTTGGTGATAGACAACGCTGCTTCTAGAGAGTATATGCAAATATAAATAAATGTGTAAATATATACATATATATATGTATAGGGGTAGTAATGGAAAACTATTGTAAGGAGTAACTAGCTATCACAAAAGTGAAATGGTATTAATAAAAGCATACAGGGTCTCACCTTATTAGAGGTAATTTAAGCTATATAGACCTTGTGGATCAAGCAAGAGAATGTTCCCTTCAAAAAGCAACCAGCAAGAGAAAGGAGGAAGGAAAGGCTTTGTAGGGGTTTATATGCGGCAGCAAGGTCAGTTTGGCACAAGCCAGATGAAAGCCATCTATAAAAAGAGGGATATCTATGTGTATCTGGATAGCAACAATGCATAGGGTATAACAGTTAATATCAAGTATACAGCAAGTCAAGGTAAAGACAAGGGGGGATCTTACCAGGAAGAATGTGATGATGATGGTAAATGAAGCCCAGAAAACGAAGCACCATAAGAGAGGAATGGCATGGTAGCAGGCTGAAACAGCCTTAAATACACGCCCCAATCAGGTGTGCAGCTTGTGCAACACCTGAATTGGCCGGGCAGGGCTGCGTGCGCACCAACACACGGCCACACATTCACAGTGCGTGGAGAGCAACTGCCATAGACACGGCCGTGCGAGGAGAGCGCAGTCCTAGAGGTGACAGGGCTGAGAGCTCCCTCTAGTGGATCCTCCACAGTGTCAGCGCGAACGCTGTAGAAAGCTTCCACTTCCTTTTTTGTTAATTTTGTCAATAGGTGTCACTGTTATCTTTGGCATTAGTATGATAGATTGCAGTGAATTCAGGTTATGAGTGAATATTCTTTTCTCAGCCAATCAGCAGGAGTTTCTTTGGGCCGCAGAGGCTTCTGGGAGAGGCTATTTATTTGGAGAGTCAGGTGATCGGGGTTCTTTGCACCCAGGCTGCGGCCTGGGTTGGGTGTTGGTGGAGCAGCAGCATAGGTGTAGGCCTGAAGCCTGGGGCCTAACCACGTGTAAAGGGGCTTGGCCTGAGGGGAGCCTGATCGCTGCCTGGAGGCAAGGGAGAAGACGTTGCCAGAGGGTCAACCACTCTTGTTCCCGGAGGTGTACCAGAGGAGACTCTTCTTCAGCCGGGGACTGTGAAGTCGCTGGAAAAGCTTCAGGAGAGAATTCATCCAAGAAGTACAGCAGGTAGCTGTGAGTAAAGCTTGAAGATAAGTACAGCAGGTATCTGTGAGTTAAGCTTGAAGAGTCCAGCAGGTAGCCGTGAGCTAAGCTTGAGGATCTACAGTGGGATACTGTGAGTAAAATTGTTGCTATAGGAGACAGCAGTTCCTACAAAATACAGATTGCTGCATTTAGCTTAAAGGCCCCTTTTCTGTATTGCTGTCTGCCTAGTTCTATTTTTGTCCAAGAAGTCTGCCAATTTGCTTTTGCATTTGCCTAAGGGTGTCCTGTGTCCCACCCCTCTCTCCCACCATTCCTGTTAAGATAAATAAAACTCTCAATGTTCATTTTTAAAAGTGATTGGCGCTCATTTTTCCAACTTGCACTACACCCACCATGCCTAGTAACATGCATCCTGAGGAGGAATGTCATCCCTCCCTGACTCTGGGGGTCACCACCAAGCCTCTGGAGTTTGGAGAGAGCGGTACACTTATTATTGTGAATTGTGCATTCTTCACCCTGAAACGTAACTGTGAGACCATTGTTTGCAAGACTTTTCACTAATAGAATGCTGCCTTCTAGTCTGGAACATACAGCACTTTCGTTACAAGGATACTGGGCTTGCCTCCTTGTGGTGTAATGCAGTTCAGGAAGCCCTGGCCTTTACCTTCTGCCATGATGCTTTCCCGTTTGCTAGGAAAACTTTGTCTTTTGCACTGTAACCAATGTTTGTGAAGAAAGTCTCATCACTAGTCATGTGGCTTGTTACACCCGAGTCTATGCACGAGCCACGTGGCTTGCAGCTCTGTTTCACTTTAAAGGTGCCACTCCAATGATGTGTCTTTCTTTTGTGGATAGCTCTAGCTTTTGCTGCTCGGCTTTCCAGATAGAACAGTCGTTTTTTAAGTGACCGGTCCTTTTACAGTGAAAACAGGCTCTGCTTTCTTGGTTGCGCTTTGTGCCTTTGTACATCTTAAGAGCTTTGTCATCATGGTGCGTATTTTCTGTCCTTCTGTCATATTCATCAATTAATTTGCCTTTGGCATATTCTAGCGTTAGCTCCTGTTCGGGTCTGGTTTCTTTTTTTTTTTTAACAATAAATTTTTATTGAAAGTTATTAATTAACAATACAAATTGTAATTTACTTTAGTCATATGTATCCAACATGGTTACATTGATTTAAAAAGGTTTTGCGTGAGTATAAAATACTTGATAACCTGTACCAGTCTACCCCTAATGGGTTCAAACTGTAGGCATGAACAGGCCACCAAATTAACTAGATAGTTGGGTTCAAAAAATGAAAACGAAAACAAAACTTGCAAATCAGATTGAAAAGGTAGGTCCAAGATGCTAGACTACATCAAAGATATGTAAAAGGGAGAGAATATTTGCGCTAACCTAAACAGTGCAAAGTGACTGTATGCAGCAGCTCTGATAGCTTAATACTGAAAGCTCAAGATAAATGGAAAAAAGGAAAAAAGCGTGCAAACATAAAAACGCATATATAAAAATATATGAATAAATCAGTGCATACAAAATAATACAAATTCCGTAGTGCATATAATAAAAATATCACTCGAATTAAAAATCCTTCAAAGTGTGAGTAAAAATATATAAAAGGTATATTAAACCATAACCAAATAAAAGTCCATATGTTAATCTCTGAGTAACCGAATTCCAAAGAAACATAAGATCTTCAATTAATAGGACGTTCCAACATTCTGATATGAGGTATGATATCACAAACTGCTTACCAGATTCGTAGGATCTCACATAATAGAGATCAAGAGCGCTTGTGCATCAGGCTGTCGGCAAAGACGTAATCCATCTGTGGTCTTCTCACAAGAAGGGATATTTCACCAACTGCAAACGGACCGTCAGAGGGAAAGCTCACTCCAGAGATCACTCTACATTTGGAGGCATCTAAAAAGTCTCATTTAATGGAGAACAGAGGAAGGCTTCATGGTGTAGTATGTTCCAAAGAAAGTTTATTTTCAAGCAGATAACATAGGCTTTACATCCAATAAAGGCACAGTGAGAAACAGACAGATTGAAGCAGCCACGGCTCAAGCCAGCCAGCTGTTCAGCGTGATGACGTCACAGGTTATGCTCCACCCGACGCGTTTCCCCATAGAAGGCATTAACTGGGAACGGAGATCATACCTGAATGTCAGCAAACCATGCTTAAATACCTGCCAGACAGGATAGACACCGAAAGTAATTATCTATGACTCTTCCGGTCGGTGTCATCTATTTGATCACATTCAAAATAACTTAAAATAATATAAAAATACATAGTTTAATTCTTAAAAAAATTATTATTGTATTAAAACATATTAAAAAGTCCTAAAGAGGTACGTAGCAAAAGAAAAAAATGTATAAAAAGAAAATATAAATATATAAGTCAGGTCATAAGAGATCTAAATACATGACACTAGACACTATTTGGACACTCAGGACTGTCTCATCCACGGTCCACCTTATTATAAAAAATATTATGAAAAAATGTTCCCTAGCCAACAGATTCGGAACATACAATTTCGGAATATAAAAATTAGTTCAAAGGGACATTATAGATTCGACATTACTAAATCAATATTTAAAAAGCTCAATATTTTAAAAAGAAAGAAAAGCACAGAAATAGTAAAAATGTATCTGAAATCTGGGATTTAGCTATTATCAATAAAGCAATTAATTTCCCACTCAATGTTGAGGCCCAAAGGACTATAACATTGGAGGTCATATATCCATCTCTTCTCACGACGAGAGATATGCCTTTTTAGGTTGTTGCCCCGTCAATGTGGAGTATATTTTTCAAATGCTATTACTTTAAGTAAAGAGCTGTCTGTATTGTGACATAAGCGAAAATGTTTGGACACACTATGGCCTACTAATCCTCTCCTAATATTGCCCAGATGTTCCCCAAGCCTAATGTTTAGTGCCTTTGTGGTCCTACCAACATACTGTAACCCGCATGGGCAAATCAGCAGGTATATAACTCCTATAGTTCCGCCTTAATAAGATCTTTAGTATTAAATGTCTTAGCTGTAACCTGGGACATAAAAGAGGAGGTCCTAATGGTTTGAGATGTCTTACACACTTTACAGTGTTTGCAGGGAAAAGACCCTTTTAAGCCTCCAAACATGCTGATTTTAGGGGGTAAATCCACCGCACTAGGTGCTAATTTATCTTTTAAATTTTGATTTCTTCTGTACATTACATTGGGTTTATTAGGAAGCATCGGGCCTAATATTTGGTCATATAGATTAACATATGGACTTTTATTTGGTTATGGTTTAATATACCTTTATATATTTTTACTCACACTTTGAAGGATTTTTAATTCGAGTAATATTCTTATTATATGCACTACGGAATTTGTATTATTTTGTATGCACTGATTTACTCATATATTTTTATATATGCGTTTTTATGTGTGCACACGCTTTTCCTTTTTTCCATACATCAAAGATATGCACATAAATGGCTTAACAGTACTTCAAACTTAAGGATAAGTTACAAGTTACACTCTTTTAAATAGTTGGGTTCTCTAGGATGGGATAGCAAGGTATTCCATTTTTTTTTTCATGTGATGGTGGAGTAGTTTTTATAAGCAAGCATAAGTTCGTACTGAGCTTGAATATTTAGTCTGGCTGTCAATAAATTGGGTGTGTCCCTGGATTTCCAGAGGCTGGTTATAGTGAGCCTTGCCGCTATTAGTGTATGGATTACTATTGTTCTAAATTTGGAAGGGTATGTCCAAATTTAGGCCGAGAAAGGCTGTGGCCGTAGTAAGTTTGGTTAGATTTCCCGTAAGGTCTGCTATAAATTAAGCTATTGAGTTCCAGAAGCTTTGCAAGTTTTTACAGCTCCATAATATGTGCAGAAGGTTACCTGTCTGTTCGTTACATCTCCAACATATGTCAGATGTAGAGGGATACATTTTCGATAATTTATATGGGGGTCAAATACCATCTATTGAGTATTTTTTGTGCATTATCTCAGTGTTCGATTCACGCAGAAGATTTACTGAATATATGAATGGCTTTTTTCCATTTGTCCCAAGAGAATTCTTGAGCTAAGTCTTTCTCCCATTTAATCATGTGTGCTTTTAATATAATTTGGGTAATTAGTTAGTAGTTCATAGAAAAGGAAATTCCCTTTATTTTTTGGTTATTATGTTGAGTAAGAAATTACCACATTATTGAGGGGATTTCTATAGGATTATTGGGATTGAACTCTTTTAAACGGGTGTACTTTCCTAGTTTGCTTAAAATTATAATTTTATACTGCAAGGGTAGATTTACAAAAAGATGATATCCTTCTTTGACCCATTCATCAACATTCAGGCGTATTCTGCAATAATTAAATGTTCCTGTCGATATAGTTAGTATGGATTTATTTTTGATGACTTTAGTTTTGGAAAGTATGTGCTTCCAGGCTATTAGTGTAGCTCTGATACTAAGTAAATTAGGTAGGTTAATCTTTGTAATTATAAAGTATTCTATTGCCAGGGCATATAAGTCGTGTCTTTTGCTGGCTTCTTTTTCTATGTTTAACCATAGTTTGTCTTCTGTGGTAGAGAACCAAAATATCTTCTGATCCAATATGGTTGCATAATAATAATTCTTGATGTCAGGTAGATTCATTCCTCCTAAAGATTTTCCCATGGTTAAAATGGAGAATGCCACCCTGGGTTTTTTTCCGTTCCATATATAATTTTTTAGTTTTGTGTTTAATTGTGTAAAAAATGTTGTTGGGATTGGTAATGATCTAAAATAGTATAATATTTTAGGGAGGGTTTGCATTTTAAATGCGGCTATTTTTACTACCCAGGAAAGTTGTGTTTTTTGTATATTTTGTAGGTCTTTGTAGACTAGATCTAAAGGTTGGGGGTAATTATCCTTATATATTTTGGTTGGTGGGTAAGAGAGTTGTATTTATAAATAGGTTATTGAGGAGTTATCCCAATTAAAGCCATGTTTCTCACGCAGCATATTATTTAATGTTGCAGGAAGGTTCATAGGGAGAGCATAACATTTGTTTTGATTTTGTAATACGACACTTTGCCAAATTTTTCTATTAATTTTTGAGCTTCTGGCAGAGAAGAGGTTGGGTTCAGGGGCGTAACTACCACCATAGCGACCCATGCGGGCGCTATGGGGCCCGCAGCTGAGTGGAGCCCAGTGAGGATAAGAGCACCGCCGGCACAGTCTCCCAGCCAGGGGAAGAGAGAGGAAAGGAAGAGGCGAGCTGTCTGTATCAACAGAGAGCTGAATTGCCCGATGTAAGAGCTTTCATTAGAACTTCCATTGTTCCCGGGGCTCACGTCACATAGCTCCACCTTTTGGCCCGGTGCCTTTGATAGACAGAACGCCAATCCAATGCGGGACATGTGACGTCATCAAAGGCGTCGGGCCAAGAGGTGGGGCTAGGTGGCGATGAGCCCCGGGAAGACAGGAAATTCAAATGAAAGCTATTACAGTGGGCAATCCCGCTCTCTGCTGATCCGGGTGGCTTGCCTCTTCCTCTGCATAAGTGGGGCTGTATGGGGAAAAGGCAGACCAGGCTGTATTGGGCACAGGTCACGCTGTATGGGGCACAGGTCACGCTGTATTGGGCACAGGTCACGCTGTATTGGGCACAGGTCATGCTGCATTGGGCACAGGTCACGCTGTATGTGGCACAGGTCACGCTGCATTGACACTAGGGCAGCTGTGGGGGGGGGGCTGTTTGCAGGGGGGCCCCATACAACATTTTGCTATGGGGCCCTGCTATTTCTAGTTACGCCCCTGGTTGGGTTGGTTAATGTAAGTATGATTTTGTTTGAAAATAAACCTAATTTATGCTCATATTGTTATAGTTATGCCTTTGATGTTAGGGGCTGCTCTTATATATTCCGCAAGTGGTTCTATCGCTAGTGACAAAATTAATGGGGATAGTGGACATCCTTGTCTGGTGGACATCCTTGTCTAGTGGACATCCTTGTCTAGTAAGGGAGAATTTTTTAGAGATAATACCTGATGTAAATACTTTAGCTGTGGGTTGTGTGTAGAGTGCCATAATTGCCGAATGGATGAATCCTTAAAATCCAAATTTAGTTAGGGTTTTGGAGATGTATACCCAATGCATTCTTCAAACGCCTTTTCTGCATCTAATGCTAAAAATAATGAGGGTGTTCGATCGATATGAATTTGGTTAATTAAGTTTAGAGACTCCTTCTGGTATCGTTTGGAGCTTGTCTCCCTTTAACAAATCCTACTTGGTCCGGTCCTATTAGGGAGGGGGTTAAATCTACTAATCTGTTGGCCAAGATTTTTGCGTAGATTTTAAGGTCGGAGTTTAATAGTGATATGGGTCTATAATTTAGAGGGGATGGGGGGTCCTTTCCTTGTTTTGGTAGTGTTATTATTATTGCTTCTAATAGTTCTTTGGGAAAAAGTTTAGAGTTAGCTGTATAATTAAACATGTTAGTTAAGTAAGGGACTAAAATTTCCTTGAAGGCCTTGTTACATTCCCCTGACAGGCCATCTTCTCCTGGAGCTTTGTTTTTGGGTAGTTCATTGATCACTTTAAGGGTTTCTTCAATTGATATTGGTTTATTGAGTCACTCTAAATCTATAGGAACAATATTTGGCAGTTTTATGTTATTTATAAATTCTGTTATATTGTCTATGTTAGGTTGGGGAGTATTACTTTCATCTTTTAGGTTGTATAGAGATTCATAATATTGTGCGAAGGTATCTGCTATTTCCTGAGGTTTGATTAAAATTTTTCCTGAGGTATGATGGGATAATTTATGGATTCTATTTCTTATTTGATGCTGGCGGAGTTGAGAGGCTAAAAGTTTTCCTGCTTTGTTGTTCTGGGAGTAGTAATTTATTTATTTTCATTTTTTTTTTTTTTTTTTTTATTTTGTCTTGATCCGCTATAAGGATAGCTCTCAGTTCAGATCTTTGGTTATGTCATTTAAAATATTATTAAACATATTAGTTATTTTTTTTTTCCTGGCTGCTACTTGTATAAAGGAGCATAGGCTTTATGGGTACACCATAGTGTAGTACTATTCATCGGTTCTTTGTCATTCAATACAAAAAAATATTCTAGAAAATTTAAGGGAATTTGCGGTGAGTAAATTTGGGTGCTTTGTCCAAAGCGAAATGGAACTCCTGGATGCAGATGATGTGACATTCGTATTTTAGGACATCTGTCCATAGAGCTCTTCTTTTGTAAGGACTATTTAGTCCTTTTACATTTAGTGAAAATAGTTTAAGATCCATTGTAGGTCTGTATACATTTGCTGAAGAGTGTCATTTGCCTTACATATAGATACGTTTTAAAAAAGCTGCAATTTAGATTCTTGATGTAGTTATGATTTTCTTCCAGTAGGTAGAGGTGTTGGACCATATAACAAGTACAAGTGTCATTGGAGAAAAAAAAAAAAACAGTAATTTAACTCAGGCATAAAGGAATGGAAAAAAATAGAGTTGCAGGGCAACTCGAGTGTACATTGAACTTGTACTAATTTCCAGGGCTTAAAGGGAAAAACTCGAGATAAACCAATTAACGGGATCCCTGAGCGTCAAAGTCCTTGGTTGAGTAATATGTTAGGAATTTTTGATCCCATAAAACTGCAGCATATTGTTTTGTAGAATGCATAGTATTATCTTGCAATGTAAAGAAGATTAATCTGTGGCTTTTTTGCCAGTCTTGTGATAATTTTCCAGGTGTGGATTTATCCGTAATGTTCTCTTCTTTGTTTGGGAGAATGCCCCACTAGCGTAGAATTTTCATACCTTGCTCCATATTATTAATCGCGTACCTTTATGATCTACGAGTATTTTTCTGGGGAATCCCCATTTATAGATCATGCTTGCTTCTGTAGGATCTTGGTAATTGAGTTTAGGTTTTTGGGGGCTAAGATCGTCGCTTATGATAGATCGGAAAACAAGATGATACCCGCATAGGGATCGGGTAATGAGGTATGACGATGTGCGGATTGCATTAGTTGCTCTTTCACTTCATAAAAATGAATTCTGGCTATGACGTCTCTTGGTAATTTTTCTGGAATGTGAGACGGTTTAGGTAATCTGTGTGCTCTGTCAATTCTTAATTCATGTGATCGATGGAATTAGCTTTGTTATCATATATTTAATAAAATTTTTCAATGCAGGCGGTTTAATGCTTTCGGGTATACCTCTGAACTTTGCGTTATTGCATCTGGCATGATCCTCTAAATCCGCCATTTTTAATCTGAGTTGTTCAACCTCATCTTCCAACTCAAAGGGAGAATCGACCATTTTATTGTGAGCAGATGTAAATTCACACATTTTAGTCTCTACATAGTCCACTATTTCCCCTATTTCATCAATTTCCATTTTAGATTTTTGCATGAAGTTTAACATGTCATGTTGTAATGCACCCCTTATGCCCCATACACAAGATCAGACCTTCCGACGGGAAATGTTGGATGTGAGCTCGCTGGTGGAAAGTCCGACTGTGTGTATGCTCCATCAGACAATTGTTGTCGGACTTTCCGCCAACAAATGTTGGCTAGCATGTTCTCAAATTTTCCGCCAACAAATGTGTGTTGTCTGACTTTCCGATCGTGTGTACACAAGTCCGTTGGACAAAAGTCCAAAGTACAAAAACGCATGCTCGGAAGCAGAAGCGGTCGGTCTTGTAAACTAGCGTTTGTAATGGAGAATTAACATTTGTGATGTGGCAAATTATGAAATCTCCAAATGCAGCACACAATTGTCTTCTTCTTTAATGGGATAACAATGAAGCTGTTTTGCTGGTGATAATGGAGTTTTGCAAATGAATTTTCAAAGGCTTTTTTTCTCTAGTGATATCAAGAATAATATTATTATGTTTTTTTTTTTCTATTTGTGCAAGTTACCACAACACCATTAACCCATGGTTTTTAAGAACAAAGATACAACTATGTTGGTGTCCCTTGTCAATTTTACATTATTATTATTATTATTATTATACAGGATTTATATAGCGCCAACAGTTTACGTAGCACTTTACAACTTGAGGGTAGACAGTACAAATACAATACATTTTAATACAGTAGGAATCAGAGGGCCCTGCTCCTTAGAGCTTACAATCTAAGAGGGAAGGTCAAGAGATACAAGAGGTAATAACTGTGGGTGATGTGCTGATTGAGAAGATAAATGTACAGTTGTTAGGTGGGGGCCAGATAACTCATCTCTTCAGAGAAGCCTTTCAGGGATCGTCTGAAAGTGAATAAAGTAGGAGAAAATCGAACGGATTGGGGTAGAGCATTCCAGAGGATAGGAGAGGCTCTGGAGAAGTCCTGAAGGTGAGCATGGGATGAGGTGACAAGGGAGTTTGAGAGCAGGAGGTCTTGGGAGGAGCGAAGAGAACGATTAGGTTGGTATTTTGTGACTAGGTTAGAAATGTACATTGTATTTTTTAAATGTAACTGCCTACTCCCAAACTGTCATTTGAAGTAAAACACATAGCCAAGTATAATACACAATTTTTTTATTGTGCATTAAAAAAAAAAAAAAAAATTAGATATGCTATCTACCAATAGAACTTAACCAAAAAGTGCATTCTATGCATCCAAAAATATAGAAAATATACCAAATCAAGTCATTATTCAACCAAAAAAATAATGTCAAAGCAATAACTCCAAGGCCAATAATAAATAACACGTTATCTCCTCCGATTCTGCAACATGTCTGGTTGACGAACGGCCATTCAGAAACGAACTGAAAAGCACGAAATGAAAAACGCGAAAAGAAAAGCGCGAATCAACACTCACCAAACTTCTGCTAAAATGAAATTAGCAGAAGGAGCCTAAAGGGTGGCGCTAAAGAGCTGAAAAACCACGTAGTAGGTCTAGTACGTCACTACGATCGTAATTGTTGGTCAACATTTGTGTGACTGTGTGTATGTAAGACAAGTTTGAGCCAACACCCTTCGAACAAAACTCCACGGTTTTGTTGACGCAAAGTCCGATCGTGTGTACGGGGCTTTAGGGAAAATATCATATCTTTTATTGAGGAATCCAGAATGGGCTGCCCTGCTGTGGGGATTGCATTCAGCTTCACATCATATGGGTTGCTCGCCCATTCGCCGAACAGCAAATTTTATGGGGCGTTCGCGGCACATTCAAGTGCCGTGGAACGCCCCATAATGCACTGCGAGATTGCAGTGTATTGCTGTATGATGATTGGCCAAAGCATGCACCTGACCTGCATGCTTGATTTAGCTTGATTTATATTAAGCAGGCAGGTTATTCAGTTAGTGTCAGTGTATTTGAGATTTTATATATATATATATATATATATATATATATATATATATATACACACATATATACACACACAGACACACACACACAGTCAGTCTAGTATATATATATATATATATATATATATATATACATACACACAGTTGCAATAAAAGATATATGAACCCTTTTGGAATGATATGGATTTCTGCACAAAGTGGTCATAAAATGTGATCTGATCTTCATCTAAGTCACAACAATAGACAATCACATTCTGCTTAAACTAATAACACACAAAGAATTAAATGTTACCATGTTTTTATTGAACACACCATGTAAACATTCACAGTGCAGGTGGAAAAAGTATGTAAACCCTTGGATTTAATAACTGGTTGAACCTCCTTTGGCAGCAATAACTTCAACCAAACGTTTCCTGTAGTTGCAGATCAGACGTGCACAACGGTCAGGAGTAATTCTTGACCATTCCTCTTTACAGAACTGTTTCAGTTCAGCAATATTCTTGGGATGTCTGGTGTGAATCGCTTTCTTGAGGTCATGCCACAGCATCTCAATCTCAATTTTTTTTGGACAGCAGTGGCTTCCTCTGTGGTATCCTCCCGTGAAATTCATTCTTATTTAGTGTTTTACATATCGTAGATTCGCTAACAGGGATGTTGCAGGGATGTTAGCATATGCCAGAGACTTTTGTAAGTCTTTAGGATTCTTCTTCACCTCATTGAGCAGTCTGCGCTGTGCTCTTGCAGTCATATTTATAGGACGCCCACTCCTAGGGAGAGTAGCAGCAGTGCTGAACTTTCTCCCTTTATAGACAATTTGTCTTAATGTGGACTATGACAACACTGAAGAAATGACACTTTGCTACAATATAAAGTAGTGAGTGTACAGCTTGTATAACAGTGTAAATTTGCTTTCCCTTCAAAATAACTCAACATAGAGCCATTAATGTCTAAACCACTGGCAACAAAAGTGAGTACACCTCTAAGTGAAAATATCCAAATTGGGCCCAATTAGCCATTTTCCCTCCCCGGTGTCATGGTGACTCTTTAGTGTTACAAGGTCTCAGGTGTGAATGGGGAGCAGGTGTGTTAAACTTGGTGTTATTGCTCTCAATCGCTCATACTGGTCACTGGAAGTTCAACATGGTACCTCATGGCAAAGAACTCTCTGAGGATATGAAAAAAAGAATTGTTGCAATACATAAAGATGGCCTAGGATATAAGAAGATTGCCAAGACCCTGAAACTGAGCTGCGGCATGGTGACCTAGACCATACAGCGGTTTAACAGGATAGGTTCCACTCAGAACAGGCCTCGCCATGGTCGACCAAAGAAGTTGAGTGCACGTGCTCAGCATCATATCCAGAGGTTGTCTTTGGGAAATAGACGTATGAGTGCTGCCAGCATTGCTGCAGAGGTTGAAGGGGTGGGGGGTCAGCCTGTCAGTGCTCAGACCATACTCCGCACACTGCATCAAATTGGCCTGCATGGCTGTCATCCCAGAAGGAAGCCTCTTCTAAAGATGATGCACAAGAAAGCCCGCAAACAATTTGCTGACAACAAGCAGACTGAGCACATGGATTACTGGAACCCTGTCCTGTGGTCTGATGAGACCAAGATAAACTTATTTGGCTCAGATTGTGTCAAGCGTGTGGCGGCAACCAGGTAAGGAGTACAAAGACAAGTATGTCTTGCCTACAGTCAAGCATGGTAGTGGGAGTGTCATGGTCGGGGGCTGCATGAGTGCTGCCAGCACTGGGGAGCTACAGTTCATTGAGGGAACCATGAATGCCATGTACTGTGACATACTGAAGCAGAGCATGATCCCCTCCCTTTGGAGACTGGGCCACATGGCAGTATTCCAATATGATAACGACCACAAACACACCTCCAAGACGACCACTGCCTTGCTAAAGAAGCTGAGGGTAAAGGTGATGGACTGGCCAAGCATGTCTCCAAACCTAAACCCTATTGAGCATCTGTGGGGCATCCTCAAACGGAAGGTGGAGGAGCGCAAGGTCTCTAACATCCACCAGCTCTTTGAGGTCATCATGGAGGAGAGGAAGAGGATTCCAGTGGCAACCTGTGAAGCTCTGGTGAACGCCATGCCCAAGAGGGTTAAGGCAGTGATGGAAAATGATGGTGGCCACACAAAATATTGACACTTTGGGCCCAATTTGGACATTTTCACTTAGGGGTGTACTCACTTTTGTTGCCAGCGGTTTAGACATTAATGGCTGTGTGTTGAGTTATTTTGAGGGGACAGCAAATTTACATTGTTATACAAGCTGTACACTCACTACTTTACATTGTAGACAAGTGTCATTTCTTCAGTGTTATCACATGAAAAGATAGAATAAAATATCTACAAAAATGTGAGGGGTGTACTCACTTTTGTGAGATACTGTATATATATATATATAGATCTATATATATATATATAGATATATACTCTGCATCCAGAGTAGCCTAAATCTACAGTGCATTCCATGGTGTCCTATTTCTAATATACTTGAGGTGGTGTATTATATATATATATATACACACACACACACTTTTCTGGTGGTGTACACAGTACAGAATACAGTGCAGCCATAGTGCAGTTGCTACTACACTTCTGGTGGTGTACACAGTACACAATACAGTGTAGTGTGGTGTATCAAAACAAAATATACAACAGGGGCATGTAATTACAATTTTTGATCTAATATTTCACAGCAGGGCCCGTTCCTGCAGCCAACAAGAGTATCTGTGAGGGGTTACAGTGTTGTGGCACCACCACCACCCAAGGCCCAATTTTTCTGCCCCTGTTTAACAGGGGCATGTAATTACAATGTTTGATATAGTATTTCACACAGCAGGGCCTGTTCCTGCGCTCACCAAGAGTAACTGTGAAGGCTTACAATGTTCTGGTACCACCAACACCTAAGGCCCAATTTTCTGCAGAGTATATAGGGTAGGTCGTATAGTATATATACTTCTGTTCAGAGTATATAGTGCCTGGGGGCCCCCCACGCCATTATTTTTTAAAATTTGGGTGCTGGGTTCCCCTTAATATCCATATCAGACCCAAAGAGCCTGGTAATGGGCTGGGGTGGGGGGGGGGGGGGGGCATGAGATACTGCCAGTAGTGGGAGGTGTTATATAAGGATCCAGAGAAGAAGAAAAAAGAGGCAACTTCCTGTTTAGGGTGTGCCAGTGTCCAGTACCTGAAGGTGGACTATAACCCACATAGTAATCACTATGACTCTGTGTCCCATGATGTACTTCAAATGAAAAGGATTTTACAGGTACACTGTTATAAAAATCTTATCTTTTAATTGATTTCCTCCTCTAAAACCTAGGTGCGTCTTACGGACAGGTGCATCTTATGGAGCGAAAAATACGGTGTGTGTATATGTATATGCACAGTGGTGTAGTGGGTAGCACTCTCGCCTAGCAGTAAGAAGGGTCGCTGGTTCGAATCCCGACCACGACACTACCTGCCTGGAGTTTGCATGTTCTCCCTGTGTCTGCGTGGGTTTCCTCCGGGTACTCCGGTTTCCTCCCACACTCCAAAGACATGCTGGTAGGTTAATTGGATCCTGTCTAAATTGGCCCTAGTATGTATGAATGTGAGTTAGGGACCTTAGATTGTAAGCTCCTTGAGGGTGTAGGGACTGATGTGAACGTATAATGTATATGTAAAGCGCTGCGTAAATTGACGGCGCTATATAAGTACCTGAAATAAATAAAAATAAATAAATATTGTCGGTACCCGACAATACAATTTCCTTTAGAAGTGTAATTTTGCTGTGGTATTGTTCTAAACACGGGAAAACTGTGCCACTTTATAGGCATACTATAGACACCCCCCAGGCACGATATTTAAAGGAATATTTAATTTTTATTGTTTCACTTTAAGCATTATTAAAATCACTGCTCCCAAAAAAACTGCCATTTTTAAAACTTTTTTTTGCATTGATACATGTCCCCTGGGGCAGGACCCGGGCCCCCAAACACTTTTTATGGCAATAACTTGCATATAAGCCTTTAAAACTAGCACTTTTGATTTTTCACATTCATGTCCCATAGACTTGAATGGTGTTCACGTGTTCGAACAAAGTTTTTGCATGTTTGCATGTCCTGCTGTGAACCGAACCGGGGGGTGTTCAGCTCATCCCTAGTTGCTATCTGATATACAGTTAATATCTTGTTCATTACCTTCAGCAGAAGAAATCCTCTTTTGTTTGAGAGGACTTGAGATTTCAGCTTGTAGATCCAGACTGTTGTGAGTCTGCAGTTCACTGTATGTGTTCTCTTCTTTTTGTGAATCGGTAGCGGACATGAAACACATTTGAGATGCGCATACTAGGAGGAAGGCCCAAGGCGTAAGCCACTGGATTAATCCTGCGAAAGATACGGAAAGGCCGAAAAAAACGAGGTGCGAACTTCAAACAAGGAACACGACAGCCAGACTCTGTCCCCAACCTGGTAGGATATTAAAAAAGGCAGCCATCCAAGTAGATCATAAAGATTGCCATCATCCCTGAATATAAGGAATAAAAAAAACCCAAATAGGTAATGGGACTTTAAAGGCAACAGAGTATTTAAAACAGGAATAATTTATTGATTGCAAAACACACAAAAAAATTTTCAGTACAAAAATCACAGTAAACATATAAACATAAGGATAATAATAATCATAGAACCACTAAAAACAAGAGCGTGAAGTGGTCAAGGTATCTGTGCAGTCTTCCACATGGCCCTACGCGTTTCGGGATTTATCTGGAGCATCCCTTCATCAGGGACAATCAGTGGAACAGCAATCACGTTATCAAAATTAGAAAAAATTATATCAATAAATTGTTACATAAATAATAAAGTCAAATATAATAAACAATTGCTCTATATCATAACAGCATACGGCATAATAATTCCATAGAGGGGAAACATACCCAAACCCAGCATAGTTGGAATCTCCCCGCCAAGACAACGGTGATGACCGTATCGAACAACAACACCCCAGACTCCAGGAGGGAAAAAGGGGGGAAGTGTGTGGCTGGCCCCACTTTATCCACACTGGTCCACCCAGACAAAGCAGAGGGCAATGCTCACCGAGACGGACAATAGCGCCAATGTAAATCAAAGCTGTATCAGAAAGATTGTACATGTAAAATTGTATGGCCTGATTCCAATGAAATGCCAATTTAAATGAGCACATAATTTGCATTGACAACTCAAATGGGTCCCAGGTGTCCTACCTTATTAAAGTAGAAAGCCAAAGGGAGATTGTGTACTGATGGGTAAGCAGAAAAGGACAATCGGAACTGGGGCAGAAAGTGGGGTGCAGTACTCCTAGATGTCGCTTGAGTAGTGATCAATCACATAGAAGAATTCTATACATAAAGAAAATACAAGAACAGCGCATGATCAATGGGCTATTTGCAATATAAACCCCTAGATAGATTGCACAAGTAATAACACTGAGCCGTAAACAAGAAAGGGAAAAGGGGGTTTAAGAATGTGTAGTTACAGCATAATCAAGAGCTGTCTAGCGTATCAGGCCCGCAGAACGAGCTGATCGTCCGTCCGCTCAATCCGCCGCCATCGAGTACACTTACTCCCGGTCAGTGCGGTTTAAAAAGACATGAGGAGGTGACGTCCGACGCGGCGCCGCTCGAGAGTGGCGTCATCTCGTCAGTATGTCATTATACGGGGATGGGAGAGAAACAGGGAAGGAATCACATGTCGTGGGAGCAGTCATGACGTACTGCCGCTCTCCACGGCGTCCTAATGCAATCCATCATCACACTCCAGGGGCGGCTACCAAAGTTCCATAGGCACCACCCCTGGATACACAGGCAGGGACAATAAACACAGCTGTCAAATAGAAATGATGGGCATCATAGCAACCAGGCTAATTTCTTAAAAGGGTAGAAAACCTGAACAATGACAAAAGAATAAGATGAAACTAAGAAAATCAGATAAATGGCACATCAATGCACATCTTTCTTAGACAGTGGCAGCGCCATAGGTGCCCAGGAAAAGGACCCTGGACCGAAGCTACAGGGTGCCCCCCACAGGCAAGGGTCTGTGAAGAGAGTCCTGCAGCGACAGCCCACCGACACAGGAAGACAGCCAAGTGGGCGGATATCACCGGCCTTACGAGCTGCCCAGCAGACACCAACCAAGACGGCCGCCACAGGTAAGGCCCCCCCCCAACGTATTGATGGGAGGCCTACCTGTGTCGGGCGGGACAAAGTAGGGTCAGCAGATCTGAAAATCAACGTTCGTCCAAACCAGGGCGTGGCCAGAAGATTCCAACAAGAAACTGGGTGAGGGGGTGGGGGGGTAACAAAACACAACATCATAACAGAACCGAATATCATATAGAGAATGAGATACATAAAAACAGGAGTCAGAGAGGAAGAAAAGCAAGATAAATATGTCCATACAACAATTGCAAACGAGGCGGTTTATTCCTTCTCACAACCCCCAGACGAGAATCCCTCTAAAAAGGGTCTATAACTAAACTGTTCGTTAAGTCCCGGGGGCGAGGTGGCAGCAAGGTCCGCAATCCAGCGAGTCTCTCACTGTAGCAGAACCTTGTTCCAGTCCCCGCCCCTGGGACTGGGATGGATTCTGTCTAAAATAAGAAATTTAATTCCTGGAAAGATACCATGGTGCATATTCGCCACATGCCTCCCCAAGGGGAGGTCAGGGTTGGCTTTTTTCATTGATGCAATGTCAGGAGGCACGTAAATAGAATTTTAACTTAGTCTTGCCAACATGAAAATGTTGACATTGACAAGTTAGAAGGTACACCACCCCCTCAGTCTTGCAGTTAAAGAAGTGTTGGGGTCTGTAGGGTCTTCCATTAGGCAGGATGATGTCCCGCACAGTGTTCATGTAGCGACATATTGGGCATCCCCGCAAGTGAAAGTCCCCAGTTTCTTACATGGATTGCTATGGAACTCGCCCACAAATTCACTGTGGACCAGTCGGTCCTTTAGTGAACTGGTGCGTCGATAGGTGATTGCCGGGCGTTCAGACAGGTATGGTCGCAAGTTAGAATCAGTATATAGTATATGCCAGAATTTGTTAAAAATGGATTTAACTTTTTGATGTTGGTTATTGAATCTAGTGATCATTCTAACTATTGTTGGATCATTACTTTTGCTTTGGTGGCCAAACAATAGCTCCTGTCTAGTACGTCCATTGGCTCTTCTGAATGCCTTCTTCAAAATGGAGTGAGAATAGCCTCTAACAAGGAGTCTATCTCTGAGGGCGGCTGCTTCCCATAGGAAAGATTCCTGACCAGAGCAATTCCGTTTCAGCCTCAAACCTGGTAGGAAGGCGCAGGCAGGCGTCTGCGGTCAGCATGGAGTCTGCACCTATCGTTAGCATGTTGCAAAGCCTCCTAAACTTGTGCCCAGGTGGAACGAAGACCACGGAGATGCTCCTCTAACACAGGAATACTCTGTGGAACAAACGAGTCAGGCAACATGGAAGGTTGGAAACCATAATTCGCCATAAATGGGGACAAACGGAAAGCAGAATTCAAGGCACTGTTGTGAGCAAACTCTGCCCACGGTAATAGGTCTGACCAGTTGTTAAAATGGTCAGAAATATAGCAATGTAAGAATTGCTCCAAGGACTGATTGGCTCGTTCTGCGGCCCCATTAGACTGCAGGTGATACGCAGAGGAGAAAGCAAGCTGAATTCCCAACTGTGCACAAAAGACTCGCCAGAACCGGGAGACAAACTGACTACCCCTGTCCGAGACAATCACCTTAGCCCATGTAAGCAAAAGATTTCCAGAGCAAAAATGGAAGCCAGTTCCTTAGAAGTGGGCAATTTCTTAAGTGGAATACAATGACACCTTAGAGAACCGGTCAACCACCATAAGGATAGTTACATAGTTAGTCATGTTGAAAAAAGACACAAGTCCATCCAGTTCAACCATAAAAAAAAAAAAAAATAAATAAAAAATATCGTACAATCCAATATACCCAATTCTATACCCACAGTTGATCCAGAGGAAGGCAAAAAACCCCAGCACAGCATGCTCCAATTTGCTACAGCAGGGGAAAAAATTCCTTCCTGGTCCCACAAGAGGCAAATCGGATTTTCCCTGGATCAACTTTACCTATAAATGTTAGTACCCAGTTATATTATGTACATTTAGGAAAGTATCCAGGCCTTTCTTAAAGTAATCTACTGAGCTGGCCAGAACCACCTCTGGTGGGAGTCTATTCCACATTTTCACATCTCTTACTGTGAAGAAACCTTTCCGTATTTAGAGATGAAATCTCTTTTCCTCTAGACGTAAAGAGTGCCCCCTTGTCCTCTGTGTTGACCATAAAGAGAATAACTCAACACCAAGTTCACTATATGGACCCCTTATATATTTGAACATGTTGATCATATCCCCCATTATTCTCTTCTCAAGAGTGAATAAATTCAGTTCCTCTAATCTTTCCTCATAGCTGAGCTCCTCCATGCCTCTTATCAGTTTGGTTGCCCTTCTCTGCACTTTCTCCAGTTCCCGGATATTCTTTTTGAGAACTGGTGCCCCAAACTGAACTGCATATTCCAGATGAGGTCTTACTAATGATTTGAACAGGGGCAAAATTATATCTCTCTCTCTGGAGTCCATACCTCTCTTAATACAAGTTTACTCACTTTGGAAACCGCAGCTTGGCATTGCATGCTATTATTGAACTTATCATCTACCAAAACCCCCAGATCCTTCTCCACTACAGATTCCCCCAGTTGTACTCTCCCTAGCATGTATGATGCATGCATATTCTTAGCCCCCAAGTGCATAACTTTACATTTCTCAACATTAAACCTCATCTGCCATATAGTCGCCCAATTAGACAGTGCATTGAGGTCAGCTTGTAAATTGGAGACATCCTGTTAGGACGTTATTCCACTTCATAGCTTGGTGTCTTCTACAAAGACAGAAATGTTACTTTTGGTCCCAGACCCAATATAATTTATAAAGTTATTAAAAAGTAAGGGTCCCAGCACTGAACCTTGGGGTACACCACTGATAACCTTAGACCATTCAGAGTAAGAATCATTAACCACTACTCTCTGAATTCTGTCTTTTAGCCAGTTTTCTATCCATTTACAAACTGATATTTCCAAGCCTGTAGACTTTACCTTACACATGAGCCGTTTGTTCGGAACTGTATCGAACGCTTTTGCAAAAACCAAGTATACCACGTCTACCGCCACCCCTCTTTTCAAGGTTTTACTTACCTCTTCATAAGAAGAAATCAGGTTTGTCTGACAACGTCTGTCTTTCATGAATCCATACTGTCTGTTGCTTAAAATGTTTTTTTCCAGCAAGAACTTGTCTATGTGGTCTTTTATTAAACGCTCCAGTATCTTCCCAACTATAGAAGTTAAACTAACAGGTCTATAGTTACTTGGTAAAGACTTCGATCCCTTTTTAAATATAGGCATCACATTCGCCCTGCGCCAATCCAGTGGTACTATTCCCGTCATAAATGAATCCCTAAAAATTAGATACAATGGCTTTGAAATTACAGAGCTCAATTCTTTTAGGATCCGTGGGTGGATGCCATCAGGTCCAGGTGCTTTATCCACCTTTATTCTGTCTAAATATTTCTAAATAGGATAACAGTGTTGCCTTGGGAGTTGGGTAACTCCACAATGAAATTCATAGACAGGTGGGTCCAGGGCCTCTCTCCATTGGGTATGGGTTGTAGGAGGCCCGCTGGAAGGTGTTGTGGAGTCTTACTCTGAGCACACATGGAACAGGCAGCGACAAAGGCAGTTACATCAGCCCGTAGACTAGGCCACCAGAATTGTTGTGAAATGGCCCAAACAAGTTGATTCTTCCCAGGGTGGCCAGCTGCCTTGGGAGAATGGTGAGTCTGGAGCATGGCAGTACGGAGACTCTCTGGGACAAAGCAGCGGTCACAAGTTTTCTCAGGAGGAGCATGGACCTGAGCAGCAAGAATTTTGTCACCCAAAGGAGAAGTAAGACTGGTGCGAACCATAGCCAGAATACGATCAGGAGGAATCACAGGAACCAGAACCGACTCCAACTTGGAAATGGAGGAAAATTGTTGTGATAAGGCGTCAGCCCTTACATTCTTAGTACCAGGTAAGAATGAAACAATGTATTTAAAACTCGACAAGAAAAGAGCCCATAGCGCCCTTCTGGGAGAGAGGCGTTTAGCCTCAGACAAGAAAGTGAGATTCTTATGGTAAGTAAGAATGAGAACCGGCACAGTGGTACCTTCAAGGAGATGTCTCCATTCTTTCAGGGCTAAAATGATCGCCAACAGCTCTCTGTTACCAATCTCGTAATTGCACTCTGCAGGTGACAATTTCTTGGAAAAGTAGCCACACGGATGCATAGCGCTCTCAGAGTTAGGGCGTTAAGACAGAAGGGCGCCAACTCCAGTCTCAGAAGCATCAACCTCTAGGATAAAAGGCAACGTAGGATCAGGATGTGCCAACACAGGAGCAGAAAACAAAGACAGCCTTGAGATCTCAAAGGCCTTAATGGACTCCGGAGACCAACTCTGTGGGTTACCGTCCTTTCTGGTCATATCAGTCAGGGGCTTGACCAGAGACGAGAAGTTACAAATAAACTTCCGATAATAGTTAGCAAATCCCAGGAAATGCTGCAGAGGATGTAAACCCACGGGTCGGGGCCACTGTAGAACTGCAGAAAGTTTCTCTGGGTCCATCAAAAAACCAGCAGTGGAAATGACATAGCCCAGGAATTTAACCTGTTCATGATGAAACTCGCACTTCTCCAGTTTACAATAGAGATTGTTCTCTGTTAGTTTCTGAAGCACACGACAGACATCTGTGTGGTGGCTCTCCAGGGACCTGGAAAATATGAGGATATCATCGAGATAAACCACCACACATAACTGCAACAAATCTCGGAGGACATTGTTAATAAATTCCTGGAAGACTGCCGGGGCATTACAAAGGCCAAAAGCCATTACGAGGTACTCATAATGGCCTGTGCTGGTATTAAACGCTGTTTTCCACTCGTCGCCCTCCTTAATCTGCATGAGATTGTATGCCCCTCTCAAATCAAGCTTCGTGAAAACCGTTGCTCCCTTGAGGCGGTCAAATAACTCTGTATTCAACGGAATTGGGTAGGCATTCTTAATAGTGAAACAATTGAGACCCCTATAATCAATACAAGGTCTCAGTTCACCGCTCTTCTTCTTCACAAAGAAGAAACCAGCACCAGCAGGAGATGAGGATTTGCGGATGAAACCTTGAGAAAGTGCCTCTGCAACATACTCCTCCATGGCCTTATCCTCCAAGACCGACAAAGGGTAAACCTGACCACGAGGGGGTATGGCACCAGGTTGCAGGTCAATTGCGCAATCATTAGGCCGGTGTGGACGCAAACTACCGGTTTGACCTTCGTCAAAGACATAGCTGAAATTGTGGTACTCCTCCAGCAGGGAGGAGAGTGAAGAGGTGCACAAGACCTTGACTACCTTCTGGAAGCATATCTCACTGCATTGTGGTGACCAGGAGAGAACCTCAGCACGGAGCCAATCAAAAGAGGGGTTGTACCTCTGTAACCAAAGATAACCAATAACCAGCGGAAATCTAGGTGAGGAAATAACTTGGAATTGGATCATCTCATGGTGAAGAGCCCCTACGACCATGGACAACGGAACCGTCTTATGAGTCACATGGGCAGGCTATAGAGGTCTCCCGTCAAGAGCCTCAATGACAAGTGGAGTGTCATGCAGCTGCAGCAGAACCGAGTGCTGCGATACAAAGGCAGCATCAATGAGTTGCAGCCCCAGAGTCGATTAGAGCCTGTATCTCGATGGACGACTCAGCCCAAGAAAGGGTGACTGAAACCAGGGGCTTATCCTTCTGGATAACTGGGGATGAAACAACACCACCTAAGGTCTGTCCATGACAGGACCTCAAGGTTCGGGCATTCCCTGGACGGGTAGGACAACACTTCAAATAGTGACCTGCCTGGCCACAATAAAGGCACAATCTCTCCCTCCTCCTAAAGGCTCTCTCATCCGCAGGGAGACGCATGAAGCCCAAGTACATGGGTTCATCTTCACTGCTTCACTGACCAACTCGGTACCAGGAGGCATGGGTGGTGAAGGAGGCACCGGTGGGACTGCAAAGCTCGGAGACAAACGTACAGGAGGCTTCTGCAAGTGCTCCTTAAAAGAGAGTCTTTCTCTGAGTCTGGAGTCAATGAGAATGGCAAATGTGATCAACCTCTCCAGCTCAGTGGGTACATCTCGGGCTGCTATCTCATCCTTGATGGAATCCGAGAGACCACAAGAAAAAGCAACCTGAGGGCCTCATTGTTCCAAGCAACCTCTGCTGCCAGAGTACGGAATTCAATGACATAGTCGGCAACAGTTCTCGTACTCTGATGGACATGAGGCACTTGGCAGCAGAAGCGGAGCATACGGGAACGTCAAATACCCTTTTAAAGGAGGCCACAAAGTCAGGGTAACTCGAGACAACAGGTTTTTGGGTCTCCCATAGAGGGTTTACCCAGGCCAAGGCTCTCTCATAAAGCAAAGATATCACGAAACCACTCTCCATCAACTAGGTCCACTTTCACACTCGCTTTGAGATCACTTCTCATGCTTGAGGTGATTGGATTACTTCTCACATAGAGACAGACACCCACCCCTCCGTTTTACCCTGTCTTTCTGAAAGCTGCACACCTTGGCTCAAACAAACTATACTATATAACTATATAGCGATAGCAAAGCTGTATTTATGCTTTAAAGCTACCCGCTATTTGATCATTTGGCTGATCACGTAGCCTGTTACATTATAGTGACAGCATTCATTTCAGACACATATTTAGATTTGGTTTCCCGTTTCCCCCCTACAGTTCCAAAAACAAAGGGAAATCACAGCCTAGTATTACACTCTTCTCTGCGGCAAGTTCTTAAAGTTGAACTTTAGTCAGAAAATTAAGTCCTGCTAGATCACTACAGGCTGGCCCCATAGCTATGTAAAACATTAAAAATAAGTCCCTAGCCATTTTAAAATCCAGTAAAACACTGTCTTACCCTGCTCTACACATGCTCAGTTGTTCTCAATTTTTCAGGACTGTACCAAAAATGTGGAGGCCAATCTGCTGATAGCCTAAAAGTTTACTGCTGCTCAGGGGCATTGGGCTTCAGCCAAATCGCAGCCTCCAGCAAGAAGAAACAGCTGGAGGCAATTTACAGCACACACTAATTTTGGTAGCATAATTATTCATGTGGAATGTATATTCCTTGCTAAAGAACATTATTTTTTATCAAGTTGCTATATTTAAAGTTTCACTTGAAATACACCCACCCATGCTTTCACCGAGTATCTCCACTGCAGTAGGGTTATCTTTAGCACTGGTATGTATACGAAGCATTCTATTGGGTTGGGTTCACCAGACTGGCATGAACCAATGTGGCAAGGCTTCCAGAGTCTAATAATGTTTCCACCAGATGTCCTTCTATGGTAATAGGATATGTCTGCCTTCCAGTCTCAGTTCTTTGGTGTACTGCCAGAAAAGGCTTGTCAAATAGTGACACGTTCCACAGGCTCATATAATCTGAGTCAATTGGCAATTACATGCAACAGTTCTTAGCACCACCAGTACCATTCCTTTTGAGCTTGGAGGACATTCATTTTTGGCACCCATTGATGTCTAACCCCCTCCTCAAGAGTATGTTTATCGCTTTAATAAAAAAAAAGTTTTTTCCCCAAGGTTGATGTGTTTTGTTTCCAGGGTTACCAGTTTGGAGGTCAGATCTCAAAGGTAGTTCTTGGTAGCAGTATGCCACTCCACAAGGGAACCAGCTCATACACTCTTAGTGTCTGGATGCCTAGTGCACTGCTGGTCTTACACCACTCACTCCTCAATCTGAGTAGGCTTGAGGCTTTACTGCAAACCGCTTGTTTGTAATGTGGAACAAAGCATAAAACTGGGAACTCATAGGTTTCCCAGGGTCATATTGCCATGTGAACATATACTGAGCTTAGACGTCCATGATAACCTCAAGCCTCACTAAAACTTCTTCCTAAGTTTAGGATACTCCTTGGTATACTTCTTTGTAAGTTAAAAAAGGCCTTTTGGTTTTCCCCTGTTAGCACATCTGCCCACTGCTTCTCAAGAGCTTTTCCCATTCAGTGAGGTATGCTTCAACATCCTCTACCAGGGACAATAACCACCAAAGTGTTCTGCTCCAGCTGTCAAGGTGTAGAAGTCAGTCCCTTCACTACCATCTGCTTCTATAAAAGGCAGAGGCGGCTCTAGGCTTTGTGAGGCCTTAGACAAGACTTGGACATGATGCCCCACTCACGCCCATAACAGGAAAAATAATTCAAGTGATAAAAATGAACTGTATAAATTGCATATATTAAGAGTCTTAAATCTTTTGAACTATGAATTCACAATTTCTAGATTTTTCTCTAACAAATTCTTCTTTAATCAAAGATCATTAAACATGGGGTATGTGTATAAATGTATGTATATATAGATATATAATACATGCACACAAATATCGACAAAATGTGTGTAGCTGCAACTAGCAACAAAAGTCAAAAACAATATGTCTCCATTTACATGAAGGTCAGGGTAATATAACCTAGCCAGCACAAAGTTCCCCCTTACATCAGAGTCTGCAGGATTCCTCCTTACAGTGCAAGGGGACCTTTGATGTAAAGGGGAATGCAGCAGACTTTCTTGTAAAGGGGAACTCTGGTGACTAGAGATCACCTTATATCAGAGTGCACAGCATTCCCCTTTACATCAGGGTCCACAAAGTACCAACGGGAACTATGATGTGGGGGGGCTCCGGTGACCACAGACCATATTCCGCAGAGTTAATGCACTAAGGTAAGGGGGGGAGTCACTGAGGGGGAACCTTTATATCAGTGCTTCCTTACCTTACTTTTTTCACTCCCCCTTACATAACTGATCCCCCCTCACACTGGCCTTGCAGCGCTGTCTTCTCAGGTGCACCGTGCAGGGCTCAGTCATGGCCCTCTCTGGGCTCCAGCTTGGTGGCTCATCCTCTATTCTCCTCTCCACACACGTCTGACTCCTCCCATGACCCCTGTCCTGGTAATGCTCCTGCTATTGACTCCTCTGTAGGCTCTTCCCTGAGACTGCAGACGTCATACAGTAGATGGTCAGAGAGTGTGCGGACAAGATACAGGAGATGGTCAGTGAGTGTGTGGACTTGATACAAGAGATGGTCAGAGACTGCAGGCATGATACAAGACATGTCAGATCCAGAAACGCGATGACGTCAACACGTCAGGACAGGACGTGCTGACGTCATCGCGTTTGATCCTCTGAGCGAACAGGCGTTCGCATGCCGGCTGGCTGTTCATGCTATTTTTATCTCTTTGTTTGTAAGTGTATTTTTTTATCCTTTACATTAAAACATTTGTATCAGTATTACACCATGGGAAGTTCCCTGTTTTCTATTTCTGGGTGACATCTGGTACACATCCGAGAGTCTCCACAACACCTTAATAGTGGTTTATTGGCCCCATTGAGTCCTGGTTTGATGCCCTCTGAGCTGTATATCCCGGATCCCTTAGGACAAGGCCCTGGCTGGGTGTATAGCCGCAAGCTGTCTTTTGCTTGCCTTCTGGTAAGCGTGCATTTCTCACCGTGATCAGCACTCAATGGTGATGGAAGATTGCACATTTATATCACATTATCTTAGCTGATAATTTGGACTTTGTCTAACATTTGTTTTTTTCATTAAGTTTCACATTCACCTTTTGATACTCTGACATTATATTCTTTTGGACTTTTTATTTATTCAAACATTTTTGTGTGTTGTCACTTGTATTTTTAAATATTTTTTACATTCATGTACACTTATTTATTCACTTAGCACTGGTTCATCATTAGTGGTTTCACTGTTTAGCACAGCTATTTCTCCCCCATTGTATGCTATATATTTATTCCATATATTAGTTGCTGCTTTATGTTCACTTTTAGTTTAACCTATTTTGGAGCGCTGTATTTCCCTTTTTTTCCATATCTCTCTCCAAGGCCCTATGTGCCGCCGTGTCTTTCTGCTGCGCCGTTGCTCTGTTATCAGCATGAGAACTTCTGACAAGTTCTCCGACACACGAGATAAAAGCAGCTGAAAATTTGTGTCGGGGAGGGAACTTAGAGATAGATAAGCAGAGAGCTGGTCCTCTGCCTGTGTGGAGTGGGGGTTTGTCTAATCAGCTCTCACACAGTGTATGCCCAGACTCCACGCCCACTGCTAAAACAGAAAGAAAGATTTGTAACAGGAGCGTAGAAAGCTGAAGACAGCAGATATGTATGTAAAACTTATGTAGGGTGATTTGTTTCATCTCTGTCTTTCATCTGAGGCTGTTCACTTCACTGGCTTCACTTTAAGGCTCCATGCACACTGGAGCTCATAAACGGCCGTTTTTGGGAGTCTGGGCATTTTTTTTAACAGCCCTTAAACTCCACTCTATGTTATCCTATGTGTCTATGCACACATGGACACAGGAGTCATTTTTCTGACCATAAAAAACGCCAAACAATCAAAAATGTGGCTCACCAGTGTTTAACGTTTTTGACCCATTGAAAAAGAAAAAAAAAAACCTCTAAATAAACGCTATTGCAAAAACGTTAAAAAACGTCGAAAGACTCACTGCAAAGCTACTGGCATTTTTAAACCTTACTTTAATGTCCACTGTGCATGGAGCCTAAAGCATTGCCCACATCCAGGCACCAAGGTGTAAGGGGGGCAGGCTCAATTGGTAAATCATGCATGAGACAGGGACACCTAGGAACAGTCAAAGTAGTTTTTTTCTACATTTGTATTTAGCAAACAGTTTTAGTGCAGGAAGGCTTTATGCAGCAAGTCTATATTTTAAAGCAAAACATAGAGAGAGCCCTGAGCATCAGACAGCTCACATATATAAAAGCCTCAGGACAGCTGAGAATAATAATGAGGTCCGGCTACCAAGTATGATGTAAACCTAGGAATAGAGACTGAATTCCAAAAGCTAAATACCCAAAGCTCTACAAAACCTCCAGAACATAGGATAGGGACACCTAGTAGGATTCTGCGAAAACAAAAAGATTGTTTCTTTATGGTTCATTGAGGGACACAAACTGTTGGATTTTTCTGCCTCCTTCAAGAGAAATTGGACACTGACAAACAAGAAAAATTCTGTTAACCTTCCCTACTCCCAGCATGTCTTTAGTATTTTGCTTTCTAAGATAATTTCCCTCTGCTCTGCTGAAAAAGTCTACCAGCCATTATTTCTTCAATCAAGATTTTCCAGCTTCTTCAACCAAGATTCATCTTCAAGCTGCTTGAGTTGGTCTCTGAATGCAACTATCCAGATCAGCGTTTCCTCAGCACTAGCTTTGGAGACTGTCTCGGGACTCTGCTCTACTGGACTATTAGCTGGGAATGTGAACTTCAGGCACTGGGCTCTATGTTATGTTCCAGTAAGTGTAATGTGTTCCTCAGTGTAATGTGTTAGCTGCAGTGTGCTTTCCAGTTCCAGATGTGTGGTACAACCTCATGTGTGACTCTGTTTCAGAAGACTCACTTTGTGAGTGGGCTGCGCGTGCTGAGTATAGGAAGTAACCTCATTAACATGGCTGCTGGGCACCATTTAAAATGCTGGTTTTCTCGTAGTTTGCTGGAGAAGAGGTTAAAGCTGAGGGGCATAGTGCTGATGTTATGTATTAAGTGGTGTGCTGTGAGTGCTCTATACTCCTTTCCCCACCATTTAACATTGTGGAAGCACCTTCCCATTGCTTCTCTTGACTGTAGGTAACAATTGGCTCTACCTTCAGTTCATCTTGGCTTGGCTGCCTGAATATCTCCTGCTGTCAGCATTGATTTGCTAGTATTCAAGGCCTAGCTTTGTTCTTGATCTACTGTGCCTCTGCCTTGTGGACACCATGTTGAACTCCAGGGGGCCTTCAGCTCATGATCCACAAATATATCCGGCGTTACCTGCGCTGCACCAACTAAAGAACCTTATGCTGACAGTCTGGAATTTCACCTTCTCTTTAATTCTATGTCATCCTTTAAATATCTCCCTAGCCTAGCCCCTAGCCCCCTGATTCTATTCCAGGAGGATTTTACCACAGTCATGCAGGATTTTATGGACCAATTTGCAACCTTGATTGTGGACTCAGAGGCCATAAGCATGCTTCCACACAGGGACCTGCAGTCAGGGGAGGCAGGGGAGGCAGGTGAGGCCCTGCACATGAATATGAAAAAAAATAAAAATAAATAAAAAATCAAGCTTTGAGTGTAGTAGCTCAGCGACCTGGGGTCATAGAGACCCCAAATTTGGGGGGTATGTAGCCTAAGTCCTACCCCGTCACTGGTAAAAATGGGGCTCCTATGACCTATGGTTCCAGAGTTATGGGGCTTCTTGCACAGCCTGTCAGAAACTAAATATAGAGCGGCCACTTTAAATACAAGCTGAAACACTCTGTTTGCAGCAGACTGAGAGGTTGAGCTCACAGTGCCTCTGACTTCTTGTCAGAGGCACTGAGCTCAATAAACAGCTTGGAGTCTTGGACCAATGGTAAAGTACCATTGGTCCCAGCTGTCCAATAAAAATGCTGCAGTGGAGGCACGCCTCTCACTGCAGTGTCATAGAAGGGGCATGTGCCTAAAAGACAAATGCTCCCTTCCAGCCCAGCCCTCTTAACTACAAGGAAATACATGTGTTTATGGGTATAAGATTTACCCACAATCCCATGTTTTTCTCACACAGTTAAGAGGGAGAATGAGAATCTGCTGCCTGCTGAAAAGGTACTGTTATATTCAAACTAAATCATATATTTATATGCTATATGTTATAACACAGTAATTTATTATTTATCTATTTATTGTGAAATTACTGGTTGGAAGTTATAACTTCAAACTTCAGTAATTTGTCCGTTAAGCCACCTGCTTGAGTACAGATTTAGAAATTATAGTAAATTACCTTAAAAACAATATATAATAATTATTTGTATATTACTTATGGTAATTAACCCCTTGCCACCCAGGCCAATTCTGACACTTCTCTCCTACATGTAAAAATCATAATTTTTTTGCTGGAAAATTACTCAGAACTCCCAAACATTATATATATTGTTTTAGCAGACACCCTATGGAATAAAATGGTGGTTATTACAACTTTTTATGTCACACAGTATTTGCGCAGCAATTTTTTTAAACGCATTTTTTTTGGTTGAAAAAAACTGTTTTATGAATTAAAAAAAAACTACACTAACGTTAGCCTGATTTTTTTGTATAATGTGAAAGATTATGTGAACAAGTTTGGGGGGGTCATTTGCTGGCTTGGCCCCCTTCTCCCCCTTTGGGCTCCTGCTCCCCCCACATCTCCCCTGCTTGGCATGCTTATTGGTGTGATCATTCCCTCTTTGTGTTCCCAGACTTGGGGGGTTCGGACTTGGTGGCCATACGGACACCCAGGGCGTGTTTTTTGATTTTCCAAATACACGCCATCTGCACGCCAATGAGCGCCTCAGGTCCTTCACAGTGACAGAGCACTGTCACTATGTCCACCTTACGTTTCCATCTACTGCCCTCCCGGGGAGCGTGTGTGATGGAGGTGTGTCGGTGTTTGCGTCCATGCATTGGTTCAGTGGGACGTGCCCGGCTCCTACCCCCTCGCACAGCTCCCTGGTTAATGTAGTCTTGAGGTTCCTTTTGGCACTTTGCGCATGCGTGCTGGCGTGGTTCGCGTCCGCATCGAGCAGATTACGTCAGACGCCGGCTCGTTGGAGAGTAGATAAGACCGGCTTGTCTGGCTGTCCACTTCAGCCAGAGCCGGAGGACAGGGCTCCACCGAGCTGGCGTCTATATTACCACATATTACCAGATATGCTGTATACTTTATTTAAAAACGCTCTACATATTCACCTACTTTTTTCACTGGCCAATCACATTCTATTTTTCAGAGTGTGCAGCACTCTAAACGTTTGTACTTGCACTCCTTGATTTTCTTTGAGAAACAGTCTTTTGCATTAAGGCAATCACTGGTCCATTTATTTAATCACCTCTTGGTTTACTGCACCATTACTCCATCTGCTATATTTTCCACTGAGGTTACTATCTATTTGCATATTAATTGAACCATATCCTTTCTTTATTTATAGCATCCTCCTTAGCACTCAATTCTATTCTATTAGTCTGCAGATGTTTCAGAATTAGTACTATCCTTACTAATTCCTACTCAATCGATTATAACCATATTAAGTAAGTAAACTTTATAAGAGACATCAGTCCCCCTATAATGTGTCAATTATAACTTAATAAAAAATTTCTCTCTAATATTATCTTCTATGTTAGCCACTGTTTATCTCATCTATATCATTCCCTAACATCCCATGTTTCACATTACAGCCTGACCCTTCTACCCTCTATGGCCACTACCTAGACCGTCTCCCTTCTGTGCTGGGAAACCTCTGGGGGTGAGCTTTCGCATCCGGTTGGCGTGTTTGTTGGTGGTGCTATTTGTGGGGTGAGTGGTTGTGTTGATTTGATCTGCAGTGGAATCCTGGCCACCATACTATATTAATGAACATACTTTTATGCTATAAACCAATACTCAATGAGCATTTGATCTAAACATCTAAAGATTATGTTATGCCGAGTAAATAGATAGCTAACATGTCACACTTTAAAATTGCGCACACTTGTGAAATGGAGCCAAACTTCAGTACTTATAAATCTCCATAGGAGATGCTTTAATCCCTTATTTTACAGGTTACACGTTTAGAGTTACAGAGAAGGTCTAGTACTAGAATTAGTGCTCTCGCTCTAACGATCGCAGCATATGTAACCTGTGTGTATCTGCCTCTGATACTGGCCAGTGCCTTACCAGCCACTGACCTCATCGCACGTCCCTGCTTCCACAGCTATCTCTGCAGAATCCTTATCAGGTCTGCCCTTGGCATTAGCAGCCTCGGAGCCTTCAGTTGCTGAGATTTTAAGTGATGCTGAAACCTCTTAAGGCTACTTTCACACAAGTTTATCTTGGTCTCATCAGACCACAGGACATGGTTCCAGTAATCCATGCCCTTAGTCTGCTTGTCTTAAGCAAACTGTTTGCAGGTTTTCTTGTGCATCATTTATAGAAGAGGCTTCCTTCTGGGATGACAGCCATGCAGACAATTTGATGCAGTGTGCGGCGTATGGTATGAGCACTGACAGGCTGACCCCCCACCCCTTCAACCTCTGCAGCAATGCTGGCAGCACTCATACATCTATTTCCCAAAGACAACCTCTGGATAAGACGCTGAGCACGTGCACTCAACTTCTTTGGTCGACCATGGCGAGGCCTGTTCTGAGTGGAACCTGTCCTGTTCAATCCCTGTATGGTCTTGGCCACCATGCTGCAGCTCAATTTCAGGGTCTTGGCAATCTTCTCATAGCCTAGGCGATCTTTATGTAGAGCAACAATTCTTTTTTTCAGATCCTCAGAGAGTTCTTTGCCATGAGGTGCCATGTTGAACTTCCAGTGACCAGTATGAGAGAGCAATAACACCATTTTTTTTTTCCTTAGAAACAAAAGTTTGAGTTTTTTTTCTTTCCGTACAAAAAAGTTATGCAGAGAAATTGTACAATGTAACATACATAGTAAGTATAATCGTGCTGCTCAATAAACTTCATATCAGAATAAAAAATTATTAAACAAATAAAGTAAGTTCAACCGGTATTGTTGGTGTCAGTTATTTCCATACACGTTAAAGACCATATATATTGTACATTTACATATTGACAGTACCTAGTCCAAAGGATAAATTGTACAGGCATGAAATGTGTCAAGCAGTATTACGAGGTGCAAGTTGTAGAGGATTTCAGCCATCTGTCTCAAATTTTATTATATTTGGCCTGTGCACCCTCTATTCATGTAAACCACTTTTTTATATGGTAGTGTGTTATTGATCTCTGCAAGCCAAGCCGACAGCGTAGGGGCTGCTGCCTGGATCCAGTTGCGAGCTATTATTTTTCTTGCTATAAACAACGTTTCATGTAAGAAATGACGTGTAAATGTATCTATTGCATCTTCAGGGAATAAGCCCAATAGACATTGTTTGGGGTCCAGGGACACTGGTGAACCCATTTGATCATGCAAGAATTGGACTATTTGAGACCAGTATCCCTGGATCCGAGGGCACTGCCAAAGGATGTGATCAAAGATGCCAACAGAGATCAGGCACCTGGGGCACTTATCGGTGCGAGATGGACAAAATTTTGATAGACGCTGTGGTGTCAGGTAGGCCCTGTGGGTAATGTAGGTTTGTATAAGTTTGTTAGTATTTCACCCCATTTCTCCATTATAGAGTACATGTGATAATAGATATATTCCCTGAGATATCCAAATGGAGGGGTCAGGCACTTGGAGAAGCTCCGGAAAGAATTTATTGTACCAGAGAGGGGTGTTACCATGGAATACTGGGTAATCCATCCTGGAGGTCACCAGGTCCCAAATCCTCTTGTGCTGGAATGTGAGTTCGGAACGATGAGGAGATATCATCGTGCCCTATAGTCCTCTCAGTATGTACTGGGGGGTGTGGGAACTGTGAGTCCGTTGAACCGGATACAAGGGCCAGATACCTATGTCTATTTGACTTGTCTATATCATAGAAATGTGAGAGTTGTGCTGCTAAGTAGTAGGTCCCAAAATCTGGAACAGCAAGGCCCCACTGTGTCGTCAGGCACTGTAATGTCTTTTCATGAGAGTTTGTGCCTGCCTGGTCCCCATATAAAGGATTGTAAAAGCGTGTCCGTGATTTTAAAATATTTGAAGAGAATGTATATTGGGGAGTGCCATATCACATATAGAATTTTAGGCAAAAGTATCATTTTGATTAGGCCTATACGACCCATCACCCCCACCGGTAGTCTTGCCCATGTTTGGATTTTAGACTTAATGAATGGGACTAGGGGTTTCACATTTAAGGGGATGAAGTCTGCCAATGACCTGGTGATCTGTATGCCCAAGTGTTTAAGAGTGCTCACTCTTACTAGGGGTAAACTAGCCTGCTCTCTCGATGGGGGGGAATACATTGATGGGAAGGATTTGGGACTTATCCCAGTTCATTTTGAGCCCTGAGAACCTGCTAAAGTTCTCTATAATTTGTAGGGCTGTCTGGAGGGAAGGACCTGAGTCTGAGAGATATAGGATCATGTCATCCTCCACTACACCTGATGCCAGACCGTGAATATCCAGATGTTCTCTAAGTGCCACTGCCAGGGGTTCCACTGCAAGCGCATACAGTAGGGGTGAGATGGAGCATCCCTGCTGTGTCCCCCGTAAAAAGTGGGAAGGCGGCTGAGGTCCATCCGTTAGCCACAACTCTGGCCTGAGGAGCATTGTATAGGATAGTGAGCCATTTAACAAAGTTAGGGCCAAACCCAAAACTATGTAGACAATGCCACAGGTACTGCCACTCAACCGAGTCAAATGCCTTGGCTCCATCAAGGGAAATGACTACTCTAGATCCTATTTGCTGGTGAGAGGCCTGAACATTCATGAAGAGACGTCTAGTATTGAAGGCAGTTTTTTTGGCTGGCATGAAGCCTGTTTGATCGGGATGTATGAGGGAGAGGATAACTTTGTTTAGACGTAGGGCTAGAATTTTTGCTAATATCTTGATGTCTGTTTGTAAAAGTGAAATAGGCCTATACGATTTGGGTAGGTGGGGATCCTTGCCTGGTTTAGGGATTAGAACTATGATAGCTTCACTCATGGACTCGGGGAGAGCATTGGCCTGGCCAGGGGATCCAAGATTTTTTTCACAATATTGTCACCAAATGATTGTCCCTTTCTGTAAATAAAAATCGGATCTTCTGGAATTACTTTGGTTAAAATTTTATCGGTGGTCAATAAATAGGGTATAAGGACCACAGTGTCTCAATGCATTTTAAGATTAAACACAAAGGAGGCCCCTCAGGACTAAAGTTCTGGGGCGTAGAGAAATTGCACCCAGATTGGCGGGGTTGTAACAAAGTCAGAGAATTGTCCAAATGTGAGACAAAAACGGAAAATTGTATCAAATACTTACCGTAATTTTCCTTTCCTGACGCCAAACCATGGCAGCATACTAGTGATAGAGCTCTGCCTCTTGACCACTCCCTCAGGACCAGTGAATACCTTAAATGAAGGCATGGTTAGCTGCCACCCCATTCTTTGTAACAAGCCACATACCGGAACGCACATGGGTGGCCTCATATGCTGCCATGGTTTGGCGTCAGGAAAGGAAAATTACGGTAAGTATTTGATACAATTTTCCATTTTCCTGACGCCAACATGGCAGCATACTAGTGATAAATAACTAGCTGATAGGGTGGGATATATTTGTCAAACCAATCTTCTAATTAGAATGAGACAGAGGACTGAATAGTCCTTCCTACAAAGTCCCCTGATGACAGGCCCCCGCATCTATTCCGTCAAGTTTGAGTAGGAATGTTGGAGCGACCATGATACCCCTGTACAGATGGGCACCATAGATTCTCTTGTATGTGTTGCCTATGAGGCTTTAACCGCTCTGGTAGAGTGCTCCGCTACCACTGACGGAGGCTCGCGATCTATAGTCTTATATACACAACCCAAGCCTGCTAGGATCCAGGCAGTAACCTCTTTCCCTTGATGATTCCCAGCTGGAATGACAAAAGGTTTATTTAGTTGACCTGAAAGGTACAATTGTGGAGAGATACTCCTTTAAAGTTCTGAAAATGAACAGTACGTGTGACTTTCTTGTGTGATGTTCTGGAAAGTTAGGCAATGTCCAGCTGTCTGTTAAATAGCAGTCTGTTGCTACGTTTGATGCAGGATGATCTACAAGATCCAACTCTACTCTTTCTTCCTGGGGCTGAATATAGGTGACTGCTGCCCTGTTGCTAAACTGCAAGGAGATTGGTCCTCCTTGACCATGTGTAGTAAGGCCAAAGTGCTAAAAGGGCTGTTTGAACCCCCAGCGCATTCAAGGTTATCCTCCTTGGCTGGGAATCTCTGCTTGCCTTGACTGAAAGTCCTTCGCAGTGCATGTTCCCGGCTGTCTTGCAGACATGATTCATAGCCATTCTCCAGTCTGACGGTCCTAACGGACCAAGACTTCCTTAAGGTCTTTCCATCACCGCGGACCGCTACTCATACTGAGTAATACCTATTAACTGTGTTCTATCCTGTTTCCTCCCTTGCACTAGGAATTCTAGTTGAAATTTGTGCAGGTGCCCATGCACCCCATGAATCAACTATATGCATGATGACGTTGAACCCAGATGACTGAGGCACTGAGAAGCCATCAAACAAGAGGAAATATTCGTCCTCAGAATTCTGTTCATGACAGTCACCACTTCCTCTGATGGAAATAAAACAGAGGAAATAGCAAAGCACCCCCGGATACACCAACCATTCGGATGGAGAAAGGTTGGCTTTGCTTTTACTCTAAAGTGTGAGGATAGAATAGGCATCCTGACGATCCAGCAACAGCCTCCAGCCATGTGGTTATACTGTTTAATGGACTCCGTCTTAAAGATCTCAAAGAGGGCCCAAAAGGGTTTGACCTCTTCCGATCTGCAACTGGACACTAACCAACATCCCCTGTGAACTCCAAACAGGATTGGGTAGAAAACCTGCAATCCCTCTTGAGTCTGAGGTGTCTGTAAGCATTGTAGCAGCCCACCCGCTGTTGTGGTGGACTTGGCAGCTCCGTGGGACATAAATGGTCTGGAGGAGGAGCAGTGAGGAATCTCCCAAAGTGACCATGAGTGTCTGATTACTTCATCCAAGGCTCTGTACAGCATGCTGTCCAGAAACCTGTGAAGCGTGCCTTTTAGGTCTTACCTTAAGAGTCTGGGTATGCACTTGTGTGACTGGCTCACTGATTTTGCCAGAAGTCTGCATTAAAATACAAGTCAGATTTTTTGGCATCCACTGCTACAAAAATAGAATTTTTTGCGAAATACTCCTAATAGGAAATCATGTCTAAAGGGATGCAGACCCTGCCACTGTCCTCAGAGTTCTGCAGGTGCAGCAGCTGGTTTATAATTATTAAACCATTCCCATTAGACTCACCCAGTACATGGGCTGGATATTGCTGGCCTGCCGGCACTTGCAGGTGCTACAGTATGTAGGAGCAGGTTGACCATTAGCTTGTTCAGGGTACACAGTTTTGACAGCCTGTTTATATGGGCATTTTTCTCAAATCCCTTCCATTCTTCCCCACTTTTGTTTTTAGGAAGCAATACGCAGTCCAGGGTCTCAACCATATGGCCTCCCTAGCCGCCAAAGTGCTAGGGTGCTCCTCCGGTGGTTGTACAAGCAACTAGAGGGGACTTCCTGGTCAGCCTCCCTATTTTTGAGTAGCAGACTGCTGCATCTATAATATATGTAGCAAGGACCCAGGATTCCTTCAGTCCAATGAGAACCTCCAGAGCCATGACTTGTCGACCTCCCTCCACATAGAGTGGGTCGAAAGAGAGTAGGTGCAGTGCAAAGTAGATTCATGGGTGCCAGACACCTAGGGTGTACCACCTGTCCAGGATTCAGCCAGACAGTTTGGGTTTTGAATCATGTGTCAGGGTTTCAGTCTACCTGAGACCCGGACATACTACCTGGACCAGGCTGTGGTTCTCCAAGTAACCAAGATAGCCATACACAAATCTGTTGCCGTTGTAGGTGGCTGTTTGGCCTCACTGAAGGGTGATGATGTCAGTAAGGGCAATTTGGCCACACCCACTAGCGCGCTCTGAGCGCTACATTACTACTCTCCTTAGGGCACCCAAATATGTCTGTGTAATGCTAACCCGGTAAACTCCCGGATGTCTACAGGACAGCCATGCAGGGAAAAGCATCCAGCAAGATGCCACATCTGCATGGATAAGAGTGCTGTCTCCTATGGCAAGTCTCCAACAGTTTCCAATACAAGTATAACAGTTGCTTCAGGTAATTAAGTAATTAAGAATCTTGTGCCACTCTTATCAATAATAAAGACATTTGGCATTACCTGTTAGCTGTATACTCCTCCAGGCAGTGTCTACTCACCAGCCTCCTGGGTATAGATACTGCGCTACAGGCCCTGCAGGACTCTTGTTGGGGAGCTGGCTATGGGGAAGAGGAGCAGAGACGTCTTCCTTGGAGCTTTTCTCTTGAGTGAGATGCGACATTTTTTTTTTTTACACTGGGCATGGTCATACTGCTTGCTGAAGTCCCCGGCTGATCTTCCAATGGGACCCTTTGAGCGGGTGGCTGGGCTGAGGTAAACTCAGACAAGGAATCTCGTACTACCTTCTTCAGTAATGATGAGACTTGTGCAGTGTCCTGCTCCCTGTCTACTGCAGACTCCTCTAGACTGTCTTTGCACACCAATTTATTGGATAGGGGGACTGTGCCACAAGCCCAGCCTGATTTCTTGCTGGGACCCCTGTATTGCTCTGGAGAAGAGGAGGCGTGACGTGCGCTTTTGGATCTTTTGACCGGCAGCGACGTCTGGAGCTATGCTCCTTTGGAGAATGCCTGTCCTCTCTTGTTCTTTAACTCCGAGAGCGTGCGGAGCTGAAACATATCAAAGCAAACAGCTTTAGAGGGCACTCTTTTAAGGACACCTGAAAACTTACCAACTGGTGGTCCCCCTACCTTAAGTATTGAGGGTCTTGCATAAGTGGTGGCTGACTCATGGTAGTAGGGAATAAGGGATGGCCAGCGGAAAAAGAGAGATAGTTGAAAAGATAAACAGAAGGATGGAGATTGCCAGTAACCTTCTAACATGAAAAAGTCTGAAAACTACAACAAAGCAAACAGTTGAAAAAAACCAAAGGAAAAGAATGTACCTTTTTTTTTTTTTTTTTTTAAGTACAGAAAACTTTCCTACCAGCAGATGGCGAAACAGAAGGTTGCTGAGACTGGATCCAGGAACAAACTTCACAGTCTGAAGACAGTCAGGAGGCTGTATATTGCCCATCCCACAGCAGCCCACTGACACTCTTAGATGATCCTGGGACAGGCAGAAACTGCCCCCAGACTCTTCCAGTTGTTTGTGGGAAAAACGTATCGCTTTGCCCAGAACCAAAATGGCGCCCAGAGCTTCCGTCGATCAGTGCTCATGTGCGGACCCTATGACATCATCAGGAGCGCCCTAGGCCAATAGGGAGACCCTGACACCTACTGCACGGTGCGGCCTGCTCCTCGCTCACCCAGAACCTACTAAAAGCCAAATAAGAAAGGGGAAGAGCAGGAACTGAATAAAACAGGTAAAGACATAGCCTAATGGACAAGGAAGCCCCTAGAAAAAGAAATGACAGGCTGGCCCCCCCAAAGTTCCTGGAACCAAGTCATGCTGCATGGCAGATTTCGTTCCTAAAGAGGAAACACTGCAGGGACCCATCAAGACCACACAGACAAGGGTCTCTCGGGCTTATTAGTGCGATGTTAGCAGCCCAAGCACTGAGACTACGCACTGGGAGAGGCTTGAACCCAGCCGGTTACTGCTCAGCGGCAGGGTGGGGGACATAAAATTCCTTACTTCATCACTGGTGCGTGGAGGTATGAGGAAAAAAAGAAGAATGGGGTGGCGGCTAACCATGCCTTCATTTATGCTATTCACTGGTCCTGAGGGAGTACTCTATCACTAGTATGTTGCCATGTTGGCATCAGGAAATGGATATATTTAACTGACACACTAAGTCCGAGGGGTATGAATGTGGAGTTAGATCTAAATTGTTTTATTAGCGATTTTTAATTGTTTTTTAATAGAGTTTTCAATTTTAGTATCAATTTTAATATATCTTAGAGTATATAATGATACTATTGTAATGCCTGACTATTATTAGAATGTTTTTAAATTTTAATTAATTATATGTTTGGGTGTTTTTATCAGTCGCATGACCGATCAACATCAAGTAGCGACTGTATCTTCTTATAAAGTCGCACAATAATTATTATAAACACTATACATTGAAGGTTAAGTAAGATATGTGATTTATTTTATCACCGTTGGAATAAATTTCCGATTTTTAGGTCAAGCCCTCATGATAATATTTTAAAAGTTTTTTGACAGATAAAAGATGGGGATAGTATTATTACCTTTAATACAACTAATGTTGTGCTCATTAGGTGATGTAAAGGAAGATTTATCCTGATACCACTATGCAGACATCCTGAGTTTGTTGATTATAGTGTTTCTATAGTATAGGCACCATACACTGAGCAATCTAGATTGAGCGATCATAATATAGTTGCAGAGCATTTGAGATGACTTGATTTGCTTGTGTATTATGTTAATATACTCCTGATGTTATAAACAAAAATAAGTTTAAGTTGGTGTATAGCAAAAAAAAGTTTATTTTATTTTGCATTTGTAATGTTATTATGCAAGAGAGTATATACAATTGCTAAGTCTAATGCAGATTAAGATTGACAGGTGAAGTGTGTTGTCAATTAGTCTGCAGCACATGTAGGTGTGATCCTCTGATAGAGTGTGTATTTATAGCTCAGAGCTGCGCTGCGTAGCTACGCCCTCTGACGGAAGTGATGACAGAAACGCGTCCGCGTCAGGGCGTTGCTACGCAGCTATCTACAGAGTCGGCTCATCCTCGTCTGTCCTTCCCGGGAACACCGCGGGAGCGGTGAGAGGTTAATGCACTACTGACATAGTATTCATGTTACATCCCCTTCTTATAGTATGCAAACATTGTGAGTGTTTTTTTTTGTGGGATAATTTGAAATTAATAAATAATTGTTGTACTGGATTACGCTATGTGGAATTTTTTTTATCTATTGCTTGCAATGAGCAAAATACAGATGAAAAGTGTCCAGTGAACAGCGATTATCCCTTTAATTTATAAGCGTGTTAACCAGCACGGTCTGGTAAGTGGATTACCTACAGGGCTGTGGCACAAGTGGTGTGGTGATGGAGACTTGGGATCGCTGCTAATATTTTCTTCTACGGTCGTCTAGTTTATACTCACCTGCCTTTTCTTAATGGACTTTCACTGAGTGGATCACCATTTGATACTTTGTGTAAGTGGACTCTTAACCTCCCTGGCGGTATGATTATTTCGGATTTTAGGTGCTGAAAGCGGTACAATTATTTTGCATGGAAATTTGGCGTTTTATATTGTAGGTCTGTAAATCTTAACAATAACACACTTAAATCTGTCCAAACCAGAGTCTAGTAGATATCCCGGGTATGATAAAGTTTGAAACACAAAAACATAAATTATAATATAATAAATAAAAATAAATAATTAAAAAAATTTAAAAAAAATAGTAATAAAATAAATTTCCCCACAATTCACTATCGCTCAATTCTGCTAGTGTTCTAATTTACTATCGCTGTTTTCTAGCTGGTCTAAAGCCACTTTTGACGTAAAGGGACACTTTTTGGTTGCTATGGACAATCTCCAGTTTCCAGGCAGAAAGAACAGTGTATATCATGTAAAACTGCATTCAGGGCATGGGCCAGAGCACTGGGGACAAAAGGGATGTGAAATCATTTCATACAGTACTGTAATCTGTAAGATTACAGTACTGTATGTGTTATGATTTTGACATTTTTTTGAATTTGCCGCCAGGCTCCGCCCCCGTGCGTCGCGCCGCTCGCAGGGAACGGAGCCTGGCACGGAGAGGCTTCGGAGAAGGACGGAGCCCTCGGACACTGCGGGGGACATCGCAGGATCCCGGGGACAAGGTAAGTAACGCTGCCCCAGGATCCTGCAATGCGATCCCGAGTGTGGCTCGGGGTTACCGCTAATGGTACTGAATTTTAACCCCGAGCCACACTCGGGAAAACCACCAGGGAGGTTAAGCAATTTTATTGATATTTTTAAATAGTTGTTATTTTTGCACTAGCGCTGCTAATGTTTTAGAAATTTTTCTTTGACATATGTTTGATGCAGAGTATGGCATATGAATGTCAGTACAGTAAGAAACATAATATACCATTGGAATTTTTTTTCATCCACTATCTTGACATACAAATGAGCAACAACCAAGTTTCTCAGGGTGTTTACATTGTCACCAATGAGATAGGATTTAAACAAAAAGGTAGAGATAAGAAAATAAAAGTATAACAAAAGAGGAGAGGGAGAAAAGAGAGCTATGTCCAGTCATTGGATACAATAGTAACAACATAACTGCCCAGAGCAGGCCCAAAAATTTAACTTCCTGCTTGCGGTATTTGCGCTAAAATACAAGTCAGATTTTAGGCATCTTGTGCAAGAGATGTTTCATTTTGGTGAGATACTCCCCAAGAGGTAATTCTAAAAGGATGCAGACACTGCAACTTTTCTCATCGGAACACTGAGCATGCTCTAAGTACACTGTGGTTCATCACATTAATATATCTCATCTTTCCTTCTTTTTTATTGTGTTCAATACTTTATTATCACAATGATATTTAGTTATAGGATTTTGTTATGGTGAAGGATGTTATGTAATTTATAATAGGCTCCATTTGCTTATTTTTTGCACATGATTCACTGATTAACCATTAGGAGGTTACACCGTGTTATATTGGGAGGTTAATATTAGCGCATTATACATTTTGAATATAAACACTTTTTGTGTGATATCAGTTCACATACACAATAATTGCTGCTCTATTATTTGGCCATCTTCTAGTATTTGTCACTTATTTATTTATTTACTAGTTCATATCAGCGCTTTAGTACAACTTTTACTCTAAGTAATTATGATGAACCCCACCCTCCTATTCAGATACAGAATGCGCAGGACATGGTGAAACAGCTATTTCCAGAGCAGAAACCGGTTTGTTAAAATCCTTGCAATATATATTGATCACCCAGAATAGATTGTTTTTTTTTTTTCTTTGTTCATAAAAGTGGAGCAATTTTTTTAAAGGACAGATCACCTTTAGTATCCAGTTACATGTTACACCCATATTTAGGGTGTAACATGTAACATGTTACTAGATCACTTGCCGCTACCCTGACCTGATCCTCCATTGTGACAGTGGGTGGGGGTCCTCTCCCCGCACCTGCTGTCACAATTTAAAAACAGAGTTCTGTGAATGAATAAACTACAACTACCATCATCCATTGTGGCTGCCAGCTTGTAGCACAAGGGTGCTGGTGAGAGCTCTAGTAGTTAATTGATCTTCCTACAATTCAGTAACTGCCTGCCCGTATCAGAGGTGCAGGCAGACAGCTCTACTGACAGTCTGCAGGAGCCTGACATTGCACCCATAATCTGCTGATCACAGGTGCAATGTTTTACGGGCTTCTAATTTTTTTAAAAAATGCACATTGTTTTACTTGCAAAAAATGTCCATTTTATCATTTTTTTTAAAGGTGAACTTATCCTTTAAGCTACTGCTTGGATGGGTTGTTAGAGGTCACATGCTCAGAACTCTTTGGTTGGACTGTGGAACCAGCAAACAAAAAGCAATTGCTTTGCATGCCCTTTGAGGGACAGTGTCTCTTTGGAACTGCACTCGGCAGCATCATCAGGGATGTCATCGGGAGCAAGAGTACCCATCTGCTCAAGCAGAAGAAGCCTAAGGCTCAGCCTTGAAAGGCTCATACCTTCTCAGAGGCCAAGTAGAGTTGCTTTAATTACTCCCAGACCTTGACCTCCAAAGCCAACCCCAAGCCTGTCCCCTAGTCATCCATCAAACCCTTAATTTCCAAGTCCAAAACCCTCAGATAAAGCTTTTTCAGCATGAGGTGGCACCCCCACTTTCCAAAGTGGGGAAAAGAATGTTAGCATTTGGGTACATTTGGACAGCCAGCATCTCAGATGTTTCCAGGGATACAAGCTTGCATTCCACACTCACCCCTTTCCTTGGTTCATATCTTTCAACCTGCCTGTGTCTCTGCACAGATTAACAGATCTCCATGCAGTCCTTCCAGGTCTTCTGGAGCAGGTAGTCAACCCAGTGTAGAAAAAGAAAAGAGGGTGCACTGGCCTAGTGCATTATCCAACAGATTTATTAAAAGATATGAATAAAATCATAAAGATGTCTACTCACAAACATAAGTTAAAAACACACTTGTCAGGCCACGTGTGGCTATCACTCCTCAGTTGCTCGAATCACCAAACCTGGGAATGGGAGGTCCTGGATGAGACCCCTCAACTGATGTGTTTCGAAGGACTGGCCTTCTTCAGAGCCTAGTTTAAAATGGCTTAATTCACAGTTCTTATACCCCACAGACACACCCACAATGTGAGAGTCATGGCCCCTCCCATGGGATTGAATGAGGAAGGGCTAAGAGTTGAAGTGAAGTGCACTAATACATCAACCACATGAACACCACAGAAATACAAAAACACACAAAAGGCAGATATGCAACTACCAGGGAAGGACAAATGCACAAGCTGCATTATGATCCAGTCAAAATCATCACATCTGTACTACACTCCAAACGCTAGTGATGAGTGACTACATCATTAAATAGCAAAAAACTAGGGGATCCAGAGATGTTAGCTGTATTGTGAACATAGTATCACTGTATGTGCACTTAACACAACGATGCAGGTGCCCCAAAAGGGGCGAAGGAACATGGAGCACTCATTTGCTGTGAGATCCAAATGTGGGAGTCACTGGGGTGTACGCTGGAATAACAAAGCCTGGTTTTGCTGTGTGGAACATACGGATTACCGAAAAACCCAGAAGTGGGGCTGGAAATACGTTCCAGCAACGACTTGCTGCTGCTGTGCATGTCATTTCCCCTCCACGGGCCGCCGACATCTTGTAGCGGTCAAAGCTTTGTATTTTCGAGGAAAGAAAAAAGTGAAATGCAGATGTCACATGGGTTCACCCGAGGCGCAGGGAAACTCAAATGAACCCCTATACGCCCAAGAACAGTGCATTGGGGATGGGCCCCCGGGGACCCGCAGGAGTGGCGAGAGCTGGAGGACGTCATATGATGCCCGCCCGGAGGAAGAAGATATTCCTGCCGGCATCATTTTACTATGGCCCGGTAAGGAAATGGTTAAGCATTTGCTAATAACATTTTGGAAATATACACATACTGCCTATTGTATATCCACTCTTTTTAGGCATGAGATCACATTGATAATACACACATATACTCTAATGTGAAGGTCTTTTTATGTTGTTAAGACTGTGGACACAACGTGAGAGCCACGTAGCCCTGATTCACATTGAAAAAGTACTGATAATGTAGGTGACACGCCTCATCTCTGATCACCGTGCACAAGGACAGTGAATGTGACAGGCTGTGATTGGACACAGCTGGTCACAGGGTAAAGAGCAATATTTATTGGCTCTTTACACTGACACAGCCCATCCCCGATCGGGGTAGAGAGCCAATGAAACTGGCTCTTTACCACGTGACCGGCTGTGTCCAATCACAGTCGGTCACAGAATGTTAACAAGCCGTGGTAACGAGCTGTTACTGTGTTCTCCTCCTCACACACTGATTGTTACTGCCATACAGTAGACACCAAATCACACTGATTGCACCCAGCAGTAAAGAGGACCTGTCACCAGCCCATCTGAGTACCCGAGTTCCTGTCACAACCCCTCAGAGTAGCCGAGTACCTGTCACCAGGTCCATCAGAGTACCCGGGTACCTGTCAAAAACCCATCAGAATACCCGAGTACCTGTCACCAGCCCATCAGAATACCCGAGTACCTGTCACCAGCCCATCCGAGTACCTGTTCACAGCCCAGAGTACCCAAGTACCTATCTCCAGCCCATCAGAGTACCCGGGTACCTATCTGCAGCCCATCAGAGTACCCAAGTACCTTTCTCCAGTTCATCAGTACAGAAGTACCTGTCTCCAGCCCAGAGCACCCAAGTACCTATATCCAGCCCAGAGTACTTAAGTACTTATCTGCAGCCCATCAGAGTACCCGAGTACCTGTCTCCAGCTCATCAGAGTACCCAAGTACCTTTCTCCAGCTCATCAGTACCTGAGTACCTGTCTTCAGCCCAGAGTATTCAAGAACTTATCTGCAGTCCATTAGAGTACCTGAGTACCTGTCCTCAGCCCAGAGTACCCGAGTACCTATCTGCAGCCCATCAGAGTACCCAAGTACCTTTCTCCAGCTTATCAGTACCCGAGTACCTGTCTCCAGCCCATTAGAGTACCCGAGTACCTGTCCTCAGTCCAGAGTACCCGAGTACCTATCTGCAGTCCATTAGAGTACCCGAGTACCTGTCCTCAGCCCAGAGTACCCGAGTACCTATCTGCAGCCCATCAGAGTACCCAAGTACCTTTCTCCAGTTCATCAGTACAGGAGTACCTGTCTCCAGCCCAGATTACCAGAGTACTTATCTGCAGCCCAGCAGAGTACCTGTCCCCAGCCCAGAGTACATATCTGCAGACCACCAGAGTACCCGAGTACATGTCTCCAGCCCAGAGTACCCGAGCACCTATCTCCAGCCCATCAGAGTACTCAAGTACCTATCTGGAGCCCATCAGAGTACCCAAATACCTTTCTCCAGTTCATCAGTACAGGAGTACCTGACTCCAGCCCAGAGCACCCAAGTACCTATCTCCAGCCCAGAGTACCCAAGTACTTATCTGCAGCCCATCAGAGTACCCAAGTACCTTTCTCCAGCTCATCAGTACCTGAGTACCTGTCTTCAGCCCAGAGTACTCAAGAACTTATCTGCAGCCCATTAGAGTACCCGAGTACCTATCTGCAGCCCATCAGAGAACCCAAGTACCTTTCTCCAGCTCATCAGTACCCGATTACCTGTCTCCAGCCCATCAGTACCCGAGTACCCAAGTACTTATCTGCAGCCCAGCAGAGTACCTGTCTCCAGCCCATCAGAATACCCGAGTACCTGTCCCCAGCCCAGAGTACATATCTGCAGACCACCAGAGTACCCGAGTACCTGTCTCCAGCCCAGGGTACCCGAGCACCTATCTCCAACCCATCAGAGTACCCAAGTACCTATCTCCAGCTCTTTAGAGTACCTAAGTACCTGTCTCCAGCACAGAGTACCCAAGTACCCATCTCCAGCCCAGAGTACCTATCTGCAGCGCATCAGAGTACCCAAGTACCTGTCTCCAGCCCATCAGATTACTCGAGTACCTGTCTCCAGCCCATCAGAGTACCCGAGTACCTATCTGCAGCCCATGCCTCATAGAATATACCTTGGGGTGTTTTCTTTCCAAAATGGGTTCATTTTGTGGGTAATTCCACTGTCATGGTGCTCCAGGACATTCAAAAGTGTGATGGGTAGGATTGAAATTAGATGTGTAACTTATGCTCCTAGAACACCTGATGGCGCTCCCTGCATGTTTGGCCTCTGTATTTGGCCAGGCTGTGTAAAAGTCTCACACATGTGGTATCACCATACCCAGGAGGAGTAGCAGAATATATTTTGGGGTGTAATTGTTGCTATGTACATGCTATGTGTTAGAAATATCTTATAAATTGACCACTTTGTGTAAAAAAAAAAAACATTTTCCCACAAATTGTGGGAAAAAACTCACCCACAAAACTCGCCATGCCTCTTACTAAATACCTTGGACTGTCTGCTATTCAAAAAGGGGTCATTTGGGGGTATTTGTACTGTCCTGACATTTCAGGGCCTCAAGAACTGAGATGGGCCGTCAGTGCATCAGGTGTGATCAATTTTCAATGATCGCCACCATAGCTTGTAGACTCAAACTTTCACACAGACTAAATAATATCCACTAATTTGGGTTATTTTTACCAAAGATATCTAGCAGTATAAATTTTGGCCCAAAGTTATGAACAAAAATTAGTTATTTGCAAAATTTTATCATAGAAATGAAAAAAAAGTGTTTTTTTTTTTTCAAAATGTTCACTCTTTTTTCACGTCGCAAAAAATAAAAAACCCAGTGGTGATTACCACCAAATGAAAGCTCTATTTGTGTGAAAATATATATGTACACACAACATTCCAGTGTGGTTGTATAACAAATCCGTTTAGTACAGATCAGACTGAGGTTCTCAGTCACCCTGTGCCCCTAATAGACACAGGGTAACTTAGACATAGGAGGTGCATGGGGAGTGGAAACAAGGGTTTCCCAACCTCTCCAAGGGATTCTGGGTTCCCCCAGCCCCCCGCCCAAAGTGACTCCCATCACAACCAGAAGTTTCCCTAAAAAGGGGACCATAAATATAGCTATGTGTGTGTGTGTGTGTATATATATATATATATATATATATATATATATATATATATATATATATATATATAATGTATACACACACATACATACATATAAATGAGCCTACTAGGAGGCGACCCCCTGCCCAAATGGTGCAGTTGGTAAAACTTTGGGTTTAGGGCTAGGGACTTTAAACAGAGAGGGGAAGAGAGGAAGAGGAAGGAGAATTGTCATAGAGGTAGGGGGCACTCAACCCAGTGTCTGTAGTGGAACAGTTTCAGAGATTCTTCTCCAACCTGTTCACAGTTCCCAAACCAAACGGGGGCATCTGCTATATCTTGAATCTCAAAGCCCTTAATGTCTTCATTCATGGCTAGACATTCTGCATGATATTTACCAGGTCTCTTATAGCCTCTCTCAGGAAGAGTTTCTGGCTTCTGTGGGCATTAAGGTCACATACTTGCATCTCACCATTTGCAATCTCATCAGCTATTCCTTCAACGAGCTGTAAGCATCCAGCACTTCTAGTTTGTGCCCCTGCCATTTGGCCTATCCTCTGCATCTCAAGTATTTGCTAAGGTGCTGGCACTTGTACTTGCCTTGCTGCACACCAATGGCACCCTTTTGTGGGATATCTGGACAACTTACTGCTAAGGGAGCAGTCTTCGTGGGTTCTTACAATGCAAATCAAACCATCCAGTCCTTGCGAAGGTTTGGCTGGGACCTAAACCTTCAGAAGTCAGCAATGGAAAAGGCTAATCATTTGGAATATCTGGGTATAATCCCAGACACATCGCAAAGCAGAGGAGAAAATCAAAACTCTCTCCTCCCTGACTCTAATTCTCGCTACTACATAAGAGTTCTGAGGCTGATGGTTGCCTCCTTTATGGCAGTCCTATTCGCTCAGTTCCACCCCTTACCCGTACAACATTTTATCATCATGGGACAAGTCGATCCAGCCCTTGGACAGGTGATTCACTAGATCTCAACAACCAGGTTATTCCGGGCCTGGTAGCTGAAGAATCCTGCTCTGGAACTGGGAAAGTCATTCCCTTCAGTCTCAAGGAAGAGCCTCATGACAGATACCAGCCTATTGGACTGGGGAAGAATCCAGGAGACTTGGTAAGTGCACAGGACTTGAATTTTAGAGGAGTCTCATCTCCCAATCAACATTCTGGAATTTGAGGTTATTTGGTTGTCCCTGAAGCTCTGGACGCTCCAACTGGGGGGGTCATCTGATTAGGATTTAGTCAGACAACACCAGATGTTTTGCTGTGACAAGAGTGGTAGAAAGGACCCTGTCCTGTGGAGAAGTTTGTTCCAGACTTGTCCACCATTTACACTCCTGGCGTGGACAATTGGCAGTCAGACTATATTAGCCAGCAGTTCTGAACCCATTGGAGGAAGACCTCCTGGCCTTCAGGTTCAACAACAAATTGGGACAGATTTGCCTCCAAGTACAGGGATCTTACAGCAGAAGTAGTGGATACATTGGTATGTGGCCCCTCATTGGCTTTATCCTGGGAGGAGGTTTCAGGGGTTATGCAAGAGTTTATGGGACAAATTGCAACTTTCTGATTCTAAATACAGATGCTTACTTTCTGCTGTAGAGATTCTATCTGGTCAAGATTTTCAGAAATCCTTGCCAGAGAACTTTGTTACTAAGGAGCAGCAGGCAGCTGCCACAGGTCCCAGTCTTAAAGAAACCATAACAGTTCTTATAGATAGAGTGCCTACCAAAAATTTGAAGAGCAGCCTGTAACTTCTGCCAATGCTGTTACTAGTCTAGGATCTCTGAGAGGCCCCAAGACTATAAAAATCTTTTAAATACATACTTTACTCGAGGGTGCTCTATACAGAGACCGGAAAGCTATTGATTACCTATTCACACGTCTGAAACATTTCACAGATTAATATTCATTTGAGGAGACTTTTATTAATAAGTAGGCTATTCCCACAGTTGATTCAGTGGTTTCCTGTCTTAATAAAGCACTGATCATTCTTGTTGAGGATGCAACAGTGTTTAAGAGCCCACAGCTACAAAACCCTATTTTCACGAATTACAGCAGGTAAAATAAGTATTGAACATGTCAACACTTTTCTCTGTAAATATATTTACATAGTTACATAGTAGGTATCAGCTGGTTCATTCTCAACCGATGGCCTATAAAAAGGTGTCTCATTACCAAGGTGCCACACAAGAAACAACTCATTATGGATAAAGGCAAAGAGCTCTCCCAAGATCTTTGTAACCTTATTGTTGCAAAACATACTGATCACATTGGTTATAGAAGGATTTCTAAACTTCTGAATGTTCCAGTGAGCACTGTTGGGGCCATAATCCGGGAATGGAAAGAACATAATTTCACCATAAACCAGCCACAACCAGGTGCTCCCTGCAAGATTTCTGACAGAGAAGTGAAAAGAATTATCAGAAGAGTTGTCCAAGAGCCAAGGATCACTTGTGGAGAGCTTCAGAAAGACATGGAATAAGCAGGTACAATTGTTTCAAAGAAAACACTAAGTAATGCACTCAACCACCATGGCCTGTATGGAGGCCTACCACGCAAGGCTCCATTGCTGAAGAAAAAGCATGTTAAAGCTTGTTTAAAGTTTGCTGCACAACATTTAGACAAGCCTGTGAAATACTGGGAGAATATTTTCTGGTCAGATGAGACCAAAATTGAACTCTTTAAATGCCATAATACACACCATGTTTGGAGGTCAAATGGCTCTGCACATTACCCCAAAAACACCCCCATACCAACAGTGAAGTTTGGAGGTGGGAATATCATGGCATGGGGCTGTTTTTCAGCATACGCTACTAGCAAACTTCATACAGTGCCTGGAAAAAGTATTCATACCCCTTGAAATTTTCCACATTTTGTCATGTTACAACTAAAAATGTAAATGTATTTTATTGGGATTTTATGTGATAGACCAACACACAATGGCACATAATTGTGAATTGGAAAGAAAATTATAAATGGTTTTCAATTTTTTTACAAATAAATATCTGAAAAGTGTGCATTTGTATTCAGCCCAGTGTTGCAAACCTCCCGAAGAGAAATTTACTGGCAGAACGCCAGAATTTACAAACGGCACCAATTTTTAACTGGCAAAAAAATCGTGACATTTACTGACAGATCCACATTCTTTACTGGCACTGCAAAAAAGTATCTAAAATTACTGTTTTTAGTGCTAAACAGTGCAAATATCAATACTTGAACTATAAAAACATAGCTAGTGCTATTAGCAATGTGTTTAAGTTAAACAAAAGTCAAAAAACATATTTCTCAATTTACATGAAGGTCAGAATACTATAACCCAGCCAGCACAGAGTTCTCCCTTACATCAGAGTCTGCAGGATGGTGAGCAGAGACCACCTTCTGCAGAGTGAATACACTAAGGTAAGGGGGGTTACTAATATAGGGGGAACCTTTATATCAGTGCCCCCTTACAATATTGTATTCACTCCCCCCTTACATCAGTGACCCCCCTCAGACTGGCCTGGCGGCGCTGTCACTGATCCCCTCTCAGGTGCACCATGCAGGGCTCAGTCAGACGGCTCCAGCTTGACAGCTCTGGTTTTATTCTATAGTCTCCTCTCCACAGTCCACACATGTCTGTCTCTTCCCATAACCCCCATCCCGGGGGCACTCCCACTCTTGACTCCTTTCTAGGATCTCCTCAGAGACTGCAGACATGATAAAAGACAAGAGATGGTCAGAGGCTGCGGACATGATACAGGAGGTGAACAGAGGCTGCGAACATACTACAGGAGGTGGACAGAGGCTGCGGACATACTACAGGAGGTGGACAGAGGCTGCGGACATACTACAGGAGGTGGACAGAGGCTGCGGACATACTACAGGAGGTGGACAGAGGCTGCAGACATACTACAGGAGGTGGACAGAGGCTGCGCACATACTACAGGAGGTGGAAAGAGGCTGTGGACATGATAGTGTCCTCCTCACCCCCTCACAGTATCCTCCTCCTCTGCTCACCATATTACTTCTCCACATCAGTGTGCTGTGTCCTCCTCCTGTGCCCCTTTCACCTCTCCACAGGTCAGGGCAGCAGTGCTGCCCTGACCTGTGGAGAGGTGAAAGGGGCACAGGAGGAAGACACAGCACACCGATGATGTGGACTGGAGAAGTAATATGATGGTGGACAGAGCACATCAGTCTCTGTCCCCCTGCATGGCATGGCATGGCATGGTTTGTCCCCTTTTTACTACGATATACCCCCACAGCTTCACTCTCCGCCTCACCATCACCGGCTGCTCAGCTCGGTTCCTCCGCCTATGTTGAGTGCACTGCAGCACAGGACAGAGTTGCCGGCCGCCGTGGTCTCTCTCCGTCTATTCAAAAATGGCACCGGGTGGCGTAATCATGTTACTGCGCATGCGCCGCCCGGGCGAGTGCATACGAGCTTTCCTGAGCCCAGCTGGCTTCGGAACGGCGCATGCTGTGTGGTAGGCTTGCAGTCATCTTTTTTTTGGGCACCAGTGCCCGTAACGGACTTTCACAGGCAGCCAGAAAAAGGGTTTAATTTTACGGGCTGCCCATAAATCTACGGGCGGTTGGCAACACTGATTGAGCCCCCTTTATTTTTATACCCCTAACTAAAATCTAGTGGAACTAATTGCATTCAGAAGTCACCTAATTAGTAAATAGAGTCCATCTGTGTGTAATCTCAGTATAAATACAGCTGTTCTGTGAAGAGAAGTTTAATAGAGAACCTTAGTGAACAAACAGCATCATGAAGGCCAAGGAACACACCAGACAGGTCAGGGATAAAGTTGTGGAGACGTTTAAAGCAGGGTTAGGTTATAAAACAGTATCTCAAGCTTTGAACATCTCACGGAGCACTGTTCAATCCTTCATCCGAAAATGGAAAGAATATGGCACAACTGCATACCTACCAAGACATGACCATCCACCTAAACTGACAGGCCAGGCAAGGAGAGCATTAATCAGAGAAGCAGCCAAGAGGCCCATGATAAGACTGGAGGAGTTGCAGAGATCCATAGCTCAGGTGGAAGAATCTGTCCACAGGACAACTATTAGTCCTGCACTCCACAAATCTGCCCTTTATAGAAGAGTGGCAAGAAGAAAGCCATTGTTGAAAGAAAGCCATAAGAAGTCTTGTTTGCAGTTTGCAAGAAGCCAATCTATTAACCCTCTATGAGGAGGTGAGCTGCCATCTAGATAAAGAAAGACCCGTAGACGTGGTGTATCTGGATTTTGCAAAAGCATTTGATACAGTTCCCTATAAACGTTTACTGTACAAAGTAAGGTCCGTTGGCATGGGCCATAGGGTGAGTACATGGATTGAAAAGTGGCTACAGGGGCAAGTTCAGAGGGTAGTGATAAATGGGAGTACTCGGAATGGTGGGTCCCTCAGGGTTCTGTCCTGGGACCAATCCTATTTAATTTATTCATAAACGACCTGGAGGATGGGATGAACAGCTCAATCTCTGTATTTGCGGACAATGCTAAGCTAAGCAAGGCAATAACTTCTCTGCAGGATGTAGAAACCTTGCAAGAAGATTTGAAGAAATTAATGGGGTGGGCAACTACATGGCAAATGAGGTTTAATGTAGAAAAATGTAAAATAATGCATTTGGGTGGCAAAAATATGAATGCAATCTATTCACTAGGGGAAGAACCTCTGGGGGAATCTAGGATGGAAAAGGACCTGGGGGTCCTAGTAGATGACAGGCTCAGCAATGGCATCCAATGCCAAGCTGCTGCAAGCAAAGCAAACAGAATATTGGCATGCATTAAAAAGGGGATTAACTCCAGAGATAAAACAATAATTCTCCCACTCTACAAAGCTCTGGTCCGGCCGCACCTGGAGTATGCTGTCCAGTTCTGGGAACCAGTCCTCAGGAAGGATGTGTGGAACTGGAGAGAGTCCAGAGAAGGCAACAAAGCTAATATAGGAACTGGAGGACCTTGGGTATGAGGAAAGGTTACGAGCACTGAACTTGTTCTCTCTGGAGAGGAGGCACTTGAGAGGGGATATGATTTCAATGTACAAATACTGTACTGGTGACCCCATAATAGGGATAAAACTTTTCAGCGAAAGGGAATTTAATAAGATATGCGGCCATTCACTAAAATTAGAAGAAAAGAGGTTTAACCTTAAACTGCGTAGAGGGTTCTTTACTGTAAGAGCGGTTAGGATGTGGAATTCTCTTCTACAGGCAGTGGTTTCAGCAGGGAGCAACGATAATTTCAAAAAACGATTAGATAAGCACCTGAACGGCCACAACATACAGGGATATACAATGTAATACTGACATAAAATCACACACATAGGTTGGACTTGATAGACTTGTGTCTTTTTTCAACCTTGCCTACTATGTAACTATGGGGGACACAGCAAACATGTGGAAGAAGGTGCTCTGGTCATATGAGACTAAAATTTTACTTTTTGGCTTAAAAGCAAAACTCTATGCGTGGCAGAAAACGAACACTGCACATCACCCTGAACACACCATCTCCACATGGTGGTGGCAGCATCATGTTGTGGGGATGCTTTTCTTCAGCAGGGACAGGGAAGCTGGTCAAAGTTGATGGGGAGATGGATTGAGCCAAATACAGGCCAATCTTAGAAGAAAACCTGTTAGAGTCTGCAAAAGACTTGAGACTGGGGCAAAGGTTCACCCTCCAGCAGGACAATGGCCCTAAACATACAGCCAGAGCATATTCATGTGTTAAAATGGCCCAGTCAATGTCTAGACCTAAATCCAATTGGGAATCTGTGTCAAGACTTGGAAATTGCTGTTCGCAGACAATCTCCATCCAATCTGACAGAGCTTGAGCTATTTTGCAAAAAAATGGGCAAAAATGTCACTCTAGATGTGCAAAGCTGATAGAGACATCCCCAAACAGACTTTCAGCTGTAATTGCAGTGAAAAGTAGTTCTACAAAGTATTGACTCGGGGGGCTGAATACAAATGCATGCCACACTTTTCAAACATTTGTAAAAAAAATTGAAAACCATTTATCATTTTCCTTCCACTTCACAATTAGGGATGAGCCAAACACCCCCCCCCCCCCGGTTCGGTTCGCACCAGAACCTGCGAACGGACCGAAAATTCGCACGAACGTTAGAACCCCATTGACGTCTATGGGACTCGAACGTTCGAAATCAAAAGTGCTCATTTTAAAGGCTAATTTGCATGGTATTGTCCTAAAAAGGGTTTGGGGACCCGGGTCCTGCCCCAGGGGACATGTATCAATGCAAAAAAAACTTTTAAAAACTGACGTTTTTTCGGGAGCAGTGATTTTAATGATGCTTAAAGTAAAAAAAAAAAAAAGTGAAATATTCCTTTAAATATCGTACCTGGGGTGTGTCTATAGTATGCCTGTAAAGTGGCGCGTGTTTCCCGTGTTTAGAACAGTCCCTGCACAAAATGTTATTTTTAAAGGAAAAAATCTCATTTAAAACTGCTTGCGGGTTTAATGTAATGTCGGGTCCTGGCAATATGGATGAAAATCAGTGAGACAAACGGCATGGGTACCCCCCAGTCCATTACCAGGCCCTTTGGGTCTTGTATGGATATTAAGGGGAACCCCGCACCCAAATTAAAATAAGGAAAGGTGTGGGGCCACCAGGCCCTATATACTCTGAACAGCAGTATACAGGCGGTGCAAACAAGACAGGGACTGTAGGTTTGTTGTTAAGTAGAATCTGTTTGTAATTTTGAACGGGTACATTTTTAACGTGTTTAGCTCCAGCCAATCTTTTTTAAGCTTTTTGGAAAACATAGGGAAGGGTTATCACCCCTGTGACATTTGTTTTGCTGTCTGTCCTCCTCTTCAGAAGATTTCATCTCACTTTTTGTCCCAATGACAAATGTTTTTTGAAAATTTGGAGTTTTTTGTGGAACAAGGATTGGAAAGCATCAGTGGAAAGGAGAAATGTTTTTCCCATATTAACTCTTACAGGAGAGAATTTCCCTTCCTAGGGGTAGATTTCATCTCACTTCCTGTTGTCTCCTTCCGTTTGCAAATAGGAGTCATTTGTAAGTTAGATGTTTGAAAGTAAGGGCCTGCCCTATATACTCAGCAGAAATTTGGGCCTTAGGTGTTGTTGTGGCCACAACACTGTAAGCCCTCACAGGGCCCTGCTGTGGAATATTAGATCAAGAATTGTAATTACATGCCCCTGTTGAACAGGGGCAGAAAAATTGGGCCTTTGGTGGTGGTGGTGCTGGTGCCACAACATTGTAAGTCCTCACTCACTCTTGGTGGGCGCATAAATGGGCCCTGCTGTGAAATATTAGATCAAGAATTGTAATTACATGCCCCTGTTGAACAAGGGCAGAAAAATTGGGCCTTTGGTGGTGGTGGTGCTGGTGCCACAACACTGTAAGTCCTCACTCGCTCTTGGTGGGTGCAGAAATGGGCCCTGCTGTGAAATATTAGATCAAGAATTGTAATTACATGCCCCTGTTGAACAGGGGCTGAAAAATTAGGCCTTAGGCGCTGGTGCCACAACACTGCAACCCCTCACAGACACTCTAGTTGGAACGCAGGAAAGAGCCCTGCTGCAAAGTATTGCATCAAAAATTGTAATTACACGTCCCTGTTAAACAGGGGCTGAAAAATTGGGCCTTAGGCACTGGTGGTGGCGCCCAGAACCAAAAATGTTCTTACAAGCTATCAGCGTGATCATTGAGGAGGAAGAGGATAATTACTCAGGGATAGTCACTCAGCATCAGCATAGGCAGTCTTTGAAGGGATCTGAGATTTTAAAAAAAAAATATTCGGTTACATCAGCATCAGGTGCTTGGTAGCTGGTGGTGATCCAAGACTGATTCATTTTTATGAAGGTCAGTCGATTGACTGAGTCGGTGGACAGACGCACCCTGTGATCAGTTACAAAGCCTCCAGCAGCACTGAATGTTCCGAAAGAACGCTGGATGCAGGACAGGCCAGTAGCTCAATTGCATACTGTGCATACTGTGCAAGGTCTGGCCAGTGATCCATCCTCAAGACCCAGTAACCCAGAGGATTTTCGGTGGGAAAGGTGTCCAAGTCAGATCTTGCCCCTAGGTATTCCTGCACCATGTAAAACAGACACTGGCGATGGTTGCTGGAACCGATCATACCTTGGGGCTGCGGACCAAAAAATTGTCTGAACGCATCGGTCAGACGGCCACCTTCTCCACCGCTCCTTCTTTGACTGACCGAAGCCTCAGCAACACGTAACTATGTAACTATATAAGAACGTTGTCCAGAAACAGGAGTTTGTAACCTCCCAGTCTCTGGGAACGCATTGCACAGACCTTTCTGCAAGGCCTCCCGAAGATGTTTCATCCTCTGCTCCCTCTGCGATGGTCCGCAACCTTACCCTTGTAACGTGGATTAAGGAGGGTTGCCAGCCAGTATTGGTCCTTCTCCTTGATACCACGAATACGAGGATCCTTACGTAGGTTTTGCAGGATCAGGGAGGCCATGCAGCGTAGGTTTGCTGAGGCATTCGGTCCGGAGTCCTCTGGGTCACTAAGGACGACATGGTCTGCAGCCTCCTCCTCCCAGCCACGTACAAGTCCATGTGTTTCTTGGGACTGATCCCTTAAAGACTGCTGCTGATGCTGAGTGCCAGGCTCCACCTCCATACTGACACAATCTTCCTTCTCCTCCTCCTCCTCCTCGTCCTCTTCCTGTGTGATCGGCGGGCACGCAGGAACACTGTCTGGATAAAGGGGGCCTTGAGAGCTAAGGAAGTCCTCCTCTTCCTGCCTCTGTTCTGCCTCAAATGCCCTGTCCATTATTCCACGCAGCGTGTGCTCCAATAGGTGGACAAGGGGGACAGTGTCACTGATGCATGCACTGTCACTGCTCACCATCCTCGTGGCCTCCTCAAATGGTGACAGGACAGTGCATGCATCCCTGATAATGGCCCACTGGCGTGGGGAAAAAAAAACAAGCTCCCCTGACCCTGTCCTGGTGCCATAGTCGCACAGGTACTCATTGATGGCCCTCTGCTGCGTGCTGCAGCATGGCCAACGTTGAGTTCCACCTGGTGGGCATGTCACAGATTAGGCGGTTCTTGGGCAGGTTAAACTCCTTTTGGAGGTCCGCCAGCCGAGCACTGGCATTATATGACCGGCGGAAATGCACACAGACTTTCCTGGCCTGCCTCAGGACATCCTGTAAGCCTGGGTACCTGCCCAAGAACCGCTGCACCACCAAGTTAAGGGCGTGAGCCAAACAGGGCACATGGGTCATTTGTCCCTGTCGGAGGGCAGAGAGGAGGTTGGTGCCACTGTCGCAAACCACCATTCCTGCCTTAAGTTGGCGTGGCGTCAACCACCTCTGAACCTGCCCCTGCAGAGCTGACAGAACCTCTGCCCCATTGTGGCTCCTGTCCCCCAAGCACACCAGCTCAAGCACCGCATGGCATCTTTTGGCCTGCGTACTTGCGTAGCCCCTTGAACGGCTACGGAGCACCGCTGGTTCCGAGGACAAAGCACAGGAAGAGGCCATGGAGGAAGAAGAAGAGGAGGGGGTGGAGGAGAGAGGTGTGTCACAATCATTAGCATTTTGGAGGCGTGAACAACCTCCAACACTACTGCACCTTGTCCTGCACCCTTCCCAGCTGCAAGCAGAGTCACCCAATGCGCCGTGAAACTTAGGTAACGTCCTGTCCATGCTTGCTGGACCATGAGTCAGCGGTAATATGCACCTTACCGCTGACCGCCCTGTCCAGCGATGCATGGACATTGCCTTCCACATTCCGGTAGAGAGCCGTAATCGCCTTCCGTGAGAAAAAGTGGCGTTTGGGTACCTGCCACTGAGGAACCGCACATTCCACAAACTCACGGAAGGGGGCAGAGTCTACCAAATGAAAAGGCAGCAGTTGAAGTGCTAGCAGTTGAAGTGCTAGCCCACAAGTACTTGGCTGTGACACACCCAATTCTACACCTTCATTCCTCTCAGTGCAGGTCTCAGAGAGGACTGAAGGTATAGTGAGGTTGGAGATCTCAGCTGATGAGGAGCAAGAAGAGGTCCTCTTTGTTCTTTGGTGTGGGTCTTTTAGATACGCTTGCCAACGAACTGCATGGCAGGTCAACATATGTCTGGTCAAGCATGTGGTACCCAAGCGGGAGATGTTTTGGCCATGCGAGATACGCTTGAGACATATGTTGCAAATAGCAGCGGTGCGATTTGATGCACTCGTCTCAAAAAAGCGCCCTGCACATGTGGAGCTTTGGGGTGTGATGCAGTCAATGTGCTGCCCTTAGGCTGGCCCCTGGAGGGCATCCTGCCTCGTTGGTGATGTGCCACCTCCTCCTCCTCCTCTCTCCTATCAGGCACCCACGTTGAGTCAGTGACCTCATCATCCCCTCCCTCCTCATCACTGGAGCAAACCTGGCAGTATGCTGCAGCAGGGGGAGCATGACTGCCAGATTGCTGTCCTTCTTGGGCACCCCCTCTGTCCGTGCTCATGGTACTGCCTTCATCGAGCTCAGTATCATCATCAGAGCCTTCCAAACACTGGGCATCCTCCTGGAGCATGCACCCAACACTGTGGTCAAACAGTTCGAGGGACTCCTCAGGAGGACATGGTGGGGCTAGGGAAGGAGTCACTGATGACATTGAGCCGAGGGAAGAGGCCGCTGCTTTGCCAGACAAAGTACCCTGGGCATGGGTGAGAGAGGATGAGGAGGATGAGGACGGCTTGGTTATCCACTCGACCAAGTCTTCTGCATGTTGCGGCTCAACACGGCCAGCTGCCGAAAAAAAGGCCAAGCGTGTCCCACGGCCACGTGCTGATGAGGATGCACCGTCTCCATGACCAGCACTAGACACAGAGCCTGCTTGCCCTCTCTTATTGGCTTGTGACTGTCTGCCTCTCCTTCTTGGCCTTCCAGACATACTAATGGCCTGTAGCTGCACTAAGCTGGGATATATATATATATATATATATATATGTACTGATACTGCAGCTAGCAAAATCAACTGCCTGCCTGTAGTATGAGAACACCACCAACCTTCTAGAGGTAGCTTTAGCTGAACACTGTGCAGAGCTCGCAAAAAACTAACTTGTAGCTTTTTTAGCTGCCTGCGGTAGTGATAGGATCAGGAAAACACCACCAACCTTCTACAGGTAGCTTTAGCTGAACACTGCAGAGCTCGCAAAAAAATAACTTGTAGGTTTAGCTGAACACTGTGAGGAGGACGCACCACACTAACTTGTAGTTTTAGCTGAACACTGTGAGCAAGACGCACCGCTCTAACTTGTAGTTTTAGCTGAACACTGTGAGCAGGACGCACTGCTCTAACTTGTAGTTTTAGCTGAACACTGTGAGCAGGACACACCCCACTAACTTGTAGTTTTAGCTGAACACTGTGAGCAGGACACACTGCACTAACTTGTAGCTTTAGCTGAACACTGTGCAGAGGTCTCACTACACTAACTTGTAGTTTTAGCTGAACACTGTGAGCAGGACGCACCGCACTAACTTGTAGTTTTAGCTGAACACTGTGAGCAGGACGCACCGCACTAACTTGTAGTTTTAGCTGAACACTGTGAGCAGGACGCACCGCACTAACTTGTAGTTTTAGCTGAACACTGTGAGCAGGACGCACCGCACTAACTTGTAGTTTTAGCTGAACACTGTGAGCAGGACGCACCGCACTAACTTGTAGCTTTAGATGAACACTGTGCAGAGGTCTCACTACACTAACTTGTAGTTTTAGCTGAACACTGTGAGCAGGACGCACCACACTAACTTGTAGTTTTGGCTGAACACTGTGAGCAGGACGCACTGAACTAACTTGTAGCTTTAGATGAACACTGTGCAGAGGTCTCACTACACTAACTTGTAGTTTTAGCTGAACACTGTGAGCAGGACGCACTGCAATAACTTGTAGCTTTAGATGAACACTGTTCAGAGGTCTCACTACACTAACTTGTAGTTTTAGCTGAACACTGTGAGCAGGACGCACCGCACTAACTTGTAGTTTTAGCTGAACACTGTGAGCAGGACGCACCGCACTAACTTGTAGTTTTAGCTGAACACTGTGAGCAGGATGCACTGCACTAACTTGTAGCTTTAGATGAACACTGTGCAGAGGTCTCACTACACTAACTTGTAGTTTTAGCTGAACACTGTGAGCAGGACGCACCGCACTAACTTGTAGTTTTAGCTGAACACTGTGAGCAGGACGCACCGCACTAACTTGTAGTTTTAGCTGAACACTGTGAGCAGGACGCACTGCACTAACTTGTAGCTTTAGATGAACACTGTGCAGAGGTCTCACTACACTAACTTGTAGTTTTAGCTGAACACTGTGAGCAGGACGCACCCAACTAACTTGTAGTTTTAGCTGAACACTGTGAGCAGGACGCACCGCACTAACTTGTAGTTTTAGCTGAACACTGTGAGCAGGACGCACAGCACTAACTTGTAGGTTTAGCTTTGTAGTTTTAGCTGAACACTGTGAGCAGGACGCACCCCACTAACTTGTAGCTTTAGATGAACACTGTGCAGAGGTCTCACTACACTAACTTGTAGTTTTAGCTGAACACTGTGAGCAGGACGCACCGCACTAACTTGTAGTTTTAGCTGAACACTGTGAGCAGGATGCACCGCACTAACTTGTAGTTTTAGCTGAACACTGTGAGCAGGATGCACTGCACTAACTTGTAGCTTTAGATGAACACTGTGCAGAGGTCTCACTACACTAACTTGTAGTTTTAGCTGAACACTGTGAGCAGGACGCACCGCACTAACTTGTAGTTTTAGCTGAACACTGTGAGCAGGACGCACTGCACTAACTTGTAGCTTTAGATGAACACTGTGCAGAGGTCTCACTACACTAACTTGTAGTTTTAGCTGAACACTGTGAGCAGGACGCACCACACTAACTTGTAGTTTTAGCTGAACACTGTGAGCAGGACGCACCGCACTAACTTGTAGTTTTAGCTGAACACTGTGAGCAGGACGCACTGCACTAACTTGTAGCTTTAGATGAACACTGTGCAGAGGTCTCACTACACTAACTTGTAGTTTTAGCTGAACACTGTGAGCAGGACGCACCCAACTAACTTGTAGTTTTAGCTGAACACTGTGAGCAGGATGCACCGCACTAACTTGTAGTTTTAGGTGAACACTGTGAGCAGGACGCACAGCACTAACTTGTAGTTTTAGCTTTGTAGTTTTAGCTGAACACTGTGAGCAGGACGCACCCCACTAACTTGTAGTTTTAGCTGAACACTGTGAGCAGGACGCACCGCACTAACTTGTAGTTTTAGCTGAACACTGTGAGCAGGACGCACTGCACTAACTGTAAATAGTCTAGCTGCCTGACTGTGGTACTAACAGGATCAAAAGAACACCAGCAATTTTCTTCAGGTAGCTGTAAATACTGTAACAAGACAAGCCTGCCTGTCAGTAAGAAGATAACAGGAACGGATCTAGCTAAACTGAATACAGTGTATATATATATATATATATATATATATATATATATATATATATATATATATATATATATATGTAACACCTGGGATGCATAGATATACACAATACACTGTAAGTGCAGCTAACTCACTGATTGTCCTGCCTAATCTATCTAACTCAAATGAAATGACACTGTCTCTCTGTCTATCTCTCTTTCAACGCCGGAACACAGACTACACAGGGCCGCCGTGCATGCGGCCTTATATAGTGTGGGGCGTGTTCTAAACCCCCTGAGCCATAATTGGCCAAAGCCACCCTGGCTTTGGCCAATTACAGCTCTCTCTACTGACGGCGCTGTGATTGGCCAAGCATGCGGGTCATAGTGCATGCTTGGCCAATCATCAGCCAGCAATGCACTGCGATGCCGCAGTGAATTATGGGCCGTGACGCGCCACACGAATTTGGCGCGAACGGCCCATATCGTTCGCAATTCGGCGAACGGGCGAACAGACGATGTTCAAGTCGAACATGGGTTCGACTCGAACACGAAGCTCATCCCTATTCACAATTAAGTGCCACTTTGATAGTCTATCCCATAAAATCCCAATAAAATACATATAATATTTTGGTTACATCATGACAAAATGTGGAAAATTTCAAGGGGTATGAATACTTTAAGGGACTGTATCATTGAAGGAAGGATGAATGGAAAAATGGACCAAGACATTCTTGATAAAAATCTGCTGCCATCTACCAGGATGATGAAGATGCAACGAGGGTGGACATTTCAGCAAGACAATGATCCCTAACACAAAGCCAAAGAATCTCTCAATTGGTTTCAAAGAAAGAAAATAAAGCTGCTGGAATGGCCCGGCCAATCACCTGACTTGAATCCAATAGAAAATCTATGGAAAGAACTAAAGATCAGAGTTCATAGAAGAGGCCCACGGAACCTTCAAGATTTGAAGACTGTGTGGATGAATGGGCCAAAATTACACCTGAGCAATTTTTTTATGAAGTATTAAATACATTTCAGTTAGCGTGTTCAATACTTTTTCCCTGTGTCATTCCATTTTATTACACATAACGTAAATTCTGAACGTATTTGTTTTTGTTTCTTTGTATGTATGGATTGCATTGGTTGTTTTTAATATGGTGAAAATTTCACGTCGAAAGCACCTTTAGAAATATATTTCCTGATGGCTCCATGGCAGCACAGCTGGGGGTATAGGCTCCGTGCCCCCATGCTTCCAGGACTTAACTCATATAAATTTGAGCCCACCTACAGCCTTGGCGTTCTTCTTTTTTCCTCCAATGCGCAGGACCTAGGTGTGGTCTAAAGGGCTGGCCGTCCGTCCATGTGTGTGGATTAGGCTGGACGCAGTCCCCGGTGTCTCGGTTAAATGACCCATAATCCAGGGAGCCCCATTGCTGGTCCTTGGGGAGGCTTTTATCAGGGCTAACAGCCTTGAGTTGTCTGGGGTCCGCTGGGTCCATGTAAAGTGGGCAACGGTGTTGGCAGAGTCTCCCCTATGCACGCGTACCCGCGCTGTGCTGGTGTTTACGGACGGATGACGGAGGATAGGTAAGCTCCTTTTGAAAAATGCTTTGTATCCAAATGAATGCTGCATTGCTGGGTATTTTTGTGCCTTGCTCCCTGCAGCCACTATACATAGCCTGAGCTCCTCCACAAGTACGAGTACTCTGCATAACAGGTACACAAAGTAACACTTTGTCTGTTCACATATGGCAATAAACTGTTGGTGGCTTCTCATGTTTGCTTTACTGTTGTGCCATTATGCCAACCCCCTCAAAAGACCAGCATTACCAGAGAAGGTAGAGGAGTCACCTGTGGATGACTACTGGAGCCAGCCTTGGCCTGTTGAGATATGGGATATCATTTTATATTTCTATGTGCTCTCTATGTGCTCTCCAGTTTTTCATAAAAAAAAGGGGGGAGAAGCATGCTTATGAGGTCTAAAATTCCCTTGGTTTGTGTACATTGCAGAATATTAGTGTAATTCTGTTGCAAATTCCTACCTTTTTGCTGTTCTGAACAAAATTTTTCATTATGTCCTCATACCTCCAAACTTTTTGAGATGGGAATGAGGGACACCTATCAGCAAAAGTATGCAGGCATAGGACACACCCCTTGCCATGCCCCCTTAAAGGAAAATTGTACAAAAAAACAAGATTGGTTAAACCAACAAGTGCTTTTTTTTTACCACTACTATTCCTTTATATTGGCTTTTTGGATTTTACAAATGTAGCAATTTAGAAATCAGATGAAAGTTTTAGTACTGGGAAACACTTTTTAATGGATAAAAAGTGCATTTTATATACAACTTTATAGATCAGACCAAAATGAGGGACAAATGAGGAGGAATGAGGAACAGAGGGACATTGCTCCAAATCAGGGACAGTCCCTCGAAATCAGGGACAGTTGGGAGCTATGTGTCCTGATTCCTGGCAGGGCAAGGCTTAGCTCATTAACCACCTGGTAAATCAGGGCTGTAGATGGAGGCTTCAGTCTCCCTCTAGCAGTGGTTAACCCCTGAAGGTTTGTTACTAAGCAAACTATTTTACTGCATTTAATTATTTTTATGGGCTGGTTTGTTAATTGGCATGCAAAACCCTGTGGAAAGGTTATCTATTGGTAATTACCAGTCTCAGAACAAAACAGCCCTCTTCAGGCTCTTCTGTGCTGCCCCAACGGGGCATAGAATTTATATAGATTGTTTTCCTGAACCATTTTTCTATGGACGTTTAAGTTTAGTTCATATGCTGCCATTTAGTGACCCTTTTTATGTAATGCTCCACCTTTCTTTCTGTGTTTTTTGTACTTCCTGTGTCATGGATGCAGTAACAAGCCACATGTAGCAGGGCACATGTATTCTGCATTGTAAGCTACAGACAATATCATCTTTTGACCGCATAAATACTACAACCTATTCATCTGTTTGTATCCTGTCATCTGCTGTAACCTGATGTTCAGAATAAAAGCATATCGTGGATGGATTCGGTATTTGGTGAGTTTAAACTATCAGATGAGGATTGTCCTCAGTGATTATATCTTATACAGGCCAGGCATAGAGGTCTCACAAGGGATAGTCGCTTCACAACAATCGGAGTCAGAATAGTCAAAAGATGTATAGAATTCCCACAGCTTGCTGTGTATATGTGTGCACCTGATCTGCAATCAAGCTCAGTGCCATCCGCCATCTTGTGTAGCACATGGTCGCACGAGTTTACTGCACCTCATGTGAATGTTAAAAACTGTTTCTCTACATTGAACTGTGTTACCCCACCTGTCTAAGCTGCTGTTCGTCTTCTTAAAGAGACAGTACCATTTCTCGCAAAAACTTGAAAAATGTCTAGACAAGACTCTGAGCACCCTTTTTTTAGCTGAACCAACGCAGATTCATCGTGCCTCTAAACCCGCAGATGTACAGGAAGCAGATTCTGCAGATATTGCTGAACAGAGGGTAAGACCCAAACGTACAATAAAACCTATGCAGAAACTCAGAGAAAACTATGAAACCACTAGAGATGAGCTCTCCAGCAATCTGTCAGACTTATGGGACAGAACTTCACACTGCATGTCAGTTTTGTCACACTTTAATGATCAACCAGCTGAACTAAGAGACTCTATAGATCGCTTATCTGCCGCGTATGAACGCTACCAGCGGCTGTTTGCAAAATACACAGCTTTCTTGAAGGACTGTAATATAGAGGACTCTTCAGCAGAACTGACCAGAGCTGATGCACTAAACCAACAAAGGGATCTCTTAGTGCAAAAAGCCAAGTGTAAGGCAGAACACCCCATTGCTCAACTGCAGGAGACCAGATCTCACAGATCCACATCAACCAAGCACACTGCAAGTTCTTCTAGATCCTCTCGCTCCAGAAGTTCAACATAAAGCGATAAGATAATAGAGGCCCGCGCTGATGTGGAATCAAAAAGAGTACAAAGCTCCTTTACCAGAAAGGAAGCAGAAGTAGAAACAAAAAAGGCAGCTCGCCATGCAAAGATGGTAACTCACCAAGCAGAGATGGAAGCTCACCAAGCAGAGATGGAAGCTCACCAAGCAGAGATGGAAGCTCACCAAGCAGAGATGAAAGCTCAACAAGCAGAGATGGAAGCTCAACAAGCAGAGATGGAAGCTCAACAAGCAGAGGCAGATTCCCAAATAAAGATTCTGCAAATGGAAAAGGAAGAAGCAGCTGCCCTAGCAAGGCTGAGAGTTCTTAGAACACAAATGCTGTGCTAAGATATGCCTAGTCAGGATATACCCAAAGGGTCAACCTGAGGAAGCTATTAGGATGTATGCCATAATAGATGAATAGAGCAACAGATCCCTGGTTAAGCCTAAATTCTTTGAGATCTTTGGTATAGAGGGACACGCATCGCCGTATACTCTCAGAACCTGTTCTGGTCGTGACGAGACCTTCGGCAGAAGGGCCAAAAGGTTCATGGTCTCTCATATCAATAAGAGAGAGGGCATACCCACCAACATTACTTGAGTGTGACCAGATACCAGATGAAAGGGAAGAAATTCCTACTCCAGAGGCTGCATATCACCATCCTCACTTGAGGCACCTTGTTAATGAAATGCCTGCAATGGTCATGAATGCTAAAATCTTGATCTTGCTAGGAAGAGACATTCTCAGAGTACACAAAGTACGCCAGCAGTGCAATGTACCCGATGATGCCCCTTATGCACAAAAACTTGATCTAGGCTGGGTAATCGTGGGCGACGTATGCTTGGATAGAATGAGTACGTCATCCGAGATCCACTCCTTCAAAATTTACATGTTAGGAAACGGACGTGCATCCCGCTTCAAACAGTGCCCTCGCCATTACGAAGTAAAAGACACGCCTCTCAACATCATCCAAAATACCTGATGTCACTCGTAACCTTTGTGATGACAACCTAGGTACCACAGTGTTTTGTACTACAAGCGATGACAACAAAATAGCCTTGTCAGTCAAAGACAGAGAGTTCATCAAAATAATGGACAAAGAATTCTTCCAGGATGTATCTAACAGCTGGGTTGCACCATTACCTCTTCGTGCTGCTGTAAGGGCTTACCTTGGTGGGAGTCCATAGTGCAGAGATGTGTGCTCACCCTTGCAAATACACACAGCCCACGGTAACAAGGTAAGAAGCTACCTGGGCTGTGAATCTGTGCACGGGGGCTTGACAGGAATTTGCCAAAGGATTGTCCAGGTAAAACCGTAGTCAGGGATTCCAGAAGTCAGAATAAACGATAAACAAGCCAGGGTCAGAAGCCGGGGTCAGTCTTGGAACACTGTAACTTGAACACAGGAACACTGGAACACAGGAATACTTAGGCAAAACAAGAGACACAAGAACACAGGAACCTTTGGCAATGAAAAAGACAAGAGACAATGAACTGACCAAGCCCTCAGAGTGAGGCAGTGTTTTATACCCAGCTGATTGGATAAACTGCCTCAGCTGAACCAGGAGTGACAGGCACAATGCAGGGGCGGATCCAGGGGGGGCAACGGGGCAATTGCCCCCTCCGAGAATGTGGGTGAGTGGGTGGGCAGGCATCGCTGTGGGTGAGAGAGCCGCCGGGCGGCTCCACGGCTGAGAGCACGGGCGGCTCCGTTGGTGAGCAGCTGTGCGGCTCAGTGTGTGAGCGGCTGCTGGCCAATCAGGGAGCCGGCGGGCGGGGGAGCAGAGAGATAACATCATCTCTTACCGCCCAGCGCCGCCCTGCATCCCTGCAGTTCCGCCCTCACTGTAGATTGCACAGGCAGCTGCGGCAGCAGAGAGATTACATCATCTCTCTGCTGCCCCTGGGGCGGGATGCAGCACTGACACATCCGCTCAGGATGAGCCCTTTGTTTGCTCTGCTCCCATCGCTCTCCCAGCGGCAGCAGCCAGCCCATTCCTCCCTGCCCAGCACTGATGACAGGGGGGTCACCAGTTGAATAAGCCTGACTCGGGGACACAGCAGACAATTATAGCAGGCAAGTGACAATCCGCAACGTGTGGTATGGGACGTGGCAAGTGACAATCCGCAACGTGTGGCATGGGACGTGGCATGTGACAATCTGCAACGTATGGCATGGGACAAGGCAAGTGACAATCTGCAACATGTGGCATGGGACGTGGCAAGTGACAATCTGCAGCGTGGCATGGGAGGTGGCAAGTGACAATCTGCAACATGTGGCATGGGACGTGGCAAGTGACAATCCGCTACGTGTGGCATGGGACGTGGCAAGTGACAATCTGCAACATGTGGCATGGGACGTGGCAAGTGACAATCTGCAACATGTGGCATGGGACGTGGCAAGTGACAATCCGCAACGTGTGGCATGGGACATGGCAAGTGACAATCCGCATCTAGTGACAGGTGACGTGGCAAGTGACAATCCGCAACGTGTGGCAGGTGACAGTGGCAAGTGACACGCTCGGGGCTCCCACTGATTCTATGGTGAGTTGAACCATTTCCTTTTTTATAACCATGTAATAATAGTAATAATGCACTTCAATCATCCTGACACCATAACAACCATGGTGCTGTGATGATTGAAGCTCTAACACCAGCCATTTCCCAGTTAAATTTACCCCCAAAAAAACATATTTTCTGGCAGTGCCCCTTCCGAGACTAGACTCTGGATCCGCCCCTGGCACAATGAGAGTATCACCCTCAGTACTTCATGCAAAACTAGGGATAACTGGAAAGCAGGCTGAATAGAGAACTGAGGTGTGGCTCAGAGGTAAAGCAACAGGAGCAGCGAATGGAAAGTTATGGGTTCAATACCACCTTGAGCCTCTTGTGGCGTGACCATGTCTGCTTGGCATGGTAGGGACTGAGACAGCTGCAAGGGTTCAACTCCCAACCAATCATGAACAGGCTCTATCCAGATTCAACTCACTTCAATGAACACTAAAGAACAGGCCTTAAATGAAGGACCATTTCATCGCTTTTATGAAAAGGATCTTTGACAATGATCAAGCCGAACCAACTCCACTATCAATAGACCAGCTTTCAAAGTGGGAGTCCTGGAAACAATCTCTACATGCCTTAGATGGAATCCGTATACCACGCTGCTACACTTCTGCCTCCCTTGCCACAAGTCAGAGGAAAGAGCTTCACATCTTCTCAGATGCATCTACTGAGGCCATAGCAGCTGTCGCTTACCTCAAGGTAAGAGATTCTTCTAATCAAGCCCACATAGGGTTTCTGTTTCGGAAAATGGAAGATTGAATGCCCACCTTTCCGTAATTTTCCTTTCCTGGTGCCTACTCATGGCAGCATACCAATGGTTGGTGGCTCCGCCCTCGACCAACCCACAGGACCACGTAACTCTATAAAAAAAAGTTACTCCCCCCCTCAGGTATTCTTGTAACTAGTCTTCAGAACCTTAAGGATTTTTGAAGGGAGGGTGTATGCTGCCATGGGTAGGCACCAGGAAAGGGAAATTACGGAAAGGTGAGAGTTAGGATTTCTCTTCTCTTGTGATTCGAATTCCAGATGTATTGAAAAGCAGACAATTTATTTCAGATGTGTCACACAAAAGGATGATGCTTACAAGCCAAAAGATGCAGTAAGAATCACACAAAGAGATGTACATCCACCATCCTAATATCTACAATAATATAGGGATAACACTTCTATTGGCTGAGGAAACACAGATAGCGTGCCTGGTACAAAATGGTACTTTATTTGGCTAATTAGTGTTTCCTGTACAGTCTTGTTCTACCATATATGGTTAAGCCTAATCATCCTACAACTTACTATGGAGTTAGTTAAAGCAAACGATATAGTAAGTTAATACAACATGCTCAGAAGTCATCTTAAAAATCAGTCTCAGGGTTATTGTTTTTCTAATAGTTTTTCTAATAGTTTTCCACTAATTCATTCAATAGAGCAGTCAGTCCTTCCAAGGCTCTGGTTGCGGTCCCTCCAGGAGCTGTATTGTTAGAGATAAAGGTGCAACACATGCTACCAAACATTTTGCATACCCCTCCTCTTTCAACTAGGACCATATCTAAGGCCATTCGGTTCTGCCATACCATTAGAGATGTGGTGGCCAACTGTTCTGCTAGACCCTTCACAGCATCCCTAGTATAGTTTACAAATCATTGTTGGTTATAGTGTGTATATATACATATATATATATATTTATTTATATATATATATATATATATATATATATATATATATATATATATATAGCTAATCCAGTCAACATTTTTATCTATAGTCACCCGCCAGAGAAGAGACTCAAACCCAGCTGTCACCTGATTCATGCCCTAAACTCATCTAGCACCCTGCGCTCATCTATGTAGATCCGAGAGTCAAATGACCCTATGGGAGAGGTGTCCCTCCGATACCATTGGTGACTCTTAGTCCACGGGTGTTCTGACAGGATCCTCAGGGGCATAGCCAGCTGGACCATAGCGCAATTCCCTCGGGCATTGGCCAGTATCCTAGCTCTCAGTTTCTTATCCCCACACATCCACCAGACATCAGCTCTCTGAATGTCATGTTCAACCCAGTCACCATTGCCCATGTTAATCTTCTCCACACAGTAGTCATCGGGTAGTGACCCAAGATCCACCCCGCTACGGTTCCCTGGGAGTGCAAAACAAGTAAAGTTGCCCGGATAAGCAGTAAACGCTGGAGGTATCTGAGGTCTCTGTACTAGGGGAAACACCAAACTCAACTTGTGACAGGTAGAATTTGTTTCAGGTTTATAGCTCTTATTATACAATCGCAACATACATTTTAAACCTTCTGGATCTGTATTGTGATCTAGAGAAAAAGGAATAGTTGCTAAATGTAGTCTAGCTCTGGCACAAACTAAACAGTTTTCCTTTTTTAAAGTTTTAACCGTGTACCGCAACCATTCTAACCACTCATTTTTTTTCTTGGTATCCTGTCTCCAAAGCTATGGCATCTTCTACTGTTAGGTTAGTAAATCTTATAGTTTTACTCAGAACTTCTATTCTAGTATGGCCTTCTTCTTTCCCTTGTCTACCTTTTCCTGTTGTCTGGTTTTATTAGGTGGTAATACCTCAAGGTAAAATTTGTCTGAGGGGTCAGTTCCTGACACCCAGGCTCCCATAGAGTACAACCGATGATCTTCCTTCCTCGGCTCCTTTAATGTTATCAATAATTGGTTACAGTTCTTACTATGTGTGCAGGGGCAGTTGGCCACCTCTGTAATTGAGTCTTTCCTTTATTCCACTATTTTTAGGCCCTGGTAGATTATACCCCGAATCTTAATACACTGTGGTCCACAGGGCCTGATTCCATGCTTGACATCCTGCCCTATTCCACAGCCAGAAAATGTATTTATCTGCCCATAGACATCTTCTAGCCTCAGTTTTATCCCCACAATCTGCAATCTGACAGAAGTCTACCAGTATAGTGCTAGTTATTCCCTCTATAAAGTTTAGATTCAATGCTTTTCCTGTTCTTTCCCAACCCAAAGGTTCCTCTGCTCTTCCATAATGTATAACCTCTCTTATGGATGCCTCTCCTAGAGTCATCAGTAACCCAAGGATAATTACTGTCCCTTTTATCCTAACCAGCTACAGAGTTCCAGCAGACAGGGTAGGGGAGTTGGAAGGGAAACTTCACCGATTTGAGACAAGTCCCACCTTGTGTGAGACCTCCCTTTTGTAGCCGGATTTTCTGAACCCCTTGCAGCCAACTGGCCATATTCTGCCTGTAAAAACCTTTTTGCAATAGGACTGGTGAATCCAGGTAGACCTCTCTGCAATCCTTATCGCAGTAGGGGTAGTTAGGAGGACTTTGAAAGGACCATCTCACCTTGAGTAGTACCACTGCTTTTTCTTATTGCTTTTTGTTAAGACCCAGTCTCCCACATGCACCTTTTCATATTCTTGAATTGGACCTTCTAGGACAGAACAAAAATCATTAGTACTTCTTTGTCTTAACAGCCTAGACATGAATTCTGCTAGTGTGTGCTCAAACTCCTCAGTAGGCGTTTCATTTCGTTGTAAGGGTATCTGGACTTCCATGTATCATTTCAAATGGGCTTAAACCTTCTTTTGTGGGTGTGATATGAATACTGGTCACAGCTACTAGTAGGCAGTACATCCAATTTTTACCTGTTTCTTCCATAGCTTTCCTCAGTTTGCTTTTTAGAATGCCATTATGTCTTTCCACCAATCCAGTTGCATGTGTGCCATCTGGATTTTTCTTACTGGAGCCATCAACAAAAAGTGTCAGGGTTAGATAACGGTACATGTTTCAAATCACTCCATGGCAGTACCTTTTCAGCGATGGCAGCAGTACAGTCATGTTTATGACCATCAGTAGGAAGTGGTATTAGTGTGGATGGGTTTAATGTAGTACATCTCTGTATTGTTAAGTAAGGTTGTGTCAAGAGTATTGTCATACAGGAAAGGTGTTGTGCTGGGCTCAAATGTGATATCTTTTGTTGTAAAAGGATAACAGATACTGCATGTGGTACTTTAAGTATCAGCGGGTGATATAGCACTATAGATGCTGAGGCCTTAACTGCGGTGGAAGTGCTCTAGTTACACTGTCTAATTTTGTAGAATAGTAAGCAATCGTACTGATGCAATGTGACCTTCCCTTGAGTCTACTGTTTGTTCGAAAGGTTTGTCAATGTTTGGTAAGGCTAGCACTGATGAACTAGAAAGGACTTGTTTTAGGTCAGTAAAGGCTGTCTCTGTTTTCTCACTCCATTTTATAGCATCCTATGGGGCCATAGGGCTCCCATGTTTTGCCTGAACCAACGGGGCTGTCAGCATGGAATACCCGGGAATCCAGACTCTACAAAAATTTGTCATACCCAGGAAGGACATTTGTTTCTTTGTCTCTAAGGACTGTGTAGTCTACATTATTTCATACCTTAATTTAGTGTTCTAAACTTTAAAATACCTCTAAAGGTTCAATTTTGAACCAATTCATGTAATCACTAGACACCCACCCCATAAAAAGGAACTCGCCTCATTCTTCAGTTGTGTAGAAGGAGGGGGGGTGTCATATCTGCACTTGAATTGGGCTGGGGAAAATGGATACTCTTTATCTAACATGAATGAGCACAGGATCACAGATCAAACTACCAAAGAAAGCCTTCCTTACCTTGGAGTTGTTAAAAACAATATTCTTTCATTTATTCATTTATTCAAATATAAGTCCATAAGTCCACCAAGTATGCAGACATAAAATGTTTCCTAGCGACATTTTCATTATTTGACATATATATCCAATATATATATAAATATTTTTCTCAGACCCCGATATTTTAGCAGAATTAAATAAAACATGAACCCCCTTTTGTATTGTTCCCCTTATTCTCTGGTCCCAAGTGAAATCCACATGGTCCCAAAACATTTTTTTTTTTATTTAACCCAAACACATATTCTGATTCAGAACTTAGCCTTTTAACTTTATAAATGTACCCAAATATAAACAGCATTGCATCATTAACACTCTACAGTTGAAAGTCTGGGAATTCTAAAAGTAACATATCCAAAAAATATTTACTGTAAGACTCTTATTCAGACTTTCTTTCCCACCAAAAATCCTAATATTTTCACAGATGCACAAATTAACCTTTGTGTGCTCAAAGGGTTAATGCTGCTCTACTAGTCATCCATCATCATCTCCTTCTCTCTTCTGCTACTTCTGTCAGGCAATCTGCATTTTCTTGTTCCTGAGAAACAGCTTCTTGACCATCATTTTTGGGCTATAAAAGCATCAAGTCTGTTGTATTCCCTTCTCTCGTCTCTCTGAGCTTCAATACTACTGCACGCTTCTCTTAGCAAAGCCAATGCAAATCCCTGTTTCCTTATGGCAGTAAAATTAGCACTCAGTCACATACTGTCTCTGGACTAGACACATTTAAAGTAATCAAAACATTCTCAGCCTTTCCTTTTCTCACATTCATCAAGCCACTTAATAATTCTACAACATTCTGTTCACTTTATAGTGCAATTCACTTTCATGTTTCCTATCTACTTAAAACCATTAATAATTTCTGCCATGTGCTTCCTTTAATATTATGGCATGTTAAAATAATAAAGCGACCATTATCAGTGTACCTTTTCTTTTTCTTTTTTTTTTACGCTCAGTTTCAATATTTACAATATAACCCTTCTGTATTGTCATAGCTGGTCAAGAGTTAATTTTTTTTACAGACACAATCTCTCACACAGGAATTTGAAACGGAGGAGCAATTCACTCCCTCCTTACAGGAGATTCACATGAGGGGAGGGGGTGAGAAACTACACGCTTTAGTCTCCCCAAATTATATCTTGCACTTATTTTTTTTCCACTCAGCCATACTTACCTATTTTTCTGCTTTTCAAATATTTGTTAAACATTTAGATAACACTTGCTTCTGGTCTAATTCTCATTTGCTAGACCCATCAGTGATATGGCTATTGGATCACCTCTACCTGAAGTTACAGCTCCAACTGTTTGGTTCCTATGAGTCCGACCTGAGGGTTGTCCCCGAGCAGGCAGCCCAGATGTAGCACAGTCTCCCAGATAATGTTGTCCAGTGGTACCTGAGATGGTGCAGTAATCCAAGATGCCGGCTCCAGTCCAATCCCCATGGGCCATATAGTGCAATGCCACCTGATATTTTACATATCTATCTGCTTAATACATCGGCTAGCAAGGTGTTGGCTGCCTTACAGAGCGAAGCAATAAGACAATTCAAGTATCTCTTTAAAGCGGGGGTCCACCTATCTATCGTTTTTTTTTTTTTGAGTTAATTCACAAACTTTTCTTCTCAGCATTACATACTCACATATTGTGTGTAATATGTCCGCCTGTGTCAGATTTCGTCGGAAAGAATAACTTATATTATTCACTGCAGGCGGTTTCCATCTTCATTGTGGGCATTTGAAGCCCACAAGCATCTATTTCCTGGATGTAGTGAATGCTGTGCTCCCAGCATTCACCGCTCGTTCCCGCACATGCTCAGTGGCATCCTGGGAAGCCTGAGACTAGCTCCCAGGAGTCTGGGAGAGGCTAGAAACACGCCTACTCCCACGGGAGGAGAACCAGGAAGTGCAAAGAAGAATAGAAAAATAAAAGGTAATTACGGCGATTTAAATTTTTTTAAACGGCATGTCAGCATCTAGGCAAGGAAGAGAATACATACAGATATTGTTAAAAATTTGGGTGGAACCCCGCTTTAAGCTTTTCCAAAGTTTCCTGCTTCTCTGCCAGCTCCCAATCTGTCACTGATAGGCAAGCAGGCTACAACGCAAGGGGAGGGGGGTGAAGGGAGTCCAGTATCTAACTGTCAGTTTTTACAGATACACAGAAAATGAGATGTGAAGAATGATTTTTTGCTGGTTATTTAAACTCCTATTATCAACCCATACCTTTTTTCATCTTTGGGTCCTAACAATTTAAGTTTATCCAACAAATCCTGAGACTTTTACAATTAGTTTACTATTGGATCCAAACTTCCCCTCCCACCTGGCACATTAGGAACACAGCAGCCTCATAAGTAGGCACAAAACATTCTTTTACAGAAACTATTCCCCATTGTCAGCGCCAGTCGGGTCTCTCATTAACCTATAAAACACTGGGATAGTGATCCTCGGCCCACGATAACTATAGGAATACAAGAAGAGTAAAAATATCTTCACTCCCCACACTATAGGGAGAATCAAAATATAATTAACTTGTCTCTGCAGTACTGTTGTTATTTCAATAAGGTTACAGCAGCAACAGAAAGGTTGAACATGAGAAAGGAGAAACTAAACACACAGAAGAAAGTTAGCCTTGCGATCTTTCTAGATCACTTAACAAAATAGTGCTTAAATCATCGGGCAATCAACCTACGACGACGTCAGGCAATCAACCTCTAAAGCTTGGTATACCTCAAATCTTTTTTTTATCTGTCCGGGACAGCGGGTGATGTAATTTTTTACCTTAGACAATGTCCCCAAATGTCTCTGTCTTCGAACACCGGATTATCAAGATATTATACGATCAATCCCAGTGTCGGCAATTACAACACATTAAACCAGAATCAAACAGAAAGAGAAGAAGAGACTCTTAGAAAGAATTAAGAATAATTTAAATTATCTTACCTCTCAAACACCAGGAGGACTGGATCACGAAGTTCGAAACCAGACAGTGGGTCCGGGTCTTAGGCCCCCGCCCCTATTTCACCACTAACATTGAGTGGGGGGACTCTTGTTGGTTCCGGCTATAGAAGGACCAAAAATGTTAGGATTACTCTTCTCTTGTGATCAGTTGAACTCCAGATGTATTGAAAAGCAGACAATTTATTTCAGATGTGTCACACAAAAGGATGATGCTTAGAAGCCAAAAGATGCAGTAAGAATCACACAAAGAGATGTACATCCCCCACCTCCTAATATCTACAATAATATAGGGATAACACTTCTATTGGCTGAGGAAACACAGATAGCGTGCCTGGTACAAAATGGTACTTTATTTGGCTAATTAGTGTTTCCTGTACAGTCTTGTTCTACCATATGTGGTTAAGCCTAATCATCCTACAACTTACTATGGAGTTAGTTAACCGGTTCCCAACCGGCGCACGCCGATGTACGTCGGCTGGGCAAATGGGCGTACCTGTACGTCCATTTGAATTCCCCGCCGTACCATTGCGTGCGCGCCGCCGGCGGCGTGCGCGCGCTGGCCGGGAGCTCTGTGAGTGTGTAAACAGCATCTCCCCGTTCTGCCTAGTGACAGTGTCACTGGATCTCTGCTCCCTGTCATCGGAGCAGAGATCAGTGACGTCACACACACAGCCCATCCCCCTACAGTTAGTAATCACTCCCTAGGACACACTTAACCCCTCCCCGCCCCCTAGTGGTTAACCCCTTCACTACCAGTGTCATTTACACAGGAATCAGTGCATTTTTAATCGCACTGATCGCTGTATAAATGACAATGGTCCCAAAAATGTGTCAAAAATGTCCGACATGTCCACCATAACGTCGCAGTCACAATAAAAATCGCTGATCGCCGCCATTGCTAGTAAAAAAAAAAAAGTATTAATAAAAATGCCATAAAACTATCCCCTATTTAGTAAACGCTATAACGTTTGCGCAAACCAATTGATAAACGCTTATTGCGATTTTTTTTTTTTTACCAAAAATATGTAGAAGAATACGATCGGCCTAAACTGAAGAAAAAAAATAGTTTTTTATATATTTTTGGGGGATATTTATTATAGCAAAATGTAAAAAATAATGCGTTTTTTTCAAAATTGTCGGTCTTATTTTGTTTATAGCGCAAAAAATAAAAATCGCAGAGGTGATCAAATACCACCAAAAGAAAGCTCTATTTGTGGGAAAAAATGGACGTCAATTTTGTTTGGGAGCCACGTCGCACGACCGCGCAATTGTCAGTTAAAGCGACGCAGTGCCGAATCACAAAAAACGCTCTGGTCAGGAAGGGGGTAAAATCTTCTGGGGCTGAAGTAGTTAAAGCAAACGATATAGCAAGTTAATACAACAACGTGCTCAGAAGTCATCTTAAAAATCAGTCTCAGGGTTATTGTTTTTCTAATAGTCACACAATAAACATTTAAAACTTTTCTAACAGTGAGTATTCAATTTTCCGTTTTCCTGGTGCCTCCATGGCAGCATACCAATGGTAAATAACTCTGCAGAACTACCCTGTCTGGAAAAAACGTGACATAGGGTTCCTGTGCGCCTAGAGATTGAATTTCCAACACTCTGCGCCCTGATGTGATGGCGATCAGAAAGGTAATTTTCCAGGTAATGTCCTCCAATGCACATTCTTCAGTGGGTGCAAAGGGTGGGCTGGCTAAGGCGTTGAGGACAATTGTCAGATCCCATTTGGGGTAAAGAGTCTTCCTGGGAGGACGTAACCTAAGGACTGCTTTCAGGAAAAGGTCTACAAGGGGATTTAGTGCCCAGCATGTGTCTGTTAAAGCTGATAAGGCTGAAACCTGAACCTTTAGTGTGTTAAGACCTAAGCCTAAGTCCAGGCCCAACTGCAGAAAGAGTAGAATATTATAAACCCCAGGATCCATCGGATCGAAATGGCTGGATTCTGCCAGCTGGGTGAATTTTTTCCATACCCTGTAGTAGGTGGCATTGGTAGATGACTTCCTGGCTTGTAGTAATTTTTGGATAATCTCATGTGAGCACCCTAAGTCACCCAGTCTCTTCCGCTCAATTTCCAGACCTTCAAGTCCAGGATCTCCGGATGCTGGTGAAAGAAGTTTCCTTGAGATAGGAGGTTGTCCGTGTGGGGAAGCAGAAGTGGGTGGCATAGAGCCATCTTGACTAAGAGTGGAAACCACGGTCTCCTCGGCCAAGTATGGGATGACTACCAGGATAGTGACTTTCTCCGATGTCAGGCGCTGGAGGAGCCTCAGTCTCAGGGGAATCGGAGGGAGTGCATACCCCTTCTGGAAGTTCCAGGGCTGGATTAAGGCATCCACTCCTGCTGACCTTGGAAATGGGAATCTCGTGAAAAACAGAGGAGTTTTCGCGTTGAGCGGGGAAGCAAAAAGACCTATCTGGGGAGTACCCCACTGTTGGCATATCCAACAGAAAACTTGAGGATCTAGTAACCATTCGATGTTGCTGCTGAAAGACCTTGAAAGGTGATCGGCTAGCTGGTTCTCGGGGGCTGGGATGTAAGCGGCATGCAGATCGACCAAATTGTTTTCTGCCCAAGATATATTTGGGGCTACCTCGCTGGTTAGGGACCTGCTGTGCCTCCCCCCTTGGTTTTGAACATAGGCCACTGCTGCTCAGTTGTCCACCTGGAGCAGTATGGACTTGCCTTTGAGAAGAGGAGCTAGATGTAAAATATCCATCAGTGCTGCCCTTAGCTCTAGGATGTTGGAAATCATCCCTTCCGCCTTGAAACGCCATCTCCCTTGTACTAGCTGGTTTTGGTAGTGTGCCCCCATCCTAGTTGACTTGCATCCGATGTAAGGATGGACCATGAAATGGGCCCCAGGGAATGATGAACTAGAAGGTTGGGTGGTCTTGTCCACCACCAGAGGCTGGATTTAATGGAAAAGGTGATGATTATTAATTGTCACAAGTGCTTCCTTCTTCACTGTGCCAGAAAACCCGACTGGAAATCTCGCAGATGCCACCTGGCCCATTTCACCATTGGTATGCAAGATGAAAGGGACCTTAGGAGACTCAAACAATCTGATGCTGGCATGGAGCAGCTCCCTAACACCTGCTTCACCTTCTGTATCAACATCGGGATCTTCTCTGGTGGGAGTGACACAGCCTTCTCCGGGGTGTTGAATAAAGCTCCCAGGTACGTCATTTTTTTGTGTAGACGTCAATTGACTTTTTGAGTAGTTGATAAGCCACCCGAATCGGGACAAAGTGTTAAGGACTAGTTGTACCTGTGCCTCCAGAGTCCCTCTGTGTTGTGACAGGATTAGTATGTCGTCTAAGTAGTGCAGGACCCTGACCCGTTTCTCCCGGAGGGGAGCCAGGATGGCCACTAAAACTTTGGTAAAAGTTCTGGGGGCTGATGAAATTCCAAATGGGAGGCATTAGAATTGGAGGTGCAGATCGCCGACTTTGAACCTGAGAAAAGGTTGGAAATGATAGATGGGGATGTGAAGGTATGCATCTTGGAGATCTATAGAGACCATCCCATCTCCTGGTTGCACTGACAGGATGACTGTGTTCAGGGATTCCATTTTGAAATGCTCTACCTGAATGTAATTGTTTAGCCTCTTTAGATCCAGTACGGGTCTCCAACCCCCTGCTTTCTTGGGGACTAAAAAGATTGGGGAATAGAACCCAGAGTGTCTCTCCGAGTTGGGCACTGGCAGAACTGCCCGTTGGTGAATAAGTATTTGGATATACTGAAAGAGAACCTGCTTCTTTTCTTTGGAGGTCGGAATCTTGGTGAGTTGGAATGAAAAGGGTGGAGGACAGCTTCTGAATTTCCAAAAATGCCCTTGAAGAGCCGTGGAGATTGCCCATGGATCCGCGCAATTTTCCACCCAAACCTGGGCAAAAGACTTGAGTCTTGCTCCTACTGGACCGGTTTGGGTGGGTAATGAGTCAAAAAGACTTCTGGCTCTCAACCACGGATGTTGAGGCCTTCAGTTTTCCCAATTTAAGAAAAGTGGTTTGTGAGCCCTTCCAGCCTCTTCTGTACTCCTTACCAGAACGGTATGTTCTGGCATCCCTAGATCTTTGCTGGGTGACTGGTCACGAAGCAGATTTCCTTCTCCTATTCCTATCCTGGGGAATTAGGCCACTCTTGCCACCTGTGACTCTGATAATGGCTGTATCCATTCTTTTGCCGAACAGGGCCTTACCATCGTATGGAATGTGACACCAGGATTGTTTTGACGATGGGTCCGCTGACCATGGCTTTAGTCATAACGCCCTTCTGGCTGTAATGGAGTACAGCATGGCCCTGGAGGAACACCCCAGGATATCGATGGCTGTTTCTGCCATAAAATCAGAGGCTAGCTTCAACTCATCCCGTGCTTTGATGATTTTGTCAAGTCTTGTCTGAGAGCCGTTTTGATATTGTCTGACCATACTCTGGTAGCTCTGGAGATTTAAGACCGTGCTACTGCTGGTTTGCAGGCTCCCCCTGTTGCCTGATAAACTTTTTTAAGATCTGAGTCGATCCTGCGATCTAGGGGATCCCTGAAGGAGACTGCATCTTCTAAAGGCAATGTTGTGTTCCCTGGCTAATCTCATGGCTGATGCATCCACAGTCGGAACAGAATCAAAGAGCTGAGGATCTGCCTCCGCCAGCGGGTAAAGTTTGGGAAACCGATTGTAGGCGTCATGTCTCTTGTCCACTTTCTGCCACTCATCCGTAACTACTTCCTTAATTTCATCCATCAAAGGGAAGTTTGAAACTTTCTTTGTCAGATGGGGAAAATATTTTTTAGTTTTGGACGAAGGTTCCGGATCTTCCTCCCACTGAATCGCATCTTTAACTGAGATAACAAATGGATTCACTAAAGCGAAATCAAAGGTCGATGAATTCTCTTCGGCTGCAACCGATTCGTCTTCTGAATTAGCCTCCGAACTGGGTCGGAGAAAAGGCGTCTCCACCGCCCTCTCCTCCATAGGTGGAACTGACTGCTCCTGGGATAGGGCTAATTCCCGGATGGAATCTTTGATCAAATCTTTAATTGAGTCTATGGACCCCTGCTTGTCTGCCGTGGCTTCCAGGAGGCACTGACTACATGCCAATTTTCCCGGGAGGGCTTGCTTCCCACAGACCCAGCAGGCCTTCTTCTCTGGATGTGTCGACCTGCCCTGGGAGTCATGCCTGCTTGAGGTATGTTGGGGTGACCTCCGACTGCTTCGGGAAGCATGAGCAGAGGATGAGTGCGAATGGCCAGAGCTTCTGTGACCTTTTGACCTATTGTCAGAATCTCTGCGGGAAGATCTGCGAGATGAATCTCGGTGCAGGCTGTGGAAATAAAAGAACAAAGGGATATTTCCATATGCCCCAAAAAAGCTCTTTTAAATGAAGAAACTTACCTGTTTGATGCAGCCCTTACCTAGTGGTATGTTGAGGATCTTTATTTTGATGCAGCATTGTGACATCAGAGACAGTTAAACATAGAAAAGCGATAACATTTAACCAACATACCTGCCTACACATATAATATATATACATGCATACACACATGCCCTATATATATATATATATATATATATATATATATATATATATATATATATATTTTAAAAAACAGAAAAACCGTGCTATAAAGTGTTAAAAACAATAATGAAAGTGTATAGTCCCATATGGAAAAAGTCCCAAACAGAAAAAAGTCAAACAGTCATAGGTGAAAAACGTGAAATTCTTCCATAATTCATATGTTGTGAGATGACATTTAACTGGAACACATCTATATGGTGAAATGCTTACCAGAAATAAGCCAAAATAAGGCGAGTGGCTTAAACCCAGCCTGGGCCTTTGAAGAACGATCCCAGTGAGACAGGATAGATCACACTCGTCCCGTATATCCAATCCACAAAGATTTATCCAAAAATATACGACAAAAACATAACGTAATACTGATAACGTAAAGCACTCCAAAAATAACTAATAAGTGCAACAACTAGGATTGTTATGTGAGTGCCATGCAATCATGCAAAAAAGTGTGTGGGCTAAATGAGAAAAATAGAACGTGAACCTTACACAGAATCTGCTTACCAGATGTAAGTGGAAAATGAGCATATAACTATCACCCAGATAAAGGTATGAAAAGAGATCCCTCTAGGTGCAGCGAGCCACATGTACAAACTGCTTACCAGATAACAAACTAATGTGAGCAAACTCCACACAGCTGAAGACTAATCACCATATGAAGAGACAAAGGATATGAAATTGCAGCGAACTTTAGGGAATTCCTGCTTACCAGATATCCAAAAAAGTGGGCAGATGTAATATATACACAGACCGAACTTCTGACAGGAACGACGTGGATGCATCCTGGCAAACTGGACCCGAGCTCAGCAGGGCATGTAGTATAAAGAAGCAACCAATAGTGTGATACTGTATAATCCTGGATTTTTTTAAATAGAATGACACTTACACTTAAAACGAAAGATAAAAGCGATGCTGGCTGGCACTCAGACAAACTCCCATCCTCAACAGGGCAACGTGGTGACGTCAGCACGTCCCTCCCAGACGCGTTACGTCATACTTTGACGTTTTCAATGGGGAAAGGGCAGCGTGCTGAGCCACCACATTATATGCGCACACCAAGCCTCGCTCTGAGTTCCGCTAAGGGAATCACAGAGCGCCATCTTGGATGTGGGCACCAACAGTACATATCGTAAGGAATGAGGCCTAATTAGCTTCAAAAGATGCCACCGGACTCCCATCCCTCTGAAATAAAAACAAACCCAAATAAAATTCAAATAATTGACATATCCAAAACTAGCATCAAGACTTGTAAACTAGTGATATTCTTTAACTATCAATACATGAGTGGTCAAGCTCCATATTAATAGTGGGCATTAGACAATACTCATATAATATAATAGGACCAATTCTAAATCATACAAAATTAGAAGTAAATATAAGTAAAGGTCCAAAGGGTAAAGAATAATAACAAACCCATCAACATTCTAATGTGCCACACAGAATCATGCTGTAAGATATAATAAACATTTGAAATATCTATACAAAATATATAGAAAGGAAAAAATAAAAATGAATGTAAATATACAAATTCAAAAATCAACTTAAAATAAAAAGAGCTATTGAGCCCTATATTGGCTGTGCATAAGACAAACTATTCACATACCAAAACAAACACTGCCTTAACTCAAATAAATAAATAAAAATTGCAGCAAGAAATATAGGCCAAATCAATCCCATACTCAGACTTGGTTGGAGAAACAACCTCATAACTGTAGTAGTATTTGAGGTTAGCCCCATATCACAGGTTTGACTAAATGCAACTATTAGCATTCTTTATAGAATATTGTAACAAATAGATATTCCACAATTCAGGTATATTCTATTCCACCTTTCCAGATACTCCCCATCAACCTCAGAGTTCAAGAATTGTCAATAAAAGCGTTGACATCCACATCTATATTCAATCCATGGGGCGTATAACTTTTGATCCTATGGACCCAAGACATTTCCAATTTTTAAATCTCTCGCACCATGGAACTCCCTCGCCAATGAGGTTTATACCGGTCAGTCCCTAAGAAAAGGGTATTGGAGGGATCTCTATCATGCACCAGATGGTAATGTTTGGAAACCGAATGGTTCTTAAAGCCTGTAAGAATATTGGTGATGTGCTCGTTGAGCCTCACTTGGAGGGGACGTTTGGTCCGCCCCACATATTGCAAGCCACAAGGGCATTGCAACATGTAGACCACCCCAAAAGTCGAACAGGTAATGAATGGGGTGATAAGATGAGTTCGACCAGTCCTTGTAGACACAAAAGACTGGGTCCTCCTATTCGAACAGGAGTTGAAGGAACAAACCCGACACTTATTACATTTGTAGAATCCAGTCAATTGATCAAAAAAGGTAGTCCTATTCACTGGGGGATCCAATATATTGGGGGCCAATCTATTCCTAAATGAAGGAGCCCCTCTGAAAACAATTTTGGGTTTTGGTGGTAAAGCTTCCTTCAAAACTTTATCATTGGTAACAATATGCCAATGCTTGGAAACTAATTGTTTTATTTCCTTGTGTTGAATGGAATAGGTGGTAATAAAGGGTACTCCCAAATTGTGATCAAGACTCCTTGCCCTTGGTTTGTCTCTCAATAGGAGCTCCCTATCCATCTCCTGCACATCCCTCAAAACTGGCAATAAGTTCTCACTGGTGTATCCTTTTTCAAGGAACCTCTCCGTGAGAGTGCTACTCTGTGATAAAAATTTGTCAGGATCCGAACAATTCCTATGTATTCTCATATATTGGCTTTTGGGTATCGAATTAAACTAAGGTCTTTAGTGACAACTTTCTAGTGAGATGTAGGAATTACGGTCACTCTCCTTGAAGAAAGTGGATGTGGACAAATTTTCCCCTTCTATGGTCAGAGTGAGATCCAGAAAATGGATCTGAGTCTGACTCAACTCAAAATTAAGATGGATTCCACGATTATTTATATTAAGGGAGGACAAGAACTGCTGGAGCTCCTGGCCATCACCATCCCATAGGAGGAGGATGTCATCTATATATCTAGCCCACAGGACAAGGTGGGCTAGATCTCAACCAACTGACCAATTTGTGCATTCAGGTTTGACTAATGCATCTCTTTTCAATCCGCCTGGAACACTTGCTCCTACATTAAAAGTGTTCAGAGACATGGTTTTAAGGGATCTGGAAAGGTTGGAAGTAAAGAATGCAAAAAATTCAAAAATTATGCAAGAGGGTTTAGAGTCTTTGTGTAAGAACAAAGATCTGGTTATCCGTCCTGCGGATAAGGGGGGAGGGATAGTGGTGCTTGATCGGAAGGATTATCTGGCCGAAATGGTCAGGATCCTTAGCGATACTGACACCTATACCCCCCTCCCCTCAGATCCTAAAAATGGTTACTTAAGGGAGCTACGTAAGATTATTTCCAAGGGTTCTTCATTGGGAATTCTGAAGGACAAAGAGAGCCTATTTTTAATTCCTAAAGCTCCCAAGACTCCCATTATTTATTATTTACCTAAAGTTCACAAGAACCCTATCTGCCCCCCGGGACGCCCCATTGTGAGTGGCATTGATTCAATCACATCCCGGGTGGGCAGATATATTGATTTTTTTTCTTCAGCCCCTAGTCCAAAAAATGCCTTCGTACATCAAAGACACCCGCCATGTGTTGAATCTCCTTTCTAACATTGTTATTAGACCTGGTATGTGGATGGTAAGTGCTGATGTCACCTCCCTATATACCATTATTCCCCATGATATGGGTTTGGATGCAGTTAAAGGAGCTTTAGTCAGGGATTCAGGTCTTCCCGCAGGTCAAATTTCCTTTATTATGGAGCTGCTTGTTTTTGCGGCCTCCCACAATTATTTTTGGTTTTCCAACCAGTTTTACCGTCAAAGTCGTGGTGTCGCTATGGGGGCTAAATATGCCCCCAGCTTGGCTAATCTTTTTATGGCCAAGTGGGAGGAGGATGTCATCTATGCCCACCGGAGTCCCCACCTTATCCTGTCTCACTGGGATAGTTCTTCAAAGGCTCAGGCTGGGTTTAAGCCTCTCGCCTTATTTTGGCTTACTTCTGGTAAGCATTTCACCATATAGATGTGTTCCAGTTAAATGTCATTTCACAACATATGAATTATGGAAGAATTTCACGTTTTTCACCTATGACTGTTTGACTTTTTTCTGTTTGGGACTTTTCCATATGGGACTATACACTTTCATTATTGTTTTTAACACTTTATAGCGCGGTTTTTCTGTTTTTTAATTTTGTATCGGTGTGCCTTACTTATAACCGCAGCTTTTTCTATAGATTTTTTCCAAGCGCAGTTTTTTCTTTAATATATATATATATATATATATATATATATATATATATATATATATATATACACACATCTATATATACATATATACATCCACATATTGACGGCTGCTTCCATACTCTAAATTTCTACCTTGGCCAGGCTCCATAATAGGGAGGAAGGTAGAAAGGAGGAGAAGACACCAGGAGCTGTCTTCCCTCTGACAGCCTGGCTTGGGTCTGTTCCTATTCCACCTGGAAACTTTAAAGGAGGAAATCTGTGCTATGACCAGTGGAAGCGAGTACAACACCTCGCCAACTGCTTCCGGAATCGTTGGAAGATGGAGTAACTTTCTACTCTACAAGGACGCAGGAAATGGCAATGGCTGAACCCTAACATACAAGCTGGAGATCTTGTTCTGCTTAAGGACCAGCAAGCTGAAAGAATCGAATGGCCCATGGGACTTATTGTAAAGAGCGTTCCTAGTGATGACGGTAAGGTACGCAAGGTGGAGGTGAAGGTTTCAAGACAAGGGACTGTAAAGACTTTCATCAGACCTATCACAGAACTTATTCTGCTCTTACCCTTTGGAGAATGAACTTGTTTGCCTACGCTGCTGGATCCTACCTGTGACTTCAAGAAGACATTGTCTTGAACTTTAGTTGACATAACTTGAAGCCTTAAATTAAGAGTTATTGTTATTGCATTATATGCATGTTCTTTTTATGTCTTTTAGGTCTTCAAGACATCTAGCAAATTACACTGTTTGTCATTTGCAGTTGCATCACTACCGTTCTGATGTATATAGTGGCATTTACCATGCCAGACGGGAGTGTGCTGCCCCAACGGGGCATAGAATTTATATAGATTGTTTCCCTGAACCATTTTTCTATTGACGTTTAAGTTTACTTCATATGCTGCCATCTAGTGACCCATTATATGTAATGCTCCACCCTTCTTCCTGTGTTTTTGTACTTCCTGTGTCATGAATGCAGTAACAAGCCACATGTAGCAGGGCACACGTATTCTGCATTGTAAGTTACAGACAATATCATCTTTTGACCGCATAAGTACTACAACCTATTAATCTGTTTGTATCCTGTCTTCTGCTGTAACCTGATGTTTAGAATAAAAGCATCTTATGGATGGAATCAGTATTTGGTGAGTTCAAACTATCTGAGGATTGTCCTCAGTGATTATATCTTATACAGGCCAGGCATAGAGGTCTCACAAGGGATAGTCGCTTCACAACAATCGGAGTCAGAATATCTTCAATAAAGAAGATGTGGATGAACATAACTGTGTTAATCTTACTTTGATTAAGCAACCAGAGATGAGGATGATGAAGTGGCCAATACACTCAAAGGAGTTATTCCCACTTACCCTGTGAAGGGCTTGAATTCTCTGGCAAGCAGTCTCACAGTTTTCCCAAGCAAGCATCCCTATTCAGACTCTATAAGAGGAATACATGGATGGGCATGACAGTATGTATCCCACTGGCTCAAGCAGCCAGGGATAAGGATGACACCTAATAGGATGTCACATTCAATAAACAAATTGTCAATACACTCTAAGGGAGTGGTTTCAGCTCAGCCTTTGAAAGGGCTATCTGCTCTGGCAATGAGAAGCTGCCTATCCATACCAGGTGAAACAGCCCATTTTCACATTTTACGGATGGACATAACAGCATAATTGTGCTTTGTTCAAGCAACCAAGAATAAGGATGACGACACCTAACAGGTTGTTAGATTCATTAAGCCTGTGGTCAATACACTCTAAAGGAGTGTTTCCACTCACCCCGTGAAAGGGTTACCGAGCAATCTCAAGCCTTCCCAGGCAAGCAATCTGCTTCAGATTCTTCCAAAGAGAAGACAGACGAGCATGACTGCAAGAATGTTGCCTTGTTCAAGCGACCAAGGATATCTATCACTGCATTTTTCTTGATTGTAGAAGTTCAAGCCTAAATTTAATAGTGGTCAGTTTGTCTTCCTGCCTCAACATGAATGTCTACCGAGTTAAAGGAGACTGAAAAACTCCAGAGTCAGTTTCCAGGCTCACTCTCACTCCAGAGAGCTTAGCTTCTGCATTTCTGGCTAGGAGTCTAGCAAACACTGGAAAGCTAACGCATAAACCAAGAAGTCAGTAAAGAGTTCCATGTCAGGATACTTTCTGTTATTTTGAGATTGTGTCGCCCATACATGCCTTATGGGCACTATGTGGCTCCTCTGTGGACATAGGTACAGCTTTGGTGATTGACACGTGGTCCATTAAGGCAAGCATTTTAGGCCATATTTGGAGATCTTTCATCCTTCACATCTCAGATTGAGCCATAGAAATCGCCTCGCTCCAGCAGCTCAGGTAGGCTCAGTTTAACTCTCACTCCCATTCAAGTTGGGTTTCTGGACCAGTGGCCTAAACTTATGGTTAAAGAAACTAAATCATCTGCAATATTCCGGGGTAAGCCTGTCCTGGTAAAGTTGGAGAGCGCAACGACTGTGGCCTACATCTGGAAACAAGGCTCAGTCTCTACCTTCTAAGGCTCGATTCACACCTATGCATGTTGCTTTTGAGCGTTTTTGGAGGTTTTTTTTTCATGCTTGCCACGTTTTTGAGCAGCGTTTTTGCGGCGTTTTTGCGGCGTTTTTGCCGCGATTTGCGTTTTTTTTTTTTTTTTACAGTTTTTTTTACAGTCTAAAAAAAAAAATTAAAAAAAAAAAAAAAACGGCAAAAACGCTGCAAAAACGCTGCAAAAACGGTGCACTTGCGTTTTTGATGCTTGTCCATTGAAATCCATTACATGCAAAACGCTGCTTTTTGCATGAAAAAAAGTCCCCGACCCTTTCCAAAAATGCAGAGAAACAAAAAGGCATTGATGTGAACATGTTCCATAGGAACCCATGTTAAAAAATTCCCGTGCATTTCTGCAAAATGCAAAATGCATCAAAAAACGCGCTAGTGTGAATGGAGCCTAAAGGAGGTTTCTCTAATTCTAGAATCTGCCCAAGTCAATCTTCTGCAGCTATCTGCAGCCTATGTGCCTGGTTAGAAGAATCTTCAGACAAACTATTTATTTGTCCAGGACGAAGTCTGGACGACAATCAATGGTCCAGACTACTGCAAGTCTTTTGAGAACTAACAGAGCTTGGTATTTTTCTTCCAGAGGTAGACCGCTCACATCCCCAGTCAACACCAAGTTGCTGAAGTTCCATTCCAGGGCCCAGAATCCGCAAGCAATCGGGGTGGAGGTGCTGACTGCAGAGTCGATCTCCAAGACAGCTTATGCCTTTTCTGCTGCTCCCTCTGATTCTCAACTTCCAGCTGAGGCTGTGGCGGGGGAAGGTGACAGTTCTGGTGATGATCCCAGATTGGCCAAAGGGGCCTTGGTACCCTTTGCTCATCCTTATAAGTGTCAAGGATTGACTCCCTCTGTATGTAAGATCAAATCTTCTCCAAAGTCCCATTCATCCAGCATCCGACAGGCTCATGGCCTGGGTCTAGAGAGGCAGAGGCTAATGGATTTGAATGCTCTGTGAAGATTGTAAATGGGACAGCGTTAACCGATCCTATAGTAGAATATGGCATAAATTCCCAGTATTATTGCTGATCAAGATTTTACGCTGGACTCTTCAGAAGTCTGTTCTGAAATGCCTGCAGGCATGGCTTGATTTAGGTCTATGCATAAGTATGCTATAGGCACACATTTCGGCTATCTCTGCATTCACCGGCATGCAGTGGGCATCCAACACCTAATTATACTGTTTTTCAAGATGCAATTTGGTTGAAACCTCGAATTGTTTCCGAAATGGGATCTCCCATTGCTGTTGGACGTTATTGCATCAGGTGCCTTCACCCTGTGGTACCTCTCACTGAAAACTGCGTTACCGGTGGCAAAATCATCAGCCAGAAGAGAGTCAGCATTGGTGGTCTTGGGGTTTAAACAACCCATACTCATGTACTTCTCAGACAAGGTGGTACTCATGCCAATGCTCAAATTTTGTGCCTGAACTGACCTTCAGCGTCCTGTATCACACAAGAGGTTGTCCTCCTACGTTCCTTTTGGGGAGTACTCAAGAAATTACCCCATTGGATATGGGCCAAGCTTTAAAATGTTTAATCAAGGTGACTTCTGCCATCAGGAAGTCAGAGCATCTGTTTGTCATTCCAGGTGGAGCACATAATGAGTTTACGGCTTCCAGCAAGATTATTGCCTCTTGGTTGGTAAAGCTCATCTCCTTGGCCTACAAGTTGAAAGGGTTGGCCCTGCCAGGAGAATCACGGCACCCTCACTAGAAGGGTCTCGACCTTGAGAGTGGCAGCAGGCCGATTGTCTGAAACTTTCTGCAAGGCAGCTACGTGGGCAGCAAAATATTCATATTCATGGCTTAATGACAGTCGAGTTTGGCAGAGGCATCCTGGCTTCTGTGTTTTTATTCAGAATTGAGGAGTGTGTAGCATTATCCCTCCCTGTTTTGGCTAGTTAGTTCCCAGCTGTGCTGACATGGAACCATCAGGAAAATGGAAAGTTGAATTCACATACTTACAGTAATTTTCCTTTCCTGATGAGCTCCATGGCAGCACAGATCCCACCCAGCTTGGTAGGACTAGTTTCAGAACACCGAGGCTGTAGGTGGGCTCAAATTTATATGAGTTAAGTCCTGGAGGCATGGGGGGGGCAGAGCCTATACCCCCAGCTGTGCTGCATTAGAGCTCGTCAGGAAAGAAAAAATAAGGTAAGTATTTGAATTTGATTTTCCGTTTTACCTAGAAAAACGGTGATGTGTTCAATACTTATTTTACCCGCTGTATATAGGATGTGGATGTATTAGCATGGCATTTCTTTCCTCCTTAAAATTGTATTGATAGTAGCCAATTCTGAGGCAGTTCCATTTGTTCAGTTCCATGCCAAACCTCTTCAATTCAACAATCTGTCATCGTGGGACATGTCAGTTTAATCCCTTGACAAACAGACTTGCCTGACACCAAGAACTCAGTTATCCCTGGCCTGGTGACTGAGGAACATGACCCTGAGCTGGAAAAACCATTCCTCCTGGTGTCTTGGACATTCCTAACAATAGATGCATATGTGTGCGCAGCCTATTGCATTAGGGTGTGCACCCCAAAGCTCAAACACACTTGCCTTTCTCTGCAGCCTCAGCTGCACTGGACAGTGAATGAATATTACGTGCTCTGTGCTGAATGGCTTCCTGTTTGTTCACAAATGGATACATAGTAAACAGTTTACTATGCTTCAGTTATGAATTAACACAGTCAGAGAGTGTGTTCACTGTGTTCATTTAGAAAAAGGAAGGCACCAGTAAATTACATATTTACTAACCCCTTCCCCTGCTCTCCTTTCTGAAACATTCCCTGCAGCAGCCGGGGGGGGGGGGGGGGGGAGAGAAAGGAGGGAAGCCAGCAGCATTGTAGGGGGCAAACACAAGGGGGAAGCCCAGGCAGTAGGAGGAATCAGAATGAATGGATGCCAGCCTGAGGGGCAGGGGAGGAGTCCTAGACATCAGAGGAATCCCATCTCTGCGTCAACATTCTGGAACTATGGTTAATTTGGTTGTCCCTACAACACTAAACCTCCCAGCTGGAAGGTCATCCTATTAGGATGTTAGTCAGACAATGACACAGCAGTGGTGTACATCATCCATCAGGGGGGAAGAAGAAGTCTTTCTGTTGCAAGAGGTAGAAAAGATCCTGTCCCGGGCAAAAATTTACATTACAGCACTGTCAGCCATTCGCATACCAGGTGTAAACAATTGGAAGGCTGACTACCTCAGCCGGCAGCACCTGGATGAGTGGAGTGGTTCAGGCATGGGCACCGGAAGCCAATCGATGTCTGCATCTGTCTGATGTCAATGGCGGGATGGGAAAGATATAAATAGCTGCCAATTTGCTGGAGCCTGTGAAGGGTGGCCCATACAATGACTTCTCCATACCGAGTGAGTGCAGAAGGTTAAACCTGCTGGGGATTTTTTTGCGTAACTATTAGGCATTTTCTTCTATTGTCCTTCATACCACATTGGATGTCTGGTTAGCCTTTCGATGCATTGAGGCTTTGGGTTTTTGGCAAAGAGAGTGATAAAGTTAGATTCCTATAGGTTATATTTATTAGTTGAACTAGATGGACTTGTATCTTTTTTCAACCAAGCTAACTATGTAATATAGGAACCCAAATATAATTAGGGGGGCTTTTGGTATGTGTGTGTATATAATATATATATATATATCTATATCAAGGATTAGAAGTGGACATGAGGCTAATATACTCATATGCCATTTGTTGTGTGATAAATTTGTAATGATGTTTTTTTTCACAATACTGTCTCCTTCCCCTGCTGATATATACTCAATGGAGCTTTTTGTCTGACCTGGGCACTCTCTAGTGGTCAATGTGTATAATTACTAGTTAGTAAATATTACAATTGTGTGTTTCCCTATAATCATAGGGATTCATTGAACAGTGTAGCAAGTATAATTTTGTGTATATGTATACTGATATAAATCTTACGTTGGCGGGTCCCATTGCCATTCCTGCAGTATGCCAATATACTTCCTGGACTTGTGACTGTAGAAAGTCCAGGAAGGCAGGGTCCCTAATATAGCAACGCACACACGCTGTTTTATTGATTCCCATAATTGGATTGTTTTTACCAAAGAGAATATTTATCCTTGTGAAGTCTGAATGGGGTTCTAGACTAGTGGTGTCATTCGTATTATATCTACACAGTTGGCTACATCATGTGTTTGATTTCAAGAGTATAATTGTTTCTCTTTTGCTCAATACAGTGTTGCTTGATGTAGTTAGTAAATATTCCTGAAGAAGCCGCACAGGAGAAACATGTTGAAGTATCTACCTGAAGCTGAAATGACACAAATTTGTTAACTTGGTACCTAAAAAGCCCCACGATATTACCCTTTATGTTTGAAATGTTGAAACTCAGGACAATGGTACCCTGGTGATGGTCACCAACTCTGTATTTTCTGGATATATGCTATGAATCTACCAGAACACACAGATCCTTCTCAACCATTGACTCCATTAGTTGTACTCCTTTCTAGAATGTATGATGCAGCATGTTTTTAGCTCCCAAGTGCATAACTTTACATTTATCAACATTAAACATCATTTGCCACCTAAACAGTGCATTGAGAGCTCTCTTGTAAGGAGCCGATTCCTCATTCTTGACAATTCAAAGTAGTCCATCACCATCCTTTCTTCCTAAGATGGTATCAGTCTTCCACCACAATAAAAGCATAGTCCTATTCTTATACCCTGCTCCAAAAGCACCCAAAGGGAATTGCTCTTCCTTGCTCGGATGAAGTCAGAGCCATCAGAGTTTATCTTAAAGTGGATGTAAACCCGATCCATGAAATTTGAGCTGGGCACATATATCTGCAGTGTTTTCTTATCTCTCTTCAAAGCACTAAGTCCAGTGGCTTTCTCCTGCTCCATTCTTCTGTTATCAGCCTGAGAACTTCTGACAAGTTCTCTGGCACATGATTAAACCAGCTTGAAATTTGTGTCAGGGTGGGTGCTATAAATAGATTAGCAGACAGCTTGACTTGTCACAGCATAGCTCTGAGAGTCTCTGCCTATCTGGAGGGGGGTGTGTGCCTTTCCTCCAATCAGCTGTTTCTCAGTGTAATTCAAGACTTCTCTCACAGTGCAGAATGAGGAAGTGAAAATTCTAACATGATGTGCACTTTCTAAAAAGTATATAAAGCTAAAGACAGCAGATATACGTGTAAAACTTATGTAGGGAGATTTGTTTCATCTCTCTGTATCATCTGAGGCTATTTACTTCACTGGGTATAGGAGAGGGTTTACATCCACTTTAAAGCAACAGCCATCAGGAAGATGGATTTCCTATTTGTCCTATCCTTGGGGCCTAGCAAGAGACATCCTTCTTCCAAGTCCACCGTTGCTCGATGGATGATACAAGTGATCACTAGAGCTTACTCTCTAAAGGACAAATCTCCTCCCGCACTTTAATTTGTCCACTCCACCAAGTTAGTGAGCGTTTCCTGGGCATTCTGGCACCAGGCCTCTGTAGCACGGCTTTGTAAGGCCACCACCTGGTTCTCTGATCATACAGTGCTTTGCATAAATGAGTACACCCTGACCCCAACAGATTTGTCAGAAAACCTTTACTTTCCTTTCAGAATCAACATTTTTCTATGGTACACTATAGTACAAAATACTCCCACAAATGCGGGCCATAGATTGCAACCACGATTTGTTAATTTGCACACACAAAAAAGTATTTTTCCTAACAAATTCATTCAAGCCTATGTTGCAAAAATGAATACACCTCAATGAAAGTCTTAAGAGCAAAGCTAAATTTTAGACAACAAAATCCTAATTAACAAGAAATCAACTACAGATGAGTCAGGTTATTCATTAAACAGGTGTCCAGCAGATAGGGATGAGCTTCAAGTTTGAGTCGAACTCATGCTCGACTCGAACATCGGCTGTTCGCCAGTTTGTAGAACAGCGAACAATTTGGGGTGTTCGCGGCAAATTCGAATGCCGCGGAACACCCTTTAAAAGTCTATGGGAGAAATCAAAAGTGCTAATTTTAAAGGCTTATATTCATGGTATTGTCATAAAAAGTATTTGGGGACCTGGGTTCTGCCCCAGGGGACATGGATCAATGCAAAAAAAAGTTTTAAAAACGGACGCTTTTTCAGTAGCAGTGATTTTAATAATGCTTAAAGTGAAACAATAAAAGTGTAATATCCCTTTAAATTTCGTACCTGGGGGGTGTCTATAGTATGCCTGTAAAGGTGTGCATGTTTCCCGTGTTTAGAACAGTCTGACAGCAAAATGACATTTCAAAGGAAAGTCATTTAAACTACTCGCGGCTATTAATGAATTGCCGGTCCGACAATACACATAAAAGTTCATTGATAAAAATGGCATAGGAATTCCCCACAGGGGAACCCCGAACCAAAATGTAAAAAAAAAATGACGTGGGGGGTCCCCCTAAATTCCATACCAGGCCCTTCAGGTTACATAGTTACATAGTAGGTGAGGTTGAAAAAAGACACAAGTCCATCAAGTCCAACCTATGTGTGTGATTATGTGTCTCCTCTTCTGACAGTTCTTAAATAACGGGGGTGGGGCCACCCGGTGACCCCCCCTCTGACGCATAGGAACTTGACGGGACTTCCCTGTGGCATTCCCCATGACGTCAGAGGGGGCGGGGTCACCCATTACGTAACCCCGCCCCCTTCTGACATCGCGGGAAATGCCACAGCGAAATCCCTGTGCGTCAGAGGGGGCGGGGTCACCAGAGGCTCCACCCCCCATTATTTAAGAACCGTCAGAAGAGGAGAAGCGTCACACAGCGGGAGCCTCCCTCCATGCCATCATGGATACGGAGAGGCCCGAAAAGAAGATGAAGACAAGAAGATGAAGAGAAGAAGATGAAGAGAGAAGCGTCACACAGCGGGAGCCTCCCTCCATGCCATCATGGATGCGGAGCGGCCCGAGGAGAAGAAGGGAAGAAGACGCTGACACCACGGAGGACGATGCTGGACGAGAACACCGGAGGAAGAACCAGTAGAACCAGAAGAAGAAGAAGGAGTAAGAAACCGAAGGAAGATAGAAGATAGAAGAAAGCAGAAGCATTTAAATAAAGGAATTGTCAAAAACTGTCTCTTGTCATTTTTAACATTTTTGACACTTTTTTAGTGAAATGGTAGGTTACCATTTCACACAGGGGGGAGAGCCAGGATCTGGGGGTCCCCTTGTTAAAGGGGGCTTCCAGATTCTGATAAGCCCCCCGCCCGCAGACCCCCACAACCAAAACTGCTCATTGTGGGGATGAGGCCCTTGTCCCCATCAACATGGGGACAAGGTGTTTTGGGGGGTTACCCCAAAGCACCCTCCCAATGTTGAGGGCATGTGGCCCGGTACGGTTCAGGAGGGGGGGTGCTCTCTCATCCCCCCTCTTTTCCTGCGGCCTGCCAGGTTGCGTGCTCGGATAAGGGACTGGTATGGATTTTGAGGGGGACCCCACACCATTTTTTTTTTTTTTTTATTTTGACCGGGGTTCCCCTTAATATCCATACCAGACCTGAAGGGCCTGGTATGAAATTTAGGGGGACCCCCCACATCATTTTTTTTTTTTAATTTTGGTTCGGGGTTCCCCTGTGGGGAATTCCCATGCCGTTTTTATCAATGAACTTTTATGTGTATTGTCGGACCAGCAATTCATTAATAGCCGCGAGTAGTTTTAAATGACTTTTTTTCCTTTGAAATGTCATTTTGCTGTCAGACTGTTCTAAAAACGGGAAACATGCGCCCCTTTACAGGCATACTATAGACACTATAAGTCTGAAAAAACACCCTGTGGATGAATAGTGGCGCTATATGCCTAATAAATAAAATGAACAGGCCAGTCAATGAATTCTAGCTAAAGAGTGCAAAAATGACTAAAAAAATTACTAAAAAAATATATATTAAAAGGCTTATCTAGATAAAATCAGCCTATACCCATATATTAATCTAGTATATGAAGTGATGAGCCACAATACACTTCCCCAGTGTGGTGTAGCCTCCACTTGGGACACTGTGAATATAAAGTGGCAAACATATAAATACAGCAAATGTTCAAACAATGAATAACATTAAATGATGCTTTTTAGACAATCATTTTACACAGTGACCATTATTAGCATAATGAAACAAAAATCAGCATTAGTGAATGAGTCCCAAATATAAAACGAAAAGCCAGAAAAAAGTAATGTTGGTGAAGAGTCCAAAATATTCGTGCCAAATCAAGCAAAAGAGAAGAGATTCCAAAAAGTGAGTGTCTTTATGAATTGATTCTGTGTTGCACTGTCCACCACACCTCAGTGACATATATCCACACCCTTGCAGATGGCACACTCACCAGCTGTTGAGGCCTTACACTCGCGTGTTTGGCCGGACACGGCTTTAACCCACTAGCATGGGGGTTACCATGTGAGCACAGTCATCCACTGCTCAATATGCCGAACACCATTCATGGGATCAGGATTCCACATAAAGAATAAAAGAATTGCTCCAGATAGTGTATTAACGTTTTAAAAGATTTAATTGAAACTGAAACTAAAATCAATACACTCACATGATCCATAAAACATAAAGCATAAAAGCTCCACAGCAAATCACAGCAGGCAGGTAAATGTAGTCACAACACTTCACAGCAAACGGGATGATGTAACATATGCAGCGGGATATAAACGACACTATAACCACTAGAACGGTCACGGCGGACCCAGGGAGTGTGGAGCCTGAAGACCTGCGGATAACCTCACCGGTAGTCTGCTGACACTTCCTGGCTGCTCAGAAACGATAACCGCTCACTCCGCCGCCTCTCCTCACTCTAAAGCGGTTGTAAAGGTGTTTTTTTTTTTTTTTTAAAATAACAAACATGTTATACTTACCTTCACTGTGCAGCTCGTTCTGCACAGAGTGGCCCCGAACCTCGTCTTCTGGGGTCCCTCGGCGGCTGTTTCAGCTCCTCCCCGCAAGCATTCACCACCTTAATGCGAGCTCCCTCGCACGGTGGTGAGTGCTTGCGGGCGCGCTCCCGTGATACAGCCGGCGGCTATAGCCGCTCGCTGTATCACTCGGCCCCGCCCCCCGGCGCGTCGCGTCATCGGATGTGATTGACAGCAGCGCGAGCCAATGGCTGCGCTGCTTTCAATCCATCCACTGCAGCCAATCAGCGGCCAGGGTGAGCGGAGGAACAGATGTCGGGAACGCGAAGCTGACTTTCGAGGCGTCAGGTAAGTAAAACGGGGGGCCTGGGGGCGGCGGTTCTGTCAGAAGTTTTTTCACCTTAATGCATAGAATGCATTAAGGTGAAAAAATTTTTACCTTTACAACCCCTTAATGTTAACAAGGGATTGCCGCGTAGCCACGCCCCGACATGTTTCGTCATACGGACTTAGTCATGGGGTTGGCTACACAGCGTGGCAATCACTCATTTATGCAGATAGTTAGACACGTGGGCGGGCGCCGATCTCTCAGCTTCTCCACACTTCCTGTGTCCCCTTATACATCAATCGGCAGCAAGACTCTTCATGAATATACATCTCAAGAACCCAATGCATTTATAATAAATACAAATGATGAATCTTAGTGGTATATTACCCCTATTATATTTAAAATAAATACAAATGATTAATCTTAGTGGTATATTACCCCTATAATATACTGAAATGAAAAAAAAAAAAAAAAAAAAAAAAAAAATTTAAATATACCTATACACATGTGATCTCATAATATCTATATTAAATAAAATGTGATACATAAAGTCACCACTTAGTGACCTTCCTACTCATTTTAAAGTCATCCCGTTTGCTGTGAAGTGTTGTGACTACATTTACCTGCCTGCTGTGATTTGCTGTGGAGCTTTTATGCTTTATGTTTTATGGATCATGTGAGTGTATTGATTTTAGTTTCAGTTTCAATTAAATCTTTTAAAACGTTAATACACTATCTGGAGCAATTCTTTTATTCTTTATGTGGAATCCTGATCCCATGAATGGTGTTCGGCATATTGAGCAGTGGATGACTGTGCTCACATGGTAACCCCCATGCTAGTGGGTTAAAGCCGTGTCCGGCCAAACACGCGAGTGTAAGGCCTCAACAGCTGGTGAGTGTGCCATCTGCAAGGGTGTGGATATATGTCACTGAGGTGTGGTGGACAGTGCAACACAGAATCAATTCATAAAGACACTCACTTTTTGGAATCTCTTCTCTTTTGCTTGATTTGGCACGAATATTTTGGACTCTTCACCAACATTACTTTTTTCTGGCTTTTCGTTTTATATTTGGGACTCATTCACTAATGCTGATTTTTGTTTCATTATGCTAATAATGGTCACTGTGTAAAATGATTGTCTAAAAAGCATCATTTAATGTTATTCATTGTTTGAACATTTGCTGTATTTATATGTTTGCCACTTTATATTCACAGTGTCCCAAGTGGAGGCTACACCACACTGGGGAAGTGTATTGTGGCTCATCACTTCATATACTAGATTAATATATGGGTATAGGCTGATTTTATCTAGATAAGCCTTTTAATATATATTTTTTTAGTAATTTTTTTAGTCATTTTTGCACTCTTTAGCTAGAATTCATTGACTGGCCTGTTCATTTTATTTATTAGGCATATAGCGCCACTATTCATCCACAGGGTGTTTTTTCAGACTTATAATTATTTTTTGTTTAAGTGGCAGCTTACAGGTGTTTTACAATCCTAGGCGCAGAGGTGGAAAGACAGGTGTGGGCACTTATTTCTCCTGGTCATCCGCAGTTTTCAATACTATAGACACTCCCCAGATATGAAATTTAAAGGGATATTACACTTTTATTGTTTCACTTTAAGCATTATTAAAATCACTGCTACTGAAAAAACTGCTGTTTTTAAAACTTTTTTTTGCATTGATCCATGTCCCCTGGGGCAGGACCCAGGTCCCCAAACACTTTTTATGACCATAACTTGAATATAAGCCTTTAAAATGAGCACTTTTGATTATTAATGTTCGTGTCCCATAGACTTTAACGGTGTTCGCGTGTTCGAACAAATTTTTTGCCTGTTCGCAAGTTCTGGTGCAAACCGAACGGGGGGGGGGGGGGGTGTTCGGCTCATCCCTACCAGCAGACAGTTGATTATAAAAGGACCTTACTTAACAAGGAAAACCCCTTCCCATTTTATGCTGTCAGCAATGGCAGCACATGCAAAAGAAATCACAAGGTCTGAGAAAATAATTTATTTACACAAGAATGGCGAAGGCTACAAGAAGATCAGCGAAGCTTTACTTATCAGTAAGAAGCAAAAGTAGCAAAAGTGATACAAAAATTTAACAAAGACTGGAACTGCAACCATCTCATACAGGCATCCAGGTCGTCCACGGAGGTTAACACCTCGACAGGAGCGTCTTCTGATGAGCAGGATTGAAGAAAATTGCCATGCAAGTTCACTGCATTTAGCTAAATAAAATAGAAAGCCAAACTGGGGTGATTGTTTCCCATGACACAATACGGCGTACACTGCAGAGAAATGGCATGCATGAGTGTCGTCCACAAAGGAAGCCTCTCCTAAAGCCCATGCACAGAAAAGCCTGCCTAGAATTTTCCAGGGCCCATGCTGAAAAAAAGAAGACTACTGGGACTCTGTACTCTAGAGTGATGAAACCAAGATAAATGTTTTTGGAGCTGATGGCTTCAAAACTGTATGGCGTTGTAAAGCTGAGGAGCTGGGGCTGCATGAGGGCTGCTGGTGTTGGGGAGCTGCATTCCATTGATGGTAACATGAATTTCCAGATGTACTGCTCCATATTGAAAGAGAAGATGCTACCATCACTCCGTCCCCTTGGTCGTCGTGCACTTTGACAACATGACAATAATCTAAAACACACATCTAAGGCCACTGTTGCATTTCTGAAGAAGAACAGGGTAAAAGTGATTCAGTGCCCAAGTATGTCTTCTGATCTGAACCCAATTGAACACCTATGAACATAGGTGTGTGCAGCCTATTGCATTAGGGTGTGCACTCAAATGTATTAAAACATGGACAGTGTGGGTAGGACAGTGGATGGTGTGAGTAGAGCATTGGACTTGTCAGTAGGGCAGAAGTTGGTGTCATTAGGGCAGTGGACGGTGTCAGTAAATTTCTATTTTTTATTAATTTTATTTTTTTATTGTTTCTTACAATTTTTTTAGGAGCCCCATTGGGGGGCTTTGGTGAAATATTAGCAGGGGGAATCTGCTCAGCACAGAGTGATTAGGGTGTGCCCAGGCACACCCCCTGCGCACACTTATGCCTATGAGGAATTCTGAAGAGACAAGTTGAGCATCACTCTCCATCCAGCATCCAGGCTCTAAAAGAGTTCGTTCTTGAAGAATGGAAAAAGATAGATGTTGCAATATGTTGCCAGCTTGTTCATGCCATGTCTAGAAGACTTGGTGCTGTCTTTACAAATCATAGAGGTCATACAAAATACTAGATGTAGTAGTTTTTGTTGTGGGGGTGTATTAATTTTTACATCAACTAATTTGAGTAAAACTGAAGATTAACTTTACTTTAATTTAATGAGCTAAACAAATGTTCTACAAAACTCAGTTTTGTCAAAATTTTGCAAATTGTTTTTGTGTTCACTGGGAGATTGAATAAAATCTTACTTTTCAAAAGTTGTACTCATTTATGCTGAGCACTGTACCTTTTCAAAGTTCTGCCACATAGACGTCCACTCTGTGGATGCAGCTTTCAGCCACAAGATTCTTGCAGCAACACTCTGAAGCTGGGTGTGTTGACCTTTGTTTTGTGTCTGTTGGCACAGGCACTAGCTGTTGCCCACCCTTTTCCTTCATTGCTTTGGGACATATAAATACTCAGCCTATGTCCTGTACTGTATGATAAAGAAAAGAGAAATTCTAACTTACCTGTAAATTCCATATCTTAGCATATAGTAGAGGACACAGGACACCCTCCATTCTATTCCATGGTTACTCTACATTGCTTGCTACAAAGCTGAGGACTCATTGGGGTTGATTTACTAAAGGCAAAGAGACTGTGCACTTTGCAAAGTGCAGTTGCTCCAGGGATTAGTAAATGAGGTAAAGCCTTACTTTGCAAAGAATACTCAATCATGTGGAAGGAAAATAAAAAAAAAATGCATTTTTGCTTGCACGTGATTGGATGATGGAAGTCAGCAGAGCTTCTGCTCATTTACTAAGCTCTGGAGCAACTGCGCTTTACAAAGTGCACAGTCTATTTGCCTTTAGTAAATCAACCCTACAGTGTGGGGTAGAGTTAAAGGGAAGGCATCCAGGGCGCATGTTTTCAAAAGCTTTGGCAAAGTCTAATCCTCTGAAGGTATGAGCCTATAACCCAAGGTCTATGAACACTCCAGCCTGTGTCTTGTGGTTTACTCCAAGATATAACATTCACCTCCTGACCATCTGGTTTAATCCTGTACATATCACACTATGGCATTGCATTTGCATGCATTGGACACAGTTGCAGTGCGGCCCCATAGATCTGCATTGGTCGAGTTCAGCAATGGCAATGACTAAAGGATGGCTTAGTTTTTGCAGCGGCTGCAATACTGTCAGCTTCAGCCTGTGTACAGCGTAGAGTGGCTGGATGACAGTGGTCAGGCAAGCAGTCAGGGGCAGTTGAATTATGGCTCAACCACCTGGTTTTACTGCCCCCTGGCCGCTCATGTGAACAAGGCCTAAGCCAAAGTTCCCCCCCCCCCCCCCCATCATATTTTAGTCTGGACACATTTCTAGATATCAATCTCCAGACCTACTATATGTTTGACCATTTCTCTCTTTTCGTAGGGAAATAAATGAATGATACTAGACAAGTAAAGACATGGATTTGACAGGTCAACTCAGTACATTTTAGGAATCTTGTTTTCTCTTGCCTTTTTGTAAAATTATTTTTAGAAAAAAAAAATACATTAGTACTAATTAAATTTATTTGCACATTTTGTCTTATTTTGAGTTCTCCTTTAACCCCATTACTACACTGGTCATTTTATTTGTTTCTTTTCCTTCAGTAACTGAAAGGCAGTACAACTGTCTAAAGTTTCTTTCTGTATATTTAGGTTATCTCAATAAGACACGAAAAGCAAAACCTATGCTTACTCAAGTAATGTAGCTACTGACAGGTGTTTTGGAGATCCTTGACAATCATCTACTGATTCAACTGTATTTACAGTATGATACTGAATAAAGCATTACAGCAGTCAATATTTTAGTTTTGACATTTTAGTATTGTTGTAATAAATGCTGGTCTGTTTCCTGTAGGTTACTGTGCACAAGTGCTAGTGGCAATATGTTCTTAAATGACACCTTAAAATACTTTCCTTATGTTTTTGTTTAGTACTGCCTAGAGGCTCATGGTAGGAAAATAGTTAAGATTGTCCTTCGGGAGATAAGAATTGTCTGTTAGAGAAGAGGAAGCAACAGTCACGCAAGAAAAACAGAGCAGGGCAGGATTCTCACGCATTGGCATGTAGCTCTGTCATCTGTCTTGTCAAGGCCTGGACCTTACCCCCACCCCTCTTCTTCTGCTGTCAGCATTAATCCACTGTGACATGAAATTAACCTAACTCCCACCTAAAAATAGTGCTGCAAACTTTCTTAAAGGACAAACATTTAGGGGTTCATTCTCCAGGGTTCACCGCAAATAGGATACCTGGATAGGGGAAAAAAAAAAAGCTAGAAATGAGGATATTGGATACGTACACATTTATAATCCTTGAGTATTGTATTCTTTATCTTGAGTAAAAATGGAATACAAGCAGGAGTAAACAATAACTAGTCTATTTAATGTCCTATCCTTTTCCTTACAGCTTTTTGTGTGCATATATGTATGAGACGGTGGAATGCAGAAAATTATGAATTTGATCTCAATAAAAAGAAACAAATAAAGTGAATCCTTGCTTAAGTAAGCCACTGGCCAAATAGCATAGTTCACAAAACAGTATGCATACTATACAAGATTGTTATTTTTAGCTAATTTAAAGGGGAGTTACTGTATTAAGCTTCTGTTGTCCCACAAAAAGCTGCCAAAACCATTGTTGAGAGCAGTAGCGGCTGGTGCTCAAGATTTTTTGGGGGGGGCACAAACAAACTGAAAATTTCTGAAAAAAAACCCCATCAATTGCAGCCTCACTGTACCATCAAACGCAGCCACTGTGCCCATCAATTGCCGCCACTGTGCCATCAAATGCAGCCACTGTGCCATCAATTGCCGCCACTGTACCATCAAATGCAGCCACTGTGCCATCAAACGCAGCCACTATGCCATCAAACACAGCCACTGTGCCCATCAATTGTTGCCACTGTATCATCAAGCGCAGTCACTGTGCCATCAAACGCAGTCATTGTGTCATCGAACACAGCCACTGTGCCCATCAATTACTGCCACTGTACCATCAAACACAGCCACTGTGCCATCAAACGCAGTCACTGTGTCATCGAACACAGCCACTGTGCCCATCAATTACCGCCACTGTACCCTCAAACACAGCCACTGTGCCATCAAACACAGCCACTGTGCCATCAAACGCAGCCACTGTGCCCATCAATCCAATTCCTGTCCCTTCACCCCTCAGATCAGTCCCAAATCCTGCCCCATCAGACCTCAAATCCTGGTATATAGAATGTCTCACAAATCCTGGTATATAGCATGTCTCACAAATCCTGGTATATAGCATGTCTCACAAATCCTGGTATATAGCATGTCTCACAAATCCTGGTATATAGCATTTCTCACAATCCTGGTATATAGCATGTCTCACAAAGCCTGGTATATAGCATTTCCCAAAGCATGGTATATAGCATTTCTCAAAAAGCCTGGTATATAGCATTTCGCACAAAGCCTGGTATATAGCATTTCGCACAAAGCCTGGTATATAGCATTTCTCACAAAGCCTGGTATATAGCATGTCTCACAAATCCTCCCCTCCCCAGTCTGCACAATTACCCCCCACCCCCCCAGTTTGCACAATCCCCCTTCCTCCAGTCTGCACAATTACCCCCCCCCCCCGTCTGCACTATTACTCCCCCAGTCTGCACAACTACCCCCTGTCTGCACAATTACCACCCCCCAGTCTGCACAATTATCACCCTCCAGTCTGCACAATTACCACCCCCATCTGCACAATTACCCCCTGTCTGCACAATTACCCCCTGTCTGCACAATTACCACCCCTCATCTGCACAATTACCACCCCCATCTGCACAATTACCCCCCCATCTGCACAATTACCACCCCCATCTGCAGAATTATCCCCTGTCTGCACAATTACCCTCGTCTGCACAATTACCACCCCCTGCACAATTACCACCCCCCATCTGCACAATTACCCCCGTCTGGACAATTACCACCCCCAGTCTGCACAATTACCACCCCCCATCTGCACGATTACCACCCCCCCATCTGCACGATTACCACCCCCTAGTCTGCACAATTACTGACCCCCATCTGAACAATTACCCCCCCTGCACAATTACCACCCCCATCTGCACAATTACCCCCCATCTGCACAATTGCCACCCCCCAGTCTGCACAAATACCACCCCCCAGTCTGCACAATTAGCCCCCGTCTGCACAATTACCACCCCCCATCTGCACAATTACCACCCTCATCTGCACAATTACCCCCCATCTGCACAATTACCACTCCCCCATCTGCAGAATTACCCCCTGGCTGCACAATTACCACCCCCCATCTGCACAATTACCCCCCCTGCACACCACCCCCTATCTGCACAATTACTCCCCATCTGCACAATTACCACCCTCCAGTCTGCACAATTACCATCCCCCCAGTCTGCACAATTACTACCCCTCCCATCTGCACAATTACCATCCCCCCATCTGCACAATTGCCACCCCCCAGTCTGCACAATTACTACCCCCCATCTGCACAATTACCCCCCTGCACAATTACCACCCCCCCATCTGCACAATTACCCCTCTTTCTGCACAATTACCACCCCCCAGTCTGCAAAATTAGCCCCCATCTGCACAATTAGCCCCCGTCTGCACAATTACCACCCCCCATCTGCACAATTACCACCCCCTGTCTGCACAATTACCCCCACTGCACAATTACCTGGGAGTGATTGTGCAGACAGGGGGGGTAATTGTGCAAACGGAGAGGGGTAATTATGCAGACGGGGGTGGTAATTGTGCAGATGAGGGGGGGAGTCTGCACAATTACCACCCCCCATCTGCACAATTACCCCCCTCCTGTCTGCACAATTACCACCCCCCATCTGCACCCCCCATCATCAGCACAGACCCCCCACTCACTCACTGAGTGAGTGGAGAGAATGAGAGGGGCAGAGCACTGCAGAGAAGCGCAGAGAAGAAAACAGAGGGTCCAGCCAGGCCTCCAAGGATTAGTGTGTGCGGAGCAGAGGGTCAGCTCGTGTGCCGCGGCCACATACAGACTCAGTGACTGAGTCAGCTAGAAGGGCGAGAGATTGAACCTGACACACACTGAGCCCATGGCGGTTTACATACCTTACAGAAGCCACGCCAGGCTCAGGAGTCAGTCAAGCCTGCTTTGTCTCCCACACACCACCGCCGTCGGTCCGTTACACTCCACTTCTCCACTCACAGTGAGCCGAGAGACCGGAAGTGACGCGGTGCAACGAAAAGCACCGCCCACCGTCCTCTGCCATTAAAATAAAAGAACAGGAGCGCTGCATGCTACAATGGCAAATCACTGGAGCTCGGAGAACAGGGGAGTGTTTGCATCTCTTGCGCCCCGGACACTCCCTAAACGTGGGCAAATCGGCTTCCCAGCCTGCAATCAGCTGATTGCAGGCTGGGAAGCTTCCCATAGACCGACGCATGTCCTGCGCCCGGTCACTCTTAAAGTGACCTTTTTTTTTTTTACTGATTGGGGGGGGTGGGCAGCGCCCGAGCACCCCCTATGGAAGGGCTGCCACTGGTTGAGAGGCTTTGGCAGTTTTTTGGGGACACCTGAAACTTTATACACCATTACTCCTTTAAATGGACAAAATAAATAATACCTAAATGTATTCATATGTCAAAAAGACAAAAAATAAGCAAATTGACCAAAGTAAGCATAAGAATTTAGAGTTTATTGTAAAATGGTATAACTGTTGTGATAATATAGGACTAATTCAGTCCTATAAAAAATGTAGTTTGTTTTTCTTTGATATGTGTCGCCCTTTCATGTGCTCCTTGCTGCTAAAGCCAGATTTAGGTTGGGGTGGTTGCCATTTGTTTGTACTGTTGGTGAACTAATGAGGGGACACTGGTTACCTTCACTGCCATTGTGCTATTGATGGGTGTTCAGTGCATCCCTATACTTTTAGGGAGGGGTGGGTTCCCTCCAGGCATACCTGCCCTTAATATATCCATTATTATATATGTGCTCCAACTCAGGAGACTCTCAAAATTATAGGGTTAAGACTGCAGTACACTGGGGTGCTGTGATGTGGCCACTGCTGCTTCCGCATATATTTGCAAATGTGTGCAAACTAAATCCCTTGGTTTTATCATGAACTGTTAGACAAGGTCAATTTGTTGCCAGCTGTCTGGTAAGTGAGCTGGGAATTTTTGTTTGTTGTTTTTTGACATGCGTCACCCTTCCATGTGCTCCTTGCTACAAAGGCCAGTTATATGTTGGAGTGGTTGCCATTTGTTTGTACAGAGTGTGCGTCACTTACCTGGAGAAGAAATTGCAACAGAATGCAGTATGACAAGCCAGCATAGGCAGTGTGATGCTTTGGGGCAGTGTTCTGCTGGGATTGGTTTGAGGAACACAACAACAAGTAAGAGGTGTTGACTTGGCCTCCAAATTCTTCAGATCTCAATACAATTCAGTGTCTGTGGGATGTGCTGGAAAAACAAGTCTGTTACATGGAGGCCCCAAGTCTGATCCATGGAGGCCCCTTACAGGCCTTAAAAGATCTGCTTGGCTTGGTGCCAGATACTACAGCATACCTTCAGAGGTCTAGTGGTACCCATGCCTTCATGGATCAGGGCTGTTTTGGTGGCAAAAGTGGAACCTACTCAAAAATTAGGTGGGTGGTGTCACGGATTACACACACCCACGGCGACTAGCTAACCGCGATGTGCGTTCCGTGACCGGGGTATATGTGGAACTAAGGGAATAAGGGGGAACTTATACTGAGCATGTAAGACTGGCTGTGGTACTTTCACAGCCTGCACTACCTTTGGCCACCACTAGAGGAAGACTCCAATCCAGCTAGCTGACCACACACAGGCAGATACAAATAGTACATACAATCTGGTGCACTCTAAGGGTTGGGGAGCAGTCTAGCAATTACTACACACTTCTAGGGTTCCTCCAGCTATTCTGCAAGCTTGAACCCCGGTGTTAATCACTCTTCCCACTGTCCCCACACACCAGACACACAATAAACGATAGCCTGCCACCACTCAACAGTTTGTCCGCAGACTGGTCTGCTGAGCCACCACACACACAGATCTCTGTCTGGAAGATCTGTTAGCTTACAATCTGCATGCAATCTGCCAACACGCAGTGCAATTGCATACCGATTGGCACATAACTTAGACCGAGTACTTAGGCACTAAAATACAACAAGCTCTCCAGAGATATGAGTCCTAGCTTAGTACACAGAAGTCACTTATTAATTTTATCATTTAATATCCCGAAAGTGGGCAGTGCATAAAAGATATACAAAGAAAAAGGAGTTACTAAAAAAGATACAAAAAATACAGAAAGACACACAATTTTGCAATTTGCTATGAAAATAAAAAGGGATAAAAACAGAAATAAACTTTACCGAAGTCTATCATTTTGTAGAAGCATACTGGAAGATGTGGGAACTCCCCAGTTTTGAACTGGCTTCGTGGAAGAACGATGTCCATATCTCAACCTACCCAATTTATTGAAATATGGACGTGGGCTGGATTTTAGCCCTTGGCCAATCAACCCCAGGGGGTGTTCCTGTCTCAACCCACAGGATGTTTTGTATTCTGAAATTACCAGAGTCGAATTGGCCCGGAACGGCACTGATTGCTGGGTCATGGATAAGATTTCCGATACCAGCGCATCAGTCCGATCGCGACAATACCAATCACTGCCTGCCTGCCACAATAAGGTGCCTTATAAAGATTTTGTGTGGTTCTCTAGGATTCCACACATGCTAAAAATACAGCGTTACATGTACACGTAACCCATCGGGGGGAAGGGGGGAAGCAGGTATGGTGGTGACACGGGGGAGGGGGGAAACAGGTATGGTGGTGACACGGGGGGAGAGGGGGGTGCAGGTATGGTGGTGACATGGGGGGGAGGGGGGAAGCAGGTATGATGGTGACACGGGGGGAGGGGGTTGCAGGTATGGTGGTGACATGGGGGGAGGGGGTTGCAGGTATGGTGGTGACACGGGGGAAGGGGGGAATCAGGTATGGTGGTGACAGGGGGGAGAGGGGGTGCAGGTATGGTGGTGACATGGGGGAGGGGGGAATGAGGTATGGTGGTGATGGGGGGGAGCAGGTATGGCGGTGACAGGGGGGTGCAGGTATGGTGGTGACATGGGGGGAAGGGGTGCAAGGGAGAGCCAAGACCCTCAGTGCACTGTCCCCAGCCAGCGGAGCCCCAGTCCTTTCATCAGGGTGTATGTGACTGTGTCCCTGCTCATCGCAAGGGGGGAGCTAGGACCATGATTGCACTGTCCCCAGCCAGCGAGTCCCGCTCCATCCATCAGTGGTGCTCTGGGACACTGTCACACACGGGGCAGAGCAGAGGGTTGGTGGCAGCGGCGGCGGCGGCGACTGAACATGTCCTTGTGTTCAGTGGAGAGGGGGGAGGGGTCGCCAATCCCTGTAGCCAATTAGCTTCAGTGTACAATAGAATTTTCTATTTGTACACTGAAGAGAGAAGCCGATTGGCTGCCCCTCTCCCCTGCACTGAACACAAGGGGGAAATACACTCGTGGAGGTGACGGTGGCCATTTTTGTGGAGCCGTTGCCGTTTTTTTAACAAAAACATTCCCAATTTTCTCAGGACAAACCCAAAATCCCGTGAAAACAATCGGGACAAGATTAAATCGGGTTGAGGGTCCCAAAATCGGGATTGTCCTGGAAAATCGGGACTATTGGCAACTATGCCACTGCAGCAGAGGGAACGTCTGCATGGCACAGATCATGACTTTTTACATCACACAAAACATTATCAATTTCAGAGTTCATTGTGACTTTAGGTTCCTCCCTGGGCCTTGGCTCCAGAAACCCATTAGGGCCAGGGCCTGGCACACAGTCACTAGCCCCCTGACCCTCTCCAGAGTTCCCAACAAGCACTGAGTCACCCAACAGTACTTTACGTGAATCCGGGGCTTCAGGTGGAGATGCAGGTTCCAGGGGGGCTGAATTTGGCTCATAGCGGGCTACCAACTGCACCCGGTCAGTACCCGATAGTACATTACTGGCATCTGCTATGCCTACTTCTCTCACTTTGCTTTTTGATCCTCTGAGCAAAGCAACACAAGCTGTTGGTAACACAGGGATGATTCCACCAACCCCTGTGACAACTGTGTGTTGGAAAGGTCCCCTCCGCTGGTAATATCGATCATTTGGCGTGCAGTACTGAGGTCCACCAGCAGGTGTCTCCTGGCAGTTTGGAGCTGTCATAAGAGCTTTTTCCTGCTGGTATTCTGTTACCTTTGGGCCGCAGTACTGGCGTCCACCAGCGGAGGAATCCTGGCAGTATGGAGCAGGTATTCCCCTCTGCAGACAGGTGTCACCTGACCTTAATTAGCAGCTGCAGTATAAATACCCGGCAAGTGCACACTCATCTTGCCCTGGTATTGTTCCTTGTGCCCTGACCTGCAGCCTGTTTGCCTGTTTGCCTGATGCCTGTATTCCGTATCCCGCATCCTGAACCTGTTATATCTGTTCCTGCATCCCTGGATCTTTGCCCTGCAGCCTGATCCCTTCCATCTTATTCCCTGTCTGTTTACTCCTGGCCCCCCCATCTACTGATCTCCTGTTTATGACCCTGGCCTGGCTTGACTACGATTCTGGTACTCCCTTTTGCTACATATGCTGGTTGGTTTATTATCACTGTTTGGTTTTTGGTTTGTTCACTCTGTATTGGTGGTGTGTTCACATGTATATGCATTTACCTTAATAAACTTACTTTCACCTATTTATGTCTGGTTCACTCTGTTGCAGTCCACACAGTTCTGGTCTTATCTGGTATATGACAGAATGCCAGGGCCATCCCTGACCGGAAGTGGCTGCACAGGGGAACCATTTTGATTCAGTTTGGTTGCAAACATGAATGCCGATGAGGTTATTTATTTTTCTCTGCTGGCATCTGAAAGTGGTGATTATTGCCGCCAGGCTTTGAAAGGATGGTCTAGTGACCAGTTGTTTCCAACTATATGTTTGACTCACTCCCTGATCGATCAGGGTTATATTGCTTGGGGAGGTGCGGCCTTTGATCAAGATCTGTACTGAGCTGGCCCTGCCCTGTATTCCAGAGGGCCATGATGATTTCACTCCTCCTTTTGATATGAATCAGGTTGTATCACTAGTATGGCTTTTTGAAGATAATCCTGCCGATTTTTGTGAGCACTACTCAGCCTGTTCCCCACAGGTGATTGCTGAGTGCATTGTGTCTGACGTCCCAGTGCTTGCTATCCAGTCTGACGTCCCACTGCTTGCTATGCAGTCTGACATCCCAGTGCCTGTTATCCAGTATGATGTCCTGATGTCCGCTTTCCAGCCTGAGGGGCCAGTGTTCCAGCCTGAGGGGCCAGTGTTCCAGCCGGAGGTGCCGTTGCCTACTTTCCAGCTTGATATGCCCGCTCTCCATCCTGTTGTGCCCGCTCTCCAGCCTGATGTGCCCGCTCTCCAGCCTGATGTGCCAGCTTTCCAGCCTGATGAGCCCGCCTTCCAGCCTGATTTGCCCGCTTTCCAGCCTAATGTGCTCGCTTTCCAGCCTGATGTGCCTGCTCTCCAGCCTGATGTGCTACTGTCTGCTGCCCAGCCTGATGACCCGGAGCTTGCTGCCCAGCCTGATGACCCGGAGCTTGCTGCCCAGCCTGATGACCCAGAGCTTGCTGCCCAGCCTGTGGCTGTGCCTGCTGCCCAGCTTGAAGTGCCCGCTGCCCAGCTTGATGTGCCTGCTGCCCCGCTTGATGTGCCTGTGTCTGCTGCTCAGCTTGAAGTGCCCGTGCCTGCTGCCCAGCTTGAAGTGCCCGTGCCTGCTGCCCAGCTTGAAGTGCCCGTGCCTGCTGCCCAGCTTGAAGTGCCCGTGCCTGCTGCCCAGCTTGAAGTGCCCGTGCCTGCTGCCCAGCTTGAAGTGCCCGTGCCTGCTGCCCAGCTTGAAGTGCCCGTGCCTGCTGCCCAGCTTGAAGTGCCCGTGCCTGCTGCCCAGCTTGATGTGCCTGCTGCCCAGCTTGATGTGCCTGCTGCCCAGCTTGATGTGCCTGCTGCCCAGCTTGATGTGCCTGCTGCCCAGCTTGATGTGCCTGGTGCCCAGCTTGAAGTGCCTGCTGCCCAGCTTGATGTGCCTGGTGCCCAGCCTGAAGTGCCTGTGCCTGGTGCCCAGCTTGAAGTGCCTGTGCCTGGTGCCCAGCTTGAAGTGCCCGTGCCTGGTGCCCAGCCTGATGTGTTCCTGTCCGCTGCCCAGCCTGGTGTGTTCCTGTCCGCTGCCCAGCCTGGTGTGTTCCTGTCCGCTGCCAAGCCTGGTGTGTTCTTGTTGGCTGCCCAGCCAGGTGTGTTCCTGTCGGCTGCCGAGCCTGGTGTGTTCCTGTCGGCTGCCCAGCCTGGTGTGTTCCTGTCGGCTGCCCAGCCTGGTGTGTTCCTGTCGGCTGCCCAGCCTGGTGTGTTCCTGTCGGCTGCCCAGCCTGGTGTGTTCCTGTCGGCTGCCCAGCCTGGTGTGTTCCTGTTGGCTGCCCAGCCTGGTGTGTTCCTGTCCGCTACCCAGCCTGATGTGCCACTGCCCGCTGCCCAGCTTAAAGTGCCCGCTGCCCAGCTTCAAGTGCCCACTGCCCAGCTTCAGGTGCCCGCTGCCCGGCTGGACACCATGGACTTTCCCCAGCAATGGCTAGTTAGAGCGTCCGGAGGTCGCTTCTTCAAGGGGGGGGTACTGTCAGGAAAGGTCCCATCCGCTGGTAATATTGATCATTTGGCGTGCAGTACTGAGGTCCACCAGCAGGTGTCTCCTAGCAGTTTGGAGCTGTCATAAGAGCTTTTTCCTGCTGGTATTCTGTCACCTTTGGGCCGCAGTACTGGCGTCCACCAGAGGAGGAATCCTGGCCGTATGGAGCAGGTATTCCCCTCTGCAGACAGGTGTCACCTGACCTTAATTAGCAGCTGCAGTATAAATACCCGGCAAGTGCACACTCATCTTGCCCTGGTATTGTTCCTTGTGCCCTGACCTGCAGCCTGTTTAGCTGTTATCCTGATGCCTGATTCCTGATTCCTGTATTCCGTATCCCGTATACTGAACCTGTTATATCTGTTCCTGCATCCCTTGATCTTTTCCCTGCAGCCTGATCCCTTCCATCTTATTCCATGTCTGTTTACTCCTGGCCCCCCCATCTACTGATCTCCTGTTTATGACCCTGGCCTGGCTTGACTGTGATTCTGGTACTCCCTTTTGCTACATATGCTGGTTGGTTTATTATCACTGTTTGGTTGTTTGGTTTGTTCACTCTGTTTGTATTGGTGGTGTGTTCACATGTATATGCATTTACCTTAATAAACTTACTTTCACCTATTCATGTCTGGTTCACTCTGTTGCAGTCCACAGAGTTCTGGTCTTATCTGGTATATGACACTGTGGCTTTTTTGGGACCACATCCTCATGGCTCCTCGATCCTGAAAGAGCTAGGACATCCGTGGATCCCGTATCTCGGAGTCCGACTGAAACATTATTACCTGCGGTAACCAGCTGCAGGATATCTGCATAGCCTCCTACATACATGGGATCTGCTCTGCCCACTTCTTTCACTTGGCTTTCAGATTCCAGGTTCAAACACAAGCCATAGGCATGGCAGGGATGGCTCCTTCACCTCCTGTGACAACCATGGCTTCCTCACAGCTCCTTAATCCTGGAAGAGCTAGGACATCCTCTGATCCCATACCTCGGAGTCAGACTGTAACGCTGTTACTTGCGGTAACTGGCTGCAGGTTATCCGCTCGGTCTCCTACATATTCCCCAACAAGCAACACAGTAGGGGGTGCACTTTTCACACTTGCTGGTGGGCTAGGCCTCCTCCTCTTTGAACAAAGGCTTGAGTAATGTCCACCTTGGTTACAGACAAAACACTTCAAGGTTTCCACAGATGTGGGTCTGGCTCTTGTAGTTCTTGATGCAGATGGAGGTGATGTTGCATTTCCATGCTGGATTAGGGTACTGTTCAGTTTGTGCTCTCTCTCTCTTTGCTCCATCTTCTGATGGTGCTTTATTTCACTCTGGTGGTCATCTCTTTCTATTTGCTTCATCTGCTGTAGTGATTTCTTCTGATATATATATATATATATATATATATATATATATATATATATATATATCTTCAAATTAACATAAAACATATCAGCAAAAAATATTTGTTATTCAACCCATAAATCTATCTAGCGTAGGTCTGAGCAGGAACTTCGTAACCATCTGTGACCATAACAATATTACACTGCGGTCCCTATCAAGTGTATTAAATAGGCCTCAAGCCGATAGGCTGGCTCAGAGACTACCAATGACCGCAGTGCCCCCATTATCACTTCCCGGCTAACCTCCGTTAACCCGGAACCACCATCAGGACCCATACGAACAATAGATCCCGAACTCTTACTTTTGCCATCTTCCTTCCCTTGCACAGACCAACACCCGCCGCTGCCATGACATACCATCAGCCATCACCTGTCAAAAAAGGATTAACAACAACAACCTACTGACTATACCTTCTAACAACACTAGGGAGGGTGGGCGGGAACTTTCCCCCACGCTCTGGTGATCCCTCCCAAGGCGGGATCTCCATTTAAGCCCCCATCTAGCCCCTCCCCCTCGGCTCCATAATACCACCCCTCTCTTCTATTACAATCACTGCTCCCACCGTCATGTACGCCCTGCACTTATGCATTTTATGCTGTTGCTCTGGGCTTTCTTGACTGTTGGATAACAGATGTGCTTACCATCATATTACATAACCCCACCTTATACTCTTATGCCCCGTACACACGGTCGGATTTTCTGACGGAAAATGTGCGATCGGAGCTTGTTGTCGGAAATTCCGACGTGTGTGGGCTCCATCAGACTTTTTCCATCTGATTTTCCGACACACAAAGTTTGAGAGCAGGCTATAAAATTTTCCGACAACAAAATCCGATCGCATCAATTCCGACCGTGTGTGGACAAATCCGACGCACAAAGTGCCACGCATGCTCAGAAGAAATTCCGAGACGGAACAGCTCGGTCTGGTAAAATTAGCATTCGGAATGGATAGAGCACTTTCGTCAGGCTGCAATGTTTAAAATTGTTTAATGCAGCGCACTCTCTTCTTTATAATGCTACAAGAATGAAGTAGTTTTGCTGCTCATATTCACACAGACTTCTCACAAAATTCTTTCTTTATTATTTCTCGTGATTCCCTCAATATATTTTGATTTGTCACATCTGACCAAAAATCTATATATTTTTTTTTTTTGGTTTGTATTTTTTTCAAGCCTGATTTTTTTTTTTTTGGTTTGTATTTTTTTCAAGGCTGATGTTTTTTTTTTTTTATTTTTTTTTTTAACTCCAGAATATTTTTGTGTGTGTTTTGTGTGTCAAGTTACCACAACACCATTTCTATCTTGTATTATTTAATCTCAAGGAGATTGTTTGGTGTTGGTGTCTCTTGTTAATTTCACATTGTATTTTTGAAATGTACCTGCCTCCTCACAAACAAACTGTCCTTTTTGAAAGAGAACACACATAGGCAAGTATAATTGAACCAAAAATTCCTTTATTAAGGGCTCAGAACCAAAGAGCGAGGCAACGCTGGATAAACATCATAAATTGGCGAAGCCTTTGACCCCCAGGGCACACATCAATTATTTTACAGCAAAATTGGTGGCCTGAGGAGTCCATATCTAAGGGAGTGCAGTCTGGTCCAGAATTCCAAGAGATCATGAAAGCAGCAGATGACATGTATGTTCCCAGGCTGTGGTACTACTGAGTCTGCATATTTTGTCAGACCAGACTGAACTCAGGGCCATCACTCTCTGGTCTTTCTTCCACGCTTCCTTCCCGGCTGTGGCTCTGATGTTGGAGGTGTGGCAGAAGGAGGAGTAGGACCTGGAGGAGGAGGAGGAGGACCATGGGTGAGGTGACAAATGTGGGTTGCACATGTGAGTTTGCCCCTCAACCCCTTATTTAGAGCTTCCAAAATTACAAACTCACATAGGAGTCGTTGGCCCTCCTCCATCTGCATCATTTTGCATGCAGTTATGCCAGCAAAGTCCTGAGGGCCTCAGTAGCCTTCCAAAATAGGCCTATTGCTGCCTCCTCCAGGTTACTCCTCTTCCTGCCACTTTGTCTTTGAAGGTGGAGGGGAGGGACCTGGATATCAGGCAGCCTGCTTGGCCCGGCCACCTCCTGGCTGAGACTTCCCTGTGTATGAAAAAGGGACATGGTTTTAGTTTTTGCTTCATCAATCACAATCACAAATTAGTACTCCAAACTAACATCTATTTAACATAATTGATTGGACAACCAGAAATATTTAGAAGAATGCTATACCTGACTCAAGCTGGACTCCTCCACATGTTGCTGCCTGGAAGGCCCAGGTTGGGTGTCAGAAGCCTCAGCTGAGGGGGAAGGAAGCGTGGAAGGAAGAGTGGAGAGTGCTGGCCTGGGTTCAGTCTGACCTGCCAGAAAATGCAGTCTGTCATAGTACCACAACCTGGGGACATAAATGTCATCTGCAGCTCCTGATCTCTGGGAATCCTGGACCTTCTTGTGCTCCCTTAGATAAGTGCTCCTCAGGCCACCAATTAGGATCTTCAAATAGGTGATGTCTGCCGTGGGGATCACCGGCTTCACAAATTCCAGCAATTTATCCAGCGCTGCCTTCCTCTTTGTTTGGTTCTTATATTCAGGGTGGTTCATCTGCCATAGACAAGGCAGCTCCCTGAACATATCTATGAAGATTGGCATAAAGTCATGATCCTTCAAGATATCCACTTTAACTGCAAGACACAACACGAGACAAACCCTAATGTCAGCCTAAAGTCTTGTAAACTTGTGCAAATAAAGGCCTCAATCTAGAAGCAGTATAGGCCCAATGTTAAATCTTACCTTCGCTATCACGATTGGCGCCTCCGTTACTCCTTCCTCCGCTCACAGATCGTACGTACTACGCACGCGTGTTACGCATTATAGACACTGCGCATGCGTAAAACTCCGCCCGCCCCTGATGTTCTTGCTAGTCTATTCCCCACCCCTTCTCCTTCGTCACAGTGGGGGGAGAGCACATGGCGGAGACAGAGCAGGTGTCTTTTAATTACACCAACGAGGAGGAGGAGGAGGAAAGCCCGGAGCCAGAAACAACCCGATCCCGAAAGAGACGATTTAAGGCCTCAAATATGTCCTTTGGGGAGATGTTGGAGATGATTGACATCCTGAAGAAGGCCGACTATGACGGGAAGTATGGACCTTACCCCTACCCCAATGTCAGAAAGGCCAAGATCATGGCGAAAGTGGTCAAGAGTCTGCACCAGAATTTCGGGGTATGGCGATCCAAGGATCAGCTCAGGATGCGGTGGTTGGACCTGAAATTAAGGGAGCACGATCAGTATAGAAGGATCAGGAGAGTGCTGCAAAAAAGTAAATAGTTGTGCTGTGTTCCTATTCTTTATGTTTATTACGTTCCTGCTGCTCCATATGCTTTTCTTAACTGTTGTACAGTTTAAAATGGCAACTTTCATGTTCATGGGCACATTATTCGTTTGTATGAAATATTGTTCATTCGGCCTAGAAAACAGCATTGTTTTGGCCATATGCATTTGAATACATTTTTTATGGCCTACTTCTCTTAAAAAAATGTGGTTGTGTAGATGGGTTTGTAACTACAATGAAATGCAAACTAGATTCTGTGTAAGGAGAGGACACTCAGCAGCAGTTTTCACATCTGGACGCTGGAGCACTAGTGTGGGACACCAGAACACCCTTTTTATTAGGGGGTCCCACACAGGTGCTCCAGTGTATACTATAGGGATGACTCCATCTGTGAAGCTTGTACAAAACAGGTAAGTATTCAAGCTTGACAAAGGACAAAATATTTCTTCATCTTGGAACTCTGCCATAACAGACAATTGTACCCCACTTCCAAGTAATGTTTCATATTTCTATTTCTGTCATGAAATATCTGTGTGCTAAGTATACCTATTTTTTTTAACATAGGGGAGAAAAGACTCGGAGGACACCCCTCATCCGAGGAGACAACAGACCCCCCACCTCTGGAAGAAGTGGAGATCCCACAAAGCCAACATGAGGAGGAGGAGGAGGAAGACGTGGTGGAAATAGTTACCACATCAGGTGAGTATCTGCGACCACAGGCTCAGGTAAGAGATGGATGCCGGCATATTTATAATACATGATGTGTTTTTGTTTCTATCTTTTTAGGTGATCGTGATGTTGTGGATCCAGATCATTTCACCTCTGAAAGTGCACAGATCCTGATCGGGGAGATCACAGGGTGTAATAGGGACTTGGAAAACATCCAGAAAAACATCAATGAGGTTCAAAAAAAATGAAGAACACCATTGATGTTTTAGGGAGAGTTTAAAACCCCTCCAAATCCCTTCCTTTTTTGTGGTTTTTGTGATCTACAAATTTCTAACATTTTTTGACATATTCACGAAAAGCCAAATTTTGAAGATGCACACAGTGTGTCAACATGTGCTATCTGCCATCAGGGGAGATCAATGGACGCATTTTGGGGGTGCAACCCCTTCCTCAATAATAAAGTAGATGGGAGGAAGGGGTTGCACCCCCAAAACAAGTCCCTTGATCTACCGTGATGGCAGGTAGCACATGTTGACATTCGGCAATTTGTGTGCATCTTCAAAATTTGGCTTTTCCAGGGGTGACTTTATCCCATCTGAACGCAATATCAAACACTGTTTGTAAATACTCATGTCTGATATTGCCTTAAATTTCTTTAAAAGTTGAACTTTGTAAGTTCAAGATTTGTGTCTTTCTTGTTGGTTTTAAACATGCCTGTTTTATCTTAAATGGACATTTCTACTTTTTCTAATGTGACCCAAAAAATTGTTATACAACAAACATGTTGGTTTGTTTTAAAAACCTTTTACAAATGCACATGTGATTGTGCTGGTATTAAAAAGATTTATAATCAAGAATGTGTGGATTATTGTTTCAATGCTCCAAAACTTTTGTTGTGCTCTAATTGGTGTTTACTGTGACAATGGGGGTTAGTTCCTAAGGGAAAATACACTTTGCACTACAAGTGCAGTTTCAACTGCACTTGTAGTGCAAAGTGTCTTTGCCTTTAGTAAATAACACCCAACATTGCTTTTTAATGTTACACAATCACGCCATTTTCAGGACTCACCACATTTCTGTCAGGGTCAGTTAAAAGAAACGCAAGCACTAAATGTCACCAAAGATTTTAGTAGTTAAAATGATTTTTTTATTTGAAATATGTCTTAGACATTGTCTGGCATATTGATGGCCCCCCTACCTACAAAGTATTCAAGGTATCTAAGACGGACCTCACGGCACTCAGGGGGGGCAAGCCAGGACGGCCACTTTCAAGCGCCGTCAGGTTTGGTTCGTTAGGAATTCCAGCCTCAGGCCCAACTGAGCCAGCATAGTTGGCAGAATTTTGCCGTAAAAAGTTGTGTAGAACACAGCACGCCAGGATGATATGATTCAGTTTGTACTCCGCCATGTGTATGGGTGTAAGAAATAGGCGGAACCGGCTGGTCATGATCCCAAATGTGTTCTCCACCACTCTTCTGGCTCTGGCCAGCCGGTAATTAAAAACCCTCTGGTCCGGGGTGAGGGTCCTCATCGTCAAGAAAAAAAAATTAATCATTTTGCACATAAACAGGGAAAGCAGATTAGACACAAACATTCTTGCCCAACATCAGTATAACATTTATTTTAGGGAGTTTTGAAAGACCAAGGTATAAGGTCCACCTATCAGATCCCCCCCTCTCATGGGCCATTTCTAATATTATAGGGGGGGGAGCTCTTGGACAGGTAACCCTCTCCACTTCACTGAGAGATAAATGCCTAAATAATGGGTATTACTTTGGCCAGCCCCTCCTTAGTTATACTATTGACAGACCACTGGACAGGTAAGAAGTGTCATAATACAAAGATATAAATACACATTGTACACATTTGAGCACATTTGGAAATTCTGCTATTACCTATCAAGATAATAATAGGATACAAAAACTTTAAACAATACCATTTGAAAGTATTCAGGCAGGCCCTTGCACTACATGCTTTGGGGAATTCATCCATAAATCTGACCACAAAAGAGATGGGTATAGTGTGTATGGGCTTGGCAAAGTCAGCAGATAGATGATTGAGGATAGATAGAGAATTGGTATCAGCTGACTTAGCAGTTGGGGGAGGGAGGGTTCCAAATGATTTAGGGACCCCCCCAAAAAAAACCTCTGGCACTCTGCCTGAATTAAAAGCACACATCACATTTGTAAACATTTTAGGGGGTATTTAGGGTAAAGCACTACTATGGAGCTGATAAAATACATTGTTAAGTGACTACATGAGGTGAATATAGGGCCAGGAGAGCATGCTGGGGAGGTAAGTGAAGGCAAATATGTATTAAGGACAAAAAAAATTATTACATAAAAATCCAGCATGCATGAGGACAAAGGGGACATTCGCAGCATATTACAATCATGGTAATCAGGGAATGAGGAAAGAAATACAATATATTATCAAACATTAAATACAATAAAATGTGATATTAAAGGATAAAAATCTTACCTTAATATACTCCTTCTGCAGGACCTGGATGATGGCAGAACAGGTCTCTGGGATAATGATCCCCGGAGCCTGGGGGGAGATGCCTGTCGAGAACTTGAGGTCCTGCAGGCTTCTCCCCGTCGCCAAGTACCGCAGGGTGGCGACGGGGAGAAGTTGCCACCCTGCGGCTTGCCTCATGCAGGTATCCTGCCTGCTAATATAAGGGGTCAGCAAAGCCAACAAACGGTGAAATACGGGGCCCGTCATCCGGAGAAAGTTCCTGAAATCCTCAGGATTATTCTCACGGATCTCACGGAGCAAAGGCATATGACAGAAATGGTCACGCTGAAGCAACCAATTCTTGGTTCATGAACTTCTCCCCACCCTGTTCATGGACTGGGCTTGTGTCAAGGTAAGCACCCCAACACCAAGCCCCCGCACAGCACGAACTCTACCAGGAGTACGTATACGCAACATGGCTAGAAAACAGTCGGCTGCTCAGAACAAAGTAACAGAATGCACTGAAAAACAGCAAGGCCTGTGAAGAGCAACCTGAAAAACAGCAACGAGCGGACAAGATCGCACAGAAAACTCCAATACGAACTGACTGAACGCACTGAAGAGCAGATACAAACCCACAAGCACAAACTGAACAGCAGAAAGTGATCTGAAAACCACAAGTCTGAAAAAGTGTGAATCATCTCTCAGCAAACTTTTACTAACACGAGATTAGCAAAAGGAGCCCAAAGGGTGCAGCGATTGGTTCGGACCTGCCCTTTTCTAGTCTCGTCGTACGTGGTGTACGTGACCGCGTTCTTGGCGATCGGAAATTCCGACAACTTTGTGCGACAGTGTGTATGCAAAACAAGTTTGAGCCAACATCCGTCGGAAAAAATCCATGGATTTTGTTGTCGGAATGTCCGATCAATGTCCGATCGTGTGTACGGGGCAATACTCTTAATAATTAAGACCACACCAAAGTTGGAGTAACAAAAAAGGCCGTAGCAGCCTACTTTATTTAAACAAATATATATCTTCAAATTAAAGCGGGATTCCGGCCAGGAAATATTTTTTTAAAGTCAGCAGCTACAAACACTGTAGCTGCTGACACTGTAAATAAGTACACTTACCTGTCCTGGGTGCCCGCGATGTCGGCCGCCAGAGGCAGACCCGTCCCTTGGCTCTCAGGTCTCGGCACCGCCATCCTAACTAAGGGAAACAGGCAGTGTAGCCTTGCAGCTTCACTGCCAGTTTCCTGCTACGCACGCGCGAGTGGCGCGGTGCTCTGTGAATGGCCCCGTGGTTTTCTGGGAACACACACAGTTCCCAGAAGGCATCGGGGCCGCTCACCGAGGAGCAGGACACGCCGCGGAATAGGAAGAGGCAGATTAGGAAGACTGCCTAGCAACAAGGGTTCAGGTAAGTTTAACTTTTTTTTTTTTTTCAAATTTTTTTTTTAAATCTTTTTAGGATTTTTCATGCTATTTTTTATTTTAGGGTGGCCCTCCACTTTAACATAAAACATATCAGCAAAAAACATCTGTTATTCAACCCATAAATCTATCTAGCGTTGGTCTGAGCAGGAACTTCGTAACATCTGTGGCCATAACAATATTACACTGCAGTCCCTATCAAGTGTATTAAATAGGCCTCAAGCCGACAGGCTGGCTCAGAGACTACCAATGACCGCAGTGCCCCCATTATCACTTCTCGGCTAACCTCCGTTACCCGGGAACCACCATCAGGACCCATACCAATAATAGATCCCGAACTCTTACTTTTGCCATCTTCCTTCCCTTGCACAGACCAACGCCCGCCACCGCAACCCAAATGTAATCACCTTACCCTTGGGTGCCCCTCCACACCCGAAGTGCTCTCTGAATTCCGTCCTGTAAGCCTAACGCCCACAAATCTATGCCCACATCATTCAGATGCACCCCATTGCTCCTCAAATATCTCCAAGTCTCAAACTCCATTTCCAGGTGCCTAATAGCCAACCCCCATTCCGCACCACAAACTTGCTCACCTCCCTATTTATCTTCTTCCGGGCCCTGTTAACACCCTCCACCGACCTGGCCATTCTGCATGTTGTACGAGCTACCATGTCCGACCAAACAATGACCATCTTAAGAAATTCCTCCATTAAACGCCACACATCAAACTTGATGTCTCGCGTGATGTCCACCATTGATCTGATTCCCAAATCATTGCCACCTACGTGCACAACTAATACGTCAGGCGGCCTGTCTCTTTGCTTATAACAATGCCCTTCCGAAACCAACCTACCCCACAACATACCTGGGATCCCCAACCACCTGATACAGGCCTCCCACCTATCAAAACCCAACTGCCTGCCCTCATATCGAACGTCCCCCCTCCGGGCCCCCCAACACACGTAGGAATGGCCCATTATTCAGACCAGTCCAGCCACCGAACCTGAAATTAGAAGAAAACAAAAACACCATACTATAACCACTATTATTCAACACCAACTTGATAAACTGAAGATTTCTACCCCACCTCTCCACTACAACCCCACCACCAGATGGGGCCAAACATAGGACTGGAACCTGCTAGATTCCCATCGCCCAATCCGTTTTACTGCCTCCACATCCATCCCATTTCTGGCTGCCTCTGTAGCTGCCCCTATCCTAAATGAATGGGACGAAAATTCCTTATCCTCCAACGACAAACACCCATAGGCATTTCTTAAAAACTGCCACAAACTGAAACCGAGATAAAGGGTTTCCATCTAAATGCACCAAAAAGGGGCCCTGTACCACCGAACGAACCACCAAAAATTCCCTAAATGCCCCTACCGGGCACAGAGGCGATCCCGGAACTGGATACACCTGTACCAACCTACCTTTTCCCACTTGATCCGTCTTAGACCTCCGTAAAAACAACGTTAACCCTTCGTCTCCACATATCACCTCCTGACACCCCAGTCCCCCTTGCAATTTCTTTGATGGACTAACCAATTCCCCTATCCTAAACACCCCAAAAAACGCCAACAAAAAAGCCACTTTAAACAAAGTAACTTTGTATGCCGATGAACACACACCACCAAGCTGTGCTACAATACCCAGAATAATCTCAAAGGTTACTGGTCTCCTGGAATCCTGCCTGACCACCGACCGCCGATAACCTTTTATCGCCTGCCGGACCCAGAAATCTTTAGTGAAATCGGGTTGCCCTTGTAACTTGAAAAGGAAAACCAAACCAGCTAACTTCGCATTTACAAATGACGCGTACACACTCTCTTCCATTTTTCTGGCAATATAGTACAGCAAAAGTAGCCGCACCTCCTGTCCAGTCGGCTCTTCGCCCACCCCTTGAACAAACGCCCGCCACTCCCGCCATACCTTTGTGTATGCTGCCCATATAACCCCACTTACCGACTTATTTATCGATCCTGCGACGAGGCCAATGCTATCCCCCACAGCCACTCGGGCCAAGGTACCCCCTGCTGCTCTGCATCCGGTGCCAACTCTCGGAACCTGTCCCACTGGAAGCGAGATAACGTATCAGCTATAACATTTTCCACGCCTGTTAAGTGGACAGCATGCATGAAAACATTCAGTTGCAAACATCGCAAAACGAAATGCTGCAGCAACCTAATAACCAGCGGAGATGACGCCGTAATTTACATAGGTTGGACTTGATGGACTTGTGTCTTTTTTCAACCTCACCTACTATGTAACTATGTAATTCTATTGATTACCTGCACCACTCCCATATTGTCCCCATGGAAATGCACCTTCAGATCCCTGAACGATGCTCCCCACACTTCCACCGCCAGCACCACTGGAAACAATTCCAGCAGCACTAGATTCTTTGTGAATCCCGCCTCTATCCATGACTGTGGCCAAGGACCTGTGCTCCAATGTCCCTGGAAAAAACCTGTGGACCCCGCGGCATCCGTGAACAGTTCCAGGTCAAAATTGCTGACTGGTCCTGACATCCAAATTGCCTGTCCGTTAAATGATTCCAAAAAGGTATGCCATACCTTCAAGTCCTCCCTGTGAATTTTGACTAATCGTAAGAAGTGTCTTGGTGACTTGATTCCACTCGTGCTGGCCGCCAGCCGGCGTCAGAACACCCTCCCCATCGGTAAAATGCGGCACGCAAAGTTAAGCTTACCCAACACGGATTGCAATATTCGCAGCTGCACCTTACGCAAACCAATCAACCCTGCAATTTCCTTTTTTAAATCCGCTAACTTATCTTCCAGCAACCTGCATTCCATTGCATCCGAATCCAGGACAATGCCCAAGAACATGATGACCATGCAAGGTCCCTCCATCTTTTCAGCTGCCAAGGGAATGCCGAACATGTCTGCGATGTGCTCCAATGTGGCCAGAAGCACAGCGCAGATTCTGGAAGAAGAAGGGCCTATGCAAAGGAAATCGTCCTGGTAATGAATTATTGAATTCACACCCGACACATCTCGTAGTAGTGGTAAATGAGCCTAATTTTGTTGGGTTCCTTTTTTGGCACTACCCCCAGTGGTGACACAACCAAATCGGCAAAAGGCACCGCTGGAAAAGGACCCCCCATTCTCCCCAATGCAACCTCCTTTCTTAGTTTCTCTGAAACCACCTCCGGATGTTGCAACGCAGACCATAAATTGGGGGACATATGGGGAATAACAGCTAACGTACAGGTGATCCTAAAACCTACCGTGAAATCCTCCTCTAACAATTGTGCCACTTTTTTGTCCGGATGCCTACCGAGAAACGGCTGCATCCTTTCCACCATCACTGGGGTCCTCCCTCTTGTTTCCAGCCTTCCCAGAACGGCCCTTTCCTTGTTTGAAACATCTGGACGCTGGATGAGATCCACTGCACCCCGAACACTCGTGCTTGTACTTACATGTAGCGCCAAACTTGCAGGTCCCTGTATTGTATTGCCAATAAACCCCTTTTTTGTTTCCGGCTGAATGTCCCTGGGCCGAAGGTCCACCAGCCCCTCCTTGAAAAAACTGGTTAGGTGCCCCCGCGCAGTCGTCATCAGGCGCATCCACAAGCTGATGTCTTTGTGGTCCCAATGCAGCGCCGGACGTACAGCTCTCCTTTGACGGAACTGTTCGTCATACCTCAGCCACGCTGTACCACCATAAACTCTATAAGCCTCCCCTATCGAATCCTGGTAGCAAAAAAGCGCCGGGTGCTTCTCCCCGATTACACTTGCCATGATGGCAAACACCTGCAACAAGTTAGCAAATGTTCCTCCTCTTCTCCTCATCTTCCTTCTTAGAATTGTCCGGTTTTACCCTATCCAGATTGAACTTTTCCAATGGCAGCAGCGAAAAAATCTCCACATACTCACCCTTCCACAGTTTTTCTCGAACCTCCTGCTTCATGTGAGCTCCTAACAGCCCTTCATAGCAAACATAGAGCTCACATTTGGCTGCATCATCTAGCCTGAGTATGTCCTGCCTCCCTGCAGCCTCTCCTGACACCGCTGCCTTGTACGTCCCCTGCGGAACACCACTCGCCGTTGACTCCAAGGTGGGCAAAGTAACCGTGGCCGTAACTGCCGGCGCCACTGCACCTCCCCCTGCCATACCGACTTCCCCGGTACCCCATGCTGGCGGGACCCAAGCTGGCGCCGGGCCAGCGGAGGCCCTTTCTGCAGTTTCAAACTTCTGCACCAGCTCCTTTATGCCTGCCAAAAAGCCCAATAAACCAGAAGCCCCCCCGGCTGCCTCCGCTACACCCGCACTGGTTACCATAACAACCGATGTACCCCCTGGCCCTGAAACACTAGGCAGTCCCAAATCATTTACAAGTAAAAGGTGACTTACCGGGCTGCACAGGCGTTGCCCCATCGTCCGACCTTCTGCTCTCCCCTGCAGCTGCTCTCCTGGAAAGGGGGGCAGCCTCCTCTTCCGACCCAGACAATTCAGCTTGCAAACTCTGACCCGCTTCTTCCTCCTCTTCTGAAGAAAGCCCGCCAGACCTGGTCACCGTGGCTGTCGCTGGAGCTGTAGACATCCGCCCCCGCCTCCGCACAGCAAACCCTCTTGCTGACTTTTGGACTGCCTTGCCAGGACCGGTGTGGGATACCTCAGTCCTGCAGGCTTCCGCTCTCCCTGGTGCCATCCCAGGCCGTCCACGATCGATCCTCCTCAGATCCCCTACCGAGGCATTGGAAGGCCCGAGGACCCCTACATGAGCTCTTCTATGCATGATACCAGTGTCCCCTGACGTCATCCTGGGGGCGGGGCTCACGCTCTCTGCATCTCCTCGCCTAGTAGGCCACGCCTAACCGGACTCCTGCTGTCTTCTCCCGCCGCACGTTTTGCTGGTGGGCCCGCCGGGAGTCCCGTCATGTGACTACCCGACTGCCGCTGTGATACTGCCTGATGCTCCGGGAAGAACCGCTCCGGCGGCCGTGACCTGCACGCTCGGGTGCCGCTCCTACCGCCCCCACTTGCCTTAGTCTCTGGGCGCTGCAAAGCCGACCCTAAAGTGTCCTGGAGCCATGCTGCACCCCGCACCGCTGCTTCTTCCTGTAGCTGAGCCAGTAAACGCTCTACCTCCGACATACTGCTGCACTAGAAACTTTCCCCCACACTCTGGTGATCCCTCCCAAGGCGGGATCTCCATTTAAGCCCCCATCTAGCCTCTCCCCCTCGGCTACATAATACCACCCCTCTCTTCTATTACACTCACTGCTCCCACCGTCATGTACGCCCTGCACTTATGCATTTTATGCTGTTGCTCCGGGCTTTCTTTCACAGCCTGCACTACCTTTGGCCACCACTAGAGGGAGACTCCACTCCAATCCAGCTAGCTGACCACACACAGGCAGATATGAATCTTACATACAATCTGGTGCACTCTAAGGATTGGGGAGCAGTCTAGCAATTACTACACACTTTTAGGGTTCCTCCAGCTATCCTGCAAGCTTGAACCCCAGTGTTAATCACTCTTCCCACTCGTCCCCACACCAGACACACAATAAACGATAGCCTGCCACCACCCAACAGTTTGTCCGCAGACTGGTCTGCTGAGCCACCACACACACAGATTTCTATCTGGAAGATCTGTTAGCTTACAATCTGCATGCAATCTAACAGCACGCAGTGTAATTGCATACCGATTGGCACATAACTTATACCGAATACTTAGGCACTAAAATACAACAACCTCTCCAGAGATATGAGTCCTAGCTTAGTACACAGAAGTCACTTATTAATTTTATCATTTAATATCCCGAAAGTGGGCAGTGCATAAAAGATATACAAAGAAAAAGGAGTTACTAAAAAAGATACAAAAAATACAGAAAGACACACAATTTGGCAATTTGCTATGAAAAAAAGGGTTAAAAACAGAAATAAACTTTACCGAAGTCTATCATCTTGTAGAAGCATACTGGAACATGTGGGAACTCCCCAGTTTCGAACTGGCTTTGTGGAAGAACGATTTCCATATCTCAGGCTACCAAATTTATTGAAATATGGATGTGGGCTGGAGTTTAGCCCTTGGCCAATCAACCCCAGGGGGTGTTCCTGTCTCAACCCACAGGATGTTTTGTGTTCTGAAATTACCAGAGTCGAATTGGCCCAGAACGGCGCTGATTGCTGGGTCATGGATAAGATTTCCGATACCAGCGCATCAGTCTGATCGCGACAGTACCAATCACTGCCTGCCTGCCGCAATCAGGTGCCATATAACGAATTTGTGTGGTTCTCTAGGATTCCACACATGCTAAAAATACAGAGTTACATGTACACGTAACCCATCACGTGTACGATCAAAAGGAATTATTTTCATCTCTCTGCCGCTAATATTTTAGCTTTTATGAAAGATAAAATAGGTTCCTTAGATCTGTTGATATTAATCAAAGTTTGCAGACCGGGCCTTGTGAATGCCCCATGCAGATCCGTGTAGCCAAAATGACTAGCAGTTTTCTTTGAAGCCTCAGGAAGGTGGCAATTTATGTTTACTCTAATGGGAACTTTATTGGCATCTAGGTGTCACTTTGATCCTAGAAAACTGGCTCTGTCCTTTTCAAATGCTAATGAAAGAACATACGTGCATGACTGACATAGAATACTATATTTTTAATAACCCAGAATTAAACTATATCTACAATTACACTACTTCTCCAGATCACATCACATCTCGCTAAGGCAAAACTATCCCACGCTTACATTTTTGTTACAGGTGGTCATAAAGCTATGGCTGATCAGTGTATGCTTTTCAACTGCTGGTTTGCTTGCAGTTGCACTTTATAAAAAAGCTAATGTATTGCTTCCTAATTTATGGGCTAGAATGTGGATCTCTCCATTGAAATTACCTTAATTTAAAAAAAAAAAAATTGTAGTTAAATATAAGCAGTACTATGCGTGGGGAAAATGCTGTTTATATCAGCAATACCCCTGAATATCTAATACATGCTAAATCCCTGACAGATACAGTTGCAGTGAGTCCTAAAGTGACAGCCAAGCACCTCCTGGCACTTGTGGAAATTTTCAAGGCTGTATTTCAATGAAGCTTACTCCTTGGACACTGCTTCTGCTCACATTACAAAAAATTCCTTAATGGCTCATAATGCTATTAAACTCATTTGATATAAAAATATATTCTACATGGGATGGAATGGGGATTTCCATACAGGCAGTTCCCGAGTTACGAACGGATTAGGGACTGCCTGTTTGCTCTTAAGTCGGATTTGTTCGTAAATCGGAAGCACATGCGCAGAACGGCAAAGACGTTGTTTTCCGATGTTTTCTGATATTTTCCGCTGTTTTCCAACATCGTTTTCCAATGTTTACCGCTGTTTTCCAACGTCGCTTTCTGATGTTTTCCGATGTGTCCCCTGATGCCGCCGCCGCCGCCTCCTGTACTATTTTTTTCTTTTGAATGGCTTTGTGCTGAGGTTCTTTCCTGGTCGCCACAATGCAGTAAAACATGTTTTCAGAAAGTGGCTAAGGTCTTATGCACCTCTTCACTCTCCTCCTTGCCAAAGGAGTACCATGAGTTTAGCGATGTCCTTGACAAACGTCAATCAGGTAGTTTACCTGCACACCGGTGATATGATTGCTAAATTGACCTTCAACCTTGTGCCCCCTCATGTCCGGGTTTACCCTTTGTCTGTCTTGAAGGATAAAGCCATGGAGAAGTATGTTGCCGACACACTTTCTTGAGGGTTTATCCGCAAATCCTCGCCTCCTGCTGGTGCTGGCTTCTTCTTTGTGAAAAAGAAGAGTGGTGAACTGAGACCTTGTATCGATTATGGAGGTCTCAATCGCTTCACGATTAAGAATGCTTATCCGATTCCGTTGATTACAGAATTATTTGACCGCCTGAAAGGAGCAATGGTTTTCATGAAGCTCGATCTCAGAGGGGCATACAATTGCGTGAGTATCAAGGAGGGCAACAAATGGAAAACTACATTTTTTTTTTTTTTTTTTTTAATTCAATACTTTTTATTCATCTTCATACAAAATACATCACATCTCATATTAAACAATGTACATAAAACCTCATAATAACACAATCATCTACTTCACTACAAGATGTATATGTCCACCCTACCAGGTATATTCTGCTGACTTTCTTCCCTTTTATACCCCCCTTTACACAGAACTATAAGCCTGGTGGTAAGCCCACTCTATATCTTAGTTACCTGCATGCACATCTCTACTTTAAACTTGGATCTTCCCTATCCTCTTTTTTCCCCTATACTCTATCTAAGATGTTCTACCTTCTCAATCCATGGAGTCCAGATTTTTTAAAATTCCTTTATATTCCCTCCTCTAGCATAAACTGTCTTTTCCTTCCCTATTGTTTCAGAGACCGTTCTAACCCAATCCTCTACTGAAGGCGGTTTCTCTGCTTGCCATCTCCTAGCTATTTCCTTTCTTGCCTGATAAAGGCATCTTCGCACCGCTTTACTCTTAGCCTTTCCATTACCCAAATTTCCCACTGCCCCCAAAACACATAATTTCGGGTCTATATTTAGCTTTAGATCGAAAACCTTATTTATATTCTCCACTACTTCCGTCCAATAGCGAAATAGCTTGGGGCATTTCCATATCATATGTATCATATCTCCTGTATTTTGACATCTGGGACAATCAGCGTTTACCCTTCTCCCATACTTGAATAGTTTTTTAGGGGTATAATATGCCCTATGCAGGAGCAATAGATGTGAGAATTTCTGGGCCGGTGAGACTGACACCTGGTGACCCCCCTCCAGAATCTCTTTCCATTGAGTATCCGGTATTGTCCCCAGGTCCCTTTCCCATTCCCTTCTACACTTAAGTTTATCTGGACCTTCCCTACTGTTTTTACATATGTGTTGGTAGAGTTCTGTTATTAGGCCCCTTGCTCCCTCAGTACTCTCTATCTTTTGGGAAATGGGAGATTGGCACCAGTTCGGGCCTTGTTCTCCAAATTGGGCCTGCAGTGCGTGCTTGATCTGTACATAGTTAAAGTATGACTGATTCGGAATACCAAATTCCTCCTTTAAAGCAGCAAAGGTCTTTAACATATTACCGTTATATAGTTGCTCTAATTTTACTATCCCCTTTAATTCCCAAGTCTTAATTTTACCTATTTGTAATAGTTCCTGATAGTTCTTATTATTCCATAAAGGGCTGTACCTCGCTTCCCCCTCCATCCCTTTCATGCCCTTAATAAAGTTCCACACTTTTAACATTAGTTTAACCGTAGGGGTCCTATAAGTAAACGAGTTTGCCTCTAATACCTCCAAAATCCGCCTATGAGGTGCTCCAACAATCATTATTTCCATGTTGTTATTACCCCCATAACTACTACCTGATCTCAGATGTTGTAATTGGGCTGCCAGGAAATAGTTTCGAGGATGCGGAACCGCCATACCCCCCTCACATGTCGCTAACTGTAGTATCTGTAGGCTTACCCTAGAGTGCCCCCCCTTCCATATCAACCCTCTAAACAGCATATCTATTTTTTTAAACCACTTTCCAAAGATCCATACTGGTGAATTTTGCAAAATATACAATAGCTGAGGCAACCATAGCATTTTTAACAGGTTGCACCTACCAGCTACCGACAGTGGAAGTCTCCTCCATATATCAGTCTTTTTCCTAAATTTCTCCAACAGTGGGACCAAGTTATTATTTAGGAAATTACCCGGTTCTTTAGTTATGTGAATGCCTAGATATTTTGTTTTTTCCACAATTTTTAGTGCGGTTTCCTCCAAAAGAGTGCCTTGCTTAATCGGGTCTATTGGCAATATCACCGACTTCTCCCAGTTTATAGAAAGGCCCGAGATCCCCCCAAACTCTGCAAAGATACCCATCACCTGACCAAGTGATCCTTCTGTATCTCCTAAGAAGATAAGTACATCATCCGCATATAATGCGATCCTCTCCTCCCCAGAACTTCTCCGGAATCCTTCCATACTCCTGTTTTGCCTTATAGCGGCAGCCACTGGTTCCATTGCTAAAGCAAAGATCAGAGGCGACAAGGGGCACCCCTGTCTGGTGCCTCTCTCCAAGCAAAACTCGCTTGAGAGTACATTATTACTTCTGACCCTTGCTTTAGGTTTATTGTATAGAATTTTTACCCACTTACTAAATGAGGGACCAAACCCATATACCTGCAATATATGCCATATAAATCCCCATTCCAGGCTGTCAAATGCCTTTACTACATCTAGCATCAGGACAGCTCTGGTGCCCGAGTTTTCTATTGGGGTTTGTACATTAAAAAAAAAACGCCTTATATTTTCACTTGTTGATCTCCGGGGGATAAACCCAGTTTGATCCGGGTGGATCAACCTATGTATTATCCTTTGAAGCCTGCTAGCCAGAATCTTTGCCAAGATTTTTGCATCCGAGCATAATAAAGAGATCGGTCTATAAGAAGCAGGTTCCAAGGGGTCCTTCCCTTCTTTAGGTAATATTATTATTATAGCCTCAGTCATTGACACAGGTAGTTTCCCCTCCTGATACGCCCATTCAAATACCCTTAAGAGTTCCGGTAACAATATCTCCCCATACTTCTTGTAGATCTCCGCTGGGAGGCCATCTGGCCCAGGGGATTGCTTATTGGCCAGTGCCTTTACTGCTATACCAATCTCTTCTAAAGTAATCGGGGCCTCCAATGCCTCAATCTCCAACCCTGAGAGGGAGGGCAACTTTATTTTCCTAAAAAAGCCATCCATATCCGCCCCCTCCGCTGAGCCCCGGGTACTATATAATTCCTCATAATATATTTTAAATGTTTCATTAATTTTATTTGGATGAGATGTAATCACACCATCTTTGGTTCTAATAGCGGGGATCGTCGGGGGGGGAGAATCTGATTTTACAATATGGGCCAGTATCTTCCCCACTTTCTCCCCTTCTCCAAATAACATTTGATTTTGAAATAGCCTCTTGTTTTCGGATTTCCTAGTCATTACCTCCTTATATTTTAACTGTTTCTCCTCCCATCTCTGATGTCTATCCGGGGTTGGTTCTCTCACAAGTTCCCTCTCTGCCGCTCGAAGCTCCCCCCTGGCCTTCTCTTCCCCTGCCATTGAGGCTTTTTTTGACCAGGATACTTGCTGGATCAACAGACCCCGCAAGTATGCCTTCAGGGCATCCCACACTACCCCTCTTACTGTGGTGTCCTCATTTACACTTATAAACTCCCTCAGCCTAGTTATAATTTTATTTGGGTCCGCAAATATCTCAAGCCAGATTGGATTTAGCTTCCACATACCACGTTGTCTATTTAATCCAGTAACCATCCTGGCGGTCACTAATGAGTGGTCTGATACCCCCCTAGGTTGATACGTAATGTCTCTGACTATATGTGCGGCCATATCATTACCTAATACAAAATCAATTCTTGAGAGAGAGGAGTACGTACCTGAATAACATGAGAACTGTTGCACCCCTGGATTGCACATTCTCCAGAGGTCCAACAACCCTGCCTCTTTAAGAAACTGGTCCATTTGGATCCCATATAAACCCTGCCCCTTTTTTCCTGGGGGAAATCTATCTATTTCTTTATTTATTGCGACATTAAAATCCCCTACAGCAATAACAGGTATATTCGGTTTATCCACCATGAACTCCAACAAAGAATATAGAACGTCTAGTTTAAAAGGTGGAGGATTATAAATATTCGCTAATACGCATTCCTGATTCCCTATTATACAGTGCAGGAAAACATACCTCCCCCCCACATCTATATTGCACTGCCTGCAGGAGAACACAACCTCTTTCCCAATTAACACTGCCACCCCCCTTGAATAAGAGGTGTGTACCGCATGAAATTGGTGCCAATATTTTCTATTTCTTATGTGATTTTTCGTGTCCCGTGTCAAATGCGTCTCCTGTAGACAAGCAATATCCACTTTAAATGTATCTAATATATCAAATACCAATGCTCTCTTAGAGGTAGTGCCCATCCCCCTGACATTCCATGAGCCTATCTTTAGTCCCATTTACTAACCTGAAGTAAAGTTAACACCACAACAGGAAAAGAAGGACAGATATCGTCTAAGGGTACCCCCTCTCTGGATCTCCACTGGTCCTATTATTCTTTTGAAGCTTCCTATTATTTACATATTTTAATACAATCCTGCTCCATTTCTTCCCATACCACATTTACCCAGGTGTTGGAATTTATATCGTGTTTACAAAATAATAACTCTGTGTTTTGCCATAACACCCAAAACCTACTTTTCATATCGTGTAACATCCAGTGCAAAACCTGCATATCATTTGTCTCACTACAAACCTTCAAGTTATCCCTATATTTATCCCTATTTTTATCTGTGTCTTCTGTGTTTTTCTATATTTCAATGTGTCATAAGTTCTTTTTACACTTAACGTGCGGCTTACTACCTTATATTGTGTTTTACTATATCCATACTTATTCCCCCCACCCCCCTCTCTCCCCCTCCCCAATTTCCCCACCCCCCTTTCCCCCCATCCTTCCCATACCACTCTAGGTTACCCCTAGGGGCTTTTTTAATGGCCAGCCCATATCCACCTACCTTACCGTACCACATACTACCCCCACCCTTACCACCCCACCCCTCCCCCCACCTCCCTCCCCCCCCCCTATACACAAAAAAAAAAAATTAACACCATTCCCCATCTCATATCCATTTACAACACTCACTACAATCCTGCTCCTTTAAGTGAACAAATATATTATTAAAACAAAATTAGCCTTAAGCCCTGTTTGTGTCTACTAATTCCCCCATAATTACTCCACTATTTCCTGGGTAACAGATCCTTCTTATCCTCTAGCTAAGCTAGCGCACTGTCAGGGGTCTCAAAAACCTGACTTCCCCCCAGTGCGGTTATCCGTAACTTAGCTGGGTAGAGGAGGGCATATGTAACATTGAATTTCTGGAGGCTACGTTTAACCCCCAGGAATCCAGCTCTACGCCTCTATAGGTCCGGGGAGAAATCTGAAAATATTGATATCCTGGCATCTTTATATAGGACCTTCCCCAATTCTCGGGCTTTACGCAGGAGAGTTACTTTGTCCTTGTAATTTAGGAACTTCACTATGAATGGTCTTGGGGGGTTTCCAGGAGGGGGGGGTCTAACCGGGACTCTATGTGCTCTTTCTATTGAAAATTGTTGGGAGAATATCTCACCCCCAAACACCCCCACCAACCAGTTCTCCAGGAAAACAATCGGATCTGGACCTTCACTCCCCTCCGGGACCCCCACCACCCTCACGTTGTCCCTGCGAAGTCTATTTTCCATCTCATCAAACTTCCCCACCAACTTGTCGCACTTTTCTCTCCAGCTCTTCACTTCTTGTTTCAGAGGGAATAACTCGTCCTCTATCAGGCTTATTCTATTTTCTGCTTCCATCACCCTTTCTGCGGTTTTCTTAAGATCGTTTCGCACTAAAGACAGCTCCTCTTTGATATCCTTCATTTGAACTCCAAGCTCCCCCAGCGACTGCTTACATACATTTATTGCCAGAAGGATGTCCTTTAGGGAGGGCTCACCTTCTGCCTTACATTCTGAGGAGGCTGAGGCCTCCATTTCTTTACTAGAGACACCTGCGCTTTTTGTAGAGGGAGTTTTTGTACTAGCCATAGCAGTGTCCAGGCTCGACTGTCCCTGACTCCTCCTGTCCACTGCCGCCTTGTTCTGTGCTAGATGCCCCCCTTTGTTTGGGGTATGCTCCGCTGCGAGAACCATTTTCTCTAATTTGGCGGAAGCTGCAACCGCCCCTGCCGTTGCCCCTACCACAATAGGGTGGAGGCTTTTTTCCTTCTCTTTAGCTGACCGTAGAGACTGGGTACCCATATTGTCCTGGTTGGGGTGCTCTTCTCCCTTCCTTCTTCCTGACATATTGGTTCTCACCTTGTAAGTTTATACTTTGTTCCACCTGCACAACCCATATCACAGTGTCACTGTAGCAGTATAGCAATATACTTTATTTCTTTACTCAAAGGAAGGCTTATCCACACAGTAACTGATCCAGTAACTCAGCCCCTATTTCAGTATTTCAATATTTCAATACACTGCAGTCCTTGCTATATATTCATAATGAAAATACAGGTGGCACCAGACTCTGTCACAGAGGGTTAACAGAGGGTTAAGAGAGTTAATACAATACCTCCCTTCACACAGCAGAGGATACTTCCAGCCCAGTTTTATGAGGATGCACAGGACAAGGATTGCTTTTATGATCTTCACAGCTGTTCACCACACCGCTATTTTCAGCTGCCAGACTGTCTCTAATTACACCGCTCCAGCCAACACACCAAATTCCTGCTCAATCTTTTCACAGCACGGCTAGCACATTAGCTGCTGTGTGCACTGAAAGTCCCGCCTCTACCAAACACTGACAGACTCTGACCTTCGGCGTTCACACACACCCGCAGCCGAGCCACGCTCCCCCTCGTCTGGCTTCCGTCATGCACGGAGTATCCACTCCTCCACCTGCTTCTGATCCCACACACGCCCCCAGACAGGGAAGCACAGCACCGGCCGCTAACGCACAGGGGATATCAGTCTCATAAGTGACACAGCAGGGGGGCCATAGACAAGCACCAGCACATCTCCACAGGCTGACTAGGCTAACCACAGGACCGTATCTAGAAGCAGGATGGACGCACACTCTCACTCCTCAGCTCTCACTTCCATCTGCTGGAAAACTACATTTAATACCAGGACAGGACATTATGAATACCTCGTAATGCCTTTTGGTCTTTGCAACACTCCTACAGTTTTTCAGGAATTCATCAAAGATGTCCTCCGAGATATGTTTCAGCAATGTGTGGTAGTTTATCTCGACGATATCCGCATACATTATAAATCCCTAGAGAGCCACCACACAGATGTCTCCCTTGTGCTACAAAGGCTGAGAGATAATAACCTGTATTGTAAGTTGGAGAAGTGCGAGTTCCATCATGAACAGGTTAAATTTCTGGGTTATGTCATTTCTACTGCCGGTTTTTCGATGGACCCAGAGAAACTATCTGCAGTTCTACAGTGGCCTTCGACCCATAGGTCTATGCCGCTACAACGTTTTCTTGGCTTTGCCAATTATTATCGGAAATTTATTCGAACTTCTATTCTCTTGTCAAAACCCTGACTGATATGACCAGAAAGGACGGCAACTCACAGAATTGGTCTCTGGATTCCATTAAAGCCTTTGAGTTTCTCAAGGCTGCCTTTGTTTCAGCTTCTGTGCTCGCACATCCTGATCCTACGTTAGATTCTTGAGGTTGATGCTGGAGTAGGCGCCCTTCTGTCTCAGTGTCCCACCTCTGAGAGCGCTATGCATCCTTGTGGCTACTTTTCTAAGAAATTGTCTCTTGCAGAGTGCAATTACGAGATTGGGGACAGAGAATTATTAGCTATCATTTTAGCTCTTAAAGAATGGAGGCATTTCCTCGAAGGTACCACCATGCAGGTCCTCATTTTGACTGATCATAAGAATCTCACATTCTTGTCTAAGGCAAAACACTTATCTCTCAGCAGGGCGCAATGGGCTCTTTTTCTGTAAAGGTTCAATTACATAGTCTCATTCATATATATATCAAAAAAGTCGCGCTAAAAATTAGAGGTAAAAAACTTCATAAAGATATGAAGGTGAATAGTGATCATTAGGTAGATGAATTTCGTAAGAGTGCTGAGCAATGTAAATACACGCTTTAAAAATAAATGCTGTTGGTTAAATAGGACACAGAAATCATTGACTATGTCCGCTGAATGGATGTAGGAGTAGAAGAACGATGAATTTTACCTCCACGTGTACACGCAAGTCCTACACCATCGAGCCCTTCATTACATGCTCCACCACGGGGGTGGTTTACTTGCTGCAGTGCCCATGTGGCCTGCAGTATGTGGCCCGTACTAAAAGACCCCTGCAGGTGAGATTAAATGAGCATATTAATAACATTAGGAGAGGGTTCACAAAACATTCTGTGTCGAAACACTACTTGACAGCTCATCGTCGAGATCCCACGGGTACAATTTTTTTGGGGATAGATAAGTTTAAGCCCCACTGGAGGGGGAGTGTCCTGGTACTTAGCATCTCTAAATTAGAGATGGCCTGGGTTCATAAATTGAAGTCCTACACCCCCTTTGGTCTTAACATTGATGTAGATGTTAACGCCTTTATAGATAACTCTTAGGCAGTAATAGTTTGTTTTTGTTTTTTTATTATTATTAGTTTCTTTTTATGATTCAGTTCCCTTTTATAAGCGTAAACAGTCTGTCTCTAATGATATATGTGGGTTTTTGATTAGTTGTTTTTAAAGTGCCCTCTCATTTCAGGGTAAACGGTTTCCTAATTATATTTAAAATTAACATTTTGTATATATATTTATTTTTATCGTATAGGTTTTTGACCCAATTTTTATTTTTATTTTTATTCTTATTTTTATTTTTTATTTTTTATTTTTTATTATTTTATTATTTATTTATTTATTTATTATTTATTATTTATTTTTTATTTTTCATTTTTTATTTTATTTTATTTTTATTTTTATTTTTATTTTTATTTTTTTATTTTTTATTTTTTATTTTTATTTTTAATTTTTAATTTTATTTTTTTATTTTTTTATTTTTTTATTTTTTTTTTTTATTTATTATATTATTTTTTTCACATTTGAGGTTGAAACTTCGAATTGTAGTGCACGCATTTCTTTCACAGAAACATGCGCATGTAATTAGACGCCACTTATCTATACACACAGCCCTGTATTTATGAGGGGCCTTTTTTTCTTGTTTTGGGTTTAACTTATTAATTTGTTGCAGCAGTAATTCTGCAATTTTTGGCCTTTTTTGTTTGATTTTTATAGTCTTGTTAAAGATGTTTTATTTATCATTTTTCTGTGCCTTAAACATCTATTACTTAGGTAACGTTTTGTCCCTGCCCACACTGCTTCCCTTAGTTGAGATGGCGCTTTCATCCTGTTGTGGCAATGAGATGTTGTTGATGTGTCTATATAAGCGGTGAGTCGGGACGCTGCCCATATCCCGTGACCACGTCCTGTTGTGACGAAACGGCGTAGGGAGGGGGAGCTACGTCCCGACGACACCGCGATCCATATACCCGGAAGACACGGGTTACTTTGAAGCCGGCCGGCTTTTTCTTACGTGTTTTACTTCTATACTTCTGTAAGTGCAACCTTTAATTTTTATATTCAATAAAACGCTGGTTTTATGCTATGTGGAGCACTTCTGTTTTTTGCATGGTGACATTTCCTTGTTTGCGGAGGCTGGTGGGAGAGAGTCCCTGGATCTGGATGCTGAGTGCCTGCCTTTAAGATCCCTGGCTGGGGTTGCAGCCATCCGCTCCCTGGGTCTCCTGTAATTAAGAGACCATTTTTGTCTGGTAAGAGGCAGCAATTTTTCCAAGAGGTGGAGGTCTGTCTACGCACTCTAATTTTTACCACAGCAAGATTTTGTTACATTATTTCACAGAGCACTGGGAGACAAGTTATTTTCTTTGCATATCAATCTAGCACGGATGGACTTCCATTATTATTGTTTTTGTTGAGTCACAGACTTATTTTGGGTTTATTGTATTTTTATTTTTTTATTCATTTATATTATATTTTTTTCTTCATTCATCACGGTTCAGTTTTTTAGTCACAGATTTGTCACATTATTATCCCTACAGTTATTTGAGATATTTACTTGTCACCGATTGGGTCATGCAATATTGATCCTTTCATACGGACATAGTCAATGATTTCTGTGTCCTATTTAACCAACAGCATTTATTTTTAAAGCGTGTATTTACATTGCTCAGCACTCTTACGAAATTCATCTACCTAATGATCACTATTCACCTTCATATCTTTATGAAGTTTTTTACCTCTAATTTTTAGCGCGACTTTTTTGATATATATATGATTTATGGTTTACTACTTTTTAGTCGCTGCTTATATATATTAGTGTAAGCGCAATTTTTGTTTTTACCTTTATAGTCTCATTCATACCTGGTGATAATTATGTAAGTAGACATGTGCATTTCGTTTCGTTCCGAATCTGAAATTCGGACGAATTTTTCATTATTCGAAAATTCGTATGCATTCGAATTTCTGAATTACAAAAGTAACGAATTTAAACAAATCCAAAAAAAACTATCAAATTCGAAAACAAATTGGAATCGAATTCGAAAACAAATTGGAATCAAATTCGAAAACATATTAGATTCGAATTCGAAACAAATTCGAAAAAAATAGAAGAAAACGATTTTCTAAAAAATACAAAAAAATAGAATAGTAAACAATAAAGCAATAGACTATATATATATATATATATATATATATATATATATATATATATATATATATTTATATATATATATATATATATATATAAAATATTTTTATTATCCTGTTCTATTGCTTTTCTATGCTTTTCTTTTCTATTATTTTCTATTCTATAAGTCTTTTCTATTCAAATTCTAAATCATTCTATACGAAATACGAATTTCGGAATATGGCATCTGAAGTTCGAATTTCTTATTCTTAATTTGAATTTGAATAGAAAAGATTAGAATAGAAAATAATAGAAAAGAATAGCATAGAAAAACAATAGACCAGCATAAAAAAAATATAATAATAGAATAGAAAATAATAGAAAAAGAATAGAACAGAATAGAAAAAAAATATTATATATATATATATATATATATATATATATATATATATATATATATATATATATATATATATATATATATATATATATATATATATTATAATATATATATAAAACCACATTTCAAAATTCGAATTTCGTGTAAAATGAATTCAAATAGAAAAGATTAGAATAGAGTAGAAAAGAATAGACTAGAAAAACCAAAGAACAGAATAGAATAAAATATAACATATATATATATATATATATATATATTATATATATTATATTTTATTCTGTTCTATTGTTTTTCCTTGTCAAAAGAAGTTTATTGAGTATACAATGTTATAAAGATACATAAAGTAAGTTTACAAGGATCTATAAAGTAAGCTCATTGTTTTACAGTAGGGTTTATATAGGTAAATATCATGAAATTTCAAATATTAAACATTGGGTTCACGTAAACCTAACAACAGAAAGATCCTAGTGTTAAAGTACCTAGTATACAGGGTGACTCTGTAGGTACTTTGGATATTATTTGTGCCAACGTCCCCGACAATCTGTAGAAAGCATCAAGGGGCTAAATAGTGGGACTTTGAGGGCACAACCATAATAGACTACAAAAAGTATAAAAAACTTAATTTTTATTAATAGCATACAAAAACACAGAGAATAGACATGAAAGTTTAAAAATGCATCTGATATAGGCATACAACTCAGTTACATACACCATAATGAATCCTATCCTGCAGTCTCCTAGATAATTCTCTATAACTATGTATAGACAGTATAACCAGTAATTACGGGTAGAATAAAGGGTACACTTCCCCTGTAAGGTTGAATTTTAAGAGAGTACTGCAGGTCTGGTGTTCCAAGGTGGTGTAGTCTCTAATTGCTCTACATGTTTCACGTTGACAAGGAACGCTTCTTCAGGAGCTAGAGGTTCAAATGGATATGAAGAAAAGGAAAAATGCTCACAATAGTGAATTGAATCAATGCATCGCTGACAGCGATCAAAGGTAAATATATATATCTGAAAGGAAGTCGGATGGACAGCAAACAAGGAGCAGAGGCCTCCCAAATGTATATCACATCAGATGATTATAGGTAAGCAGGTTAGCTTGTGTAGGCTGCAGTTCCCACAGTAACAACACAGGGGTCTGGGGATACTGCGTCCTCCTAGATTGCTGCCAAAGTTGTATGTGACTACACCACCTTGGAACACCAGACCTGCAGTACTCTCTTAAAATTCAACCTTACAGGGGAAGTGTACCCTTTATTCTACCCGTAATTACTGGTTATACTGTCTATACATAGTTATAGAGAATTATCTAGGAGACTGCAGGATAGGATTCATTATGGTGTATGTAACTGAGTTGTATGCCTATATCAGATGCGTTTTTAAACTTTCATGTCTATTCTCTGTGTTTTTGTATGCTATTAATAAAAATTAGGTTTTTTATACTTTTTGTAGTCTATTATGGTTGTGCCCTCAAAGTCCCACTATTTAGCCCCTTGATGCTTTCACGTAAACCTAAATTAAAGATATATATCATTTCCTTAGTTACTTTTGTAGGTATTTAAATGATTTATACCTACTATACATATTGTTTACAAGTAGAGTGTATATAGGTCAAATAAATTCTGATAATGAGCTTTAATCGTAAGGTGGAGAAAAGGAAAGAGAAAGAAGAAAAAGGGTTGAAAGGTAGAGGTATGGTCCACAAGGTTGTCCCGCTCGTCAGTTTATTATTCTTTTTAGTTCTCTTTGAAGCCTTAGAATGGGTGTCTCTGTAAGTCATTTAATCTGTTACCATGGCAACAGGACAGAGTCATTGAAGTTTGACAGGAACTGTTGTTTTATCCAAGGATGCCAACGTTTTTCAAATTTTGGAATTTGATTTTGATCGATGGCTACCATCTTAGCATGGGACATTGTATTATTCATTCTGTGAATTGTTTCTGCTAGTACAAATGTAGGAGATTTCCATGCCTTGGCCACTGTTTGTTTTGCAGCCGTTATTAGTTGGATCATAAGTCTGAATTGAGAGAGTGTTAACCATTCCGGTTTTACATTAAGTAAAGTTAAATATGGATCTGGTTGTATTATTTTTTAAAATATTTTAGATGCAATCACGAAGACTTCCTTCCAGAAGGTTTGGATTACTGGGCACGTCCACCATATGTGTAAATATGTGCCTATTTCTGGGCATCCTCGAAAACAAAGAGCTGAGGTATTAGGTGAATATTTTGCCACTCTAGCGGGTACAAGGTACCAGCGAGTTAGGACTTTATAATTTGTCTCCAGTGCTAAGATGTTGGGTGAAGATGACTTAGATGTGAGCCATATGTTAGACCAGTCCGTGTCTTCTAAAGTTCGTCCCAGGTCCTCCTCCCACCTCTGAACGTAAGAGGGTCTATTAAGATTTGCTACTCCATATAATTGATTATAAAGTGATGAAATTGTACCTTTAGCAAATGGATCTTTTGTACAGATTGATTCAAAAATGGATAATTGGGATAATGGTGTATCCCCCTTTAGGAATGGTGTATAGAAATTTTTGATTTGGAGATATCTAAATATCTCAGAGTTTGGTAGATCATATTTTTCTCTAAGCGATGGGAATGAAAGGAATGATTTAGATGCTATGAAGTCATTTAGTGTCTGAATGCCTGATGTTGTCCAAGCTTTAAAAGAATTTGGGTAGATCCATGCCGGATAAAAGGCCGGATTTCTGATAAAAGAAAGGAGAGGATTGTGTGGAGATTGTAACTGATATTTGTTTTTTAGTTTATCCCAGAGAGATAAGAAGTGTTTAGTTATGGGATTATGAATTTTAAAGCGGTCTTTAGGATCAAGCCATAATAAATTTGATATTAATAGAGGGTCGTTTTCTGAAGCCTCTATAAATACCCATAATGGGATTTCCTGTTTTGCATGGTATTTGGACAGACTGGCCAAATGTGCTGCTCTGTAGTAGTAGTTAGTAAAATTAGGGTATCCCAGGCCTCCTTTATTTTTGGGAAGATGTAGTGTGTGTATAGGTATACGTGGTTTAGAAGAGCCCCATATAAACGAAGTTGCTCTTTTTTGTACTATTCTCAAAAAATAGGAAGGAATTGGAATAGGGAGGACTCTGAATAGATAAAGCAATTTGGGTAGAATAGTCATTTTGATTACATTAATCTTCCCTATCCAGGATAAAGGAAGTTGCGACCATTGTTTTATTAGATTTGTGATCTGTCTTAATACAGGAGGATAATTGGTTGAGAATAAGTCAGAATGAGATGCTGTTAAATGAATTCCAAGATATGGGATTGATTTTTCTGCCCATGTGAATGGGAGTGCAGCCCTAGCCGGGATCAATTCCATGTTTGTGAGTGAAATATTAAGCACTAGGCATTTCTTAGGATTAATCATAAGGCTGGATAGGGCTGCAAATCCATCAAGAGCTGGTATTAAGTTAGGACCAGAGACCTGTGGTGATGATAGAAAAAGTAATATATCATCTGCAAATATACATAATTTGTGTGTAATACCTCCTACTTCAATGCCAGTTATAGTTTGGTTTGTTCTGATGTATTGGGCCATGGGTTCGAGTATAAGGGCAAATAATAAGGGAGATAATGGGCAACCCTGTCGGGTACCTCTTTCGATATTAAAGGCTTCAGATTTGTATCCAGCATATTTTATATAGGCTTTGAGTTTATTATATAATGCTTTGATCCATGTTAAAAAGTGGGGTCCAAAACCCCATTTTTGTAATGAATATTGCATATATTGCCAGGATACTGTGTCAAATGCCCTCTTAATATCGAGAGATAGAAAACATAAAGGGATTTTCCGTTTTTTAGCAATATGTGCCAATAACACTGCCCTGCCTATATTATCGCCTGCCTGTCTATTTAAAGCCTACTTGATCTCTATGTATTAATTTTCCTATAATGCTATTGAGGCGTTTTGCTATTATTTTTGCTAATAATTTAATATCGAGGTTTAACAGAGAGATAGGCCGATAATTCACACAGGAAGTATCATCAGAAAGGGGTTTTGGGATCATACAAACAATTGCCATTAGTGTTTCTTGCCGAAAAGAATGTCCATCTAGAAGTTTGTTAAAAGTTTCAGTGAGAATGGGAGAGAGTATTTCTGAGAATGTTTTATAGTATAAAGCCGAGTAGCCGTCTGGGCCTGGTCTTTTGTTAAGTTTTAGGTCTTTTATGGCGTTAGCAACTTCATCTATAGTTATAGGCTCATCCAAACTGCTTTTTTGATTCTTAGATAACTCAGGTAAGGTTATTTTTGAGAAGAAGGATTCAGCCTCTGTAGGATTAAATTCATTGTTTGTCTTGTATAAAGTTGCGAGATGTGAGTGAAATTTATGGACTATTTTAACTGGATTACAAGTGTAAACATTTTTTGATAATTTCAAACGTATTGGTTTGAAAGATTTGTTAGTTGAATTTAATGCCCGAGCCAAATATGTACCTGGTTTGTTTGTATTCATGTAGAAATTGTGTTTGGAGCGTTTGAAGGATTTATCAACTGACTCAGTGAGAAATAGATCGTATTCCAATCTAGATTTTTCCAGATGAGATTTTGTACTCTGAGATGGATTATCTTGAAATGATATGTAGGCTGCATTAAAATTGAGTTCTAGTTTTTTTGCTAGATTTTTGCGTTCCCGTTTAAATAGTGCCATTTGTCTTTGTATTGTACCACGCAAGACAGGCTTATGAGCTTCCCACAGTGTTATTGGGGAGATGTCTGTTGTATTATTAATTGATATGTATTCTTTTAAAGCTTGTTCAATGGCCATCTGATGTAGTGGGTGTTTGAGCATTATATCCGGTAAGTACCACGTTGGGTCATGCGCTTTTGGTATGGCTGAGGCTATAGTAGTGTATACTGCATTATGGTCAGACCACGGAATTGGAATTATATCTGATGCAATAATTTCTGGTATCATTCCTATTGTTAGAAAAATATGATCTATTCTGGTGAAGGTTTGATGAGGGTGCAAGAAATAAGTGAATTTCTTTTTCATTGGGTTACTTTCTCTCCACGAATCTACCAGATTGTATTTGGAAAGAAGTTGAGAAAAAGGTAATCTAGAGGTTATTTTGGATGGTGTAAAAGGTGATTTATCTAGAAATGGGAGGAGGACCTGGTTCGAATCCCCACACATTATCACTGTTCCTATTTTGTGTGTATTAATCACTTGTAATATATGTGAGAGGAATGGTGTAGGTTGTTTGTTAGGAGCGTAGTAGGAAATCACCGTGATTGCTGTATCCATTATATAACCCATGAGTATCAGGTATCTACCTTCTGGGTCTTTAATTTCTGATGATAAGGTGAATGGTGTGGATCGGTGAAATGCAATTAGAGTTCCCCTTTGCTTGGTACAGGCAGAAGCCGTGTAAATTTGTTGATAAAAAGGAGAAATATATTTTGGAGTAGAATCTTTGGTGAAGTGTGTTTCTTGGAGGCATACTATGTGAGCCTTCTTGTTATGGAAAGTACGGAAGGCTTTGGTCCTTTTTTGAGGGACATTTATTCCCTGAACATTCAGGGAAAGTATATTCAGTGGTGCCATGGCAACAGATCAAATAGTTTTTACTTACTTTTTGTTATGCAGAGCTGACTGCGCAGATCAACCTGTGTGGACAGAAGAGATGAATAGATAGAAAAGAAACCAGTGAATTCTGGAGTAAAGAGTAAACAAAAAACATATGAGATTAGATGATACATTGTATAAATTATTTTTTGCAAGTAATCACAATTTACCCGTGAAAGAGAATAAATATCTCTCTCAGGGGAATAAGTGCCTTCGTCACACTCCCACATAATATGGTTGGTAGAATGAGGAGGGCTAATGGGGGTACACGGATCTTCCGCTTACAGGAGAGAAGTGCTATGTCAAAGGACATCAAAATGATGTTTCATTAATTGGAGTGCAGAATATAGTTTTTGTTGAAATTATTTATTCCAGGGTGGTTGTATATGGTTAGTCTTGCCCTAGGCTAAATAATTCAGTTAGAAAGGTACTGTTAATAACTTTGGTATTGATGAAGATAGTTTGAATTATTTTGGGATTTTAACCCTTTTAGAGTAAACAATTACATATTTTATTCATATGTAACTGTTTAGATATGTTAACTCATAAAATTGAGGTTGTATTGCTTCAGATTAGAATAAACAAAAACATAATTCTAGGAACTAGTTAGGTAATAATATATTTGTTTTAAGAAAAGAAAGAAAAAGCTTCCATTACTTCTGGATTATTGAACATATTTGTCCTAAAAAGTAATAAATCTATTGTTATTACCTGATAATATATAACTGAACAAGAATTTCCTTATTTCACTTATATATTCTAAGGCTATATGAATCAGAAGTAATAAGAAATATAACTGGAATGTAACATGATCCCACACAGTGTGTGACTATCAGAATGCAGTTACATTCAGTTATAAATACAGGTTTTTTATAGAGAACCATCTCTTAGTATAATAAATGAAGAGATATCAGGAATTAGGATGTCAGTCCATTGAATCTTCTTGGTCCATGGATGATGTGGCATAACGGCCTCTTTTGTGAGAATGATGATTCCCATTTTGTTCTGAAATTTTCTGAGTGATGCCTGAAGGTGAAGATGATGCCATTCTTCTGCGTGTGGGAGAGTTGCTGCTTGTGGGTTCTGTCAGATTTAATTTTAAAAGGGTTTGTTGTAGTTCATCTGCTGATCTGCTTCTGTAAATTGGACCTTGGTAGTTAAATCTGACTGAAAAGGGGGAGCCCCATTGATACATAATGTTGTGGCGTTGCAGTTCCATTAGTTGGGGTTTCATGGATCGTCTTTTAGTAATAGTAAGTTGGGATAGGTCAGCAAAAATTTGATAATTGTGTCCTTGAAAATTAAGTTCCTTTTTTTCTCTTGCAGCAATTAGTATTTGTTCTTTCGTTCTGAATAATGACATTTTGTGATTATATCACGTGGGGGTCCATCTTTCTTTTTGGCTGTGAGGGCTCTGTGTACTCTGTCCAGTTCTAAACGTTCAATAGGGATATCTGGCTTTAGTTCTTGTAATAGAGCAGTAATAGTAGATTGTAGGTCTGTCACAGTTTCAGGTATTCCCCTTATGCGCAAGTTTGAACGTCTGGCTCTATTTTCGTAATCTTCGAGCTTAGTTTGAAGTATTAAATTCTCTTCTTTTAATTGTTCCAATTCTGTTATATTTACTTGGGTTGTAATTTCAATTTCATCCATTTTTATTTCTAAGGCTGCGGTGCGGTTTCCCAGCTCTCTTATTTCTTTGGTTAGGCTTTTTGTTATTTGGTCTGAGGTTTGTTTTAAAGCCTTATGAAGCATCTTTTCAAATTGTAATAATATTACTGGGGATGCTGAGGAGGCTTGTGGAGAAGTTTGTGAGAGGATTTGTTCTGTATCTGACTCAAATGGAGAGTCTTGCTGTGACATTTTCTGTCTGTGAGAGCGCCCTGATGCTGTATCTTGTGAGGTGACTGGAGCTGCTTTAGTTGCAGTGAGTGCCTGTGAGCTCTTTGTGAGGTGATTTTTATTTCTGCCACGGTTTCTTCCCAGTACCATATTTCCTGCCCAAACTTTCACAGTTTGTTCCCTGGGGCAAAAAGGTTCAAATGGATACCTTTTGAGCCTGCAGGTTCCGCTTTGTCCTTCTCTTCTCTCCTCAGCGGTGCGGAGCTCTAACAATGCATGTCTGCTCCGCTAGGCTCCGCCCATCTCCCCCCTGTTCTATTGTTTTTCTAGTCTATGCTTTTCTATTATTTTCTACTCTAATCTTTTCTATTCAAATTCAAATTTATTCTATATGAAATTCGAATTTCAGAAGCCATCTTCCGAAATTCGAATTTCGCGTAGAATGAATTCAAAGGGTTCCGAAATTGCTGCAGATGGACACAGTTGACCGACTTTGGGGCCCCGTATCTCGGGGCCACTTGGTGCTAGGAACACTTCAACATATCCAAAGCTGGGGTTCCAAGTGGCCCCGAGATACAGGGGCCCAAAGTCGGTTCGGAAAATGTCAAGAACTTCTGCAGCAGAGAATGACATTTTCCAAACCGAATTTGGGGCCCCGTATCTCGGGGCCACTTGGTGCTACGAACCCCAAATTTGGTGTGCAAACCCAGTGGGACTAGCACTACAACATTCTATCACCAAGTGGTCCTGAGATACGGGGCCCCAAAATCGGTTTGGAAAATGTCATTCTCTGCAGCAGAAAAGTGCTTGACATTTTCTGAACCGACTTTGGGCCCCCCGTATCTCGGGGCCACTTGGAACACCAGCTTTTGATATGTTGTAGTGTTCTTAGCACCAAGTGGCCCCGAGATATGGGGCCCCAAAGTCGGTCAACTGTGTCCATCTGCAGCAATATCATTTTGGATCCTTTGAATTCATTCTATGTGAAATTCGAATTTCAGAAGATGGCTTCTGAAATTCAAATTTCATATAGAATAAATTTGAATTTGAATAGAAAAGATTAGAATAGAAAATAATAAACTTTGATCTTTTTCTGCTGCGGTCTCTGGTTGCTATGCCCCCTCAGCTCCCAAACCGGCATTGCTCTTTGCCGCCATCCTGACACCCAGTGCTTTGGCGACCCAGCCCAGACGAGTGGTAAGTATGAGGTCTTTATGCCATTGACCTCTCTTGCCAACCATTACTTCTACCCCGATCCATTTAGTCATCTACACATATTCACTATTTGAACATTTTTGTTATAGATACACCCAGTTTGCATCTGCCCCTGAAAAGCGAGAAGAGACTCGCGAAACGCGTAGGGCACCATCGATGCCACCCGCATGCCCTTTTTGCTGGGTATCCGCAGTTGGTCATATCATGTTTATACACTGCCTTAATTTATGCATGTGTACTTTTATATTTCAGATGATGCACATGTATCTATTGGTTTTAGCAATTCATCATGGATATTACTGCTTTTTATGGATGTATAAATTAATTGCAGTGAACTTGTATTTGTTTTTTACTTATGCTGTTAACTAGGCCACTATGCCGGGTAACGCACACTTATTGCTGTTCCCATTTGTTTATACAGCTTCTGTGATAAATAAATTAATTCTTGCAATTATTGTGTACATGTGCCAAATCTCTCTCACCTCATTCAAAGTCCCAGGGCTATGTTTCCCTCTTTATATATATATATATATATATAGATATATCTATATCTATATATATATATATATATATATATATATATCTATCTATATCTATATAGATATAGATATAGATATAGAGATATATATAGATATATCTCTATATCTATATCTATATAGATATAGAGATATATCTCTATATATATCTATATATCTATATATAGATCTATATAGATATATCTATCTATCTATCTATCTATCTATCTATCTATCTATCTATCTATCTATCTATCTATCTATCTATCTATCTATCTATCGATATAGATATATATCTATTTCTATATCGATATATCTATATATAGATATATATAGATATCTATATATATGTATAGATCTATCTATCTATCTATCTATCTATCTATCTATCTATCTATCTATCTATCTATCTATCTATCTATCTATCTATCGATATAGATATATATCTATTTCTATATCGATATATCTATATATAGATATATATAGATATCTATATATATGTATAGATCTATCTATCTATCTATCTATCTATCTATCTATCTATCTATCTATCTATCTATCTATCGATATAGATATATATCTATTTCTATATCGATATATCTATATATAGATATATATAGATATCTATATATATGTATAGATCTATCTATCTATCTATCTATCTATCTATCTATCTATCTATCTATCTATCTATCTATCTATCTATCTATCTATCTATCTATCTATATATATATATATATATATATATATATATATATATATATATATATATATATATATATAGTATTTTTTTCTATGCTGGTCTATTGTTTTTCTATGCTATTATTTTATATTATTTTCTATTTTATTCTAATCTTTTCAATTTGAATGCAAATTCATTATATACGAAATAGAATTAAATTGATTTCTAAAAGACTAGAATAGAAAAAACAATATAACAGAATAGAAAAAAAAAAAAAAAAAAATATATATATATATATATATATATATATATATATATATATATATATATATATATATAATATAACCATCTTCCGAAATTGAAATTTGGTACAGAATGAATTCCAATTCGAATAGAAAAGATTAGAATAGAATAGAAAATAATAGACAAGAATAGCATAGAAAAACAATAGAACAGAATAGAAAAAAATATAATATATTCTATTCTAATCTTTTCTATTCAACTTCATTCTATTTCATTCTGTTTCTATAAGTTTTATGACAGTGCGAAAAAAAAGAATAATCTCTCTCATATGCATTTAAGCACCTCCAAACGTCATAAAGTTCATATTTCCGGATTAAAGGTAGTAAGGATGGTGGAGAACGTTTAGGATTAGAGGTAGAGTCTAGAGATGGGTCAGGGGTGAGATTGAAGTTCCCACAAATTACTAATGATCCTTTTTGGTTAAGGCGTATCTTCTTCATTAGTTTATGAAAAAATTTGGTTTGCCTGACATTGGGTGCGTATAAGTTAACCATCGTGAACGTAGTAGTGTTGATGTCACACACCAATATAATGAAGCGACCCTGAGGGTCTATGATGCTTTTATATAACTGGAAGGCAACTGTGTCCCTAGTTGCTATCATCACTCCCTTTGTCTTTGTTTCCGCGTTGGCGTAGTAAACAAATGGGAATTTTGGGTGGGTGCATTTTGGCGGTGCTGTAGATTGAAAATGTGTCTCTTGGGTACATAGAATGTCGCAGTTCTGTTGTAATGCTTACTTCCATAAAGACCTGCGTTTAGCCAGGTGGTTAAGTACCTTAGAATTAATGGTTAAGAATTTCACTGCCATATGTAAAGGTGGTAATTGATATGTGTTTTCGTGTACAGTTTAGGACACTTACATTTGTTGAAGTCCTGTCAAATAGACCATGTGGAGATGTGTCTTCAAGAGTTCTCAGAAGTTCTGGACTTGGTTTGTAAGTTTTTTTTTATTTCTCTGGCATTGGAGTGGTTTTGCCGACTGAAAAGGCAAAAAAAGAAAATGCGCAAGAACATAAAATCAACATAACTGTGGCTAAACGCCAACTAACGTGAAAAAAGGTTGGGTGTGACTGATAGTCACTCATGTTGTAACTCGGTGATAGGAAGTCTTTAGACTTATATGGATCGGAGGTTTTTCCCTCCCCAGCGGGTTAGGGGATGAACATTTTGCCCACTGTAGGGTCAATTATGAGTGCGGACATTTTTACGTTCGACAGTGCGCCATTCAGGCTCAGATCTTGTAATGGAGTTCCCCTGATGTGGGTGTGTTTGGGGTTCTGGAATTATCCCCCATGTATTCAGCAATGCCATTCCTTTTGCTACAGAGTCTATCACGTAATCTTTATCATCCCCTGTGACAATCAATTTGGTTGGGAAACCCCATTTGTACCCGAGCTTATGATTGCTGAGGGATTTCGTTATTGTGTTCAGGTTTCTACACTTTTGCAGGGTGTACTGGGATAAATCAGCATAGAATTGCAGATTGGAATAAGGTGAAGGGATCTGATCCTTTTGCCTTGTGGCTGACATAAGTCTCTCTTTCATATGATAGAAATGTAGTCTCAGGATGACATCATGAGGCACATTATCCGATAAAAAGGAGGGTTTGGGTAGCCTGTGTATCCTATCCACTGTGAAATCCAGTGCTGACAAATCAGGTAAAATTGTGGAGAGGAGCTGGGACACATAGTTCCTCAGGTCATGTTGCTTGACAGATTCTGGGACCCCCCTTATCTTCACATTATTCCTCCTGGATCTATCCTCAATATCCGCCATTTTAGCTTTTATGCCTTCTATGTCATCCTCTCTATCATCATTAGCATCAACCAGGTCATTGATTGTGGTGGCAAACTCCCCCATCTTGTATTCCACATGAGACATTTTGTCTGATACAGACCGGAGTTCAGTGCTAAACTTGTGCATACAAGAAATCATATCTGCATGAAGTGAGCCCCTCAATGAAACCAGCATCTCCTTCAGCATTGTATCCATGACAGGCTGACCATTAGTGGGGAAAGCATCAATGGAGTCTGGTAATTCTCTGGTATCATCCCCTGAGTCTGTGAGATAGCTCACCTCATTCCTGGCATCCGCGGCATCCGCGGCATCCGCCTTGAATCGTGCCTTTTCAGGGCTCCCTGATGATGGTGTGGATGGTGGGGAATGTGATCCCTTAGGAGGGCTGCCTCTTTTTTATGTTTTACCCTGTTGTAGGTTACAGGGCTGGGCTGCAGCTGCTGGCGTTGATGAGGAGCTGGCGCCATTTTTCCGGAGCTCGAGGGAATAGAACTCCGTCAGGCATTTAGGCCTGTTACCTTCCTTCTTCCTCCACGGCATTGCTACGCTTTGCTCCCCGGGTGATCAGGAGCTGGATCACCTTGTTTAGGGCAGATTCGATGGCCCAGGTGGGTAGATATCAGCCGTTGTATTCCTGCTGGTACCTGAGCTCCGCTACTGCGCTTCCATCTTGGTCTCCGGCTAGCTCCGCCCCTTCATTCTATTTCTATATAACCATTTTCTGAAATTCAAATTTCGTATAGAATGAATTCGCATTCAAATAGAAAAGATTAGAATAAAATAGAAAATAATAATAGAACAGAATAGAAAAAAAAAATTTATATATATATAATCTCCGCACTGCTTTGCTCCAGACTTACCATTCTCCCAAAGCAGCTGGCCACCCAAGCAAGAATTAACTTATATGGGCTATTTCTCAACAATTCTGGTGGCCTAGTCTCCGCGCCGATGTAGCCGCCTTTGTAGCTGCTTGTTCCGTGTGTGCTCAGAGTAAGACACCACGACACCTTCTAGTGGACCTCCTTCAACCCATGGTTGACCGTTTCTCTAAGATGTCACATTGTATTCCACTTAAGACGCTGCTCACATCCAAAGAACTGGCATCCATTTTTGCTTGGGAGATCTTTCAATTACATGGGCTATCCAAGGTTATCATCTCAGACAGGGGTAGCCAGTTTGTTTCCAGGTTTTTGTGAGCCTTTTTTGCACAGTTGGGAATTTAGCTTTCCTTCTCCTCTGCCTATCACCCACAGTCCAATGGAGCCACAGAAGGAGCCAACCAAGCCTTGGAGCAGTTTCTACGTGGCTATATTTCTGACCATCATAACAACTGGTCAGACCTTCTACCTTAGGCGGAGTTTGCTCACAATAGTGCCGTCAATACCGCTTCCCATATTGTCTCAGTTTATGGCGAATTATGATTTACAACCATCCATGTTGCTTGACTCATTTCTTCCTCAAAGAATTCCTGCTTTAGAGGAGCATCTCCGTGACCTTCGTTTCACTTTGGTACAGGTCCAAGAGTCCTTGCAACGTGCCAGTGATAGGTACAGACTCCCTGCTGACCACAGACGCCTACTTGCACCTTTCTACCAGGTTGGGGAGAGGGTCTGGCTGTCATCTCGCAACCTCCGACTCCGTGTTCCCTCACTGAAACTGGCACCACGGTTTATTGGGCCTTTCTGTATTCTCGGTAAGATCAACCCAGTGGCTTAAGCATTAGACCTTCCTTCTAACATGAGTATTTTGAATGTATTCCATGTCTCCTTATTAAAACCTTTGGTGTGCAACCGCTTCACCACCTCGGTACCACATCAGGCTCTGTGAATTCTGTGACACAGCAGTGCTTTCTCACAGGCAGTGTTGCCAACCCCCCCCCCAAAGTGAAATTTACTGACAGGACGCCCAAAATTTACTGACAGCACCAAGTATTTTCGCCAAAAATCATGAAATTTACTGACAGAGCCACTTTTTTTACTGACACTTCCAAAAAGTACACAATGCCCATTTTACTGTACAAATATCCATATTTAGGCTACAAAACAGGTAACTAGTACTATTAGCAATGTATTTAAGGTATAAGAAAAGACAAAAAACACATTTCTCCTTTTACATGAAGATCCCCCTCACACCACATTCTGAAGGACCTCTTACAGTGCAAGGGGGAACACTGTGGATCATGATGTAAAGGGGAATGCTGTAGACTTTGGTGTAAAAAGAAACTCTGATATAAGGTGGTCTCTGGTCACAGTGCCCCCCTTTACATCAGAGTACCCACTTACATCAGGGTCCACAGAGTTCCTCCTTGCACCGTAAGGGGGTATCCTGCAAACTCTGCTGTAAATGGAAAATCTGAGGACATTGATTTAATGGGGAACTCCGGGAACTCTGATGTGGGGGGGACTCTGGTGACCACAGACCACATTTCGCAGGGTGAATACACTAAGATAAGGGGGTTACTGATTTAAGGGGGAACCTTTATATCAGTGCCCCCCCTTATCTTACTGTATACACTCCCCCCTTACATTGGTGACCCTGCCTCACACTGGCCTGGCTGTTACTGACCTCCTCTCAGGTGCACCATGCAGGGCTCAGTCAGACGCTCCTCTCCAGGCTCCAGCTTGGAGGCTCTGGTTTTATCCTATATTCTCCTCTCCACAGTCTACACACATTTGGCTCTTCCGTGAAGCCGTGACCCCCATCCTGGTGGTGCTCCTGCTCTTGACTCCTCTCAAGGTTCCCCCTCAGAGACTGCAGGCATAGTACAAGAGATGGTCAGAGACTGTAGACATGGTACAAGAGATGGTCAGAGGTTGTGGATATGGTATAAGAGATGGTCAGAGACGGAAGACATGATACAAGAGCTGGTCAATGACTTTGGACATGGTACAAGAGAGATGGTCAGAGACTGCGAGTGTCTGAGAGGAGCGTGGGCATATAAGGCAGTTTGTGTGCATTAAACAAAATGTCCCCAACTGGCTCGTTAGCTGGCTGCTTTGCGGGCTTGCCCTTTTTACTTACAGTGTCCTTTTTCACTGTGGCAGTGCCGAGGCAGCGCCATGTTGAAGATCCAGCACTGCTCCTTCCAGGTCATGCAGCTGCTGTATATGCTGGCGGGAGGAGGCTGCACCAATCCGGAGGGTTCAGGGACACAGCCACACAGGCAGGCAGCTGTGGGTGGAAGTAGAATAGGATAGCTCGCTGCTGACACTGAAATGTGGCCACCGGCCAGACGGGGAAAGGAGAAGGATCAGAAGCTCAGTGAGGCTGAGGTGAGTCCTCTTATGCCTCACTCGGCCGCTGTATTTAAAAAAAGGCACCAAGCAGTGCCTATACGTCACTTCACACCCTCCCCGCTCCGAGTCCCCCTGAGCCTGCCTGTTCCAAAGCCAGTCCGGAGCCATACTATTTACAGGCGGCCGCTGTCCGTAACAGACATTTAAGGACAGTTTGTAAATCGCCCGAAATTTACAAACTGCCTGTAAATTTACAGACGTTTGGCAACCCTGATCTCTTTTGAATTTACCAACAGCTATGTAATGTGGAGACCCACCTAAACAAGCCATTCTACTTACCATTTATCCAGTTTGGCTATTGCACTACATACTTGATGTTAAATCTGAAGGAGATTGTACAATCAGATTGTAACATGTAGTCGGCCTTTTCTGTGGAAACAAAATTGCATTGTAGCCACACACTCTCTCTTTATTACTCTTAAAATTGTACAGATAAACTCTCCTGCTTGCCATGTAGGGAGTCTGTCATAAAGTAGAGCACAATGCAATGTTTTTGGGGGGGGGGGGTATAGTGGAAAGGGATTAGAACAACTGGTTGGTCTTTATTGCTGTCTGTGTCCTTCTTAGGGAGATTCACCATCTCTATTTCTCCTGGTGACCATTATCACCAAAAGTGAAGACAAATCCCAAATTTGGGTTGTCACTGGAACAGAAATAGAAAGCAAACTTTTCCAAAGAGGACACCAGTTCTGGTGACAACCAGAGATTCCCTCAGCTTTGAGGGATTTCCTCTCACTTCCTGTTTTGGCTAAGGGACAAGAAATATCTCCAATGGGACACAGATGGAAAAAAAACCTGACATGAGATATATATCCCTTCCTTACGCTGTCCTAAGTGAAAAAATAATGGTTTCCTTTATTCTACTAACATAACCAACTTCAGCAAATACAAATCATGTAAATAAAGCTACACTACACCATTTTGTATGCCAGACTTCCCGGTTGTGTGACAATAGCAAATTAATTTTCGCTATTGTCTTCCTGATTCGCCTCCCGGCCAATCAGGAACCAGGTCCTGAGACCCATCACCTGATTGGCAGAGAGAAGCGATCCTATTGAGGAGGAGGAGGGAACAGATGCAAGGGAAGCCACCGTGAAGCACCAGGAGGAAGCGCTGTCCACAACCTAGATGGGGTAAGTGTGGGGCTGGTGACCAATCGACGGGGGGGGGGGGGGTGTTTTTATCCGCCCCCTCAAAAAAATATACCACCAGCCACCACTGAATCGGAGAAAGTGATTTTCAGCAGAGATCCTCGTTATAAATACATGAATGGAGAACTTTACAAGCCCTCTTGCCTGCATATGCATATTAAACAATATACATATTACTAACCCGACTGTTTCTGAAAATCTGAACTGAACTGGGGGATCATTTCAGAGGCCTATTTACAAAATTCTCTCTACTTTCCTGCTACTGTCAAATTTTTTACAAACTTTGATGTCTTGCTGTCACTTGGATACACAGTCTTTTGTTTGTCTCCTACACCATAACCCCAATGATACAGTGAAAGTTTTGCAGATTAAGGCCTCTTTTGCATGGGCAGCCAGGGGGCAGTAAAAACAGACATTTGAGCCGTGACTTGACTGCCCACCAAAAATCTACAATAGAGCTGGAGGAGGTTGTTCACAAGCTGCGGCAGTGATGCTTTGTATGAAGACCGCTGTAAATTTAATGCAGATGTTTGGCTCACGGTTGGTGTGCATTAATCCCATTGAGAATTACCGTTTGGCGAAAAAGATAAAAGCAAAAAAATAAATAAAATACAGGCATTTAGGAAGCATCAGGATCGCCTCATGGACACCTGACAGCTGCTGCCTAAACACACTCTGAAAAGTGATCCAAGTGATGGCATTTCAGTGAAAGGGCAAGTGTGAACTTAGCCTCAGTGTGTAGCTGTCACCTTGATGAAACATTGGCAATAACATGTGAAATGGTTCAGGGGGTTTAAGATCATTGTTCAGAAGAGTGTGGCTTTTCCTAGTAAAAAGGAAAAGTTTTGTTTTCAGCTGCCAAAAAGAGATTAATTAGAAGCATACATGGTAAACCAAAAATGCATCCTATTTATTTGGTTCAAACTCAGACTACTGAGAATTATGGAGTCTGCGGCTGAGTCTATGCTGTGGATGATAACTGAATTTAAATCCTTCTGCAGCACTGTTTTCAATCTAGGCAGATAAATTACTTTTTTAACTTGTGACAGGTTTGCATAACGTACATGTAAACACTAACTGGATTAGCTAAAGCACCGTGCACCATAAATCATTGCCATTTGTTAAAATATCTTGGAGGACAAGGACAGAGAAAGTGCCTGAACAAGGACCTTCATGGCAGGATCACTAGGTATATTTGTATCATACTATATTTTAGTAATACTGGTAGAGTTTGCAAGACTTGTAATAGTATTACAATTAAACTGGATCAATAATTTAAAAACACAATTCACAGTTATATAAAAATGAAAAGTATCTCGCGCCTACAAAAGAATGTGAATCTTAAAAAAAATTAAATTATAACTGAATTTACCACTAGTGCAATTTGAAAAAAGGTTGGTAGGGGGTGCTAATGTTAAAGTGAATTAAACTAGTGAAAATTGGAGTCCAAAAACTCCTGAGTGGAAGATCATTACCTTAGACTTAATTGTGACATAGCCTAAGGCTAATGTGATTAATCATACAAAAACAATAATAAAAAAAAACAATAAACCTGCTGTGCAGATATCACTGATAGTGAAAAAACATAATTGGGAGCACACAAAAACAGTACAACCTGGAACATAGTGACAATAATGAAATGAAATGTCCTCTATCAATTGACTTTGAATAATCAAACCAAAACAAATGAATAGCCAGAAGAAAAATTAATAAAAGTCCAGTGGAATAAACATTGATGAGAAGTCTTCCGATACTTGAAATAAAACACCTTCACCGGCTAGGATATCATCCAAAGTGCTCAGTAGATAGGCATCTGCTTACCAGATGATGATGACCTTTTTTAATGAAAAGAAGGTCAAGATGGGCCTTGGCAAGATAATGCTTGCTGCAAAGATGGAGACTATGGACTGCATCAGTCCCTCACACCGATATGAGTCTCAGATGGGGTATATGAAAAAAACGTGGAGATGCCAAAATAGTGTAACTCCATTTATTAAAAATAGTAAAAATACAAGAAAGCCAAATGGCTGCTTACTTTAAAGGTGCCATCGCCTGGCTCTGAGGCTGAAGTGTGTATCTAGAGGGTGGATAGATGTCCCACATTGAGCACTGGTAGCTGGTGTGTGTTCCACCTGTGACAAGCGAACAACCAGAGGGACTGAAAGTGATGAAATCGCGTGACCAAGTACCGCCTCGACGTACATTTCGTTTTTTACGTCATCAGGAAGCGTACTTGGTCACTAGGGGCATGGGCTTAAATACCGTTAGGTGATTCACATCAGAGGTGAAGACGGTTGTGAGCAGGCATAAGGACTTACATTATGAAACATAGCATAAAAAACATGAAAATTTAATGTTTAATGTTTTTTAAAACAACAAAAATATAAAAAATAATTAAAAACTTGTGTGCCATCGCACAAAAGCATAATAGTAGACATACTTAATTGTTTCTACATGCCGGTGGAATAATATACTAGAACCTGATAGAGGTTTGGTTCAATAGGCACATGACTCATAATAAATTTATATAAAAATAAGGTTTAAAATATATAGGTCACTCCATGGTGTAAACGAGGAATAGGAAGAGTAAGGAAAGGGAAAAAAATTCATTTAAGCTGGAAAAAACAATTAGAAGCCCAACATTGGACGGGTATATTCATATTTGTTCATTAATTGGTCAAAAAACAGTTCAAATCCAACTCAATGTTTAAACCCTGGGGTTGCAAACAATACAACCACTGGGTTTCATTTTGAGAGATAGCCTTCTTGAGGTCAGTACCCGTCCAATGTTGGGCTATTCTGTCTATCCCATAAAAGGTGAGTAGACGGGGGTCCCTATCATGGAACATACGAAAATGTCTTGAGACACTATGATTCAGAAATCCTTCAGAGATGTTTGCAACATGTTCATTAATTCATACCCTTAGTTCCTGTGTGGTTCAACCCACATATTGAAGGGAACAAGGGCACTCCAAGACATATGTCACATGGTTGGAATAACAGGTTATTAGGGGTTTGATGGTATACTCTTGTTGTGTGACCTTGGATTGGAATTTACTAATTTACTAATTTTCTTTCCCAGGCTCTCAAAACGAAACCCAGTGGTTGTATCGTTTGCATACTATGTAACCCCAGGGTTTAAACATTGAGTTGGATTTGAACAGTTTTTTGACAAATGAATGAACAAATATGAAAGGCTTCTAATGTTTTTTTCTAGCTTAGATTAATTTTTTTCCCTTTCCTTACTCTTCTTATTCCTCGTTTACACCAGGGAGTGACCTATATATTTGAAACCTTATTTTTATATAAATTTATTATGAGTCGTGTGCCTATTGAACCTAATCTCTATCAGGTTCTAGTATATTATTCCACCGGCATGTAGAAACAATTAAGTATGTCTACTATTATACTTTTGTGCGATGGCACACAAGTTTTTAATTATTTTTTATATTTTTGTGGTTTTAAAAAACATTAAACATTCAATTTCCATGTTTTTTATGTTATGTTTCATAATGTAAGTCCTTATGCCTGCTCACAAACGGCACTGAGGCTGTTAATTTTTCAAGTCTCCTCCTCTGATGTGAATCAGCTAACGTTATTTAAGCCTATGCCCCTAGTGACTAAGTACGCTTCCTGATGACGTGAAAAACTAAACGTACGTCGAGGCGGTACTTTATCACGCAATTTCATCACTTCCGGTCCTTCTGGTTGTTCGCCGTCGTAGGTGGAATGCACGCCAGGTACCAGTGCTCACTGCGGGACATCTATCCACACTTTAGATATGCGCTTCAGCCTCAGTGCCGGGCGATGGCACCTTTAAAGTAAGCAGCCATTTGATTTTCTTGTATTTTTATTATTTTTAATAAAAGGAATTACACTATTTTGGCATCCTCCACGTTTTTTTCATATAGCCCATCTGAGACTCCTATCGGTGTGAGGGACTGATGCAGTCCATAGTCTCCATCTTTGCGGCAAGCATTATCTTGCCAAGGCCCATCTTGACCTTCTTTTCATTAAAAAGGTCAGCATCATCTGGTAAGCAGATACCTATCTACTGAGCACTTTGGGTGATATCCTAGCCAGTGAAGGTATTTTATTTCAAGTATCGGAAGACTTCTCATCAATGTTTATTTCACTGGACTTTTATTTATTTTTCTTCTGGCTATTCATTTGTTTTGGTTTGATTATTCAAAGTCAATTGCTAGAGGACATTTCATTTCATTATTGTCACTATGTTCCAGGTTATACTGTTTCTGTGTGTGCCCAATTGTGTTTCTTTCACTATCAGAGATATCTTCACAGCAGGTTTATTGTTTTTTTTATTATTGTTTTTGTATGATTAATCACATCAGCCTTAGGCGATGTCACTTTTATACAATTAAGTCTAAGGCACAGGTGTCAAACACAAGGCCCGTGGGCTGAATCCGGCCCTCCAGGCCATTTCATGTGGCCCTTGCACCTCTCCTGCAGCTGCAGGAGAGCTCCAGCCCTCCTCTGGTCCTCCTCCAGACCCCTACTTTCTGCTTTCAAGCAATGCACCCAGTTTCTTCCCAGCAGCAGCATAAGGAAAGGGCACTGTGATATTAGGGAGAGTAGGAGATTCAACTTCTGATTGTGGGGTGGCTCTTGACATCTAATGTAAGGGGAGGGGATGCGCTGGACCCTTTTGAGGATAATCATGGCGCTGATGCGGCCCACGATGAAATTGAGTTTGACACCCCTGGTCTAAGGTAATAATCTTCCACTCACGAGTTTTTGGACTCCAATTTTCACTAGTTTAATTCACTTTAACATTTTCCAAATTGCACTAGTGGTATATTCACTTAGTTTGGGGATAGCAGCTATATTTTTTTTTTTTTTTTAAGATTCACATTCTTTTGTAGGCACAAGATACTTTTAATTTTTTTATGCACTTGGGTTCCACTCTCTGAACTTATATCATGCAGCCATGGATGTCTTCAATTTAATGAAGGGACGCCAGATTAATATTGAAGAAGTATTTGAACAAGCACCCAGCCCTAACATAGATCTTGAAAGGGGTTTCAAACAACTCCAATATGATATGGAGAAGCAGATCAGGTTTTGGTGGGACATAGCTTTGTTTGAGATGTACATTGCTAAAAACATCACCCCTAGGAGGTTACGATGGGATGTAAATCCTAACGATGGAGTTGAGAATTTAAGTAGAAAAAAGGAGCACTCAATTGCCACGTCCGTAATATTAGGGAGGAGAAAAGGAGGTATGACTAAAAAGTACTACCTATGGTCGGACTTTATAGGCCAAGAAACAATGGAACAAAGGGGGATAATATAAAACCTAACATTTATTGGAAAAGTATAAAATATAGACATAATAGTTGATAATAGTAAAAAACAGAATACATATACATATATGCAATTAGTACAGTGAGCCCTTGTGCGTCTATGCGTTTCGCCATTAGGCTTCTTCAGGACACAACCAAGGTTCAAAAAACGCAACAGGTAAGAGAACAAATCTTACTATCTTGAGTTGAAGTGCGTTGAGATATATACCCGCAGCCTGAGGTAGGTGGTGGGTTTCCAAATGCTAAGTGAATTTAGAGTTGTATAGACAGAGGCAAATAGAGCCTTCACTCCAAGCTGTGGCTTCACAGCCTGGCACCCACTGCGCATGCGCGAGCGGCGCCGCGCGCCGTGATTGGCCGCTCAGTCACCTGGGACCTGTAATGGGTCCCAGATGATTGACAGGAGGGAGGGAGCAGAGCTGAGCCCTTCCTGTGTGAGGGGGAAGTTATGTCACCAGCCCAGGCACTGGAAGAGGCAGACTACGAGGGACCCCCTAGCAACAGGCATTTAGAGGTAAGTAAAAAAAAAAAATATCCAAATTTTTTTTGTATTTTCCTTTAGGATTTTTCATGTAGTTTTTTTTTTTTTTTTTGGGTGGAACCCCACTTTAAGAAGGCCCACTGTGCATGGAGGGTGTGCTAGAATAAACGTGCCCCTGGGAGACAGCCGGGTACATTCTTTTGTAGGCGCGAGATACTTTTCATTTTTTTATACACTTGGGTTCCACTCTCTGAACTTATATCATGCAGCCATGGATGTCTTCAATTTTATGAAGGGACGCCAGATTAATATTGAAGAAGTATTTGAACAAGCACCCAGCCCTAACATAGATCTTGAAAGGGGTTTCAAACAACTCCAGTATGATATGGAGAAGCAGATCAGGCTTTGGTGGGACATAGCTTTGTTTGAGATGTACATTGCTAAAAACATCACCCCTAGGAGGTCTCAGTGGGATGTAAATCCTAACGATGGAGTTGAGGATTTAAGTAGAAAAAAGGAGCACTCAATTGCCACATCCGTAATATTAGGGAGGAGATAAGGAGGTATGAGTAAAAAGTACTACCTATGGTTGGACTTTATAGGCCAGGAAACAATGGAACAAAGGGGGATAATATAAAACGTAACATTTATTGGAAAAGTATAAAATATGGACATAATAGTTGATAATAGTAAAAAACATAATAAATATGCATATATGCAATTAGTACAGTGTGCCCTTGTGCATCTATGCGTTTCACCGTTAGGCTTCTTCAGGACACGACCAAGGTTCAAAAAACGCAACAGATAAGAGAACAAATCTTACTATCTTGAGTTGAAGTGCGTTGAGATATATACCCCCAGCCTGAGGTAGGCGGTGGGTTTCCAGATGCTAAGTGAGTTTAGAGTTGTATAGACAGGGGCAAATAGAGCCTTCACTCCAAATCATATATGAGGCCAGTTGAGCAAAACTGTATGGTCCAACATATATAGGGAGCAGATCCTAATTAGGATTAAATAATGCTCATGGCTAGTAAAGCTTAAGAAGGCCTGCTGTGCATGGAGGGTGTGCTAGAATAAACGGGCCCCTGGGAGACAGCCGGGTACATTCTTTTATAGGCGCGAGATACTTTTCTTTTTTTTATACACTTGGGTTCCACTGTCTAAACTTATATCATGCAGCCATGGATGTCTTCAATTTTATGAAGGGATGCCAGATTAATATTACAGAAGTATTCGAACAAGCACCCAGCCCTAACATAGATCTTGAAAGGGGTTTCAAACAACTCCAGTATGATATGGAGAAGCAGATCAGGCTTTGGTGGGACATAGCTTTGTTTGAGATGTACATTGGTAAAAACCTCACCCCTAGGAGGTTACGATGCGATGTAAATCCTAACGATGGAGTTGAGGATTTAACACTTGTAGATGAGTGGTTCCAGTTTTTTAATGCTTGCAAACAGAAACTCATGCAATTAATGATTAGAAGGCGACGACCTAAAAATAATATCTGATGCCCTGTACACATGACCTGTTTTGCCGACGGAGTTCCGCTCAAGCTGTCTTACATACATAGGGTCACACCAAATTCCGACCGTCCAGAACGCGGTGGTGTACAACACATACGGCGGGACTACAAAACGGAAGTTCAATAGCCAGTAACTTCCATCTCGTACTTGCTTCTGAGCATGCGTCGCTTTTGGTACGTTGGAACAGCATACAGATGGGCGGGTTTCACGATAGTAATTAGTTCAGTCGGAAAAATTTAGAACATGTTCTCTATCTAAGTCCGTCTGAATTTTGGATGGAAAAAGTCCGATGGGGCATATACACGGTTCGAACATACGATGAAAAGCTCCCATCGGACTCTTTCTGTTGGAAATTCCGCTCGTGTGTACGTGGCATTAGAAACAAAAATCGCCGAACTCAAAGAGAAAATGGATCAATTCATGGGAACCAAAGAATATTTGGATAAAGCTCAAAAACCCCAAACTCATTTATCCAAATATGATGGAGAAATCAAACAAAAAAAACGTAAAAAAAATACCAGAGGGATGTGAAAGATTTTGAAGAAAATAAGGTATACAAGTGACAGGAAGAATTAAACCCAACCAGTTCTAAGGAATCGTCAGTGGAGAGAGACATTGAGGTCCATAATGCTGTTACACAATTAGCTAGGAGTTTTAAAAATAATTCCCACACTCCAGCTAAAACAACACCTAAACCCCCCAAATATTCTAAGAATTACCGTTCTCAGAGTGGCAACACTTACCCTTCTCAGAATGCTAATTCTTATCCCTATCCAGCACCTTATTCAGTACCTAGGCAGAATAGGTTTACACCAATGGAAACTAGACCATCAGACTACAACTATCAGTATTATAATCAAGGCAATTTTAGAGGGAGACCTTTGCCCCATCAGAACTACCATCAACAGGGGGGGAATGGAGGGGATGGAAAGAGCCTTACAGGATCCCACCCACTGGACCCCAATACCACAAAGAACATATAGAAAAAGAGGTAGAAGAGGAAGAGGTAGAAAGAAAAAGAAAACGGGACAACAAACTACAGGGGTTTTCAACCTAGCTGGCATAGATTTCTTGGAAGAAGAACTGGCGCAGGTTTAAAATTTGCACCGGACAAAAATGTTGCCAAATTTGAATTATTAGTTGACGTAGAAAAATATGTTAGAGAATTAAATATAAAGAAACATTTGCGTCCCAATTGAATATCTTTCCACCATGAATAGAAGATACAATGTATCAACATAGTGGATTAAAAAACAATTTGGTATTCAGTCCCAAAAAGGGTACTCATCATCATATTGAGATATTTAAAAATATGTTTGAAGACGAAATAAAACAATTACATCTAAAACCAATCAATCAATATGGGAGGGAATTAAAAAACTTGAAAAAACAAATAGTAGTTTGACCAGTGGATAGGGTGAGGGAGTGGTAGCACTCACTAAAGAAAGCTATACCACAGAGATCAAAAGATTGTTAAATGATACAACCACCTACACATCACTGCCATCAGATCCCACAGCAAAACTAAAAACCGAGTTGACACTGTGGGTCACCAAGGGAACTAACATTAAAATTTTAGACAAAAAGGAAGCTAATTACCTTATTCCACAGGTTCCCCGCATTCTGGTTTTATAAATAGTGCCCAAAATTCACAAATGTAGAGATAAATCCCCAGGCCAGCCCATAGTAAGTGGGATTGGCTCCCTTTACTCCTGGGTGGGCGAATATCTTGGTATCTATCTTCAGCTCCTGGTGACCCAGGGCAGATCATACTTGAAAGACAGTCATGAACTTATCAAATCACTTCAAAATATTGAGGTGTCAGATGATACCTTACTGGTTACATTGAGTCACTTTATACCAACATAAAACAACAAGACGCCCTTACTGTGGTAAAATTGGCACTTATGGAGGAATCCAAATTGAAAAAACCCCAAATCAACTTTCTTGTAGAAGGACTTCAAGCTATGGGGAATAATTATTTTGGGCTCAAAATCACTTTTATAATTAAATCAAGGGAGTAGCGATGGGGGAACGCTACGCCCCTAGTGTAGCTAAATAAGTGGGAAGCCCCTTCCTGAAAAGCCCCGGTCGTGCAGTGAGTGATCACTCCTAGTTCCAGGCTGGATCGGGATCGTGCTGTGGTGGTATTGTAAATTGTTTTCTGTACACATGGCAGCAGTATTTGTTTTTGTTGTCTGTCTATCATCTTAATTTTGTCTCATCTTGTTTTGCTGGCTCTATGGCGGCTGGAGCGCATCTGCGTCTCAGTCCGCCGCCTCTTCTGGGTTCTCTGTGCATCTGTGAGCCTCGTCCGAGATCAAGGCTTGGTTTGCGTGTGCGCAGTCCTGGAAAATGGCGGCGGTCGCGCATGCGCGCAAGCTCCGTTGGGCGATGCCGGCCCCATCGTAGGAATGCTGGGGGCACAGCGACGTCATCGTCGGCACCAAGTTTAAATAGCTGTCAGATACAGCTATTACTTGGGATGTCCTGTGAGCTCAAACGGCGGCTTCCCGGTGCACATGTTTGAGGTTGACAAGGTAGGAAGCTATGCTGCTGGCTGATGATGTCTTGCTATCACTTGTGTTACCTGTCTTGATTATAGGTTGATCTTTTCAGTTACCAAGCTTTCTGCTATGGATGTGTCATCGCCCCCCAGTGGCCAACCCTCACGCTGCAGGTAGGAATCTTCCTTCTGCTTGTCTGTTTGGGTTGTTTTTTCCTGGAGCCTGTTAATTTCCTTTTTTTCTTTCCCTCAGCCCCTCTAGGTCTGAACATAGGCTTTCAGCACGCAAAGACAATGATCATTCTAGATCACAACACCATCATTCTTCATCAAGTTCCAGGCATCCTAGATCATCCTCTAGACGTCATAGCGAAGAGCCCAAATCCACGTCTGGGCGTCATTCTCACCGCCATTCTAGCCGCTCTGAAAGGAGAGCTTGCTAGGGATGTAGAGCTCAGGTCCCAGAGGGTAAATCCCTCTGTGAGTTATGCTATTCTCGAGCTGTAAAGGAAAGAGGAGCTGGAAACCAGCAAGTGGAAGCTCTGGTCAGAAAGGTGATTTAGGAATCTCTGAACAGAATGGATTCCGACCGTAGAACCAATCCTCCTTCTGCTCCAGCACTAGTTCCTGGTGGGGTCGACCCTGGGACTCCTGGTCTCTCTCGACGTAGTCTCTCTTTAAGTGGATCCTCGGACAGTGAGGCAGAGGTGGATGACCCAGTGTCAGGCTTAGATTTTTCCCTGGTTCCACGGTTTGTCAAAGTGGTTAAAGACGCATTGAGATGGGAAGAGCCAGTAGAAGCACCCTTTAAACAGAGGAAATACTTCAAGCATCTCAAGAAAAAATGCCCAAATTTCCCCTTCCCTGGTGAACTTGGCGAAATGATTTCAGATGAATAGGGTAAAGTTGAGAGAAAAAACTCGCTAATTACCAAAGTAGCAAAGATGTACCCATTTAAGAGTGAGGAGGTAAAGCATCTGGAGTCAGCTCCTCTCATTGATGCAGCTCTAATGAGATTGGAAAAACATGTCAAACTCCCTCTGGAAGATACCGTTTCTTTCAAGGATGGTTTAGACAGGAATATTAATACTGACCTCAAGCGCATCTATATCACGGCAGGTATGGCTTGTAAACCAGCCCTGGCTCTTGCAGCCTTGTCTAAAGCTATGGAGTCCTGGACGGATGATGTGGATGCAGCTTTAGGAAGTGTTTCTGAAGAGTTGGTCAAGAGCTCACCAGTTCACGAGCTGAAGCTGCCGTCAGTCTTCCTGGGGGAAGCATCCCCTGATATTATTCGCCTAATGGCATGTGTCATGCTCTCTTCGGTCACAGCTAAGCACGCCTTGTGGCTGCGCCCGTGGGTTGCGGATCCTGCCTCTAAGCAGGCATGGTGTAGAATTCCCTTTGAGGGCTCTTCTCTCTCTTTGGGAATAAGCTTGACCCTGCCATTACCCGTATTAGGGGGGGTAAATCATGGTTCTTACCCCAGGATCGTTGCTTCTTGGGTCAGAGAAGAGCTCAACCCAGACAAAATCCGGAGCATGCTAGAGATGCCCGCCACTACAGGCCTGGCCGCGAGTTTAGAAAGAACTGGAAGAGAAATCAACCTTCTGCCCAGAAATCCTCGAAGACAGCCTCTTCTGGGGGACGGGAAGCTTCCAAGTCTTTTTGATATAGGGCCTGTCCAGGTGGAGCAAGTTGGGGCTCGTTTATTCCTTTTTCAGCACATCTGGGCAGCCTCGATCAGGGACTACTGGACCGTCAAAACGGTCTCCTCAGGTCATACTTGGGTATTCAGCAGTCCACCCACACACTGGTTTGTACCCACAGTCCTACCTCACTTGGAAGAGAAGAAACAAGTTCTTCTATCATATACAGACTCCCTGGTGGCTCAAGGTGCCACCATTCCGGTAACAACTGAGGAAAGATTTCAAGGGGTTTACTCCCCCCTTTTCATGGTCTTCAAAAAGAATGGCTCCTGGAGGCCAGTCATAGATTTTACCCACCTGAACTCCTTCATCAAGAAGAAGAAATTCAAGATGGAAAAGCTGCTAACAATATGTCAGGCAATACAACCAGGTGACTGGCTTGTGTCCATAGACCCAAAAGATGCCTATTTTCTTGTCCCGATAGTGAGGGAATTTCAGAAGTATCTTCGGTTTGCAGTGGACCATATCCATGTTCAATTTACATGTCTCCCGTTCGGGCTTACAACATTGCCTCGGGTATTTTCAAAGCTCTTACTGGCTGTCGTGGCACTAATCAGAGTCAGAGGTATCTGGTTGCACCACTATCTGGATGATCTACTTTTACTTTCTCAAGACAGAGAGCAGCTGTTAATACATCGATCTCAGGTCATCTCCACTCTGACAGAGTACGGTTGGCTGTTGAACAGGGAAAAGAATAAAAAAGGCTCAAGCGCTGACGTGGTTAAAATTACTACTGCGGAAATCAAATGGTTAATATGAGATGGCCAAATAATATAGCTGCAACTAAAATAAGTGGTAGAATCAATAAATAGTATGGTGATTAATTGCGCTAATATTATCCTCTTATTACCATTATAATTAATGATGAATTATAAAAACTATCTTTCTAAAAATACCTCCAAATGATCTTAATACTCTGAAAAATTCTTATGAGATTAAAAATATAATATAAATCAAGCTTATCCCTCCATTTATAAACGTGATGTGTTCATGGAGTAATAAGTAATAAAACCTAATATATATACCCGTGCTCTAAAACATATCTGCTGCTTGTGGAAAAAATAAATAAATATATATAAAGTGTGTATCATGTCACATAAGAAATACCATATACAAATGAATAAAAATGTGCAAAGATAAATTTCTTAATTCTAAAAAATCCTTAATGAAAAGTGCTCAAAATCCATCAGGTGTTTGTAACAATACCAATCCGTGCCGGTTTTAGTGTGAGAAAATTGAAATTAAATAGTGTTAAGAAAAAGAGTTTTTACTTTCATTTCTTTCGCTTCTTCTTTAATTTTTTTAATTTTTTAAAGGTACTCCGCTCCTCCACTCACATCCCGGATATGCAAAGAAAGTGGCAATTAAACCTGAAGGAAGAAATGGATCTGTAACATCTTCCCAGAAAGGGAGGTACGGATGTTAACTCCTACAAGAGGTCAAAGACAGAGATCTCCAATAAGACAATATGAGAATGAACAAGAAAGACAAACCAGGAATAATAAGGAGGGACCATCTAAACAACATGAGTACAATGGACCCAGAACGCCAAGACAGTGGTGGCAGAATAGAAACAATCAATCAAAGCCATGGAATAAATCTCCTAGGAAACCATTTTGGAAGAACAATGGTAGAAGTAAACCACGTAATCATTCCAATAGTAATTATGATCACCCCAGGAATAGGGGGTATGACCAATATACAGATCAACACCAGAATGATTATACAAACCAATCCAATTATGGATACCAATCATATAACTATCAAGGGAGATCTGGGGAATCTAGTTCAGACACTAACTACTATCAGAACCATCAAGCAGAGGCGGCTCTCTAATTAGGCAAATTAGGCGGCCGTCTAAGGCCTCGCACTCACAGGGGCCTCGCGGCCGCCTAATTTGCCTCTGCTCGATCACTGGACTGACCAACAGGCTCCAGGTGCCATCTGTAAAAGCCGTGCGGGCAGCCGAAGGGCACACTGGGCGGGCTGCAAATCCATGTCCAAGTCCAGCGCGGGCTGCTCTTTCAGCCTGCGCCGCTTATCTGGCCTCTCCACGTCTGGCCGGCTGCCTGTTCGGGTCAGGAGTCTGGGCAGGCGCGGAAACTATTCCTGCACTATGACTGTCTGTGAAGGGGAAGGAGGAGCTCCGGTGGATGGATCCCATTCCAGCGCCTGCTGCAGCCTGGCCGACCGCCCAGAGAGAACGTGAGAGTGCCCGACCGTGCCGCCCTCCTGTGTGCCTGGATAGGAGGAGTGGCGGGGACAGCTGCATATGGAGGAATTGATCTTTTCATGTTCCTCCTGCAGCCGCTGAATGACCACTTCTTCTGCGGGCGTTCATTGGCTGCAGAAAGAATATGGAAAGATGAATTCTTCCATATGCAGCTGTCCTCCTCCTATCCAGGCACACAGAAGGGCGGCACGGCCGGGCACTCACGTTCTCTCTGGGCGGTCGGCCAGGTTGCAGCAGGCGCTGGCATGGGATCCAGCCACTGGAGCTCCTCCTATCCAACTCTTTTACTGCCCCGTGCTCCCTGGCTCCTCCCAGTTCTCCCTGCATATCCCTCTGCTCCCTGCTCCTCCCCCCAAGTGCTCTCTGGTCCCCTGTGCTGCCTGGCTCCCCCACTGTGCTATCCAGTCCCCCCCCACTGCTCCTCAGCTCCCCCCATGCTCTCCCCCTCACTGTGCTGTCCAGTCCCCATTCCTGTGCTCCCTAGCTCCCCCACAGTGCTGTCTAGTTCCCCCCCACTTCTCCCCAGCTGCCCCCCAGTGTTCTCTGGTCCTCTTTGTGCTCCCTGGCTCCCCCCACAGTGCTCTCTGGTCCCCTCTGTGCTCCTGGATCCCCCCATGCTCCACCCCCCCTACTTGCTGTCCAGTTACCCCCCACTGCTCTCTCACCTCCCCCCAGTGCTCTGTGCTCTCTGCTCCCCTCACACTGATATCCCCCCACAGTACTCTCTGGTCCTCACTGTCTCCCCTTATACTCTCCCCCCAGTGCTCTCCGACCCCCGTGCTCCCTGGCTCCCCCCTACAGTGCTTTCTGTTCCCCCAGTGCTCCCTAACCCCTCCCAGTTCTACCTGCACCCCCAGTGCTTCTCTGCGCCCTGTGCTCCTGGCTCCCGCTGTGCTTTAAACTTCCCCCTGTGCTCTCCAGCTCCCCCTTGTGCTTTCCAGACCCCACTTTTCTCCCTGGCTCCCCCCATGCTGCTCCAGCCCCACTATGCTAATCCAGCTCCCCCCAGTGCTTTCCAACTCCCCCACCCCCCCATGCTCCCTGGCTCCCCCCATGCTCTCCACCACACTGTCCTATCCAGCTCCCCCAGTGCTCTCCACCCCCCCACCCTCCCTATGCTCTTCTGCCCCTCCCCCAGTACTCTGGCCCCTATGCTCTCCATTACCCCCCCATGCTCTCTGCCCCTGCCAGGCTCTTCACTCCCGCCAGTGCACCCCCCTAGTGCTCTCCAGCTCCCCCAGTACTCTCCGCCTTACTCCCATGCTCCCTGCCACCCCTGTTCTCTTTTCTGGCCCCCTCACCCCAGGGCAGCTCTGCTAGGTTCCCCCCTCTTCACACGTCCGGCTGCTGCGGGGTCTCTCAGGCTGGGGAGCGGGGAAGGGACCGCTATCATGGGCTGCTCAGTCTATTTTTTGTCCCAGTCTGGGCCTGGCGGGCAAGTTGAGGCAGCGAGGCTTGCAAGGATCGATAGTCCCTGGAGGGAGAAGAGCTCTAAAGACCTCCCAGGACTGGAGGACAGGCTGACTGGGGTTGGAAAACGAGGACGTGTGGAAGGTAAAGGTGACCAGGGACCACTCTATCTCGCAGCAAACAGATCCTCTGGAAGGAGCAGGACACTATCCCCACCCAGAATGAGAATGGACCCCCGCCTGCTGCTGGCCGTCATGAACATCCTGCTGGCACGGAAGGTACCGTACCAAGCATCACACACAGCTTCCCACAGGACAGGCACTGCAGACTGGGACATGGTACACAGGACGGGGCTGCAGACAGGAATGGGGCTAGAGATCTCTCTCTCCCCCTTCCTCCTCTCTCCCCCTCCCCCTCCCCCTCTCTCTCTCCCTCCCTCTCCCTTCCTGTCTCCCTCCTTCTCACCCTCTCCCTCCCTCTCCCTCCCTCCTCTCTCTCCCTCCCTCTCCCTTCCTGTCTCCCATCCTTCTCACCTCTCCCCTCCTCCTCTCTCCCTCCCTCTCTCTCCCTCCTCTCTCTCTCCCTCCCTCTCTTCCTCCCCCTCCCTCTCTTCCTCTCCCTCCCTCTCTCCTCTCCCTCTCTCCCCTCTCCTCTCACCCCTCCCTCTCCCCCTCTACCCTTCCCTCTCACCCCCTCCCTCCCCTCTCTCCCTCCCCTCTTTCCCTCCTCTTTCCTCTCTTCCCTCCCTCTCTCTCTCTCCCTCCCTCCCTCTCTCCCTGCCTCTCCCTCACTCTCTTCCTCTCCCCCTCCCCTCTCTCTCTCCCTCCCTCACTCTCTCTCTTCTCTCTCCTCCCTCCCTCTCTCCCCCCCTCACTCTCCCCCCTCACTGTCTCTTCCTCTCTCTCTCCCTCCCTCTCACCCTCCCTCTGTCGTTCTTCCTCTCTCCCTGCCTCTCCCTCACTCTCTCTTCCTCTCTCCCTCCCTCACCCTCCCTCGCTTCCTCTCTCTCTCTCTCGCTCCCTCTCCCTCCCTTCCTCTCTCTCCCTCTCCCTCCATTCCTCTCTCTCTCTCGCTCCCTCTCCCTCCCTTTCCTCCTTCCAATTTCCCCCCTCCCTCTCTCTCTCCCTCACTCCCTCTCTCCTCCTCCCTCTCTCTTCCTCCTCCCTCTCTCTCCTCCTCCCTCTCTCTCCCCCTCACTCGTCTCTCGCTCTCGTCCCCTCACTCTCTCTCTCCCCCTCACTCTCTCCCCCTCCCTCTCCTCCCATCCCCTCCCTCCCCCTCCCTCTCCTCTCCCCTCCCTCTCTCCCTCCTCCCTCCCTCTCTCTCTCTCTCACCCCTCTCTCTCTCTCCCTCCCTCTCTCTCTCCCCTCTCCTCTCTCTCCCTCTCCTCTCTCTCCCCCTCTCTCTCTCACCATCTCCCCTCTCTCTCCCTCCCCATCTACCCTCTCTCTCTCTCCCTCCCTCTCTCTCCTCCCTCTCCCTCCCTCCCCCTCTCTCCCTCCCTCCCCAACTCCCTCTCTCTCTCCCTCCCCATTTCTCTCTCTATCTCCCTCTCACCCTCTCTCCCTCTCTCCCCCTCCCTCTCCTCTCTCCCTCCCTCTCTCCCTCTCTCCCCATCTCCCCTCTCTCTCCTCTCCCTCTCCTCTCTCTCTCCCCCTCCCTCTCTCCCTCTCTCTCCCCCTCATCTCCCCTCTCTCTCCCTCCCTCTCTCTCTCCCCCTCTCTCTCTCCCCCTCTCTCCCTCCCTTCCCCTCTCTCTCTCCCTCTCTCTCCTCTCTCTCCCTCCCTCTCTCTCTCCCTCTCTCCCTCTCTCTCCCATCTCCCCTCTCTCTCCCTCCCCATCTACCCCCCTCTCTCTCTCCTTCCCTCTCTCCCTCTCTCTCTCCCTCCTCCCCGATCTCCCCTCCCTCCCCATCTCTCTCTCTCTCCCCCTCTCTCTCTCTCCCTCCCCATCTCCCCTCTCTCTCCCTCCCCATCTCCCCTCTCTCGCCCTCACCATCTCCCCTCTCTCTCCCTCCCCATCTCCCTCTCCCCCTCTTTCACCCTCCCTCTCTCTCCTCCTCCCTCTCCCTCCTCCTCCCTCTCTCTCCCCCTCCTCTCTCTCCCCCTTCCCTCCTTCTCTCTCTCCCCCTCCTCTCTCTCCCCCTCCTTACCTCTCTCCCCCTCCCTCCTTCTCTCCCTCTCTCTCTCCCTCTCTCTCCCCCTCCCCCTCTCCCTCTCTTCCTCTCTCCCTCCCTCTCACCCTCCCTCACTCCCCTCTCTCTCTATCTGCGTTGGGATACCCCCCACTCTCCTTCCTCTGTGGATATGGAATGATTCAGTGAAACCCCTTCCCATTCTCCAAGGCACAGGGGAAAATCCTAGAGGGGTTGTCACCTTGCTGGGTCCCAGATGTTGTATTGGCTGCATATGTCTGATGGGTGAGGAGGTTGCCTTGGAAGTGGTGCTGATCGCCTGTGTGCTAGATCTAC